>NC_058089.1:35175218-35775218 GCF_014858855.1 Bufo gargarizans
TGCAACCCATAGCCACCGGGGAGCGCCCATGGTCACACCTGGGGATAGATTTCATTGTGGACCTCCCTGCATCCCGAGGCCATACGGTCATTCTCATGATTGTGGACCGGTTTTCCAAAATGTGCCACTGTGTTCCTCTCAAGAAGTTACCCTCTGCACAAGAGTTGGCCATGATTTTCGCCAGGGAGGTCTTCCGGTTGCACGGTTTGCCCAAGGAGATTGTGTCGGATCGGGGGAGTCAGTTTGTGTCCAGGTTCTGGCGCGCCTTTTGCTCCCAGTTGGGGATTCATCTCTCTTTCTCCTCGGCCTACCACCCTCAGTCCAATGGGGCCGCAGAACGATCTAATCAGGCCTTGGAGCAATTCCTTCGTTGCTATGTCTCCGATCACCAAGACAATTGGGTTGACCTCCTGCCTTGGGCTGAGTTTGCCAGGAACACGGCGGTGAACTCTTCCTCTGGGACGTCTCCCTTCATGGCCAATTATGGGTTCCAACCTGCCGTGTTACCGGAGGTATTCTCTCCCCAGGATACTCCGGCTGTGGAGGATCACCTTTCCGTCCTACGTGCTTCTTGGGTACAGATCCAGAGGTCCCTTGAGGTCTCTGCGCAGCGCCAGAGACTCCAGGCTGATCGCAGACGAGCGCCCGCTCCTTCCTACCAGGTCGGAGACCGTGTATGGTTGTCCACCCGCAACCTCAACCTTCGAGTGCCCACTCCCAAGCTGGCGCCTCGCTTTGTTGGTCCCTTCCGAGTGCTTCGCAGGGTAAACCCGGTAGCCTATGCCCTTGCGCTTCCTCCTGGCATGCGGATCTCCAACGTGTTTCATGTCTCCCTGTTGAAGCCGTTGGTGTGTAATCGTTTCACTTCCTCGGTTCCTCGGCCCCGTCCGGTCCAAGTGGGCAATCATGAGGAATATGAGGTGAGCAATATCCTGGACTCACGCCTGGTCCGCGGTCGGTTGCAGTTTTTGGTCCATTGGCGTGGTTATGGTCCAGAGGAGCGTTCCTGGGTTCCCTCCGCAGATGTCCATGCTCCTGCTTTGCTCCGAGCCTTCCACGCACGCTTCCCTCAGAAACCGTTCCTTACTCCGCGGAGGAGGGGCCCTTGAGGGGGAGGTACTGTCATGGTCTTACCTTCGTTTGACATGTGCTGGCGGCCATCTTGGTTTCTGGGTTTCTTGTAGCCTCCCACCCTGCGGCTTCTCCTTCCCACTGGGAGGAGCTGGATGCCTAGCTAATATATATAGAAGGTCTGTGGCTTCAGTTCCTTGCTTGGTCCTCCTGTGTTCACATGCTTCTAAGACTGCTGCTGCTTCTGGTTCCTGATCCTGGCCTCGTCTGACTACCCCGTTGGTTCCTGATCCTGGCTTCGTCTGACTACCCCGTTGGTTCCTGATCCTGGCTTCGTCTGACTACCCTGTTGGTTCCTGATCCTGGCTTCGTCTGACCACCCTCCTGGTTCCTGACCTCTGTCTACGCAAGACCCTGCTTCGGTTTAGCCATTCGTTTGGACTTTTGCTACGGCTTGATTTCCAATAAAGCCTTCTTATTTCCACTCATCTCTGTTGTACGTCTGGTTCATGGTTCCATGACAGCCAGATTGTCTGTTACGGGACCTCTCTCCTCTGCCTGGGTGCTGGGCCTAAATTTATGAAAATGGACTCTTACAGTGGTGGGTGACGTGAAGCCTGATTCTCTGCTATGATATGAAGACTGATTCTCTGCTGACATGAAGCCAGATTGTGTGTTACGGGACCTCTCTCCTCTGCCTGGGTGCTGGGCCTAAATTTATGAAAATGGATCTTACAGTGGTGGGTGACGTGAAGCCTGATTCTCTGCAATTATATGAAGACTGATTCTCTGCTGACATGAAGCCAGATGCTCTGTTACGGGACCTCTCTCCTCTGCCTGGGTGCTGGGCCTAAATATCTGACAATGGAATGTTGCATTTGTGGCTGACGTGAAGCCTGATTCTCTGCTATGACATGCAGACTAATTCTCTGCTGACATGAAGCCAGATTGTCTGTTACGGGACCTCTCTCCTCTGCCTGGGTGCTGGGCCTAAATTTATGACAATGGACTGTTGCAGTGGTGGCTGACGTGAAGCCTGATTCTCTGCTATGACATGAAGACTGATTCTCTGCTGACATGAAGCCAGATTGTCTGTTACGGGACCTCTCTCCTCTGCCTGGGTGCTGGGCCTAAATTTATGAAAATGGACTCTTACAGTGGTGGGTGACGTGAATCCTGATTCTCTGCTATGATATGAAGACTGATTCTCTGCTGACATGAAGCCAGATCCTCTGTTACGGGACCTCTCTCCTCTGCCTGGGTGCTGGGCCTAAATATCTGACAATGGACTGTTGCATTGGTGGCTGACGTGAAGCCTGATTTTCTGCTATGACATGCAGACTAATTCTCTGCTGACATGAAGCCAGATTGTCTGTTACGGGACCTCTCTCCTCTGCCTGGGTGCTGGGCCTAAATTTATGAAAATGGACTCTTACAGTGGTGGGTAATGTGAAGCCTGATTCTCTGCTATGATATGAAGACTGATTCTCTGCTGACATGAAGTCAGATTGTCTGTTACGGGACCTCTCTCTCCTCTGCCTGGGTGCTGGGCCTAAATTTATGACAATGGACTGTTGCAGTGGTGGCTGACGTGAAGCCTGATTCTCTGCTATGACATGAAGACTGATTCTCTGCTGACATGAAGCCAGATTGTCTGTTACGGGACCTCTCTCCTCTGCCTGGGTGCTGGGCCTAAATTTATGAAAATGGACTCTTACAGTGGTGGGTGACGTGAAGCCTGATTCTCTGCTATGATATGAAGACTAATTCTCTGCTGACATGAAGCCAGATTGTCTGTTACGGGACCTCTCTCCTCTGCCTGGGTGCTGGGCCTAAATATCTGACAATGGACTGTTGCAGTGGTGGCTGATGTGAAGCCTGATTTTCTGCTATGACATGCAGACTGATTCTCTGCTGACATGAAGCCAGATCCTCTGTTACGGGACCTCTCTCCACTGCATGGGTGCTGGGAATAAATATCTGACAATGGACTGTTGCATTGGTGGCTGACGTGAAGCCTGATTCTCTGCTATGACATGCAGACTAATTCTCTGCTGACATGAAGCCAGATTCTCTGTTACGGGACCTCTCTCCTCTGCCTCGGTGCTGGGCCTAAATATATGCCAATGGACTGTTGCATTGGTGGCTGACGTGAAGCCTGATTCTCTGCTATGACATGAAGACTGATTCTCTGCTGACTTGAAGCCAGATTGTCTGTTACGGGACCTCTCTCCTCTGCCTGGGTGCTGGGCCTAAATTTATGAAAATGGACTCTTACAGTGGTGGGTGACGTGAAGCCTGATTCTCTGCTATGATATGAAGACTGATTCTCTGCTGACATGAAGCCAGATTGTCTGTTACGGGACCTCTCTCCTCTGCCTGGGTGCTGGGCAAAAATTTATGACAATGGACTGTTGCAGTGGTGGCTGACGTGAAGCCTGATTCTCTGCTATGACATGAAGACTGATTCTCTGCTGACATGAAGCCAGATTGTCTGTTACGGGACCTCTCTCCTCTGCCTGGGTGCTGGGCCTAAATTTATGAAAATGGACTCTTACAGTGGTGGGTGACGTGAAGCCTGATTCTCTGCTATGATATGAAGACTGATTCTCTGCTGACATGAAGCCAGATTGTCTGTTACGGGACCTCTCTCCTCTGCCTGGGTGCTGGGCCTAAATATCTGACAATGGACTGTTGCAGTGGTGGCTGACGTGAAGCCTGATATTCTGCTATGACATGCAGACTGATTCTCTGCTGACATGAAGCCAGATCCTCTGTTACTGGACCTCTCTCCTCTGCCTGGGTGCTGGGCCTAAATATATGCCAATGGACTGTTGCACTGTTGGCTGACGTGAAGCCTGATTTTCTGCTATTACATGCAGACTGATTCTCTGCTGACATGAAGCCAGATCCTCTGTTACGGGGCCTCTCTCCTCTGCCTGTGTGCTGGGCCTAAATATATGCCAATGGACTGTTGCAGTGGTGGCTGACGTGAAGCCTGATTTTCTGCTATTACATGCAGACTGATTCTCTGCTGACATGAAGCCAGATCCTCTGTTACGGGGCCTCTCTCCTCTGCCTGTGTGCTGGGCCTAAATATATGCCAATGGACTGTTGCACTGGTGGCTGACGTGAAGCCTGATTTTCTGCTATTACATGCAGACTGATTCTCTGCTGACATGAAGCCAGATCCTCTGTTACGGGGCCTCTCTCCTCTGCCTGTGTGCTGGGCCTAAATATATGCCAATGGACTGTTGCAGTGGTGGCTGACGTGAAGCCTGATTCTCTGCTATGACATGCAGACTAATTCTCTGCTGACATGAAGCCAGATTGTCTGTTACGGGACCTCTCTCCTCTGCCTGGGTGCTGGGCCTAAATTTATGACAATGGACTGTTGCAGTGGTGGCTGACGTGAAGCCTGATTCTCTGCTATGAAATGCAGACTGATTCTCTGCTGACATGAAGACAGATTCTCTGTTACGGGACCTCTCTCCTCTGCCTGGGTGCCGGGGCCTAAATATCTGAGAATAGACTGTTCCAGTGGTGGATGACGTGAAGCCAGATTCTCTGCTATGGGACCTCTCTCCAATTGATTTTGGTTAATTTTTATTTATGTAATTTTTATTTTAATTCATTTCCCTATCCACATTTGTTTGCAGGGGATTTACCTACATGTTGCTGCCTTTTGCAGCCCTCTAGCCCTTTCCTGGGCTGTTTTACAGCCTTTTTAGTACCGAAAAGTTCGGGTCCCCATTGACTTCAATGGGGTTCGGGTTCGGGACGAAGTTCAGATCGGGTTCGGATCCCGAACATTTCCGGGAAGTTCGGCCGAACTTCTCGAACCCGAACATTCAGGTGTTCGCTCAACTCTACCTATGGATCCTGTTTATCTCTATTAGCTTATCAACAGACCATTTAATTAAACACCTGTATTGTATTGGTATTTTTAAAGTACTGATTATTTCTGCCACTTTAATTCTGTTCCCTTATTATTCTGTGTAAGTATGTGCTTTGTAAATGTAGTACCTGTTCTCCATTGTCCACATTCCTGTGTCATGTTCTAGCAAGGGTCGTACCAACCCCTAGAACATATCTCAGGCAAACAAACGCAAGGCAACCAATCAGACAAGCCAAAGACTAACATGAATTCTTTATTTACAGAGTTACGAACACATCAGGAAACTGGATAAGCAGGTAAGGGACCAGTGGCAAGTAATATTACTTGACCAAGTGCACCGGTTTGACTTGGGGCCAAACCTAGAGGGCAGAGACTCAGTGAGCCCCGTTCTTCACAGAGCCACTGATGGGAGATAAACTTAGCACCTCCAGGATGGTCCCAGTACAATTGGCCACTTACCTGCCAGCACAAGCAGTCCACACTAACATAAGGACTTGAACCCAAGCTCATAAATAGGAACCTGAAACTTTACAGGACACAGTACGAACAAGACAAATGGGAACCAGAACACAAGCAGATGCCTGGACCCCATGCAGAACAGATGCATGGCAGTCACAGGCAGAGCTGCCCACACAGGCAGACAAGCAGATGTCTAGACCCCATGTGGAACAACACATGTCAGTAACAGGCTGAGCTGTCGAAACATGCAGACAAGCAGATGCCTGGACACTATGCGGAACAACACATGGCGGTTACTGGCAGAGCTGTCCAAACAGGCAGACAATCAGATACCTGGACCCCATGTAGGGTTTGTCCATGGGCAAACAGGAAGCTGCAGCACATTACACAGAATCGGACAAGGTGACCTTGATGTCTCACTAGGTGACCACACAGATAGGGCAGATGGAATATCCCCAGGTCAAGTGCATAGCTCCTGCACCCAGCAAAGCTGGAGACAGACTCACCTCAAACCCACAGCACGCAGAATGTTATAGCAGGGTAACGAGGTCATCTGAAAACCTAGCTAATACACCCAGAAAGAACAGGGATAGTTAACCCCAAAAAGTAAAAAGGTATCCAAATACATAGGCCCACCTTCAGACATAAAGCTACACCCAGCACATATCATACAACCAGCCAGAGGGAAACACCTACAGCGTACATAGCTACGTGTAAGGAACTACACAGGGAGACAGATACCATCAACAGTTCACATAAAGGCTACATAAACTACAAATCACTCATGGCAACCAGCCTGCACAGCATCCACCATAGCCAGTACGCCAGAACAACCAATGTGAGCAAACACAGCAACCCTTGTCACAGTGAACCACACTGGAGGAGGGGCTGATGGAAATAACTGTGGTCTGCACTAACAATAAAGGGTGACTCCACCAGATACTTTATCTTAGGTAGGATGTAAGTATTGATTTGCCCTATATGTTGTACACCCTGGGGTGTCGGTTATATGTTATTAAAATGTTGTAGACAGCCATGTGTCATAGCATGATCGACCGGATCCCTACCCCATTTTTAGGCTAGTGATGTTTATTAACTTTTTATTATTCTGTATGTGATTTGTTTGTGTTATCATATATTAATCAAACTTAGCAAATATATTTATTCACTTAGCCTGCATACGTTTATTCATTCTCAAATCCTCTGAATTCATGTTACGCTACACATGGTGGCAGTGGTGGGATTTGAGCAAATGAATATAATTGATAGGGTGTTACATAGAGAGAGCGTAGTTTGGACCTACTAGTCCGAATGGGAACCCAGGCATTCACAGGAATTAATAATCTGTGGGCAGATTATTAGGGTTACACATGTTGGGCAAATCTGCTACAAGCTGTGAGTTCAGCTGTAGTAAGCTTGGTAGAATCTAGCAACGTTCTTTTAAAAGTTGTAGAACTGAGCAGAATCAAATGAAAATCTGTAAGACTCTGCAAAGTTAGAGTCCTGGCCATAGCATTAGAGATTATATTTGTTTGTAACAAATATAAGTAGTAAAGGCTGGTAAATGTGATACATCAGCGACTGTGTCAGTTAATAAATAAGTATTGCACCTAGTGTGTGCCAATAGATGTGTGGCTAGCATTAAGAATATGAAGATGAAGGTGTTAGAAATATATATTCTGGTTTCTAGAGTGTAAGCTGATATGTTGATCAGAAATATTAAGTACTGTCTGGTAGATGTATAAAGTTGAATATGGTTAGAGAAGAAATGTGTCTTTAACGAATCCCCTACCTTTAAACAAGGGCTGGTGTGTCTGGGCTGTTAAGGGATATATGCAGATAGACAGTGGTATTTTATGGACCCATCATCCTTCTAGTCTCCCTTTGCTGAAGTCTCAGGAATTCTGGATGAATTCTTGAGAGAGAAGAGTCAGGAAAGGGGGGCTGAAATCTGCGGTGGGCTGATCCCATCCTCCAGCCTTGTCAGCATATGTGGTTATTCTCAGCGCTGAGAAAAATGCGCTATCTGCACAAGGAGTTGCAGACAACGATGAGGAGAAAGCAATGCTATTATATATTTTTCACCACTATATTAACTGAGATAAATAAACTGTCAGATGAAATGCAGAATGTAAAAGTAATTTTCCCATTAAAAATGCCCTGTCGGACCCAGGAAGAAGTGGAGCTGCATCTTATAAAGATAAAAAAAAATAGACAAATTGCTGGGACCAGATGGCATACACCCCCGTTTCCTAAGAGTATTAAGTAATGTAATAGTCAGACCATTATTTCTGATATTTAAGGACTCTATATTGACAGAAAGTGTTCCACAGGGTTGGCACATAGCAAATGTGGTGCCAATATAAAAGAAAAGGTCCAAAAACAAACCCCGGAAACTAAAGGCTGGTAAGTTTAATATCTGTTGTGGGAAAACTGTTTGAAAGTTTTCTAATAGATGCTATCTTGGAGTACCTCAATGAAGATATGGGGAGGTAAGTTCTAGACTTGACCGAAACAAATCAATGGAAGTCGTATATATGGACTTCTCCAAAGCATTTGACACTGTACCATATAACAGGCTAGTAAATAAAATGAGAATGTTTGGACTGGGGGAAAATGTCTGTATGTGGGTAAGTAACTGGCTCAGTGATAGAAAACAGAGGTGGTTATTAACGGTTCACACTCAGATTGGGTCACTGTCACTAGTAGGGTACCAGAGAGCCAGTATTGGTCCCTATTCTCTTCAATATATTTATTAACCGCCTCCGGACCGCCTAATGCAGGAGGTCCGGAGGTGGCTGTCCCAGGTACAGTCACGCATATATACACGTCATCTCGCGAGACGCGAGATTTCCTGTGAACGCGCGCGTTCACAGGATCGGAAGGTAAGCGAGTGGATCTACAGCCTGCCAGCGGTGATCGTTCGCTGGCAGGCTGGCTGTAGATGCGATTTTTTTTTAACCCCTAACAGGTATATTAGACGCTGTTTTGATAACATCGTCTAATATACATGCTACCTGGTCCTCTGGTGGTCCCTTTTGCTTGGATCGACCACCAGAGGACACAGGTAGCTCTGTAAAGTAGCACCAAACACCACTACACTACACCCCCCCGTCACTTATTAACCCATTTTTAACCCCTGATCACCCCATATAGACTCCCTGATCACCCCCCTGTCATTGATCACCCCCCTGTCATTGATCAACCCATTGTAAGGCTCCACATTCAGATGTCCGTATGTGTTTTACGGATCCACGCATCCATGGATCGGATCCGCAAAACACATACGGACGTCTGAATGGAGCCTTACAGGGGTGTGATCAATGAGAGGGGGGTGATCAGGGAGTGTATATGGGGTGATCATCCCCCTGTCATTGATCACCCCCCTGTAAGGCTCCACATTCAGATGTCCGTATGTGTTTTGCGGATCCGATCCATGGATCCGTAAAACACATGACAGGGGGGTGATCACCCCATATAGACTCCCTGATCACCCCCCTGTAAGGCTCCATTCAGAGGTCCGTATGTGTTTTGCGGATCCACGGATCCAAGGATCGGATCCGCAAAACACATACGGACGTCTGAATGGAGCCTTACAGGGGGGTGATCAATGACAGGGGGGTGATTAGGGAGTGCATATGGGGTGATCACCCCCCTGTCATTGATCACCCCCTGTAAGGCTCCATTCAGACGTCCATATGTGTTTTGCGGATCCACGGATCCATGAATCGGATCCGCAAAACACATACGGACGTCTGAATGGAGCCTTACAGGGGGGTGATGAATGACAGGGGGATGATCACCCCACATACACTGCCTGATCACCCCCTGTCATTGATCACCCCCCTGTCATTGATCACCCCTCTGTAAGGCTCCATTCAGACGCCCATATGTGTTTTTCGGATCCACGCATCCATGGATCGTATCCTCAAAACACATATGGACGTCTGAATGGAGCCTTACAGGGGGGTGATCAGGGAGTCTATATAGGATGATCACCCCCTGTAAGGCTCCATTCAGACGTCTGTATGTGTTTAACGGATCCACGCATCCATGGATCGGATCCGCAAAACACATACGGACGTCTGAATGGAGCCTTACAGGGGGGAGATCAGCCCATATAGACTCCCCGATCACTTCCCTGTCATTGATCACCCCCCTGTCATTGATCACCCCCCTGTAAGGCTCCATTCAGACATCCGTATGTGTTTTACGGATCCACGCATCCATGGATCGGATCCGCAAAACACATACGGACGTCTGAATGGAGCCTTACAGGGGGGTGATCAATGAAAGGGGGGTGATCACCCCATATACACTGCCTGATCACCCCCTGTCATTGATCACCCCCCTATAGACTCCCTGATCACCCCCCTGTAAGGCTCCATTCAGAGGTCCGTATGTGTTTTGCGGATCCACGGATCCATGGATCGGATCCGCAAAACACATACGGACGTCTGAATGGAGCCTTACAGGGGGGTGATCAATGACAGGGGGGTGATCAGGGAGTGCATATGGGGTGATCACCCCCCTGTCATTGATCACCCCCCTGTAAGGCTCCATTCAGACGTCCGTATGTGTTTTGCGGATCCACGGATCCATGAATCGGATCCGCAAAACACATACGGACGTCTGAATGGAGCCTTACAGGGGGGTGATCAATGACAGGGGGATGATCACCCCATATACACTGCCTGATCACCCCCTGTCATTGATCACCCCCCTGTCATTGATCACCCCTCTGTAAGGCTCCATTCAGATCCGCAAAACACATACGGACGTCTGAATGGAGCCTTACAGGGGGGTGATCAATGACAGGGGGGTGATCACCCCATATACACTGCCTGATCACCCCCTGTCATTGATCACCCCCCTGTCATTGATCACCCCTCTGTAAGGCTCCATTCAGACGCCCGTATGTGTTTTTTGGATCCACGCATCCATGGATCGGATCCTCAAAACACATACAGACGTCTGAATGGAGGCTTACAGGGGGGTGATCAGGGAGTCTATATGGGATGATCACCCCCCTGTAAGGCTCCATTCAGACGTCTGTATGTGTTTTACGGATCCACGCATCCATGGATCGGATCCGCAAAACACATACGGACGTCTGAGTGGAGCCTTACAGGGGGGTGATCAGTGACAGGGGGGTGATCAGCCCATATAGACTCCCTGATCACTTCCCTGTCATTGATCACCCCCTGTCACTACCAGAGCTATGAGACGTTCTCACAGCTCTGTGTCTCCACCCCTGTGATGATGTCACTTAGAGTTTGGAGGTGTTCTCACTGTTCTGTTTCTCCGCCCCTGTGATGAGGTCTTTACTCCCAGCTGTTCCTCCTGCGTTTGATTTCCCTGCCTTTAAATCACCCCTCCTCCTATTGCAGGGCGTGGATTATATTTCTCTTTTCAGTTGTAGCTCTGCCATGAGTATCTTCGCTTGTTTAGCTATTACTTCTCTGGACCTGTGTTCTGTTGCTGCAAGCACTCCGGATATTTCCAGCGGCCCTTGGATCCGTCTTCTCTGCGGCTGCAGCTCCATCAGCTAAGTGTGCAGACATTGTTGTGTTCCTGGTGATTTTCTGACTGGATCTGAGGTGGCCACGGTTCCCTCCATATTCTGATCAGGGCATCGGTGGCCGTGCCCCTTCCACTAGTGTAGGGGTTACAGGGCTCATCAGTCTTAGGCACGCGGGCATGCCTCGTTCCACCACATGGATCCGGGCATGTGCTTTAGCAGCATAGGGAGAGTGTTGAGGGTCTGACAGGGGTCACCCTTTCTCTTCCCTAGTTTGGGTCCGGTCAGTAGCTCCTTTTACTGTGTATGCTCTTGTTACCCTTAAACAGCCGTGACACCCCCCTGTCATTGATCAAACCCCTGTAAGGCTCCATTTAGACGCCCGTATGTGTTTTACGGATCCACACATCCATGGATCGGATCCGCAAAACACATACAGACGTCTGAATGGAGCCTTACAGGGGGGTGATCACCCCATATACACTCCCTGATCACCCCCCTGTCATTGATCACCCCCCTGTAAGGCTCCATTCAGACATTTTTTGGGCACAAGTTAGCGGAAATTGATTTTTTTTTTTTCTTACAAAGTCTCATATTCCACTAACTTGTGTCAAAAAATAAAATCTCACATGAACTCACCATACCCCTCACGGAATCCAAATGCGTAAAAATTTTTAGACATTTATATTCCAGACTTCTTCTCACGTTTTAGGGCCCCTAAAATGCCAGGGCAGTATAAATACCCCAGATGTTACCCCATTTCGGAAAGAAGACACCCCAAGGTATTCCGTGAGGGGCAAATTGAGTCCATGAAAGATTGAAATTTTTGTCCCAAGTTAGCGGACAGGGAGACTTTGTGAGAAAAAACTAAAAAAAAATTTCGATGAACTCGCCATGCCCCTCATTGAATACCTTGGGGTGTCTTCTTTCCAAAACGGGGTCACATGTGGGGTATTTATACTGCCCTGGCATTTTAGGGGCCCGAAAGCATGAGAAGAAGTCTGGGATCCAAATGTCTAAAAATGCCCTCCTAAAAGGAATTTGGGCCCCTTTGCGCATCTAGGCTGCAAAAAAGTGTCACACATGAGGTATCGCCGTTCTCAGGAGAAGTTGGGCAATGTGTTTTGGGGTGTCAATTTACATGCTGGGTGAGATAAATATCTTGGTCAAATGCCAACTTTGTATCAAAAAATGGGAAAAGTTGTCTTTTGCCAAGATATTTCTCTCACCCAGCATGGGTATATGTAAAATGACACCCTAAAACACATTGCCCTACTTCTTCTGAGTACGGCGATACCACATGTGTGACACATTTTTGCAGCCTAGGTGGGCAAATGGATCCACATTCCAAAGAGCACCTTTCGGATTTCACAGGCCATTTTTTACAGATTTTGATTTCAAACTATTTTGCACGCATTAGGGCCCCTAAAATGCCAGGGCAGTATAAGTACCCCACAAGTGACCCCATTTTGGAAAGAAGACACCCCAAGGTATTCCGTGAGGGGCATGGCGAGTTCCTAGAATTTTGTATTTTTTTGTCACAAGTTAGCGGAAAGTGATGATTTTTTTTATTTTTTATTACAAAGTCTCATATTCCACTAACTTGTGACATAAAATAAAAACTTCCATGAACTCACTCTGCCCATCACGAAATACAGAAGACACCTTAAGGTATTTCATGATGGGCATAGTGAGTTCATGGAAGTTTTTATTTTTTGTCACAAGTTAGTGGAATGTGAGACTTTGTAAGGAAAAAAGCAAAAATAAAAAAAATTTCATCATATTCCGCTAACTTGTGACAAAAAATAAAAAGTTCTATGAACTCACTATGCCCATCAGCAAATATCTTAGGGTGTCTACTTTCCGAAATGGGGTCATTTGTGGGGTTTTTCTACTGTCTGGGCATTGTAGAACCCCAGGAAACATGACAGGTTCTCAGAAAGTCAGAGCTGCTTCAAAAAGCGGGAATTCACATTTTTGTACCATAGTTTGTAAACGCTATAACTTTTACCCAAACCATTTTTTTTTACCCAAAATTTTTTTTAATCAAAGACATGTAGAACAATAAATTTAGAGAAAAATTTATATATAGATGTCTTTTTTAAAAAAAAAATTGCAACTGAAAGTGAAAAATGTCATTTTTTTGCAAACATTTAGTTAAATTTCGATTAATAACAAAAAAGTAAAAATGTCAGCAGCAATGAAATACCACCAAATGAAAGCTCTATTAGTGAGAAGAAAAGGAGGTAAAATTCATTTGGGTGGTAAGTTGCATGACCAAGCAATAAAGGTGAAAGTAGTGTAGTGCAAAAGTGCAAAAAGTGGCCTGGTCATTAAGGGTGTTTAAGCTAGGGGGGCTGAGGTAGTTAATAATCCTGTAGAAGGCTTGCACAGTAAAATATCAATTTTTGCAGATGTCAATAAACTGTGTAAAGTAATTAACACAGAAAAGGACAGTACACTGCTACAGATCTGGATAAATTGGAGGCTCAGGCAGATAAGTGGCAGATGTAAGGTTATGCACATGGGAAGGAGTAATGCAAGTAACTAGTACATACTAAATGGTAAAACACTAGGTAACACTGACATGGAAAAGGACTTAGGAATATTTGTGAACAGCAAACTAAGCTGTAGAAAACAGTGTCAGGCAGCTGCTGCCAAGGCCAATAAGACAATGGGTTGCATCAAAAGGGCATAGATGCTGTGTACAGTTCTGGGCTCCTGTGAACAAGGCAGACATAGCAGAGCTGGAGAGGGTTCAGAGGAGGGCAATTCAAGTAATAGCTGGAATTGGTGGACTACAGTACCCAAAGAGATTATCAAAATGAGGGTTATTCACTTTAGAAAAAAGACAACTAAGGGACAATCTAATAACTATGTAAAAATATATCAGGGGTCAGTACAGAGATCTCTCCCATCATCTATTTATCCACAGGACTGTGACTGTGGCGAGGGGACATCCTCTGCGTCTGGAGGTAAGAAGGTTTGTACACAAACAGAAGAGGATTCTTTACATTAAGAGCATTGAGACTATGGAACTCTCTGCCTGAGGAGGTGGTGATGGTGAGTTCACTAAAAGAGTTCAAGAGGGCCTGGATGTATTTCTGGAGTGCAATAATATTACAGGATATAGCTACTAGAGATGGGTCGTTGATCCAGGGAGTTTTTCTGATTGCCTGATTGGAGTCGGGAAGGAATTTTTTTTCCCCTAAAGTGGGGAAAATTGGCTTCTACCTCACAGGTTTATTTTGCCTTCCTCTGGATCAACTTGCAGGATAACAGGCTGAACTGGATGGACAGATGTCTTTTTTGGGCATTATAAACTACTAGTAGAAGGACCCGGCTTCACACAGGTATATTTCATCTATTTCAATTTATGTTTGTTAGTGCCATTAAAAGATATTGACATTATCCACTATAACAGTGACATCTACAGTACCCTGCCCCCTTAACATTGACCTCCACAGCCCCCCACCCCTAAACACTGACCCCCCACAATGCCCTTCTCCTTAAAATGGGATCTCCACCCCAGCCTACCCCCTTAACTTTGACCTTCAGAGCAGCCTGCCCCTTTACCAGTGAGTTCCAAAGTACCCCACCCACCCCACCCCACAGGGGCCCAGCCATTTAACAGTGACCATAGGTTACAGTCCCCTTAACTGACCTTCACCATTCTCGGCCCACTTAACAGAGACCTCCACAGCAACTTCTCCTTTAAAAGTGACTGACACAGTAGCCTGCTTCCTTAATAATGACCTCCACTGTACCATGCTCCCTTAACAGTGACCTTACAGTACACCACTGCCCCTTTAATAGTGGCCTCCACAGTCCCCTCTACCTTAACAGTGACCTCCACAGTGCTTGCCCCTTTAACAGTGCCCTCCACAGCAACTTGCTCCCTTAACAGTGACCTCCACAGCGGCTGGTCCTTTATTAGTGATCTACACAGTACCCCGTCTCGTTAACAGTGATTTCCACAATAACCCGCCCCCTTAACAGTGACCTCAACAGAGCTCTGTTCCCTTAAAATGAAACCTCCACAACACTCCGTCCCCTTAACAGTGACCTGTACAGCACCCCGCCCCTTAACACTGACCTTCATAGTGGGTCGTCCCCTTAACTGTGACTTCCACCATTCCCTGCCCCTTAACAGAGACCTCCACAGCGCCCGCCCCTTTAACATTTACCTCCACAGCATCCAGTCCCCTTAACAGTGACCTCCACAGCAGCCTGTCCCTTTAACTATGGCCTCCACTGCGGCTGCCCCTTTATTAGTGACCTCCACAGTACCCCATCTCCTTAACAGTGATTTCCACAACACCCCACCCTTAACAGTGGCCTCTACAGCAATCTGCATTTTAACACTGACCTGCATAGCGGACCGTCCCCTTAACTGTGAACTCCATAGCAGCCTGCCCCTAGGGTGGCCAGAGGTCCGGTTTTAGGCCAGACAGTCTGCCTTTCAAACTCCCTGTCCTCCATCTGGCGCAGGGCCTGGACGGACATAGGGATGTTCTTTTAAACAGCTCACGCTCAGACAGCAGCACTGTGCCGTCTGAGCGTGAGCTGCAGGGAGAAAGTCACCCTCCTTCCTACCCCTGAAGCTGACAGTTGATTTTTAACTTTATTTTTTCAATCCCCGTAGGCTGCGGAGTGGGAGGTGGCGCAACCTAACTGGGTCGGGGTGTGGCTTACCGGGACCTGGGGGTGGGGTTTTTCAGTCTGTCTTTTGAGGGTGGTCTGAATGGCCACCCTACCTGCCCCCTTAACTGTGACATCTACAGCACTCCGATCGCTTAAGTGTCATCCACAGTACCCTGCCCCTTTAAAGCTGACCTACAACAGTGAAGAAAATATTGGCTGATAAGGGTCATGTGACCGTGTGTATGGCAGTTGGCATATCAGGAGAAAGACCTGGAAGCTTCTATTAGCTAATGTAGGTCATGTTATGTGCCATATTTGCATTTTTTGGGAATATCTCAGGAATGGTACGTCCTATAGTGTTGAGACCCAGTGTACCTGTGTGCCAAATTTCGTGATTATAAATGCGATGCTGTGGATTCCTTTAGCGGACATACACACATACACTCAGCTTTATATATTAGATGTTACTTTGTAAATGAAACAAATCACCACTTTTGATTTGTAATGTTAGTATTTTTTGTTGCAAATATCTGCCATTATTGACAAATGTCCCCTGATGTCTCACTAAACAGTAGCATGAATTTTGTATTTGAAGTTCACATTTATTGAATGCTGTGACTTGGAGGAGAGAGGAGCTCCTCTTGTGAACTTATTTATAGGCGTGTCTCTATTGTGAACTGTGTTCAGATATATTAAATCAACTCAATTCACTCCTTTTATACTTACAGTTTTAACTGTGGAGCGCTAGTTTATGATGGGATGATAATGTCATGTACAGTCAGGTCCATAAATATTGGGGCATTGACACAATTCTAACATTTTTGGCTCTATACACCACCACAATGGATTTGAAATGAAACGAACATGACGTGCTTTAACTGCAGACTGTCAGCTTTAATTTGAGGGTATTAACATCCAAATCAGGTGAACGGTGCAGGAATTACAACAGTTTGCATATGGGCCTCCCACTTGTTAAGGGACCAAAAGTAATTGGACAATTGGCTTCTTAGCTGTTCCATCACCAGGGATGAAACCCAGAGTCTGGTGATGTCTATGCGTTCCAGACTTCAGACTGCAAAGGATTTGCAACCAAGAATTAAAAAGTGAAAGTTTGGTTTTGATTATTATTCTGTCCCATTTCTTTTGGTCCCTTAACAAGTAGGAGGCACATATGCAAACTGTTGTATTTCCTACACCGTTCACCTGCATATACCCTCAAATTAAAGCTGACAGTCTGCAGTTAAAGCACGTCATGCTCGTTTTATTTCAAATCCATTGTGGTGGTGTATAGAGCCAAAAATTTTAAAATCGTGTTGATGTCCCAATATTTATGGACCTGATTGTACGTGACCAGTTTTTATTAGCTACCTGAATGCTATGCTAGTGGTTAAAATCTGTCCCACAGTTTCCTCCTTCATTTCCTGTCGAGTGAGATTCAACCTATTCAACCATTTCACTATTCACACAACTTTGGAGTCAGATATACAGGTACTTGCTCAATGCTCAGGTGTTATAATTCCATTTTTTTTGTAATGTCTATGCATAAAGCTAATTTATGAATAATTCTAAATGAGTGAATTCTCTGGAATATTCCCCAGATTGTACATATTTGTCTGATTTTATCACTTTACATTGAGATTGGATTATTTAATGTGTTAATTATTTGTTGTGGGAGAATTTCTATTTTCTGGGATGTTGTATACATAGCATAAATACACGGTATGTGTTTATTATTAGTTTTGCTCATTTGTTAGGATGTTATAAATTGTAATTTATCTTTAGCAAAGAACTGTACATTCGTCTTTTTAGTAGCAAAGTTATTCAAATATATTTTATCAAGATAATTAAATCACTGAATTTATTACATTTGAAAACTGTCAAAATAGATGAAGATACTCATTATGTCATTATTTGTAAAAAAAATAGGTTCTATAATTAAATCACAGTTTGCCCATATCAATGATCAGAACGTTATCAAATGTTATCACTTACAGTAAATGCTGGTATAGACCACAACTGAGATCTTGTGTATTGTTCATATTACGGCCATATTTCTGATCTATAGACCTGGGAGTCTACACAATACACAGAAACTCTGGACAGACTCAGCTGGGTGACTACTCAGCATATACTGTAAATTATATGAGAAGAACAGTATTGCTTCTCTTCACAGACCCTATAGTATTAATGCTGCCCAGTGTCAGGATTATATGTGTATTTTGATGTTGTGTAATATTTTCTTTTACTGGTTTGTGTTTTAAAGATGTTCTACATTAAACCTATAAGATGTATAAGAGTAATACACCAAATAAATACAGAACATGTATATGGTCTTGGTGAAATTCAATAGGCAGATTTATTACGATTGTAGGAACAGATATAAGAATGGTGAATTATACAAGCTATGTCTGTCATATTGCATTGCTTAGTTCTAACTAATGTTTCTGTCCCTTTATTTCGCAAACCTTCATTTACTTTTTTTCATTTTTTATTAGACCTTGTGTCACAGATTGGACTCTAACCTTTAAAAAAATGTTCTGCAACATTATGACATTATACTTAGAACAAGCTAAAAGAAAAGAGATTAGTATTTGGCATGTTTTAGCTTGTGGACATGGGTGTAACAGGCAAATATTCACCTGTTTTGCCAGCGTCTAGCTCAGGCATTGGGAAAAGCAGCCAACTGCTCTGCCTGAGCTGGGCTGGGCTCGGGCAGAAAGTGGAGGGTGGAGGGCTGCTTTAGCTGCTGATATCTCACGAATGGTAGCAGCTACAAACATTCAAATGGTCTTGTATGACAGCTGACATTCTAGGCTTTCATACAAGACCAAGCAACAGAGGAGAAATCACTGTTAGAAATTGAGTTGGGAATATACACGGGTAAAACCTTCTTTTACTTTCAATTTCAGCAGTATGCACTGCATCCCGATTTCTATCAGAGATATATTCCCCTGTACTTAACATATTGCTAGCTTATACCAAACCAGAGATATGAGCAGCTAAAGCAACCCCCCCCCCCCCCATTCAATCTGGAGGAGTAGAGATAGAGCAGTTACAGAGCTGACAGCTGCAGGAGGAGAGAAAAAACTCTAAAAATATATAGCAATATTGTATTATCATCATTGTATTGACCCAGATAATAAAATGATATTATTTTTGCCACACAGTGAACGCCATAAAAAAATTCCACAAAATAATGTAAAAATTGCTGTTTTTTAATCTTTCCCCCTAAAAATAAAAAATAACCCAAAATATACCCCAAAATGGTTCCTAAAAAAACGACAACTAATCCCGCAGAATTTTTTTTTTTTAAGAAAAATTATAAAGTTGTGACTGCTAGAACGCAAAAGGGAAAAATATTATTGGTCCTTTAAGGTCAAAATGAATGATGTCACTAAGGGGGTTAAAAATGCAATAGTGTCCCCTGAGTTGTGCACAGACACACATTAAAAATCTACAATGAAAAAAGTGAATATGTTGGGAGGGTTTTTATAATTTTAACGTGACTGTTAGGAGGTTAACCCATTCTTACGTGCTATCAATGCACAAGTCACAAGACTATTTTAGAGCTGTCATTTGAATGTAAAAACACAATCAAATCACAGGAAATTGGCAGGTAAATCGTAATCACACCCCACTACTGCCCCCAACGATGGTGACATAGCAAAACTTAGAATGGGTCCCTTGCACCAGCCAGTTTCCAGTATGTTTGCATAAATCACTCCCAGGCAATGCAGGATGCAAAGTGCAACGCCCTAGATTTCTGATGAATTTACATTTTATTTGTAATAAAAATGTTACCCTACGCCTCTCCACTTTTTTTTTCGATCTCTGTGTCAGTAAAGTGCAACAGTTGCTTAATATCTAAGGTCCTTATTCTGAACACTATATTTCACAATGTATTTACATCACGTAAACTAGCATAAATACATTGAATACATGGACATCCTGCTTCCCATCAATTACAAAGCTGTCAGCCTGCAGCCACCAACTAGGGGGAGCTCAGTGCATGGGAATTCATGCAGTTACGACGGAGTGAAATGGAGGCTGTAATTATCTGTTTGCACTAAACTCCCTGTAGTGGTGGCTGCATGAACATGCATGTTTTTCACATTTGGAATAGAAGAAAGGAATTCATAGCCGGGCCCTCCTTCCCGTCATGTGAGTTTCATGTCATCTCATGTCGGTGTTTAAACCAAGCCTCATGGTATGATAACTGCTGTGACTGACAACTGACACACTCGCAGACAAAAAAATGGTTGTATTTAGTGTAAATGTGGTATGCTCCATCTCCATCAGAAATCATATACACACAGTAGAGATGAGCAAATTTTAAAAAAAATTCATTTTGTGTCCAATTTGCCACATTTTTGTTTAAATTCAGTTTGTGTCCAAATTAATTCTACACGAATCAAATATGCTTCTTACACTCCTAGGACTTCTTTAAATAATGTTTTCTTATACTTTTTTTAAAATCTTTTTTACAACTTTTTCTCCCCCACTTCCCTTTTAAGTCCTTGAGCACAATGAGAACAATAACAAATAATGTCAGAATAACACTGACATATAGCTAAGAGTAAGGCCCCTTTCATATGAGTGAGTTTTCCACGCGGGTGCAATGCGTGAGGTAAACGCATTGCACCCGCACTGAATCTGGAACCATTCATTTCTATGGGGCTGTTCACATGAGCGGTGATTTTCATGCATCACTTGTGCGTTGCGTGAAAATCGCAGCAAGCTTTATATTGTGCGTTTTTCATGCAACGCAGGCCCCATAGAAGTGTGGATGCGGTGCGATTTTCACGCATGGTTGCTAGGTGATGATCGGGACCCGATCTTTATTATTTTCCCTTATAACATGGTTATAAGGGAAAATAGTGACATTCTTAATACAGAATGCTACGTAAATTAGGGATGGAGAGGTTAAAAAAATATAAAAAATTTAACTCACCTCATCCACTTGATCGCACAGCCCGGCTTGTCTTCTTTCTTCTTCTTTGAGGACCTGGGAGAAATAGACCTTTGGTGACGTCACTACGCTCATCAAATGGTGCGTCACATGGTCTATCACCCTTCACATGGTCCGTCACATGGTACATCACCCTGGTGATGGACCATGTGATGAGCGCAGTGACGTCACCAAAGGTCCTTTTCTCTCAGGTCCTAAAAGAAGAAGAAAGAAGACAAGCCGGGCTGCGCGAACAAGTTGATGAGGTGAGTTTAATTAATTAATTTTTTTTAACCCCTCCATCCCTAATTTACCTTGTTATAAGGGAAAATAATAAAATCTACACAACACCTAACCCAAACTCGAGCTTCTGTGAAGAAGTCCGGGTTTGGGTCTGGGTACCAAACATGATGATTTTTCTCCCGCGCGTGCAAAACGCATTAAAACGCTTTGCACTCGCGTGGAAAAATAGCGCATTTTCCCGCGACGCACCCGCATTCTATCCGGCCCTCACACGCGACACCCGTGTGAAAGAGGCCTAAACGCATGGTTAACTGTGTTCATGATCAGCGTGTTTAAAACACCACTTCGTCAGAAGTGTTATGCTTTTTCATATCACAAAGCATCCAAATATTGTCACTGCTCCATCCCCCTCCAATCACTGAGCACCAGAGTGGATATTGCCACCATGATCGGTAAGTACTACCACCACTCTCTGATCAACTACCACTCCCATCCTCCATGTACTCCCAGTGTTCTGCTGCATACAGTATATGGAAATAAATGTCTAAACTAACAAACTCCTTTAAAAGACAAATCACTTGTAAGCAATATAAGACTTTCAGAAGCCTACAAAAAAATTTGCTATTACAATGTAATGAAAATCAACTTTTATTAAATCAAGGTCTAAAGGCAGGTTTGGATTTATTCTTGGTTCCCATCACATTTTTGGCATAAAATATACAAAGTAACACAGACGAGAAGTATGATAGTTTTAATGCATCTTAAAGGGGCTGTCAAAGATTACAAAAAAGGTCTAACTTTCCCCAAAAAAATTGCACTACTTTTGTCAGTGAATCCAGCTGAGCTGCAACACCAGACACAACCCACGAACATGAATGGCGCTATTTCTGGAAAAACAGACCTTTGCTTTAAAGTCATGGACAACGTCTTTAACCTCTGTTTTGGGCCAGACTAATAGGGCCGTATTTACCAGGTGATTTTATTTTTTCATTTTTTATTGTCGCCTTCTAAAAGCTATACGGCCCCTTTCGCACGCATTGCACCCGCACTGAATACGGACCCATTTATTTCTATGGGGCTGTGCAGATGAGCGGTGATTTTCATGCATCACTTGTGCATTGCGTGAAAAATCGCAGCATGCTCCTCTTTGTGCGTTTTTCATGGCCCATAGAAGTGAATGGGGCTGCGTGAAAATTGCAAGCATCCGCAAACAAGTGCGGATGCGGTGCGATTTTCACGCACGGTTGCTAGGAGACGATCAGGATGGAGACCCGAGCATTATTATTTTCCCTTATAACATGATTATAACGGAAAATAATAGCATTCTTTTTTTATTTTTTTTCATTATTATTTATTTTCAAAAAAGAGATAAAAATTTACAATATACCAATTTGGTGTCAAAATACAGAGTACAATACAACATATATTAAATCTCCCTCTTATTTAATACCCACCCACCTCTCCCTTCAGCCCCCTTTTTCTTCCGCAGAGCTACCGTCGTCGCACCTGATGTTTTTATTTCCAGCTACCCCATATCCGCTGCCAGACTGCTTTTTTTCCCTACTGTATGGGCAAGATTATATTCGTACAACTTTACCCTGTTCATATACTCTATCCATTCCTGGAAATAGGGGTATTGAGTGGAGCCCCCGTGTTTAACTATTATTATTTTAGACAAGGCAATGCCCCGATACCAAAGTAATTGCTCAATTATATTTTTGCTTGTCTCTGGTAAAGTACCCAGGATCGCATAATCAATGCGCACTTCGTATTTCATTGGTGAACTATTCTGCAATTTCCGAAATATTTTCATCCAATACTCTTTTATCCCCGGGCATTCCCACAACAAGTGTTTGTACTCTCCGCTGTCTTTGTTGCATTTATAACAATTCTGTTCTCTGTCTTTATAGATAATGTGCAATAATGCTGGTGTGTAGTAAAGACGGTGTATGATTTTCAAAATAATCCATGCCTGACCAGGGGAGACCGTGAAAATAATAGCATTCTTAATACAGAATGCTTAGTACAATAGGGCTGGAGGGGTTAATTATTTTTTTTTAACTAACCTTAATCCACTTGTTCGCGCAGCCAGCATCTCTTCTGCCTTCATCTTTGCTGTGCACAGGAAAAGGACCTGTGGTGACGTCACTACGCTCATCACATGATCCGTCACATGATTCATCACCATGGTAAAAGATCATGTGATGGACCATGTGATGAGTGCAGTGACGTCATCAAAGGTCCTATTCCTCAAAGAAGAAGACAGAAGAGAATCCGGGCTGCGCAAACAAGTGGATTAAGGTGAGTTAAATTATTTTTTTAACCCCTCCAGCCCTATTGTACTATGCATTCTGTATTAAGAATGCTATTATTTTCCCTTATAACCATGTTATAAGGGAAAATAATACAATCTACACAACACCTAACCTAAACCAGAACTTCTATGAAGAAGTTTGGGTACAAAACATGCCAATTTTTCTCACGCGCGTGCAAAACGCATTACAATGTTTTGCACTCGCGCAGAAAAATCACGCATTTTCCCGCGACGCACTCGCATCCTATCCGGGCCAAAAACATGATGCCCGTGTGAAAGAGGCCTAACTTTTTTAGTTTTCCATCTATGTAGCCATATGAAGGCTTGTTGTTAGCAGGACAAGTTGTAGTTTTTAATGGTGCCATTCTGAGGTACACATAACTTACTGATTAACTTTTATTAATTCTTTTTGGAAGGGAGATGGGAAAAAACAGCAATACTACCACTGAGATTTTATGTTATAAATAGGGATGAGCGAATCAAATTTGATCCGAATTTCAAGAAAAATTCAATTTGCACCGAAGCCGAATTTCCTCACTCTTTGTGGTAACGAATCATAGTTTTCTTAAAATGGCTGCTGCACGTGTGAGGACATGGAGAAAGAAACTCTGAGAAGGCGGGGTCACCACTAATGCCATGCATGCAGCCAATAAGCAGCCAGCCAGCCCTGTGATGTCACAGCCCTATAAATAGCGTCAGCCATCTTAGATTCTGCCATTTACCAGTGTACTTAGTGTAGGGAGAGACGTCAACAGGCGCTAGGAACAGTGTTAGAAAAAACTTCATTGTGCCGAAAAAGCGATTTACAAGTGCAGGGCAAGATTATTCAAGGTGTAGGGAAAAGATAGGAAGGAATCATTCCACAGCTTTTATGTAGAACAGGGTTCAGTAGGGGAGGTTACAGCCTGAGTAATAGAAACAATCCTATTACACCTTGCTGCACTGACTGGGGATCCAAATTGCCATTATACAGCTCTGTAATTCCAGCAAACCGTTCTTATTAGGGTGCAAGTGCTGTTTGGCCTAGTAGGTAGTGAAATCCCGGCGCAGGAGTGCGTGATGACATCATCGCTCGCACTTGTGCTGGGACGCAGCACAGTAGAGTGTGCTCGCCTGCCATCGCGCGCCTGGACATAGGTGAGTATTTAGCTTTTATTTTTTTTATTTTATGGACCAACTTTGGGGGACATGGGGGACATGGGGGACACACACAGGAGGACATGTGGAGAGACAGTACATCGGGGCTAAATTTCAGTATGGGGCAAATTACTATGTGGGGGAAAATTATGGTGGGATTAATGTGTGAAGGCAAATTATTGTGGAAGGGAATACTATGTGGGGGCAAATTATTATTGGAGGGATTGTGGTAGAAAATTACCATATGGAGCAATGTGGGGGAAACTACTTTGTGGGGTCAGTGTGGGGGAAATTACAGTATGGGGGAAAACTATTATATGGGGGCAGTGTGGGGGAAATTACTGTGTGGGACAGTGTGGGGAAACTACTGTGTGGGGCAGTGTGGGGGAAATTACTGTGTGGGGCAGTGTGGGGGAAATTACTGTATGGGCGCAAACTACTATATGGGAGCATTATAGTGGAAATTACTGTGTGGGGAAAACTACAATATGGGGGCACTGTGGGGTAAATTACTGTGTGGGGCAGTGTGGGGTAAACTACTGTATGGAGCAGTGTGGGGGAAACTACTCTGTTGGGCAGTGTGGGGGAAACTACTGTATGGGGTCAGTGTGGGGGAAATTACAGTATGGGGGAAAACTATTATATGGGGGCAGTGTGGGGGAAACTACTGTGTGGGACAGTGTGGGGGAAACTACTGTGTGGGGGAAATTACTGTATGGGCGCAAACTACTATATGGGAGCATTATAGTGGAAATTACTGTGTGGGGGAAAACTACAATATGGGGGCACTGTGGGGTAAATTACTGTGTGGGGCAGTGTGGGGTAAACTACTGTATGGAGCAGTGTGGGGGAAACTACTCTGTTGGGCAGTGTGGGGTAAACTACTGTATGGAGCAGTGTGGGGGAAACTACTCTGTTGGGCAGTGTGGGGGAAACTACTGTATGGGGCAAACTACTATATGGGGCAGTGTGGTAGAAATTACTGTGTGGGGCAAATTACTATGTGGGGGAAATTACTGTGTGGGGCAAACTACTATATGGGGCAGTGTGGGGTAAATTACTGTGTGGGGGCAAATTACTATGTGGGATTACTATGGGGGCAGTGTGGGGGAAATTACTATATGGGGGCTGCATGGGGGGCCTTGCTTTTGGGGAGGCACTGTAGGGGCAATTCTATTATTTCTGGGGACACTATAAAGGGATTATTACCTGGAGCACAGTATAGGGTGTTATTATTACTAAGGGCACTCTAGGGGACATTATAGCTGCTGTGGACACTATAGGGACATTTGGGGTAATTTATCAAACTGGTGTAAAGTAGAACTGGCTTAGTTGCCCGTAGCAGCCAATCAGATTCCACCTTTCATTTTTGACAGCTCTTTTGGAAATCCAGTTCTACTTTACACCAGTTTGATAAATGACCCCAGTATGTCTACTGGTGTCACTATTTTTTCAGCAGTATAGTACCTGGGACATTGGGGAGCACAACAGGCACAGTATTGGGAGTGGCAGCAGGATGACATTGTCGGGACACTAGGATGGGGAGGTTGATGGAAAATTTGAGAAATCTAACTTGTTTGTGTTACACTTACAAACTCTGTAGAGACACGATGTGGCTGAAAGAATTTGTCATGGTGGTCTAACGGAGGAGAAGAGGAAAAAGAAGGTCTACATGACTGGAGACGTCACTGGATGTAAGAGGCATGTGGTGCTGTATTCTTCTCCAAGTTTTTTTTATTATAATTATATGTATTTTAAATTTGGTGACCAAATTTTTCAGTTTAGGAGACAATTTGGGGTAATATGGGGTATTTTTTTTAGTCTGGAGATGTCATATGGCCTAGGAAGAGACTGTGGCGCTCACGAAGCACCGCAGCCTCTTCATACAAAAGAAAAACGAAACTAAAAATGAGGGAGGGGCCCAAGTTGTTTAGACAGCCTGGGGCCTATCGTTCACTTAATCTGCCCCTGCCCCCAAACCAGCAAGTAATCAGCACTACTGGTCAGAGTAAGGCTGTTTCCACATGATCTGATTTTCATTAAAGTGCGGCCAAATAATGAGGCATTTTGCCACGATTCTATGTAAATTAGATCATGTGGAAACAGCCTTACTGTGACCAGGAGTGGTGATTGGACTAAAACCTGTCAGTCAATAGCACTGACGGGATCTCCTCCAATGAGGCAGCTCTGCTAGAAGGTCTGCTACCTGTGTGATCAGTTCGGAGCCCTACTACTGCAAGGGGGAGGAGCCTGGCTCAGGACCTGGGGACACAACTAGCAACACAGAGGGCCATGAGGTGAGGAAGGAATCTACATGTATTGTAATTGGATTAAAAAAGTGCTTGCATGTATGAAAGTGTGAGTATGTATGAGTACCTGCATGTATGACAGTGTATGTATGTAAGAGTGCCTGCATGTATGACAGTGTGTATATGTAAGAGTACATGCATTTATGACAGTGTGTGTATGAAAGGGTGCCTGCATGTTTGACAGTGTGTGTATGAAAGGGTGCCTGGATGTTAGACAGTGTGTGTATGAAAGGGTGTCTGCATGTTTGACAGTGTATGTATGTAAGAGTGCCTGCATGTATGACAGTGTGTGTATGTAAGAGTACATGCATGTATGACAGTGTGTGTGTATGAAAGGGTGCCTGGATGTTTGACAGTGTGTGTATGAAAGAGTGCCTGCATGTATGACAGTGTATGTATGTAAGAGTGCCTGCATGTATGACAGTGTGTGTATGTAAGAGTACATGCATGTATTACAGTGTGTGTATAAAAGGGTGCATGCATGTATGACAGTGTGTGTATGAAATAGTGCCGACATGTGTAGAAGTATGTGTGTAACAGAGTTCTGTTGCTGTATTTATGCACAGAGCTTGGTTCTGTTACCTTATCTAAGTACAGAGCTTGGTATTGTTATGGTATCTAAGTACTGAGCTTAAAGGGGGCGCCTAAGTTCAAATTTTTGAGGCCAAACTACAGGGATGCTGTTAAAATAAAAATAAAAAACAAACACTTAAACTCACCATCCTTATCACTATTTGATCAAGCACCAATACACTGTTCTCTCCGCCAGGCTGCAGCTGGAACATAATGTTTTGGCTTGGCTGCAGTGGTAAAATACCTGCGTACCGCACTTGACTGCTGTAACTAATCACTGGCCTCAGTGGTGTACAGCACTAAGACCAGTGATTAGCTACAACAGTCATGTGCACTATTACACTACAACTTCCTATATAAAGGATTCTTTTAAAGGCTGTTCATGCAAATTGGAAAACCCCCTTAAGTGTCATTATTTGTTTGAAACTATAGGGTGGGCCCCTAGAGTCACTTCCACTGGTGGGCACTTGGCACCCCAGTCCAACACTAGGTGTGGCAGGCGCAGCACTATGAAGTGCCTTTTGCGCTGTGACATTAGAAGAATTTTGACATCTCTGACTTTTTAGTCTAACCCGACTGTCTATTACTCTGTAATTCCTCTAGCGCCGTTCTATGGAAGAAGTAGGTTTAAAGAGCACACCAAATGCTTGAAATAACTTCTTTATTAACTTCAACTTTTCTTCATATATAACACTGCCTCCTCTGCAGCAGATAGTCCATGTACATAACACATGTTGAAAAGATATCTGGGACAGTGCCGCCCCCCCCCCCCCCGCGCCCCCACTTAGCACCCCCCCCCCCTTTAGCACGCCACTGGTAGGGAGCATGTGTTATTTCTTTCAAATGCATCACAGCCACAATATTCCTGCAATTGTTGCTGACCACTTTGCCCAGTTGGAGTTGTTGAGGAGGATTGTTGCTGCTTGATGCACTTAAGCAATGATTAGGCCTCACTTTACACATGCAATACGAGGGAGGGGGCATGAGAGTAATGCTCTGCCTTGCTCCTGTTGGGGATGGGAGGGTGTCATTGGGAAAGGACATGTGGCAGGCGCAGCACTATGAAGTGCCTCTTGCGCTGTGGCATTAGAAGAATTTTGATATCTCTAACTTTTTAGTCCAACCAGACTGTCTGTAATTCTTCTAGCTCCGTTCTATGGAAACAGTAGGTTTAAAGAGCACACCAAATGCTTGAAATAACTTCTTTATTAACTCCAACTTTTCTTCATATATAACACTGCCACCTCCGCAGCAGATAGTCCATATACAAAACGCGTGTTGAATAAAGTATTATAAAATGGCGGTATGCATAAGATGGTGGTTCAAATGTTCAATCTTGTCATTCAACATAAAATGGTGGATATATTTCTCTCTTGAGTATCTGTACTCTCACGTTAAGTTATTTAAGCACTTTATGATCTCTCTGAGTATATCTCTCTGGTATATCTGAGGTCTAACTAATAGTTCACTTGCTGAATTTGGTCGCTATTTACAGTATGTAGTTAGCAGTAACTATTTGCAGATTGGTTGAGTATGATCTGGTATGGTTGTATGCAATTTGGATTGCAATATGGAATTTGAATTTGGATTGTGAACTTTGTAGTTTGCAATTGTAGTTTGTTTGTATGTGAACTTTGTATATCTGGTTTAAATAACTATTTTGGCCTCATGCTTCCGTAAAACACAGCTCTTAGTGGAGTATGTGTCTGTTCCGCTCCTTTCTCTGGTGAATAATTCCAGCAGCTCCTGCTAGGGGGAATTTCCCACACAAGCTGTGTGTGAGGATGGCTTTAATTGGTCAAAACTCCTGGGCTGTGTGAGGCTAGCTAGAATTGGTCAAGACTCCTGCTTAGCAACAACAGTTTAAATCTATGCTTTCTGTTGTGTCTGCTGTGTCATTGAGCTTACCTACATTAGATAATGAATCTTAAAGGCATATTATCTTTTCTGCTTCTGTGAACACAATATATAACAGTTATATGACATCCAAACATGAAGTCACTGTAAATAACTCTGCTTTTGTCTTTAACACACAAACATAGGAACTGTATTAAGGTTATTGGCAGGTTTAGCTGTTTAAACATATAAGCCATATTAGCAACCTAGGACAGGTCTTAGCTGGCCAGCTACACTAGGTGCAGTTATATGTTCTAAAGCCCTTTTTGTAGTGTATTAGTAGAAAAAGAAATATATATATTTGCCGTTCAGCAGTGCAGTTATATGTTCTAAAGCTTTTTGTGGTGTGTATTAGTGGAAAAAGAAAACATATATTTGCCGGACAGCGGTGCAGTTATCTGTTCTAAAGCCTTTTGTGGCGGGCATTAGTGGAAAAAGGCACTAGCAAAAAGTTTGCCTTGGAAAAGCTGTCCAGCCCGGCCTATAGTGTGGCATCAGAGCGGATGTTTAGTGCAGCGAGGCCATAGTTACCCCAAGAAAAACTCGCCTGTCCACCCAAAATGTAGAGAGAGACTGACCTTTGTCAATCAGGCGTGGATCAGCCAGGATTTCCACCCACCAATGCCTGATGCATCAGTCTAGATGATCCATGGTGCCACACCAACACTTTGACAAAAGAGACCGGTTTCTTTTGGCTACCTGCCTGAGCTACTATTCTGATGCTGCCACCCACCTGATGCCACACATCTAATACCAAGTGCTCCTTCTTTCACCCACCATCTTCAGCTAGTACTGGTATTGCCACCCATCTCACCACTCTGTCACCAGGTCACTCTCTGGTCTGATGCTGCTGCCACCTCCACACTATGTCACCTTGCCACTCTGTGGTCTCCTGATGCTGCTGCCACCTCCATACTATGTCACCTTGACACTCTGTGGTCTTCTGATGCTGCCGCCTCCTCCACACTCTGTCACTGGATCACTCCGGTCTCTTGATACTGCTTCCACCTCCACACTGTCTCCTTGCCACTCTGTGGTCTCCTCATGCTGCTTTCATCTCCACACTATGTCACCTTGCCACTCTGTGGCCTCCTGATGCTGCTGCCACCTCCACGCTATCATTGTCCACTCTGTGGCTTCCTGATGCTGCCGCTACCTCCACCACCTGTAATTTAATCTACCATCCACAAGGACACCCAAATCCTGCTCTATAAGTGACTCTCCCAGTACTACATCACCTAGGACATATGAAGCACATAGATTATTACTACCAAGATGCATAACTTTACATTTGTCTACATTGAACCTCATTTGCCAAGTTGATTCCCAATCACTCAGAGTGTTCAAGTGCTTGTGTCCCTTTCTCAGACTCTCAGAGATATAAGCACGCATAGCGACCCTTTCAGGTTGGGAGAGATTGTATAAACGAGATTTACCCAGCTTGGCGCCTGGGGTGAGATTAATAGGGCAATCGTACTACCTGTGAGGGGGCAAGTCCTGAACACCACTCTCAGAGAACACATCCAAAAATTCAGAGAGAAAAGATGGTACAGTCTTAGTAGAAACCTCAGAAATAGATGTCGTGAGGCAATTCTCTCTGCAAAAGTCACTCCAACCATTTATTTGCCTCGCTTGTCAATCAATGGTGGGGTTATGCCTAGTGAGCCAGGGTAGCCCCAACACTAGAGGAGTAGGCAACCCGCTTAGGACGAAACATGACACATCCTCAACATGAGTATCACTCACAATCAAACGGATATTGTGAACTATGCCCTTTAACGATTTCTGAGAGAGTGGAACGGAATCAATAGCAAAAACAGGTATATCCTTTCCCAAAGTGCATACCTGGAAACCATGAGTTATAGCAAATTGATTATCAATGAGATTGACAGCTGCTCCACTATCTACAAAAATCTCACAAAAAATGTTCTTGCTCTCTAGCGCCACCCAGACAGGTAGGACAAAACGGGAACTACAAGCAAACGGAAAACCTTCAATTTCCGCATCAACCTTGCCAATAGTAACAGATGGAACGTTTTTAGAGGATCTTTTTCTTTTTGTTTCTTTATTACTTAAAAAAAAAACTGCCTGAATCTCCTAGAGGGACAAACATTTGCCAAATGATTTATACCTCCACAACAGAAACAAACCTTCCTATGAGAGCTGAATCCTCTATTGTCAGAGGCAAGCAAACCCAGCTGCATGGGCCCCTGCTCAGAAGGGATTGAGAGCGACTGAGACCCCTGTGCACTGAATGAGACCGCCACAGTGTCCTTGGACTGAGTATGACAGGAAGGAGTGATCTCTCCTCTCTCTCTAAGGCGCCTGTCAATACGAACGGCCCGAGACATGGCAGAGTCCAAGGAGGTAGGTCTCTCATGAAAGGCAAATGCATTTTTCAATCCCTCTGAAAGACCATGGCAAAATTGACTTCGGAGTGCAGCATCATTCCAACCAGTATCAGCTGCCCATCTCCGAAATTCTGAACAGTATATCTCTGCGGACTGTTTACCCTGGCATAAAAGACGTAGTCTAGACTCAGCCAGAGCAATACGATCCGGATCATCATACAGGGAGTGCAGAATTATTAGGCAAATTAGTATTTTGACGACATCATCCTCTTTATGCATGTTGTCTTACTCCAAGCTGTATAGGCTTGAAAGCCTACTACCAATTAAGCATATTAGGTGATGTGCATCTCTGTAATGAGAAGGGGTGTGGTCTAATGACATCAACACCCTATATCAGGTGTGCATAATTATTAGGCAAATTCCCAAGCTGTGAGGAAAGGTAATCAATCACAGCCCTCAGTCAGTATATATTAAGTGCATAGTGCCTCAACTAAAATGATGACATAGGGAAAATGTATGCAGTAAAGGTAAATACAGACCAAACAGTCATGGATCCCAACACATGTTTCGAGGTCGCTTTTAGTTGAGTCACTATGCACTTTATATATACTGACTGACGGCTGTGATTGATTACCTTTCCCCACAGCTTGGGAATTTTTATTGCAAAGTTATATGTACTATAATGCGGCAGACCTGTGGAGATCATCCTGTGTGATTTAATGCTGCTTATGTATATGGATTTCTATGTTTTATACAAGTGTATGTCCAATAAAAGGTTTAGTATTTCTATAAATTCATGCTGTTTAGTCTAGTTTTGGGTAAATTATTCTCAGTCTGTAAAAGTTGCGTACTACTCGGACAACATCGTTCCAAGCAGCAACCTGGGAGTCCAAGATGCATCCAAACATCCTCCCCATGCTGTTCCCGAACCATTTCAGTGGTGTTTCCATCAATTGCTGAACTTTTACTGTGAACCAGACACCCTCACCTCTTCAGAGCAGGGGAAACCTGGTTTAATGCTCTGGTTCTCCCATTGACATCCATTGTGCTCTGTTGCTCTGTTGGTGCTCGATCAACACTAGCGCTTACCCTTTGGCTCATCAGTGTAGTAGCTGGACAGCTAAGACCTGTCCTAGGTTGCTAATATAGCTTGTGTGTTTCTACAGCTAGACCTGCCAATAACCTTAATACGGTTCCTATGTTTGTGTGTTAAAGACAAAAGCAGAGTTATTTACAGTGATTTCATGTTTGGGTGTCATATAACTGTTATATATTGTGTTCACAGAAGCAGAAAAGATAATATGCCTTTAAGATTCATTATATATTGTAAGGTAAGCTCAATGACACAACAGAAACAACAGAAAGCATAGAGATAAACTGTTGTTGCTGGGCAGGAGTCTTGACCAATCATAGCCAGACTCACACACAGCAAGTGTTTTGACCAATCACAGCCAGCCTCACACACAGCCTGTGTGGGGAATTCCCCTAGCAGGAGCTGCTAGAATCATTGCACCAGAGTAGAGGAGCTAAACAGACATCCACTCCACTAAGAGCTGTGTTTTATGGAAGCAGAGAGGCCAAAATAGGTATTTAGAACAGTTATATAATGTTCAATATTGCAATCCAAATTGCAAGCATACAATTGCAACCATTCAAATTCCATATTGCGATCCAGGTTGCATACAACCATACCAGATCATACTCAACCAATCTACAAATAGTTACTGCTAACTGCATACTTCAAATTGCAACCAAATTCAGCAAGTAGAACTATTAGTTAGACCTCAAATATACCTCTCAGAGAGATCATGAGGTGCTTAAAAAACTTAAAGTAAGAATACAGATACTCAAGAGAGAAATATATCCACCATTTTATGTTGAATGACAAGATTGAACAGTTGAACCACGATCCTATGCATCCCGCATTTGACAAGATTGAACAGTTGAACAACGATCCTATGCATCCCGCAATTTTGTGATATATTTTCAACACGTGTTATGCACACGGACTATCTGCTACAGAGGCAGCAGTGTTATATATGAAGAAAAGTTGAAGTTAATAAAGAAGTTATTTCAAGCATTTGGTGTGCTCTTTAAACCTGTTTCCATAGAACAGCGCTAGAGGAATTACAGAGTAATGGACAGTCTGGTTAGACTAAAAAGTCAGAAATATCAATATTCTTCTAATGCCGCAGCGCAAAGGGACTTTATAGTGCTGCGCCTGCCACAAGTGTATACTCGTCTATTTTAATATGGCTGGACCATTGTACAAATCAAGCACCCTTTACCTTTAGTGTCACTCCTATGATCTCATTGATTGCAAGGTATGAGCAGGGCCCTTACTCCTGTTGTTTTAATTGTTGACTTGTTTGTGGCTATGTAATTTATGACTCTATTTGTACATGAACCCTCTAATTGTAAAGCGCTGTGTAATATGCTGGTTCTATATAAATAAAGGTAAATATTATTAGTGGCATGTGGCTGTAATAGTAGTGTCAAGAATAACAGCACAGTATGGAACAGATATGGAAGTAGATGTGTGTGCAGCTGTTATGGTAATAGTAATAGTAGTGATGGCTGTGTAGCAGTAGTGATAGTTGCAATAGAGTTAATGGAAGTGGCAGTAGGGGAAGTAGCAGTAGGGAGTAGCAACTGTGGTGGCGGCAGCAGCCAAACGGCATGGAACATGATGGCAGGCAGCCAGACAGTGGCAGTAGCATAGTGGAGACAGCAGAAGCCATTTGGTACAGAACATGATGGTAGGCAGGCAGACAGTGGCATGGTTGCAATAGTGGCAGCAACCAAAATATACAGAACTTGATGGTAGGCAAGAAGACAACGGTAGTGGCATGATGGTGAGCAGAAACCAGGGGAGTACCTATAATGGAAGCAGAGGAAGTGGCTGCTATGGGGCCTGAACTCAGAAGGGGCCCACCCAGGAGGAAGACTGAAAGATTTTATTGTCAGGGCCCCCTCAACAGGACAAGGACATTATAAGCAGTGATAGTATATACATTGACATGACATACAGTGTATACATGTAGGAAATGGATGGAGCAGCTGCCTCACATGGTCTGAAGGAGCTAACTTTCTAGCTACAGGAGCGAGGGTTGCACGGGAAGAGTGGGTTGCCGAGGAGGTTGGGGGGAGGGAATGTTCAAAAACTGCCACTGGCAGCAGCCATACGGTATGTAACATGATAGTAGACAGGCAGACAACAGCATTGGCATAATGGTTCAACATAAGCAAGGTGCAAATCTATCTGGAGCTATGTTGAAATTTTAATTTTTCCATGCCTTTTCATTTTGACAAAAGTGATATTTTGTATCGTTTGGGTACCATTTGGGTGCCATGATTGCACCTGCCGTGCTGAAAACTCTCTGAGATGACATTGGAGGCTTGGCAAGGCAGTACACAGCATACACCAGTTTCGGCTACTGTTCCAAACTTCCCACCCAGAAGTCTATAGGGTCAGGGAATGCGGTTTGCGCTGAAGAAAGGCCAGTTAGGACTGAACCTAGATGTTGAGGTGGTTCATCTCCGTTTGCTGATTTGTGTCAGCCTGGCATGAAATATGAAAAAAGTGCTCTATTATTTTGATGATACTGAGGCTGCTGCTGTTGTGGCTTCTGCTGCTTGTAGTAGCCTAGATGGCGGCAGGTGGGTGACTCTGCAGGGGTGGAGAAGGGCCTCCCAGTCAGACATGTGGGCAGCAGGCATATGCTCTCCGAACGCTGTGTCAAGCTGCATACATAGTGGGTTATTTATTTAGACTAGCGTTTTAGACAGCGTGAGCATCTGTTTTAAGATAAATATCATGGGGATAATATTGTTGATGCCGCAGTTGACCCTACTGACAAATCTGGTGGTCTCTTCTAAGGAGATGACTATGCAACATGTATCTTTGATGAGCTGCCACTGCTTGACCTCGAAACAACACATGCTCACTGCTGATGTGGTCTGGTGCATGATGAAATCATTCACCACTTTACGCTGCACGTCCAGATGCTCTAACTTATGCAAAGTGGAATGTTAGCTAGTTGGAACATCGCAGATCAACCAGTGCAATGGCATATTGTTCTAATGCTGTAAGTCTAGTTCCTTGCCACATAAGAATGGTTGAAATGTGAAGGCAGTTTCCTAGACATGGCCAGCACCTTCTGCAAGCCACTGTACTTGTTTAAAAAGCATTGCATGACTACGTTTATCACGTGCAGCATTGTGCGCCATGTAGGGAGCAGTGGCGTGTCTACGGTGCTTGGTACCTGGGGCGGGTCCTTTCTCTGGCACCCCTCCAATACTTTAAAATAAATTTTATCTTTTCACAGTAGTATTGCACTCATTGTACAACCTTCACATAGTTTTGTCCAGATAAGTGCCCCCTCACTGTAGTTATGCCCATATTGTGCCATCTCACGGTAGTTATGCCCACACTGTGCCTCATAACAGCTATGATCACCCCCTGCACAAGAGTAATGGCCTCTGTGCCCCCTTGATAATAGTAATGCCTATTGTGCCCCTTCATAGTAGTAATGCCCATTATGCCCCATTTACAGTAGTAATGCCCAATGTGCCTCCTTCATACTAATAATGCGCATTGTGCCCCCTTCATAGTAATAATGCCCATTGTGCCCCTTCATATTAATAAAGCCCATTGTATCCCATTCATAGTAGTAAGGCCCTCTGTGCCCCCTTTATAGTAAAAATGCCCATTGTGCCCCCTCCACAGTATTAATATCCATCTTGCCCCTTCCACAGTAGTAATGCCCATTGTGCACTTTTAATAGTAACATAGTAACATAATACATAAGACCGAAAAAAGACATTTGTCCATCCAGTTCGGCCTGTCATCCCGCAAGTAGATCCAGAGCAAGGCAAAAAAAGAAAAAAAAGTGAGGTAGAAGCCAATCCTTCCCACCCTAGGGGAATAAAAAATTCCTTCCCGCCTCCAAACAGACAGTTAAAATAACTCCCTGGATCAACGACCCCTCTCTAGTTGCCATAGCCTGTATTATTACACTCCAGAAATACATCCAGTCCCCTCTTGAATTCCTTTATTGTACTCACTATCACCACCTCCTCAGGCAGAGAGTTCCATAGTCTCACCGCTCTTACCGTAAAGAATCCTCTTCTATGTTTATGTACAAACCTTCTTTCCTCCAAACGCAGAGGATGTCCCCTCGTCACAGTCACAGTCCTGTGGATAAATAGATGATGGGAGAGATCTCTGTACTGATCCCTGATATATTTATACATAGTCATTAGATCTCCCCTCAGTCGTCTTTTTTCTAAAGTGAATAACCCTAATTTTGATAATCTTTCAGGGTACTGTAGTTGCCCCATTCCAGTTGCCCTCCTCTGGACTCCAGCTCTGCTATGTCTGCCTTGCTCACAGGAGCCCAGAACTGTACACAGTACTCCATGTGTGGTCTGACTAGCGATTTGTAAAGTGGTAGGACTATGTTCTTATCACGGGCATCTATGCCCCTTTTGATGCAACCAACCAATTATCTTATTGGCCTTGGCAGCAGCTGCCTGACACTGTTTTTTGCAGCTTAGTTTGATGTTTATTAAAATTCCTAGATCCTTTTCCATGTCAGTGTTACTAAGTGTTTTACCATTTAGTATGTACGGGTGACTTGCATTATTCCTTCCCATGTGCATAACTTTACATTTGTCAGTGTTAAACCTCATCTGCCACTTCTCTGCCCAAGCCTCCAATCTATCCAGATCCCTCTGTAGTAGTATACTGTCCTCATCAGTGTAAATTACTTTACACAGTTTAGTGTCATCTGCGAAAATTGATATTGTACTATGCAAGCCTTCTACAAGATCATTAATAAATATATTGAAGAGAATAGGGCCCAATAATGACCCCTGAGGTACCCCACTAGTGACAGTGACCCAATCTGAGTTTGTACCATTAATAACCACCCTCTGTTTTCTATCACTCAGCCAGTTACTTACCCACAGACAGACATTTTCTCCCAGTCCGAGCATTCTCATTTTATATACTAACCTCTTATGTGGTACAGTGTCAAATGCTTTGAAGAAGTCCAGATACACGACATCCATTGATTCGCCGCTGTCAAGTCTAGAACTTACCTACTAGAAACTGATTAAATTAGTTTGGCATGACCGATCCCTCATGAAGCCATGCTGATATGGCGTTATTTGCTTATTTCTGTTGAGATGCTCTAAGATAGCATCTCTTAGATAACCTTCAAACAGTTTACCCACAACAGATGTTAAACTTACCGGCCTATAGTTTCCAGGCTCTGTTTTTGGACCCTTTTTTAATACTGGCACCACATTTGCCATGCACCAATCCTGTGGGACATTCCCTGTCAGTATAGAGTCATTAAATATCAGAAAGAAGGGTCTGGCTATGACATTACTTAATTCCTTTAGGATACGGGGGTGTATCACATCCGGTCCTGGTGATTTGTCTATTTTAATGAGATTATAGGATGCTTTTAAAGATATCCCATTTTGTGGCTGTATTTTTATTTGTGAGGACTTTGTCCCAGTAAGTTAGGCCTATGGCTTCTCTTAGTTGGCTAAATTTAGCTTTTTTGAAGTTTGGTATTTTTATTCCTCCCTGTAGAAAAGCTTTTTTGAATGATAATTGGAAGGTTATTACTTTATGGTCACTATTTCCCAGGTGTCCCCCAACCTGCACGTCTGTTTTTCTGTCAGGCCTATTGGTTAATACTAAGTCCAGTATGGCCGTCCCTCTAGTCGGGTCCTGAACCAGTTGGGAGAGGTAATTGTCTTTGGTTATTGCCAAGAACCTGTTTCCTTTATGAGATGTACAGGTTTCATTTTCCCAGTCTATATCTGGATAGTTGAAGTTACCCATAATAACCACCTCATTATGATTTGCCTCTTCGTCTATCTCGTTTAGTAGCAGATTTTCTGTGGACTCTGGTATATTAGGTGGTTTATAATAAACTCCTATTAGTAATTTATTATTGTTTTTAGCTCCATGTATCTCTACCCACAGTGACTCCACATGTTCATGTTCCTCACTTATAGCTTCACGGAGTGGGCTGGGCTTGGTAGGAGTGGGCTGGTCCCAATTCCTGCCAGGAGGGGGGAGTTCTAGAGAGGTATAGAAGAGAGTGGACTGAGAAATTCTGGAGTAGGGGAGCACGTCCATCTGCTCCAGCTCCAAGGGCACTGGGAACTTGAAACAGCCCGTCTGTGAGGACCAGTACTCCAGGGAGACTGTGGGGTCCCAGACCACCATAAGAATTGCAAGCTACAGCATACAAAGATAGCAGACTGATTAACACTATAACTATACAGTTGAGGTATAACAAATTAAAACACTTGTCACCACAGTTCATGAGCAGCACATGCAAAAGCCTGCATTACACAAGTGGACACCTATAGCCACAAATGCCAGCTTATTGGGGAAATCGGGAGAGTGACTATTCTGTAGTGTTATTGTCTGCCATCTTGCCTGCCAACATATCTTAACATCTAGGGATAGAAACATTGCACCTTGTACAGACAACAGCTGAATGTACTTTATGTAACTCATTCAGTAAAGAAAAACATTTGTTGTTCTTCTGCATCTGCCTATTCACTGCATCGAACCGCAGGGAGCAATGGCCTGAATGAGTACACCTTGACACAACATCTCATCAGGGCCACTATCACTCCCATCCTCTGCACCTGCTTCTCAGAGGCTAGCTGCACTCCCTCTTATGTAAGTGAAGGTACCCACTGGGGTAAAAAAAAGGAAATAGAAAATAAAAATCTGTTATACTCACCTAGCCTTTTCTTCCAGTAACTGGAGCACATCCCGCTCTCCAAAAAGGCACAATGTATTGACATATTTACACCTGCTGGGATGAGTAGACGAGGATAGGCCGGGAAAATCATCCTCGCCTGACCCGTGCATTCTACTCATTCCAACAGGCAATGTCACTGCATTGCACCTGCTGGAGAGAGCATGGCCAAGGAATGAGGCAGACAGACATACATTACAGCCCCTCACCTGGGCACACACACACACAGTATTTTTTTTTTTTTTTTTTCAAAAACAGAAATCCATAGTTTATCAGCTTAATATCAAAAAGACATACAACATAATGTCATCATGTGCTGAATTTCCCTCTTATCTTTGCCCTCCCATCCCTCCCTTAAACCCCCTTTTCCGCGGAGCTACCATCGTAATTCTAAGTGTTTTCATTTCCAATTACCCCATATCCGCAACCAAACTGCTTTTTTCCCCACTGTTTGGGCAAGACTGTAGTCATACTCCTTAACCCTGTCTATATACTCCGTCCATTCCTGGAGACTTGGGTATTTCGAGGAGTCCCAATATTTGACTATTATTATCTTGGCGAGATTGCTCAATTTTATTTTTGTTTATCTCTGGGAGGGTGCCAAGAATCACATATTCAATACGAACTTCATATTTCACCGGGGAGCTGTTCTGCAATTTCTGGAATATTTTACTCCAGTAGTCTTTTACACCTGGGCATTCCCACAGTAGGTGTTTATAATAGCATTGTTACATTTATAGCAGTTCGGTTCTTTGTCCTTATAAATAGTATGTAATAGTACTGGTGTGTAGTAGAGGCGGTGTATGATTTTCAAAAGAATCCATGTATGAGCAAGGAAAACTGCAGACTTTTTAATATTTTTATATACAGTATCCCACGAGATCGGTTCTGTATTCTGCAAGGATTCCGGTTAATGGCTTAACCTGTCCTTTGTGAAGAACCTGTGAAATTAAGTGTATCCCCTGTTTTTCCCAATACTCAATATCCACTAAATGCATGACTTGCGGTAGACAGACGTTCCCCCAGAGAGGGGTAAGGCTACTTTCACACTTGCGTTCAGAGCGGATCCGTCTGCATTATATTGTTAAAAAATTTCTAAGTGTGAAAGTAGCCTCAGACGGATCCGTCCAGACTTTACATTGAAAGTCAATGGGGGACGTATCCGTTTGAAGATTGAGCCATATGGTGTCATCTTCAAGCGGATCCGTTCCCATTGACTTACATTGTAAGTCTGGACGGATCCGCTTGCCTCCGCACGGCCAGGCGGACACCCGAACGCTGCAAGCAGCGTTCAGGTGTCCGCCTGCTGAGCGGAGCGGAGGACAGACGGTGCCAGACTGATGCATTCTGAGCGGATCCGTGTCCACTCAGAATGCATTAGGGCTGGACGGATGTGTTCGGGGCCACTTGTGAGGCCCTTCAAACGGAACTCACAAGCGGACAGTAGCCTAAACTGAACCGCTTGGGATAATCCGACAATAAGCCTAACTTGTTTCCAAATATGCCTAAGCATTCTACTAAACGGATTTGTTACTGTTTTCTTCTCAATGGTGTCCGTTTCCAGAATCTGAAAAAGATCTTCCCAAGGTCTGCAGTCCTCCCAAAAAATTAGCCATAGACAGTTATTCTTTCGATTTCTCATACACCATCTCAATTGTGCAGCTACATAATATCCTTTAACCCCTTAGTGACCACCCATACGTGTTTTTACGGCGGTCACTAAGGGGCCTTAGGCTGGGCCGCCGTACGGCTCCCCTGTGCAGCGGGGAGCGCGGACCCGGCTCTCACATGAGAGCCGGGGCCCTGCTCTAACAGCCCTGACCGTCAGAAGTGCAGATCCGGGTTGTTTAACCCTTTACATGCCGGGCGCAATGGCGTCCGCTGCATGTAAAGTGGTGACAGAGGGAGCGGACTCCCTCTGTCTCCCATCAGCACCACGAAAATGCGATCGCGGGGTGCTGATGTGTTCGGAAGCTTACCTCGCTTCCGATCAGGGCCCCAAGCCTGTCTTCAGTTCTCTCCAGCAGGCTGTGCCTCTCTGGCGCAGCCTGCTGGTCAATCTTTGAATAGCATTGCTATTGAAATGTAATGCCTTATAGAGATAATGCATTACATTTTAAAAGCAATCAAAATACTGTAAATTATAGTCCCCTTGTGGGACTTTTAAGAAGTAAAAAAAATAGAAAAAAAATACACATTTATTAAATAAAAAAAATTCCATAAAATAAAAAAATATGCTTTTTTTTCCATTGAAAATACGCTTTTCAATGAAAAAAATTGCAAAAAGAAAATATCCCCCATATGTTTGGTATTTCCACATCCGTAACGACCCGGACTACATAAATATTACATAAATTATCCCCTATGGTGAACGCTGTAAAAAAATAAAAAAAATAAAATAGAATTTCTAATTTATTCTTAGTTTCCACCGAAAAAAACCTAATAACAAGCGATCAAAAAGCGCCATTTACTCCAAAATGATACCAATAAAAAATACAAGTTGTCCCTCAAAAATCAAGCCCTAACACAACTCCATAGAAAAAGAAAAAAAAAGTTATGGGTCATGTGAAGTAGCAATGCAAAATCATTTTTTTGGTTAATAAAAGGGGTTTTATTGGAAAAAAAAGTAGTAAAACGTAAAAAAAATTATAAGTATTTAGTTTAGTACCGAAAAATGAACGCCATAAAATTTATAATGTAAGAACGCAGTGGCAGTATTGCTATTTTTCCCCATCTCCGTCCCAGAAAGAGTTAATAAAAGTTAATCAGAAAGTTATGTGTACCCCAAAATGGTGCCATTAAAAACTACAACTTGTCCCGTAAAAAAACAAGCCCTCATAAAGCTACATAGACGAAAAAATAAAAAAGTTATAGCTCTTGGAACGAGACCATGAAAAAAGGAAGAAAAACGCTTGGTCATAAAGGCCCAAACAGGCTTGGTCACTAAGGGGTTAAGAAAGGGGACAGAGAGTCCTCCCTCTTCTTTATATAGGTATTGTAATTTAATTCTGACCCGTTTGCGACCGCATATTAATTTGTTAAAAAGGGTCTCCAGTTTATTAAAAAACATATCTTAAATTGTTATTGGACTTGCATTTAGTAGCATTGGTAATAATGTCATTTTTATAAGAGCAATGCAATTGATTTGTGACAGGGGGAGTTTTAGCCATATTCTAATTTTTTCCTTTACTTTATCTATTATTGTCAGTGTGTTCAATTTCGTATAATGTTCTAGTTTAGTCCCTATATGGATGCCCAGGCATAATAGAGAGTCTGATGGATGCAATATACTAACCCGGGACTTATAACCCAGAGGTACTGGGCGTCTTAATGGGAGAAATTTTTATTTTTCCCAGTTTGTTTCGTATCCAGATAAGCCTCCAAAATCATCCACGCTTTCCATAATCCTGGGTAAAATCGTATATCCCCTCTCCAAGAAGAGCAAAATATAGTCTGCATATAAGCTTATTTTATCAACCTCTCCCTCACAACCAAAACCCTGTATTTTCTCGTCGGCTCTAATTTTACATGCCATTGGTTCCAGGAACAACGAAAAGAGCAGAGGGGAAAGGGGGCATCCCTGACGAGTTCCTTGAGTCAAGGAGAAAGATGACGAATATTCCCCGTTGATTCGGACTCAGGATACGGGGTTTTGGTACAGGATGCGGACCCATCTGGAGAAGTATTCACCTATTTTCACCCGTGTCAACACTCTCCAGAGGAAGGGCCACTCCACCCTGTCAAAAGCTTTGGCCGCATCCAGAGACAGGATGGAGCTATCCTCCCCCTCCCCTGTCTGTATATTCAGAAAAGCCCTCCTCACGTTGTCCTGTATATTCCTATTGGGGATAAACCCAGTTTGGTCAGCGTGGACGACTTTGTGGATTACGTTTTTTTATTAGAGTTGAGCGAACACCTGGATGTTCGGGTTCGAGAAGTTCGGCCGAACTTCCCGGAAATGTTCGGGTTTGGGATCCGAACCCGACCCGAACTTCGTCCCGAACCCGAACCCCATTGAAGTCAATGGGGACCCAAACTTTTCGGCCCTAAAAAGGCTGTAAAAAAGCCCAGGAAAGGGCTAGAGGGCTGCAAAAGGCATCAAAATGTAGTTAAATCCCCTGCAAACAAATGTGGATAGGGAAATGAATAAAAATAAAATAAATAAAAATTAACCAATATCAATTGGAGAGAGGTCCCATAGCAGAGAATCATGCTTCATGTCACCCACCACTGTAACAGGCCACTGTCAGATATTTAGACCCCGGCACCCAGACAGAGGAGAGAGGTCCCATTGCAGAGAATCAGGCTTCATGTCATAGCAGAGAATCAGGCTTCACGTCACCCACCACTGAATTATTGCAAATTTCATACTCCTCTTCGGGTAAAAATACTCCTCAAAAATGGTAAGAGGAGTATTTTTACTCTTCTGGAAAAAATGTAGTGCGACCTCTGATCTTAAAAACAGCAGACACCATTGCTACTCTTGATGTGGCCACACCCAGCCTCAACCTTTGGGCAACTTCCTAGCATAGCAGAGGAGTGCATGAGGGTTTCAGGTAATTTATCTTATTAAATAAAAGCACTTGTAATGGCTGAGCATACAGTAAATCAAGGTGCCAAATAGTGACTGAAACTATAATAGTGTTGTTTAAACATTAACTATTAGATTTTTTACATTTAGGTTAGGACTACAATGCGATCTTTGCTGCGTCATCCGTATGATGACCAAAGATTGCTGAATAGCAGTACAGCCATTGAACCCTGGAATCATAGCTGCAGAAATTTACAGTGTTGCAGCAACTTACTAATCGCGCTGCGACCGCCATTTAGCCCAATGTCTGCACTGCCACACAGAGATCTCTGGTCATGCAACAAGTCTTGTGTCCATGTTCGCCATGTAACCACAGTCTTAAAGGGTTTGGTCCATCTCAGACATTGATGACATATTGCTGTGATATGCCATTACTGTCAGATAGATTCAACTGAGACTATACATTTTATCAGCAACAAAATAGGGAACCCATTCTGATACTTTATTTTAGTTTCAATTTAACTTTATTTAAACAATACCTTCAATAAATAAAAAAATCTATAAAAAGGTACTAAAAAGTTTGTAAAAAAAAATGCTGTGAAACCATCAAAAGTGGAAAAGCACTAAAATGTGTAGGGTCATTTAAGACTGATACACTCTGATTTTAAATGGGGTTAAATTAAAGAGAGATTTAGATCAATGATCAGATGAAATAAATATATTCTTTCTCCAATAGGTATGATACTTGTCAAAGTGGTTTCATCTCCAGTTACATAAATGGACCATCAAGGGAAGACCTTAACACTGAAGACTATTTTTGTTATTTTGATTGTACAGTTGTGCTTAGCCATTATTTTATATTCATTTTATAACTATGAAAATCGCTCAGTGTCTAGTTATGAATTTTCCTATACAAGTATACATCAAGAACTGGCTAATGACACGAAGATCATCCTTGTTTGGACCTGGCCATTTGGTGACACATTTCCACTTAATGAATGTCCACCATACACTAATATTTCTGGATGCTTTTACACAGCTAACAGAACCTTGTATTCTTCTGCAGATGCAATTGTTATGCATCACAGAGATGTATGTTATTCCAGGAAACAGTTACCTCAGATACCAAAACCACCAAATCAGTATTGGATATGGTTTAACTTGGAGTCTCCATCACACAGCCCAAACTTGCATTTTATGGATAATCTGATCAATCTCACAATGTCTTTTAGAGCTGATTCAGATATTTTCTCACCTTATGGCTGGCTAGAGCTGAATCAACGAGAAGAGAACTTCACAATTCCTCCAAAGACTAAATTGGTGGCCTGGGCAATCAGTAACTGGAACCCAAAATCTAATAGAGTACGGTATTACAAAGAGCTCAAAAAATTTCTTCCTGTAGACATATATGGAAGACAGCATTTAGCTCTCCCAACAAATGAACATGAAAAAACATTGTCCAAGTATAAGTTTTATCTCGCCTTTGAAAACTCAATTCATGAAGATTATATTACAGAGAAACTCTGGAAGAATGCATTGAAATCTGGTTGTGTGCCAGTTGTATTGGGACCGCCTCGAAAAAATTATGAGCGTTTTATTCCGAAAGACTCTTTTCTACATGTTGATGACTTCTCCACACCTGAAGAGCTTGCTAAATATATCTTAAAGTTGGACAGTGATGACAAAGCTTACCAGCAGTATTTTACATGGAGGTCCAGACTTCATCCCGCTGCAGATACTAACTGGCAGACCCATTACTGCAGAGTATGTAAAGCAATAAAAGAAGCTCCTGCATACAAAACTATTTCAAAACTTGGAGAATGGTACAAATAATTACAGGGTGGTTTCTCAGGTTGTTTCTATATTAGCTGAAATTCAGTATGAAAATATTCAATTTTTAGGCAATTCTAATCACATGTTGCATTTTTGCAGTTCGGTGCATTTTTTCATAAGCTTCTGTATATGAAATAAAGAAAAAAATACAAAAAAATACTTGTCTAAGGAGAAACACTTGTACAAAATCAAATGAAATTTATGGCATTTTTTGCAAGCCACTAAAACTGTGAAGAAACCACTGCAGTTTTATCAGCACTGACATAACACAGTCAGGCCTCTTTCACACAACCATTTTTTCTTTTCATTTTTCATTTCTTCTTTTGCGTTCCGTTTACGGTCCATATACGGAAACCATTCATTTCAACGGTTCCGCAAAAAAAAAAAAACTGAATGTACTCCGTATGCATTACGTTTCCGTATTTCTGTTTTTCTGTTCCGTTGAAAGATAGAACATGTCCTATTATTGCCCGCAAATCACATTCTGTGGCTCCATTCAAGTCAATGGGTCCACAAAAAAAAGGGAACACATACGGAAATGCATCTGTATGTCTTACGTATCCGTTCTGTTTTTGCGGAACCTTCGAAAATTTTATGCCTAGCCCAATTTTTTCTATGTAATTACTGTATGCTGTATATGCCATACGGAAAAACGGAACAGAAACGGAAACACGACGGAAACAAAAAACGGAACAACGGATCTAAGAAAAATGGACCATACGGTCGTGTGAAAGAGGCCTCAGTGTTAAGCAAGTCTCCACAGTTATGTAAACAGAAGACAAAGAAGTGTTGTCAAGGCTCAAAATGGGCCATTTAGAGCTATTTTTCTAATAGAAATGTATGATTTCAGTTATTAAAGTATATTACAAAAATAGTCAGTATTACTGCCCCTACACAGTACAAAAAAATGTCAGTTACACGTTAAATCAACAACATTTCAATTTATGTTGTGGGTTTCACCCTTTGCAATTCAAAGCAAATCTGCAATAAAAACCTCAACAAATCTGCTGAATAATTTTTACTGCAAATCACAGCAAAATCTGCACATTGTGGCCTTGACAATGAAATTGTAATTTAATGCATTTTATTTTCAAGCATTTTTTTCACGCCCTCTTAAAAAAATACAAATAAAAAAACTGCAAAAAGACTGTATGAAGGAAGATTATGTTATTGATTATATTAACTTTTAGAGTGCTGCCACATGTTAAAGTTTTTGATGCAGTTTTTTTTTTTTAAAGTAGAGAAGTAGTATCTGCACTTTCTCTCCTTTTATTATCCACAACTGTTTTTGGCTTCAAAGGCTGCATCAAAAAGCCTGAATGTGTGTTGTACTCATAGAGTGTTATTGAAGGGTACCTGCTCTGACCACCCCTCTCTCCCTCTCCTTGATTAACAGAGCCATTGCATTGTCATTTTGTCAGGTCCTGTCAATCAAGAAGGAGAAGGAGGGGCTTGGGCCCACCATTGGTGAACTTAAAAGGAACTTATGTCGATTTTGCTTCAGACAGCATGTTATAGAGCAGGAGGAGCTGAGCAGATTGATATATAGTTTTGAGTTAAAAGAGTCAGCCTAACCTGTATTTTATTCATTTAAATTCCTGTTCATTCTGGGTTTTGAAGTCAAGGAGGCGGTCTTATCAGTGATTGACAGCCTTCATCTGTAAATGCGTACACAGTGATAGCTGTCAATCACTGATAGGACCGCCTCCTTCACTTCAAAACCCAGAATGAACATGAATTTAAATGAATAAAATACAGGTTAGGCTGACTCTTTTCCCACAAAACTATATACCAATGTGCTTACCATGGTGCCTGTAGCTTACATCGCATTTTATAGGTGGATGGCTAAGTGAAAGGAATTTTAAGAGTAAATCCACAGTGGGCATAAATGACATGGGAAAAACACACTGTGGATTTTGCCATGTATCCGCAGAAAAAGTTAAATGGTCTCAAATTTTTTTAAACAACTTATTCTCAGTGGTCACTTTAGGTGAACCTGAATAAATGTGCAAATTAGTTGGATTCATATTTTTTTTTATGTTGGTCACCCTAAAAACCTCTTTGAAATCCTTACCACTAGGGGCCTCCATTCTAGCAATTTTGCTGTCTACTCGGTGTTACTAAGTGAATTCTGTCCTTAGCAGCAGATTCTGTCCTTACCTCGGCTGATCGTAATTTTGAAAGATACTGGAAGGAATAAATGTACTTCATTTATAAACACTGTGTGCTTGGGAGTCTACCTCTGCTCTCCTCAGGCTGGTCAAAAGTTTGTGAAGGGAAGTCTAGACTAGTATAGCTCTGGTAGAGGCCTACATGTGGTCACACCCAACAGCTCAGAGAGGACAGCATAATGTAGCTCTACAACAGCAGAGCAATTAGCAGCCAAGAACACAGCACCTGAGTGCTCAGGGAGGCCAAATTATAATCCAAGCCAAGTCCCCAGCCAGGACTTTAAGAGAAATTGGGGCAAAATCCATGTGAATAACGTATTAATTTTGCTATTGCAAAGGGAATCTATGGTGGAAACCTATAGCATAAATTTATATACTGCAGATTTAAAATTGCACTGCCTGTAAATTTCCACAGAGGAGCACTACATGTCAGTGGTTGGCAGAAGAGAAGGAACATCCAGTACAGAAGAGACTGTTTCTACTAGTGATGCATAAATGTCAGCTTCTGGAATCAAAATGTGACGTGTACTCAAATATTATTTATAGACATGTGAATGGAGTATTTTCATTGAAGTATATACAATATATATGGCACCAGGCAAAATTCACGTCAGGTACACCACTGCTAGGTTCTTTTGTTCCATATAATTACAGTTCAAGAGCACCTGTCACCACAAAATGCAGTGCAATCTGTAGGTAGCATGTTATAGAGCAGGAGGAGCTGAGCAGGTTGATATATAGTTCAGTAAACCTTGTAATTTATACATTTATATCTCTGCTGTTTCTGACCTAAAGGGGTTATCCCAAGACTAATGTAAATAATGAAAATCAGACATCATGTAGTACATGACAATCTCTTTCTATCATAGCTATAATCACTCATTGCTCTACTAGATTTATAGCAAATGGGCAGTTCAAGGGGAGAGTTCACTCTATCACAACTTAGGGGGCAGTTGAAGGATGAAACTGAGCATGTGCGGCCATCTCAGTGAGTGTAGGACAAAGAAAAAAGAAAAAACAAACAGCAGGTGGCGCTATACAGATAAATTTTATTAAATATCTCAGTGACTATGTGTTGAGGAAGGGTTGAAACACATGTATATATATATATATATATATATATATATACATATATGCATGCAAACACGTGCATGCATATATGATATATATGCATGCATTAATGGTCACTTTATAGGGTGATGTGCGCAGATGTACCAAGCATCTGCGCACATCTGCCCTTAGTGGCCCACAGGGGCTCATGGTGGCCCCTGTGGGAGATCTGTGTCCCCTTATAATATAGGGGCTGTGCCCCCTTATAGTGTAGAGGCTCTGCCCTCTTATAGTATAGGGGCTGTGCCTCCTTATAGTATGAAACTATGTCCCCTTACATCCCCCTTCATAACATATATGCCCCCTGATGCATGATCAATGTATACATGTGTATGGATGTGCCCCAAGCATCCATACACATGTATATTATATATATATATCCCCCCATCTCCATAGGCTGTAACCAGGTGCATCGGTGTGAATGGGCCCCAAGCATTCACACCGATGCAATCTGGCTAATTGCCTCAGAATGACTGGAAAAGGGTCCGGTCATCCTGATGGATACAAAGAGCTCAGATTCAACAGAATCTGAGGCCTTTGTTCTAATTATCTCCAGCGCCACTGGAGATAATAATGCATGATAGAAGGGAGGGAGAAACCTCCCCTCCTTCTATTATGCACATTCCGACAGTGCGATTACTATCGACAGGACCCCCCCCCCCCACCCTGATAGAAGAGAGCAGACCCCTGGACGGACGAGCAGACCCATGGACGAACGAGCAATATACCATAAGTATCACCCCCTTTACTATCTCACCAACGATCCCTACCACTATCCCACTAATGATTTACCCTTTAAATCCCTGACCCACTACTGCCCCTTGTTTAACCCCTACACCCCTGGTATATTCAAACCCCTAATCCCCTGGATACACACCTGATAACCCCTTGTGGCAACCCCTGCATCCCTGCCACACACACCCTCACTGTACACTTGCAGGAAATTCACCCCTGCATTGCTGTACAGCCCTGATACTGTGCACCCTGGCCCCTGATTAACCCTTGCAGTGCTGAACCTCCTGTAACCTTCTGTTACAGAGTAGTAACCCTTGCAACGCTGTCCGCTATTGTGTCTGTGGCCTGCACTCGCCCCTGCAGCGCCACTGTTAACCCTTATTGTACCCCATAGGGACAGAAAGTAGTCAGGGGGGTAGGTTGCTAATATTTGTATGTATGAACTGTATAGTTAGTTTATGGGTGGAATTTGGGAACGTGTAGTGTAGTTTAGTATTGTATATTTAGTGCTGTATTGTTAGTGTATTGCATGCGTAGTGTATTGTTAGTAATAAATACTGTTACTTGTAACTATCTGTGTGATGTGTAGTTATTGGCGATAGTTAGTTCAGTAAGGCGCATGCAGCTAGCGTAGTGATTAGTGTAAGGCAAAGTATAGTGAAAATATTGTGTTATTGTTTTATAAAGGCATAAATAGGCAGAGTCATCAATAGACAGCCCCTCCTATTTATGAATATTAATTATCAATATTTGCATAAATATTGGTGATTAATATTCCCCCTTTACACTATGCAAAATGTTTAACTACATGCTATTACAAAAGTATTCAGATCCAGGTGCTGGTTTGAAAAATTTAAAATATTTTTCATGGGACAACCCCTTTAAGTTATATATGTGCCAAGTGTCATCAGTAATTCATAGCATTTCTCGTGTGTGTATATGCAGCGAGCCCCAAAGGAGCTGAAGCAGAAGATGGGAGTGGTAGTGGTGGCCCTGATGTAGTGTGGTTATAGTGTCATTTCTCTCCTCTCACGCTCAGAAACTTGCAAGCTGACACTTTTTCTCTCTGGATTCATTTCTTTACGGCTTTACTCTAGCACCTCTATGGCTTTATTCTGGCTATGTCCTCTTAGGTGAGCTGCCTCTGAGGGACACTTGGGGCAATTATGTCCTCCTAGGTGAGGTCCACATGACTCTAGCTAGCTTAGTCCCACCATTGACAGGACCAGTTCATTCATACCAAGAGGGGAGGAAATGAATGGTAGGTTCCATTCCTGTTGTCAAACATTGGCAACCATACATCTGCTGGTGCACAAAGTGTATTACATGTCGATACATTCATATTGCATATAAAACAGTGAACAATTGCAGATACCATAGTAGTACCCCCAGGTCTAGGGTACTACACACCCCATTGGTTAAAGTCAGGCAATCCTTGGACTGTGTTTAGTCTCCTCATCAATGTTAAGAGACAGGGTTAAAGACATACATGCTTTTACAAAAAGTTTAAAAGACTAATAATAAAACAGTGTCCCAAACACGGCACCGCTCAAATGTGCCTGAGTCTTACCCTGCTTTCACACCTGAGCGTTTCTCAAACGCGCGTTTTACGCGCGTTTTTGTTGCGCGTTTTTTGTAATAGTAAACGCGCGTTTGTGTGATTGACTGCAGTGTCCTATGGCCACAAAAGCGCGTCAAAACGCCCCAAAGAAGCTCAAGTACTTGATTATGCGTCGGGCGTTTTACAGCGCGATCGTACGCGCTGTAAAACGCCCAGGTGAGAACCATTCCCATAGGGAATCATTGGTTTCTCCTTGTTGAGCGTTTTACAGCGCGTAGGAACGCGCTGTAAAACGCTCAGGTGTGAACCCAGCCTTAGAGTTGGGTAAACTGCTTAAACCTTGTAGTAAACAATGGGTCCCACACTTGAGGCTCTTTAGAAATAGTCCAATAAACACAGATGATGGTCACAAGGACCTCTGGTGCATGAGAGTCAGATCCTTTGGTCCAAGGTTTAAAAATGATTCCCCAGCTTTTTAGGCAAGATGGTCCATGGACCTGAGAAAGAATGGGGAATGGCACAACAGGTGCAACTGGGAGATGAAAGGGGAGTTCTGTACAGCATGTTATATGGGAGCGGCAAAATAGGGCACATTAAACAACGACAAACCAGGACCCAGTTCCAGGTATCTCACCCTCCTGAAGCTCGTCGCGCTCCTGCTGGGCAGTCCTTCACTTTCCTGCAAGTGTCAAGGAGGTGCCCCTTCTTGGCAGGCTCAGGCTGCCCTTGAGTACTGATAGCAGCAAGGATGTTGATGGCCAAATGTCAGTTTTTCTCCCGTCCTGTTGCTGAATTAGTCATGGTTGTGCAGGGTTACCACACGGCCCACATTAAGTCATAATCAGTTCCATCAAGGTAGTGGGGTTTAGGGAAGAAGGCGGCTTGGTGCACTGTGGTTTGGGCCCTACATGTTCTATGCTTGGTTTATAGTCCCTTGGTGGAAGAGTCCCTGCAAGCATTCATTCTCCAACCCCTCATGGTACCCACACATGTATGAGCATCCACATCAGGCACACCACACAGATTTCCACTCATGCTTTGCCAATCGTACAATCCAGGATCAGTATTGGCAAATTTAGGTTATAGGTTGCCATAGGCAACAACAGCATAAATAATACAGGACCCATCTAAATGGTATAGAAACAGCATGGCAAATGCATCTGAATGACACCCAAGTTAAAGTAATTACTTCCAGACAGTCTCTTAGACACTCTAGCCCTAGTGGTACTCACACTTCAGATGCAAGGACTTGATGAGCTTGATGCTGACCTTGGCTCTAAAACAGAGATGCATGCCGGATTCTAAAATGGCAACAGCCTCCTCATGGCAGCTTTGGTCTCTCTAGCTGGTCTTCTCCTGAAACATGGATCCACATAGCAGCAGCTTCTGGAAAAGGTACAAACTTGTATCCCAGGCAAATGCTTCTTCCTGTGTTAATAAGACTTTCTGAAAGAATGGAATCTGGGTGTTCTTATTGTCCCCCCAGAAACCTGAAGCAAGCATTCTTCTTGTTCCTACAGCAGGAGGAAAGGTTCCTCAGAGGTTTTTTTCACTCTGGGTGGAACAGTCTTTTACCACTCTGGAGGCAAGTCCTCAGTGCATGAGGCACAAACCCCCTTTTTGTGCCAGAGCTATGCAACTGGCACAGTTTCACACTTTTCAGCAGCAATGAATTTACTTTTTAGGGGGTATTACAAATCATTTTTGGCCGATAATAGTAAGGCACAGAGGCCCGAAAAAAGTGTTGCATTACCGCAAAATACCATGTAGTTCATAGACATTTACTACAAAAAGTACATTCTTTTACTTGTGTTAGTGAATGCATTATTTCAATGAACTGTAATATTTACTGTAAAAATTGAATATTTATACCCATATAAGGGTAGGTTCTCATTCACGCTATGGAATTCCATTATAGATTCCGTTAAAACAGAGTAAGGGCTCATTCAGACAGCCGTATGTTGCTTTCTGCATCTGATCCGCAATTTTACGGACTAGATGTGGACCCATTCACTTCTATGGGCCCTGTGCTCTGTTCGCATCATTTCTTCCGTTCTACTGCACCGCAAAACAAATAAAACTTGTTAGTTAAAATCAGGAGATGGCCCCATTGAAGTCTATGGGTCCACAAAAATGCGGAATGCAATAGTTTTTTTACGGACATGCTGAACTGTCTGCAAAAAAAGTATCCATGTTTTTGTGGAAAGCAAAAAACATACGGCTATCTGAATGAGCCCTTATAACGGACTATTGTAAGAGGTGGACTTGAGGGAGTTGTATGGGATACAGTGAACCACACTAGAATGAATGCACGGACAGTGAGCCGTGTGAACCAAAAAAACTTTACTGACTCTAGAGGAGAAAACTATATACAATATAATGTACACCGTGATCCATCCGGACCACACGGAGTTAGGTGTTCTCCAGTGTATGGAAGTGGTGGTACAGTCTCTCTGGTTTCGAGCAACCCAAGATTGTCCACAGTGGGACCCCAGCCGGGAATTCCCTAATTTAGGTACTGTACCTTTAAGGATTTATATTTTGCCTAAATGCCGCTAAATACGGCAGGATCTCCTAACCAAACACAGAGAACCGAAGCCGCTAGGAATCACCAAATTTGGGGTCTGTGTACCTGGGATCCCGGCTGAGGGGCACTGTGGCTCACAGAGGCCAAACGCAGAAAAAATCCCACACTATATCCTTCACGGATGCCGGGAATGCCCACCACCCCACCTCAGCTAGACTCTCTTGAACTCCCACGTGGCTATTTGAAATTCCAGAGCCGAGATGTCTCTGGTCTCCTCAGCTCTTGATTATAAACGAAAACTACATATCCTCTTTAGCAGACAGCAGTTATTCAACAATCGTCCCTTGCTTCCTGTGGATACAGGGCCGTCTTTACCAAGGGGCAAAAGGGGCAACTGCCCTGGTCCCAGTTGCTCCTGGGGGGCCCAAGGCAGCTGCCTCTTGAGGGCTCTAGCTACTGCCCGGGGTATCAGGCTGTCGGCTACACAGGCATCATTATCGTACTGTGTTAATGATCTTAATTCTAGGACCTTAATGAGTTTTGCTCTAGGACCTTAATGACATCATTACCATGTGACCAGTAACCTAGCAATTACTGGTCACATGGCTATGAGGTCATCACAGGTCCTACTGAGTGTTGCAGAAGTTAACTGTGGAGCTTTTTTGTGTAAAGATTACATCAGAAAAAGGTGACAGGGGCTGTTATGTTAATATACTGTAAACTACTGTATAGTGGAGTGCTGTATACTGTGTGGTGGGCTGTATATTGTGTGGTGGGCTGTATATTGTGTGGTGGGCTATATATTGTGTAATGGGCTGTATATTGTGTGGTGGGCTGTATACTGGGGGGGGCCTGTATACTGTGTGGTGGTATGTATACTGTGTGGTGGGCTGTATACTGTGGGGGGCCTGTATAGTGTGGGGGGGCCTGTATAGTGGGGGGGAGTGCTATACTGCTGTACTGTATAGTGTGGGGGGCTGTATCGTGTATAGTTTGGGGTGCTGTATACAGTGAGGTGTTGTATACCGTGAGGTGCTGTATACTGTGGGCTGCTATACTGCTCTACTATATACTGTGGGGTACTGTATAGTGTGGGGTGCTAAACTGCATACTGTGTGGTGCTGTATACTATAGGGTGCTATACTGCATACTGTGGGGTGCTGGGGTGCACTGTAACACTAGGGTGAGCCGAGCCCTGGTCTCCTTCCTGCAGAGCGGTGCCCACTTCCAGCCTGAGCCCAGCTGCCCAGAGCACTGATCCTGAGCCGCTGGAGTCTTCAGAACTGGAAGTATTTACAGTCATTCACTGTACTCTACCAGGGGTGTGGATTTTTTGTGTGTGTGTTGTGGTAGAGGGCGTGATTGCCTGCTAAGGTGTGGGAAGGCGGGATCCAGGGGGCCCAAGTAAATTTTTGCCCAGGGTCCAATGAATATTAAAGACGGCCCTGTGCGGATAAAGCCTTCAATCTCTGGCTGATCACAGGAAACCTCAGGTAAACACGTCAGAATCCATTGCTCTCTAACTGCTGACTTACTGTCCTCCTGCCACTTCCTTTTCCCAGCCCCTCTAGCTTTTCCCAGAAAGTCAGAACATGGCAATAAAATAACAAAATGCACAAAATAAATAAGAAGCTACTTTTAACAATCCATTTCAATAAGAAAGCAAATCCTGTGCAGCTATAAGATTACTTTTCTTTTTATATTAATTGTCAACATCTCGCTCCATTAGTTCTAAGGGGACTGCTCGACTAAGGGCCTCTAGTGGCCAGTCACACAAGCTGCATGTTATATCACTCATAGCTTATTCAATGTAGTCACAGATTTATTCAAATGGAGTATCATATGTCTAATCTTGGGGACCCCAGAGGGTGATCTCCTCACATCCCACCCCACTAGAGGGTGGCGACCTTGACACCCCTCTCACAGACCCAGGGTTCCCACAAACTCCTCCTGAGCATAGCACTGAGAAGGAATCCCCGCCGTGGACCTTGTCATCCGACTTAGTTGAGAAGGGGGTGCCTGACTTGGTACCACCACACTCGAGGGTGACACCGGATCAGTTACAGTTGACCAGGGAGGAAGTCCCTCTGTATAGGACCCGGGCACCGTCCACCACTTATCTGTCATCGCCCCTCTCTGGGAAACCGGTTTACTCCTGGGCGGAGCCTGCTCTCGAAACCGACACAACCACAGCATGTTTCTATGTAAATTTCTAACAGGACCTTCGCCCCCCTCTGATTCAACATCGTAGACGGGTATATCGGAACCCACCTGATGCCAAACTATATACAGTGTGGCCTCCCACCAATTGTCCAGTTTTCCACAAGGCCTCTTCTCCCTTACCAGCACACGATTTCCCGGGGAGAAGACTTCAGTCCATATTGGCACCGAGTTAGGGTGTTTCAGTCACTGCAACCGCTCTCCTACCACCTCGTGGATGATCCTCAACCATCGTCGATGTTCTCAAATCCACTCGGTTGCAGTATGTGCTTGCTCACTGTCAGGCGAGGGCATGTTCAACTCTTCCAGCTCTCTCCCAGCCCGACCAAACATAAGCATGTACATTGAGTAACTGGTCATGCTGTGCACCCCGGTTATTATAGGTCCAAATCAATTCAGGGAGATACTCCGGCCATCTGGATTTCTGATCCTTTTCCAGTGTCCTCACCATCTGAAGGAGTGTACGATTGAAGCGTTCAAATGCCCTATTCCGTTGCGGGTGATACGTTGTGGTCCGGGACTTCTCGATACCATACAGGTGATATAGTTCATTCATTAGGGCCCCCTGAAGGCAGGCCCCCTGATCTGAATATATCCGGCTTGGACACCCATACACCTGTATAAAACGATGGCAGACGGCTTCCGCTGCTGACTAGGCCGTCTCAGGTGGGCACTGCCACCGCAAACTTTGTAAAATGATTGGTCATAACTAGAGTTGAGCGAACACCTGGATGTTCGGGTTCGAGAAGTTCGGCCGAACATCCCGGAAATGTTCGGGTTCGGGATCCGAACCCGATCCGAACTTCGTCCCGAACCCGAACCCCATTGAAGTCAATGGGGACCCGAACTTTTCGGCACTAAAACGGCTGTAAAACAGCCCAGGAAAGGGCTAGAGGGCTGCAAAAGGCAGCAACATGTAGGTAAATCCCCTGCAAACAAATGTGGATAGGGAAATTAATTAAAATAAAAATTAAATAAATAAAAATTAACCAAAATCAATTGGAGAGAGGTTCCATAGCAGAGAATCTGGCTTCCCGTCACCCACCACTGGAACAGTCCATTCTCAGATATTTAGGCCCCGGCACCCAGGCAGAGGAGAGAGGTCCCGTAACAGACAATCTGGCTTCATGTCAGCAGAGAATCAGTCTTCATGTCATAGCAGAGAATCAGGCTTCACGTCACCCACCACTGTAATAGTCCATTTTCATAAATTTAGGCCCAGCACCCAGGCAGAGGAGAGAGGTCCTGTAACAGACAATCTGGCTTCATGTCAGCAGAGAATCAGTCTTCATATCATAGCAGAGAATCTGGCTTCCCGTTACCCACCACTGGAACAGTCCATTCTCAGATATTTAGGCCCCGGCACCCAGGCAGAGGAGAGAGGTCCCGTAACAGACAATCTGGCTTCATGTCAGCAGAGAATCAGTCTTCATATCATAGCAGAGAATCAGGCTTCACGTCAGCCACCACTGCAACAGTCCATTGTCATAAATTCAGGCCCAGCACCCAGGCAGAGGAGAGAGGTCCCGTAACAGACAATCTGGCTTCATGTCAGCAGAGAATCAGTCTGCATGTCATAGCAGAGAATGAGGCTTCACGTCACCCACCACTGCAACAGTCCATTTTCATAAATTTAGGCCCAGCACCCAGGCAGAGGAGAGAGGTCCCGTAACAGAGGATCTGGCTTCATGTCACCAGAGAATCAGTCTGCATGTCATAGCAGAGAATCAGGCTTCACGTCACCCACCACTGCAACAGTCCATTTTCATAAATTTAGGCCCAGCACCCAGGCAGAGGAGAGAGGTCCCGTAACAGAGGATCTGGCTTCATGTCACCAGAGAATCAGTCTGCATGTCATAGCAGAGAATCAGGCTTCACGTCAGCCACCACTGCAACAATCCATTGGCATATATTTAGGCCTAGCACACAGGCAGAGGAGAGAGGTCCCGTAACAGACAATCTGGCTTCATGTCAGCAGAGAATCAGTCTTCATATCATAGCAGAGAATCAGGCTTCACGTCAGCCACCAATGCAACAGTCCATTGTCAGATATTTAGGCCCAGCACCCAGGCAGAGGAGAGAGGTCCCGTAACAGAGGATCTGGCTTCATGTCAGCAGAGAATCAGTCTTCATGTCATAGCAGAGAATCAGGCTTCACGTCACCCACCACTGTAAGAGTCCATTTTCATAAATTTAGGCCCAGCACCCAGGCAGAGGAGAGAGGTCCCGTAACAGACGATCTGGCTTCATGTCAGCAGAGAATCAGTCTGCATGTCATAGCAGAGAATGAGGCTTCACGTCACCCACCACTGCAACAGTCCATTTTCATAAATTTAGGCCCAGCACCCAGGCAGAGGAGAGAGGTCCCGTAACAGAGGATCTGGCTTCATGTCACCAGAGAATCAGTCTGCATGTCATAGCAGAGAATCAGGCTTCACGTCACCCACCACTGCAACAGTCCATTGTCATAAATTCAGGCCCAGCACCCAGGCAGAGGAGAGAGGTCCCGTAACAGACAATCTGGCTTCATGTCACCAGAGAATCAGTCTGCATGTCATAGCAGAGAATGAGGCTTCACGTCAGCCACCACTGCAACAATCCATTGGCATATATTTAGGCCTAGCACACAGGCAGAGGAGAGGTTCATTCAACTTTGGGTAGCCTTGCAATATAATGGTAAAATGAAAATAAAAATAGGATTGAATGAGGAAGTGCCCTGGAGTCCAATAATATATGGTTATGGGGAGGTAGTTAATGTCTAATCTGGACAAGGGACGGACAGGTCCTGTGGGATCCATGCCTGGTTCATTTTTATGAACGTCAGCTTGTCCACATTGGCTGTAGACAGGCGGCTGCGTTTGTCTGTAATGACGCCCCCTGCCGTGCTGAATACACGTTCAGACAAAACGCTGGCTGCCGGGCAGGCCAGCACCTCCAAGGCATAAAAGGCTAGCTCTGGCCACGTGGACAATTTAGAGACCCAGAAGTTGAATGGGGCCGAACCATCAGTCAGTACGTGGAGGGGTGTGCACACGTACTGTTCCACCATGTTAGTGAAATGTTGCCTCCTGCTAACACGTTGCGTATCAGGTGGTGGTGCAGTTAGCTGTGGCGTGTTGACAAAAGTTTTCCACATCTCTGCCATGCTAACCCTGCCCTCAGAGGAGCTGGCCGTGACACAGCTGCCTTGGCGACCTCTTGCTCCTCCTCTGCCTTGGCCTTGGGCTTCCACTTGTTCCCCTGTGACATTTGGGAATGCTCTCAGTAGCGCGTCTACCAACGTGCGCTTGTACTCGCGCATCTTCCTATCACGCTCCAGTGCAGGAAGTAAGGTGGGCACATTGTCTTTGTAGCGTGGATCCAGCAGGGTGGCAACCCAGTAGTCCGCACAGGTTAAAATGTGGGCAACTCTGCTGTCGTTGCGCAGGCACTGCAGCATGTAGTCGCTCATGTGTGCCAGGCTGCCCAGGGATAAGGACAAGCTGTCCTCTGTGGGAGGCGTATCGTCATCGTCCTGCCTTTCCCCCCAGCCACGCACCAGTGATGGACCCGAGCTGCGTTGGGTGCCACCCCGCTGTGACCATGCTTCATCCTCATCCTCCTCCACCTCCTCCTCATCCTCGTCCTCCTCGTCCTCCAGTAGTGGGCCCTGGCTGGTCACATTTGTACCTGGCCTCTGCTGTTGCCAAAAACCTCCCTCTGAGTCACTTCGAAGAGACTGGCCTGAAAGTGCTAAAAATGACCCCTCTTCCTCCTCCTCCTCCTCCTCCTCCTGGGCCACCTCCTCTTCCATCATCGCCCTAAGTGTTTTCTCAAGGAGACATAGAAGTGGTATTGTAACGCTGATAACGGTGTCATCGCCACTGGCCATGTTGGTGGAGTACTCGAAACAGCGCAACAGGGCACACAGGTCTCGCATGGAGGCCCAGTCATTGGTGGTGAAGTGGTGCTGTTCTGTAGTGCGACTGACCCGTGCGTGCTGCAGCTGAAACTCCACTATGGCCTGCTGCTGCTCGCACAGTCTGTCCAGCATGTGCAAGGTGGAGTTCCACCTGGTGGGCACGTCGCATATGAGGCGGTGAGCGGGAAGGCCGAAGTTACGCTGTAGCGCAGACAGGCGAGCAGCAGCAGGATGTGAACGCCGGAAGCGCGAACAGACGGCCCGCACTTTATGCAGCAGCTCTGACATGTCGGGGTAGTTGTGAATGAACTTCTGCACCACCAAATTCAGCACATGCGCCAAGCAAGGGATGTGCGTCAAATTGGCTAGTCCCAGAGCTGCAACGAGATTTCGCCCATTATCACACACCACCAGGCCGGGCTTGAGGCTCACCGGCAGCAACCACTCGTCGGTCTGTTGTTCTATACCCCGCCACAACTCCTGTGCGGTGTGGGGCCTGTCCCCCAAACATATGAGTTTCAGAATGGCCTGCTGACGTTTACCCCGGGCTGTGCTGAAGTTGGTGGTGAAGGTGTGTGGCTGACTGGATGAGCAGGTGGAAGAAGAGGAGGAGGAAGCCGAGAAGGAGGAGGTGGCAACAGGAGGCAAAGAATGTTGCCCTGCGATCCTTGGCGGCGGAAGGACGTGCGCCAAACAGCTCTCCGCCTGGGGCCCAGCTGCCACTACATTTACCCAGTGTGCAGTTAGGGAGATATAGCGTCCCTGGCCGTGCTTACTGGTCCACGTATCTGTGGTTAGGTGGACCTTGCTACAGATGGCGTTGCGCAGTGCACACTTGATTTTATCGGATACTTGGTTGTGCAGGGAAGGCACGGCTCTCTTGGAGAAGTAGTGCCGGCTGGGAACAACATACTGTGGGACAGCAAGCGACATGAGCTGTTTGAAGCTGTCTGTGTCCACCAGCCTAAATGACAGCATTTCATAGGCCAGTAGTTTAGAAATGCTGGCATTCAGGGCCAGGGATCGAGGGTGGCTAGGTGGGAATTTACGCTTTCTATCAAATGTTTGTGAGATGGAGAGCTGAACGCTGGCGTGTGACATGGTTGAGACGCTTGGTGACGGAGGTGGTGGTGGTGGTGTTGGTGGTACATCCCCTGTTTGCTGGGCGGCAGGTGCCAACGTTCCTCCAGAGGCGGAGGAAGAGGCCGAGGCGGCAGCAGCAGAATAGGCCGAGGCGGCAGCAGCAGAAGAGGTAGCAGGGGGAGCCTGAGTGACTTCCTTGGTTTTAAGGTGTTTACTCCACTGCAGTTCATGCTTTGCATGCAGGTGCCTGGTCATGCAGGTTGTGCTCAGGTTCAGAACGTTAATGCCTCGCTTCAGGCTCTGATGGCACAGCGTGCAAACCACTCGGGTCTTGTCGTCAGCACATTGTTTGAAGAAGTGCCATGCCAGGGAACTCCTTGAAGCTGCCTTTGGGGTGCTCGGTCCCAGATGGCGGCGGTCAGTAGCAGGCGGAGTCTCTTGGCGGCGGGTGTTCTGCTTTTGCCCACTGCTCCCTCTTTTGCTACGCTGTTGGCTCGGTCTCACCACTGCCTCTTCCTCCGAACTGTGAAAGTCAGTGGCACGACCTTCATTCCATGTGGGGTCTAGGACCTCATCGTCCCCTGCATCGTCTTCCACCCAGTCTTGATCCCTGACCTCCTGTTCAGTCTGCACACTGCAGAAAGACGCAGCAGTTGGCACCTGTGTTTCGTCATCATCAGAGACATGCTGAGGTGGTATTCCCATGTCCTCATCATCAGGAAACATAAGTGGTTGTGCGTCAGTGCATTCTATGTCTTTCACCGCTGGGGAAGGGCTAGGTGGATGCCCTTGGGAAACCCTGCCAGCGGAGTCTTCAAACAGCATAAGAGACTGCTGCATAACTTGAGGCTGAGACAGTTTCCCTGGTATGCATGGGGGTGATGTGACAGACTGATGGGGTTGGTTTTCAGGCGCCATCTGTGCGCTTTCTGCAGAAGACTGGGTGGGAGATAATGTGAACGTGCTGGATCCACTGTCGGCCACCCAATTGACTAATGCCTGTACCTGCTCAGGCCTTACCATCCTTAGAACGGCATTGGGCCCCACCATATATCGCTGTAAATTCTGGCGGCTACTGGGACCTGAGGTAGTTGGTACACTAGGACGTGTGGATGTGGCAGAACGGCCACGTCCTCTCCCAGCACCAGAGGGTCCACTAACACCACCACGACCATGTCCACGTCCGCGTCCCTTACTAGATGTTTTTCTCATTGTTATGGTTCACCACAACAACAAATATATTATTTGGCCCAATGTATTGTATTCAAATTCAGCGGGATATAAATTTGAGGCCTAGTATTTAGGCGCTGGGTGACCGGTATGGATTTAGTGACAGAATTAGACTTGGAAATGCACAGAAGCGTGTGTGTGAAGTTATTCTGAATGACCCTATGTGCACCTTCAATATGATCTACCCTTTTAGGGATAGATTTCAAATAGCTCTGATATAGCAGAAACCACTAAATTATGAAATTGCTAAATTGGGAATTGTATTTCAACCCAGAACAAAAAATGTGCTTTGACGGACACTAAATAACTTTCCCAGCCACAACAGGACAGCGGTAACGAGAGATTTAGCGGGATATAAATTTGAGGCCTAGTATTTAGGCGCTGGGTGACAGGTATGGGTTTAGTGACAGAATTAGATTTGGAAATGCACAGTAGCGGGTGTGTGAAGTTATTCTGAATGACCCTATGTGCACCTTGAATATTATATACCCTTTTAGGGATAGATTTCAAATAGCTCTGATATAGCAGAAACCACTAAATTATGAAATTGCTAAATTGGGAATTGTATTTCAACCCAGAACAAGAAATGTGCTTGAACGGACACTAAATAACTCGCCCAGCTACAGCACTAGGGACAGATTTAGCGGGATATAAATTTGAGGCCTAGTATTTAGGCGCTGGGTGACAGGTATGGGTTTAGTGACAGAATTAGACTTGGAAATACACAGTAGCGGGTGTGTGTGAAGTTATTCTGAATGACCCAATGTGCACCTTGAATATTATATACCCTTTTAGGGATAGATTTCAAATAGCTCTGATATAGCAGAAACCACTAAATTATGAAATTGCTAAATTGGGAATTGTATTTCAACCCAGAACAAAAAATGTGCTTTGACGGACACTAAATATCTTGCCCAGCAACAACAGTACAGCGGTAACGAGAGATTTAGCAGGATATAAATTTGAGGCCTAGTATTTAGGCGCTGGGTGACAGGTATGGGTTTAGTGACAGAATTAGACTTGAAAATACACAGTAGCGGGTGTGTGTGAAGTTATTCTGAATGACCCAATGTGCACCTTGAATATTATATACCCTTTTAGGGATAGATTTCAAATAGCTCTGATATAGCAGAAACCACTAAATTATGAAATTGCTAAATTGGGAATTGTATTTCAACCCAGAACAAAAAATGTGCTTTGACGGACACTAAATATCTTGCCCAGCAACAACAGTACAGCGGTAACGAGAGATTTAGCAGGATATAAATTTGAGGCCTAGTATTTAGGCGCTGGGTGACAGGTATGGGTTTAGTGACAGAATTAGACTTGAAAATACACAGTAGCGGGTGTGTGTGAAGTTATTCTGAATGACCCAATGTGCACCTTGAATATTATATACCCTTTTAGGGATAGATTTCAAATAGCTCTGATATAGCAGAAACCACTAAATTATGAAATTGCTAAATTGGGAATTGTACTTCAACCCAGAACAAAAAATGTGCTTTGACGGACACTAAATATCTTTCCAAGCAACAACAGTACAGCGGTAACGAGAGATTTAGCAGGATATAAATTTGAGGCCTAGTATTTAGGCGCTGGGTGACAGGTATGGGTTTAGTGACAGAATTAGACTTGGAAATACACAGTAGCGGGTGTGTGTGAAGTTATTCTGAATGACCCAATGTGCACCTTGAATATTATATACCCTTTTAGGGATAGATTTCAAATAGCTCTGATATAGCAGAAACCACTAAATTATGAAATTGCTAAATTGGGAATTGTACTTCAACCCAGAACAAAAAATGTGCTTTGACGGACACTAAATAACTTTCCCAGCTACAACAGGACAGCGGTAACGAGAGATTTAGCGGGATATAAATTTGAGGCCTAGTATTTAGGCGCTGGGTGACAGGTATGGGTTTAGTGACAGAATTAGACTTGGAAATACACAGTAGCGGGTGTGTGTGAAGTTATTCTGAATGACCCTATGTGCACCTTCAATATGATCTACCCTTTTAGGGATAGATTTCAAATAGCTCTGATATAGCAGAAACCACTAAATTATGAAATTGCTAAATTGGGAATTGTATTTCAACCCAGAAGAAAAAATGTGCTTTGACGGACACTAAATAACTTTCCCAGCTACAACAGGACAGCGGTAACGAGAGATTTAGCAGGATATAAATTTGAGGCCTAGTATTTAGGCGCTGGGTGACAGGTATGGGTTTAGTGACAGAATTAGACTTGAAAATACACAGTAGCGGGTGTGTGTGAAGTTATTCTGAATGACCCAATGTGCACCTTGAATATTATATACCCTTTTAGGGATAGATTTCAAATAGCTCTGATATAGCAGAAACCACTAAATTATGAAATTGCTAAATTGGGAATTGTACTTCAACCCAGAACAAAAAATGTGCTTTGACGGACACTAAATATCTTTCCAAGCAACAACAGTACAGCGGTAACGAGAGATTTAGCAGGATATAAATTTGAGGCCTAGTATTTAGGCGCTGGGTGACAGGTATGGGTTTAGTGACAGAATTAGACTTGGAAATACACAGTAGCGGGTGTGTGTGAAGTTATTCTGAATGACCCAATGTGCACCTTGAATATTATATACCCTTTTAGGGATAGATTTCAAATAGCTCTGATATAGCAGAAACCACTAAATTATGAAATTGCTAAATTGGGAATTGTACTTCAACCCAGAACAAAAAATGTGCTTTGACGGACACTAAATAACTTTCCCAGCTACAACAGGACAGCGGTAACGAGAGATTTAGCGGGATATAAATTTGAGGCCTAGTATTTAGGCGCTGGGTGACAGGTATGGGTTTAGTGACAGAATTAGACTTGGAAATACACAGTAGCGGGTGTGTGTGAAGTTATTCTGAATGACCCTATGTGCACCTTCAATATGATCTACCCTTTTAGGGATAGATTTCAAATAGCTCTGATATAGCAGAAACCACTAAATTATGAAATTGCTAAATTGGGAATTGTATTTCAACCCAGAACAAAAAATGTGCTTTGACGGACACTAAATAACTTTCCCAGCTACAACAGGACAGCGGTAACGAGAGATTTAGCAGGATATAAATTTGAGGCCTAGTATTTAGGCGCTGGGTGACAGGTATGGGTTTAGTGACAGAATTAGACTTGAAAATACACAGTAGCGGGTGTGTGTGAAGTTATTCTGAATGACCCAATGTGCACCTTGAATATTATATACCCTTTTAGGGATAGATTTCAAATAGCTCTGATATAGCAGAAACCACTAAATTATGAAATTGCTAAATTGGGAATTGTACTTCAACCCAGAACAAAAAATGTGCTTTGACGGACACTAAATAACTTTCCCAGCTACAACAGGACAGCGGTAACGAGAGATTTAGCAGGATATAAATTTGAGGCCTAGTATTTAGGCGCTGGGTGACAGGTATGGGTTTAGTGACAGAATTAGACTTGAAAATACACAGTAGCGGGTGTGTGTGAAGTTATTCTGAATGACCCAATGTGCACCTTGAATATTATATACCCTTTTAGGGATAGATTTCAAATAGCTCTGATATAGCAGAAACCACTAAATTATGAAATTGCTAAATTGGGAATTGTACTTCAACCCAGAACAAAAAATGTGCTTTGACGGACACTAAATAACTTTCCCAGCTACAACAGGACAGCGGTAACGAGAGATTTAGCGGGATATAAATTTGAGGCCTAGTATTTAGGCGCTGGGTGACCGGTATGGATTTAGTGACAGAATTAGACTGGGATATGGCCAAAAAATAACCACACTATTGCTGGTTAAATGCACTTGGTGACGGGCGCAGCTTGCCCCTGATGTAGTATATGGCCAAAAAATGAACAGACTATTGCTGGTTAAATGCACTTGGTGTCACAGCTTGACCAACCACACTACTGAGGGTTAAATGCACTTGGTGACGGGCGCAGCTTGCCCCTGATGTAGTATATGGCCAAAAAATAAACAGACTATTGCTGGTTAAATGCACTTGGTGTGACAGCTTCACCCTGATGTAGGCTTTAGCCAGAAAACAACCACACCATTGAGGGTTAAATGCACTTGGTGACAGGCGCAGCTTGCCCCTGATTTTGTATATGGCCAAAAAATGAACAGACTATTGCTGGTTAAATGCACTTGGTGTGACAGCTTCACCCTGATGTAGGCTTTAGCCAAAAAACAACCACACCATTGAGGGTTAAATGCACTTGGTGACAGGCGCAGCTTGCCCCTGATTTTGTATATGGCCAAAAAATGAACAGACTATTGCTGGTTAAATGCACTTGGTGTGACAGCTTCACCCTGATGTAGGCTTTAGCCAAAAAACAACCACACCATTGAGGGTTAAATGCACTTGGTGACAGGCGCAGCTTGCCCCTGATTTTGTATATGGCCAAAAAATGAACAGACTATTGCTGGTTAAATGCACTTGGTGTGACAGCTTCACCCTGATGTAGGCTTTAGCCAAAAAACAACCACACCATTGAGGGTTAAATGCACTTGGTGACAGGCGCAGCTTGCCCCTGATTTTGTATATGGCCAAAAAATGAACAGACTATTGCTGGTTAAATGCACTTGGTGTGACAGCTTCACCCTGATGTAGGCTTTAGCCAAAAAACAACCACACCATTGAGGGTTAAATGCACTTGGTCGCAGCTTGTGCTGGCGCACCACAAGACACAAAATGGCCGCCGATCACCCCAGAAAAATGTGACTGACAAACGGTCTGGGCAGCCTAAAAACAGTGAGCAATTGAGGATCAGCAGCTCAATGATCCACAGCTGCAGATCGATCAGTTAATCAAGTCCTTTGGAGGAGTTAATCTGCCTAATCTCGCCCTACTGTCGCAGCCGCAACCTCTCCCTACGCTAATCAGAGCAGAGTGACGGGCGGCGCTATGTGACTCCAGCTTAAATAGAGGCTGGGTCACATGGTGCTCTGGCCAATCACAGCCATGCCAATAGTAGGCATGGCTGTGATGGCCTCTTGGGGCAAGTAGTATGACGCTTGTTGATTGGCTGCTTTGCAGCCTTTCAAAAAGCGCCAAGAAAGCGTCACAAAAGCGCCAAGAAAGCGACGAACACCGAACCCGAACCCGGACTTTTACGAAAATGTCCGGGTTCGGGTCCGTGTCACGGACACCCCAAAATTCGGTACGAACCCGAACTATACAGTTCGAGTTCGCTCATCCCTAGTCATAACCAAACAAAAACCATGAACCGACTTAGTGCCCCACCTGCACATAATCTATAATCAATAGTTCTAATGGCTGGGATATTTGGATGGTCTGAATCGGAGCCCTGTGCTCCACCCTTTTGCTTAGGTTGCAAGCTCTGCACATCTGACAGGCCTTCTCCACCATCCGTTCGAGATCTGGGCAGTAAATCAGACTCTGTAGCCACTTATAGGTTTTATCACTACCAAAGTGGGCACCCCTCTGTTATACAGTCGAGGTACGAGGATATGCGATCATCTACCATTGGGATTATCGCATAGGCTGAGCAGTAAGGGAGAGAGCCAGGTCTGATGCAGGGGTCTCCCTTTTGTTCTTTAGTTTTGGATCCAGTGAGTCGTATATTCATTTTGTGTTGTCTTGTTTCCTGCACACCTTTCCGTGACATTATAAACCGCCAAAACCGTCTCAAGCATGGATCCGGTTTCACTTTTAACTGAACGCTTCCAGGGTCTTTCATTGGAGGTGGCAGATCTCCGTAAGACTCTTTCTCAGTTTCAAATGACCGGTTCAGCTTGCGTTCATGGAGTTTGTTCTGAACCTAAGATCTTGCTCCCGGATATGTTCTCTGGGGGTAGTGAGAATTTTGTGCGTTTTAGAGAGGCTTGCAAACTCCATTTTCACCTTCTTCCCCATTCCTCTGGTGATGAGGAACGGAGGGTGGGAATCATTATATCGCTGCTCAGGGGTAACGCTCAGTCCTGGGCCTTTTCGCTGCCGGTGGGGGCACGGCCCCTCCGTTCGGTGGATGAATTCTTTTTAGCCCTGGGTCAGATATATGATGATCCGGATCGTATTGCTTTGGCTGAGTCTAGACTACGTCTGTTATGCCAGGGGAAAAAAATCTGCAGAGATATACTGCTCAGAATTTCGGAGATGGGCAGCTGATACTGGTTGGAATGATGCTGCACTCCGAAGTCAATTTTGCCATGGTCTTTCAGAGGGATTGAAAGATGCATTTGCCTTTCATGAGAGGCCTACCTCCTTGGACTCTGCCATGTCTCGGGCCGTTCGTATTGACAGGCGTCTTAGAGAGAGAGGAGAGATCACTCCTTCCTGTCATACTCAATCCCAGGACAGTGCAGCGGTCTCATTCAGTGCGCAGGGGTCTCAGTCGCTGTCAACCCCTTCTGAGCAGGAGGCAAGGCAGCTGGGATTGATTGCCTCTGACAATAGAAGATTCAGCCCGCATGGGAAGGTTTGTTTTTGTTGTGGAGGTATAAATCATTTGGCAAATGTTTGTCCCTCTAGGAGATTCAGGCAGTTTTTTGGGAGTAATAAAGAAACAAAAAGGAAAAAATCCTTTAAAAATGTTCTATCTGTTAACATTGGCAGGGTTGAGGCGGAAATTGAAGGTTTTCCGTTTGCTTGTAGTTCCCGTTTTGTCCTGCCTGCCAGGGTGGCGCTAGAGAGCAAGAACATTTTTTGTGAGATTTTTGTAGATAGTGGAGCAGCTGTCAATCTCATTGATAGTCAATTTGCGATAACTCATGGTTTCCAGGTATGCACTTTGGGAAAGGATATTCCTGTTTTTGCTATTGATTCCGCTCCACTTTCTCAGAAATCATTAAAGGGCATAGTTCACAATATCCGTTTAATTGTGAGTGATGCTCATGTTGAGGATGTGTCATGTTTCGTCCTTAGCGGATTGCCTACTCCTCTAGTGTTGGGGATACCCTGGCTCACTAAACATAACCCCACCATCGATTGGCAACCGAGGCAAATAAATGGTTGGAGTGACTTTTGCAGAGAGAATTGCCTCACGACATCTGTTTCTGAGGTTTCTACTAAGACTGTACTATCTTTTCTCTATGAATTTTCGGATGTCTTCTCTGAGAGTGGAGTTCAGGATTTGCCCCGGCACAGGGAGTACGATTGCCCTATTAATCTCATCCCAGGCGCCAAGCTGCCTAAATCTCGTTTATACAATCTCTCCCAACCTGAAAGGGTCGCTATGCGTGCTTATATCTCTGAGAGTCTGAGAAAAGGACACATATGACCCTCGAAGTCACCTGTTGCCACAGTTTTTTTCTTTGTTAAGAAAAAAGATGGTTCTTTAAGACCTTGTCTGGATTTCAGGGAGCTGAACAGTATCACAATTCGTGATCCTTATCCGCTTCCTCTGATCCCGGACCTGTTTAACCAGATTGTTGGGGCTAAAGTTTTTTCAAAATTAGATCTAAGAGGGGCATACAACCTGGTCAGGGTCAGAGAAGGAGACGAATGGAAAACGGCCTTCAATACCCCTGAGGGCCATTTTGAGAATTTGGTTATGCCTTTTGGTTTGATGAATGCTCCAGCCGTTTTTCAGCATTTTGTGAAGAGCATTTTTTATCATTTAATGGGGAAATTTGTATTAGTGTATTTGGATGACATTTTGATTTTTTTCTCCTGATTTCAAAACTCATAAGGAACACTTACATCAGGTCTTGCTCATCCTGCGGGAGAATAAATTATTCGCGAAACTGGAAAAATGTGTGTTTGCGGTTCCAGAAATTCAATTTCTGAGGTTTCTTCTCTCCGCTTCTGGTTTTCGCATGGACCCCGAGAAGGTCCGCGCTGTGCTTGAGTGGGAACTTCCTGAGAATCAGAAGGCGCTGATGGTTTTTTTGGGCTTTGCCAATTATTACAGGAAGTTTATTTTGAATTATTCCTCTGTTGTTAAACCACTCACTGATATGACCAGAAAAGGGGTAGATTTTTCTTCCTGGTCGGTAGAGGCGCGTAAGGCCTTTTCTAATATCAAGGAGAGTTTTGCTTCCGCTCCAATCTTGGTACAACCTGATATTTCTCTACCCTTCATAGTTGAGGTTGATGCTTCTGAGGTGGGTGTGGGTGCGGTCTTGTCTCAGGGTTCCTCTCCTGCCAAATGGCGACCGTGTGCCTTTTTCTCGAAGAAACTCTCCTCCGCAGAGAGAAATTACTATGAGGGAGATAGGGAGTTGTTGGCCATCAAGTTGGCTTTTGAGGAATGGCGCCATTGGCTAGAGGGAGCCAGACACCCTATTACCGTGTTTACTGACCATAAAAATCTGGCCTACTTGGAGTCAGCCAAGCGTCTGAACCCGAGACAGGCCAGATGGTCTTTGTTCTTTTCAAGGTTTAATTTTGTTGTCACGTTCCGCCCTGGGGTTAAGAATGTGAAGGCAGATGCCCTGTCACGTTGTTTTCCGGGAGGTGGAAATTTTGAAGACCCGGGTCCCATTTTGGCTGAAGGTGTGGTGGTCTCTGCTCTTTATCCTGAATTGGAGGCAGAGGTGCAGGTAGCCCAGTCAGAGGCTCCTGATCTTTGTCCTCCTGGGAGGTTGTTTGTGCCTCTCGTTTTAAGACACAAGATTTTTAAGGAACACCATGATACGGTCCTTGCTGGGCACCCGGGGGCAAGAGCCACAGTGGATCTCATCGCTCGGAGATTCTGGTGGCCGGCGCTTCGTAAGTCGGTTGAGGGTTTTGTGGCAGCCTGCAAGACCTGCGCTCGTGCCAAAGTCCCTCATTCACGGCCATCAGGTCCTCTCCTTCCCTTACCCATTCCTTCCCGTCCTTGGACACATCTGTCCATGGACTTCATAACGGACCTGCCTCGTTCCTCGGGGAAGACTGTGATTCTGGTGGTGGTGGACCGTTTTAGCAAAATGGTGCATTTCATCCCTTTTCCTGGCTTGCCCAATGCTAAGACGCTGGCGCAGGCATTTATTGATCAGATTGTCAAATTGCATGGTATTCCTTCAGACATAGTCTCTGATAGGGGCACGCAGTTTGTTTCCAGATTCTGGAAGGCTTTCTGTTCTCGCTTGGGGGTTCGGTTGTCATTCTCTTCTGCTTTCCACCCGCAGTCGAATGGCCAGACAGAGCACGTAAATCAGAATCTGGAGACATATCTGCGCTGTTTTGTGGCGGAGAATCAGGAGGATTGGTGTTCTTTTTTGTCCCTTGCTGAGTTTGCTTTAAATAACCGTCGTCAGGAGTCCTCTGATTAGTCACCATTTTCTGGTGCATATGGGTTTCATCCGCAGTTTGGGACATTCTCGGGAGAGGGGTCTTCTGGTTTACCTGATGAGGACAGATTCTACTTGTCTTTGTCATCTATTTGGCAAAAGATTCAGGATAATCTAAAGAGCATGAGTGAGAGATATAAGCTTGTTGCGGATAAGAGACGTGTGCCTGGTCCGGACCTGAATGTTGGTGATCTGGTGTGGTTGTCTACTAAGAATATCAAATTGAAGGTTCCCTCCTGGAAGTTGGGTCCTAAGTTTATTGGGCCTTACAATATCTTGTCTGTCATCAATCCTGTTGCCTACCGTCTTGATCTTCCTCAGACTTGGAAGATCCATAATGTTTTTCATAAGTCCTTATTAAAACCTTATGTCCAACCCATTGTACCCTCGTCTTTGCCTCCTCCTCCGATTATGGTTGATGGTAATCTTGAATTTCAGGTCTCTAGGATTGTGGATTCTCGTGTTGTCTGCGGTTCTCTCCAGTACCTCGTTCATTGGGAGGGTTATGGTCCTGAGGAGAGGATGTGGGTCCCAGTGATGGACATTAAGGCCACTCGTCTCATCAGGGCTTTCCATAGGTCCCATCCTGAGAAGGTGGGCTCTGAGTGTCCGGAGTCCACTCGTAGAAGGAGGGGTACTGTCACCACCAGACATCTGAGAAGCTCTGACAGATGCCTTTCAGAACCTCCTCCTTGAGCTTCCTTTGTTTTGCTTTCAGTTCCTCATCTCGTTAGCCTCTCTCAGCTGTCATGAAGTTGGACTGATTGCATCCCTTTAAATTCCTCCCCATAGTGCATCAGTTTGCGGTTTATATTACTTCCTGGAGTGTGTGTGCATGCTGATCCTCCTTCCCAGTCTTCTACAAGATAAGTGTTGTGCATTCATTTGTGTTTTTCTGTTTGCTGGATCTCAGGTGACCCTGACTCCCTCCGTATCTAGTGTAGGGAGCCGGTGGTCGTGTCCCCTCACTATTATAGGGTGTTCAGGTGTTATACAGTCGAGGTATGAGGATATGCGATCATCTACCATTGGGATTATCGCATAGGCTGAGCAGTAAGGGAGAGAGCCAGGTCTGATGCAGGGGTCTCCCTTTTGTTCCTTAGTTTTGGATCCAGTGAGTCATATATTCATTTTGTGTTGTCTTGTTTCCTGCACACCTTTCCGTGACAATAGGGTCCTAAGTGAAGCATCATCTATTCTTCCAGCGTTCTTTTACAACACTGTACTTAACACATTTCACATTTCTGGCTATAGGAAAAGTACGAAAAAGTATGGAAACATATACTAGTTTTCACTTATAATTTTACTATCTCTGGCCCTGACACACAAAATGTATTGCATAGAAGTCACAAGTCACTTTTGTGTGTCAGGGCCAGAGATAATATATAATATAAGTGAAAACTAGTATATTTTTTCCATACTTGTATGTACTTTTCCTATAGAGATAGAAAAAAATATACTGTATTTTTCACTTTATAAGGGGGGGGGGGGGGGGATGGCAGTGTGTCTTATAAAGCGAACACTGCCATTTTTGCTTTGGTGACGCTGATACATTGCGGCCTGCAATGGAAAAAATATGCTAGTTTTCACTTATATTTTTTCTATCTCTGGCCCTGACACACAGAAGGTATTGCACAGATGTCACAGGCCACTGCAGACACCCTTCTATAGGAAAAGTATGTAAAAGTATGGAAACAAATATACTAGTTTTCACTAATATTTTTTCTATCTCTGGCACTAACACACAGAAGGCATTACACAGATGTCACAAGTCACTGCAGACACCCTCTATAGAAAAAGTATGGGAAAAAATGGATGACTATATTATATTGCTGCCACCACACACAATAGTCCTTAAAAGGACTTTTGGGTCTTTGAAACGTTTTCCAACTAAATAGATTGCGATCACACTCCCTACACTTTCTGTCCCTTCCTAAGCGCAGCTCTCCCTGACTAATAATGAGCCAAACACGCGCCATCGGGTGCTATAGAGTACCCGATCAGGTGTTCCGGCCAGCCAATCACTGTAATGCCAGTAACCAACAAGGCTACAGCATTACAGTGATGGCAGTACTTACCTGCACATTAATTGACTGCATAGCAGTCAAGAAACGTGCAGGGAGGACACTCAAGCATGGCGCTCTAGCACATGCGGTACTCGGCCGAGTACTGCGATGTGCCGAGCGTAGCGATGCTTGAGCCAAACAGCTTTTCGGCCGAGCATGCTCGCTTAACACTAGTGATATTAAATTGTTCGACAGCCATTTTTCTGGAGTATTAATAGGAATAAAGGACGCCAAGATTTGGAGGAGAGATCTGCCTCTTCCTCTGGAAGACGGGCAAGTAGTGATGATGAAAGTTGTGTGGGAGCTGGTGTTGTGAGTGGTCAAGCTCCTGGCCCTAAGACAGTTGAGGGGGACATCAGTGACGTGCAGACAGTAGTGGATGATGATATAGCCGATCACACTTGGAAGACGGGTGAAGAAGGGGCTTCATCATCATCATCAGGAGAAGAGGGTAGCAACTTGCACGTAAGGCAGCATCTGAGCCAGCAAGGAGGTAGCGTGGCTGTGAATCAGCAAGGTGGCAGCAGTGGGAGTTCGGGAGTAGTGTTGATCGAGCACCAAAGTGCTCGGGTGCTCTGGCCGAACACATCAGGATGCTCGGGTGCTCTACCGAGCACCCGAGTATAATGGAAGTCAATAGGAGAACCCAAGCATTTAACCAGGCACCCCCTGCTCTGAAGAGGGGAGGGTGCCTGGTTCATAGGAAAAGGTCAGAAATTGATGGAAACACCACCAAAATGGTTCTGGAACAGCATGGGGAGAATGTCGGGATGCATCTTGGACTCCCAGGTCGCTGCTGGGAACTATGTTTTCCGAGTAGTACGCCACTTTAGTACGCCACTGACAATAATACGCACAAAATCGAAGATAAAATCGATTTTTAGAGAAAAAATTGTTAGTAAGCATTCTTTCCTATATAGTTACTTGTATATAAAGTGCAAGTTCTGCCAAAAATTACAAGCAAGAGACACTCCAATACAACCTGTATATCACATAAAGGAGGGCCTCATTCACATTGTGGTACAATTGTTCAGGTAGTGGGACTACTACACTCATAAAGCCTATGCACTAAGTGAAAGGGCTGCCAAAAATTACAAGGAACTGGCACTGCAATACATCCTTTGTTACACATAAAGGAGGGCATCATACACACCCTTGAAAAATTATGATTGATGGCCTGCTGGTGACCCTCTAAAACATTTGTAGCAAGGGCCTGCTGATATGACTATCTAAAGCATTGGGGGGGAGGGCCTGCTGCTGAGCTGACCCTCAAAAACACTATGGTTGAGGGCCTGCTGCTGAGCTGACCATTAAAAAAATAATGCGAGAGTGCCTGCTGCTTAGCTGACCATTGAAAAAATTTACAGTTTTCAAAGCAGGCTGTGTTGCCTTAATACTTCAGCTAGGAATAATGGAATAGGACTCCGGTCCTATTTTGTTGGTTTTCGGAACTGGAGCTGTGATTAAGAGGGACGGACAGGTGCATCCGTATAGCGCCGCTAGATGTGAAATTCTTGGACCGGCGCAAGACGAACCAAAGTGAAAGCATTTGCCAAGAATGTTTTCATTAATCAAAATCGAAAGTCGGAGGTTTAAAGACGATCAGATACCGTCGTAGTTCCAACCATAAATGATGCCAACCGGCAATCCGGCAGCGTTATTCCCATGACGAGTAGCTTCCGGGAAACCAAAGTCTTTGGGTTCTGGGGGAGTAGGTTTGCAAAGCTGAAACTTAAAGGGATTGACGGAAGGGCACCACCAGGAGTGGAGCCTGCGGCTTAATTTGACTCAACACAGGAAACCTCACCCGGGCCGGACACGGAAAGGATTGACAGATTGATAGCTATTTCTTGAATCTGTGGGTGATGGTGCATGGATGTTCTTAGTTGGTGGAGCGATTTGTCTGGTTAATTCCGATAATGAATGAGACTCCTCAGTGATAACTAGATAAGCGACCCCTGCCGGTGAGGATTGTGTTGACCAGACTCTTGGATAGTGAGACTGGACTTATAGGTGAGGGCCTGCTGGTGAGCTGACCCTCTAAAAAATTATATGCGAGGGTGTGCAGGTGAGCTGACCTTGTAAAACATTATATGCGTGGGCCTGCAGGTCAGCTGACCTTCTAAAAAATTATATGCGAGGGTGTGCAGGTGAGCTGACCCTGTAAAACATTATATGCATAGGTCTGCAGGTGAGCTGACCCTCTAAAAAATTATATGCGAGGGTGTGCAGGTGAGCTGACCCTGTAAAACATTATATGCATGGGCCTGCAGGTTAGCTGACCCTCTAAAACATTATATGTGAGGGCCTGCAGATGAGCTGACCCTGTAAAATATTGTAGGCGAAGGCCTGCTGGTGAGCTGACCCTGTAAAAGATTTTAGGTGCAGGCCTGCAGATGAGCTGACACTGTAAAAGATTTTAAGTGAGGGCCTGCTGGTGAGCTGACTCCATAAAAGATTGTAGGTGAGGGCCAGCTGGTGAGCTGACCCTGTAAAGGATTGTAGATGAAGTATATAAATCCAGCAAAATCAATGAACATTGATATATGGGGGTAACTGTATTGTATATATATCCAGCATGGTATTAATTAGACCCCTAAAATAATATTTTATTTGGTATACGTTAAAAAAATCCCTAAAGGATCCACTTATTTAAACTATAAGACATACATACAAAAAGTGACCATAAACCACATCCAAGAAGATTGTTAAATGGGGTATGGGGAGACCACTGTCCCTAAATCTACCCCTGTCCTAAAGCCCTTTGCCCAGGGAGGGCTCCTGATGGTGGAGACCCCCTGTCCGCGTGCCTATGCTGCTAGCCCTTCCTGCTCCCTATAAGAGGTGAAAAGAGGCATGTGGACTGGTTTTAATAGGTAAGGGATTAGGATATTATATTTGTCAGCTATATGAATAGACTGGATGGGAATTAACGGATAGAGACACAACAGTGATACAGACAACACAAAAAATACAAAAATACACAAACATACACTTATTCAGTGTTGGTATTATAACCATACACTGTATAGGGTTGACGTTATAGTCAAACACCTCACTTGCCTCGACGCGTTTCACCCACGTGTAGATTGTGGGATCATCAGGAGGTGTAATTATATATTACATGTGCAAGCCATTATATGTGACTAAAAAGTTGCCAGTATAGGGCTGGGTCACATGGAATCGGTGCTCAGAGATATATGCCGGCTTAGAAGCCTGAATGCACCAGTGAAAAGAAGACGCTCTACCAGGGGTGAGGACACAAAGATATATTCATATCGATAATAATACTTATGCCTGTTTAGGACTCCATCACGTGTAGATACTGATATCCACATCTATATCCACATCCTATATGGGACAGGAAACAGATGTATACCACAGTCAATTTCAATGTATACACATCTAGATATAAACGCATTTACTGGTAAGTGTAAACTCACGGTTTGGTGGGTATAATTGACCTCTGTTGGTCCCCTGTCATGGTAGCTTGACAAGGCACACACTATAGATAAAGTGCATCATTAGTGGTAGGCATTGTTGTTAGTACTCACAGAATATATATAGAGTTCGTGAGTCCTCTAGTTACAGGTATATCCTACTTACATGGTGGAGTCTCTGCTGTGATCCATGTCCCCCCTGGTAGGCGAATTTCCACTGGTGCGTCGGCTGTATTTAAAAGAGCCGCCGCATCACGTCACTGGTAGCTAATTGGACGCAGGCTCTGCTCCATTTCCTGCTCATGGAACGCACATGCGTTCCAACTACCGGAAGTGCTCGCTCCTATGGGCTGGTTTACTCGATCTCAGCCAGCATCTCCTTCCTGGATGCTGGAACGCACGTGCGTTCCAAGGGGCTACTTCCGGTCCTGCAATCTTGCGACCTAACTCCCTACAGTTTCTTTATATATAGATGGGTATGTGATCATACAAGATGCAGTACGTATCATATGATATTCACTCCCCGATAGCTCAGTCCCACCTAGTCCTTAATCCTGTTCAGGTATATGACTATTTAGCCTATCATGGCTCTGATGGGACTTGGCAGGTATAAATTGCTGGTTTCATGCTGTCATTCACACATGCATGGCCATCATATATATATAATCATGGCCATGGTGTATGACCCCACAGCATATAGAAATTGTCAACAGTATCGGGGTAGGTGCATATATTGGGCACCCAAATCATATGATGCCTCATATTAACAGTATAGAGCTCGTGATGTAAACACTTAAAAATATGTATTCCGGCATATGGCACAGTAGATTTTTATATGTGCATCCTATAGAGAGGTAACCAGAGTGCGTGGTTAACCTATGGACAGTGACCCGATGTTGCGTCACTTATGTCCAATCTGATATGTTATTTTCATGCTTCACGCATGTGGTCTAGTCTTCGGTACATTTATTATCTTCACATGAAGCCAGGCTTTTTGGAACAGAAATAGGGATATTACGGGCACTGTCATATCTCATAGAAAACAGGAAAATGTCAACCTTTCATTAATGCCAATGGGTGCCTGAGAATGAAATCTGTGTATCCACACACATTCCTTCTGCAGGATTTTCTTATCCCAATTACCTCCTCTGGGTGAAGGTGGTATGAGCTCCAGAACGGAGAATTTTAGACAGAGAGGGTCCCCTCCATGTATATCATTAATGTGGGAAGCCACTGGAGTGACTTTTTTATTAATGACATCATTTACATGTTCACAGACCCTCCTGCGTAGTTCCCGTATCGTTTTCCCTATATAATCTTTCGGGCAGGGGCATTGGCAGATATAAATAGCCCCTTTGCTGCGACAGCTACAGAAGTCCCTGATGTCAATTGTCTGTCCTGTGGCACTGCAAGTTATGGCCTTAGCCGTGGATATGTACTGGCAGGCTTTACATGCGCCGCATCTGAACATCCCGAGGGGTTTACGTTCCAACCAAGTGCCCTCCCTGACAGGCGGAACGTAGTGGCTATGCACCAGGCGGTCTTTAAGGCTTTTGCCCCGTCTGTAACAGACACCCGGTTTTTGAGTTAGGACATCCGACAGGTCCTGGTCCATCCGTAAAATGGGCCAGTATCTGTCGAGTATCCTCCTCACCTCCTGATTCGCAGAATCATAGGTGGAAACAATACGGGGTGGTTGCACTGTATCTCCATCTCTTAATTTTGGGACCAATAATTTACTACGATCCTGTGATACTGCATGTTTAAATGCCTAGGTTCAAGGGTTGCTGTGGGTAACCTCTTTCTCTGAACCTGGATTGTAATTTCCTTGCTTCATTAAAGAAGGCTTGATTATCCGAACAATTCCTCCTTGCACGGAGATATTGTCCCCTCGGTATCCCTCGTTTGAGGGGAACCGGGTGGTGACTATCCCAGTGCAAGAGGGAATTGGTTGCGGTCGTCTTCCTAAACATGTTTGCAGTTAGCCTATCACCTTCGATCGTAATACGCACATCCAGGAAGGCAATTGACTTAGAGTCAATTTCTGACGTAAAATGGAGGCCCACATTATTAACATTAATGTCAGTGATGAACCTGCTGAATTCATCCGATCCACCTCTCCAGACCAGGAACACGTCATCGATATACCGTGTCCAGACCAATATCTTGTCTGTCCACCACATGTCCTGGTCTGGAAAGATATGGGTGTCCTCCCACCAGCCCAGGAAGAGATTGGCATATGAGGGGGCACAGGGACTCCCCATTGCCGTCCCCCTGAGCTGGTGGAAGAACCGCCCATTAAATAGAAAATAATTGTGGGTCAAGACGAACTCCAGGAGCTTGAGTACAAAGGCATTATGCTCCCTACAGAATATCCCCCTGGTCGCTAGGAAGTATTCAACGGCGTGGAGCCCTCTATCATGAGGTATTGAGCTATAGAGGGACTCCACGTCGATACTGGCGAGTAGGCATCCCTGGTCCAGGTTGATGGTGTCAATTTTATTGAGAAAGTCCATCGTGTCCCTAGTGTATGCCGGTAGGGACACGACGAACTGACTCAGGACACGATCAATATAGATTCCACTATTTTGAGTGAGTGAGTCCACCCCTGAGATAATTGGTCTACCTTTTAATGGATTCGTGCCTTTATGGACCTTGGGGAGGCTATAGAAAGTCGCTGTACTTGGGAACATTGGGAGGAGAAAGTCATATTCCGTAGGTGATATTACTTTGTTACATATACCTTCATCCAGTATATTTTTTAATTCCATCCTAAAGCGTGTAGTGGGATTAGATGTTAAGGTTCCGTATCCCCCTCTATCTTTAAGTAAATCCATGCACATCTGCACATATAGGGGCTGGTCCAGGATCACCAAATTTCCCCCTTTGTCAGAGGGCTTTATGATGATAGACTTATCACGTTCCAGCGACTGTAATGCAGACATTTCCACCCGTGATAGATTGTATTCCCTGGGTCGTATCTTCTCGATTTTCTCTAGATCTGATATTACCATCTGCAAGAAGATATCTATGCATTCGTAGTTATGAGGGGGCGGCATCTTTTTACTTTTTGGCTTAAGGTCCGTATATGGTCCATGTCCCGGGTTTCTTCTACTCTCCTCCCCAAGGTCCATCAATGTCTGGAAGTCCGCATAATCGGATATATCCAGACCCAGACTGTCGCACGTTTGTTTGTTAGATTGTTTGAAGAACTTCTGCCACTTGAGTCGCCTGGCAAACAGATGTAGGTCCTTGGTCCAACTGAAGAGGCAGAAGTTCGTGGTTGGAACAAATGACAAACCCTTTTTCAATACCTGAGTTTCAACAACCGATAAATCACGAGAAGTGAGATTAGATGATTTGTAGACCATCCACTATATTTTGTCTGTTAGCACCCGCCCCCGTAGATTGTAGGGAGCCTGGGCCTGCTCTAAAAAAGAGGGTCCAGATTGAGAGGAGGATGGCGAACGAGAAGAGGGAGATAAATGTTGAGGCGGAGGCCCAGTTGGGTATTGAGACCCTCGTGATGCCCCTCGTCTCCCACCCCCTCCCCGTGGCCATCTCTTTCCACGTCTCCTGTTGCCAGAGAATCTTCCTCTGCCGTAGTTCTGATATTGGAGTTCGGTGTCAGATGATTCGACCTCAGAGGAAGAGATGTCTGACACAATAGGGGGATCTATGGGAGTGGGTTGTTTATATGCCCTATTTTCCCTGAATTCTGTGAGATCGCGTACAAATTGCCTATGTTTCCTGTCCTTCAAGTAGGCGCTGAAATCTCTCCACTAGAGTCTGTAGAGATGATTCGCGTCTATCGAAGTCCGGGTCCCCTTTTAATTTGAGGGCAAGCTCAATTTGTTCCTGTAATTTAACAGAAGTGCGCTCAAATAATAACTTCTCTTCCTCTAAGAGGATATTCATCAAATTAAGCGAACTCCGAGTGAGTTCTTCCTCCCATTTCGCTAACAGTTCTGCAGATGTGATACGGTCAGCTGGTTTCACCTGGTGACGGAGGCCTCGAGGAACTATTTTGAGTTCCAAGTAGCTCTCAATGGATTTGATTTCCCACCAGGATTTGATGTTATCCTTGTATTTATCGTAAAGTTCATGGAATACCTGTTTACATGAGGTAGATGCAGTCAGGCCTGGAACGTCCCTATCTGAGAAGATTTCTTTTGCCTCACTGATAAGTGCCTCCGTGAAGAATGTACCCGTCAGGAAGTTAGCCATCACAATATTAAATCATATAAATCCAGCAAAATCAATGAACATTGATATATGGGGGTAACTGTATTGTATATATATCCAGCATGGTATTAATTAGACCCCTAAAATAATATTTTATTTGGTATACGTTAAAAAATCCCTAAAGGATCCACTTATTTAAACTATAAGACATACATACAAAAAGTGACCATAAACCACATCCAAGAAAGATTGTTAAATGGGGTATGGGGAGACCACTGTCCCTAAATCTACCCCTGTCCTAAAGCCCTTTAGCCCAGGGAGGGCTCCTGATGGTGGAGACCCCCTGTCCGCGTGCCTATGCTGCTAGCCCTTCCTGCTCCCTATAAGAGGTGAAAGAGGCATGTGGACTGGTTTTATAAGGTAAGGGATTAGGATATTATATTTGTCAGCTATATGAATAGACTGGATGGGAATTAAACGGATAGAGACACAACAGTGATACAGACAACACAAAAAATACAAAAATACACAAACATACACTTATTCAGTGTTGGTATTATAACCATACACTGTATAGGGTTGACGTTATAGTCAAACACCTCACTTGCCTCGACGCGTTTCACCCACGTGTAGATTGTGGGATCATCAGGAGGTGTAATTATATATATTACATGTGCAAGCCATTATATGTGACTAAAAAGTTGCCAGTATAGGGCTGGGTCACATGGAATCGGTGCTCAGAGATATATGCCGGCTTAGAAGCCTGAATGCACCAGTGAAAAGAAGACGCTCTACCAGGGGTGAGGACACAAAGATATATTCATATCGATAATAATACTTATGCCTGTTTAGGACTCCATCACGTGTAGATACTGATATCCACATCTATATCCACATCCTATATGGGACAGGAAACAGATGTATACCACAGTCAATTTCAATGTATACACATCTAGATATAAACGCATTTACTGGTAAGTGTAAACTCACGGTTTGGTGGGTATAATTGACCTCTGTTGGTCCCCTGTCATGGTAGCTTGACAAGGCACACACTATAGATAAAGTGCATCATTAGTGGTAGGCATTGTTGCTAAGTACTCACAGAATATATATAGAGTTCGTGAGTCCTCTAGTTACAGGTATAGTCCTACTTACATGGTGGAGTCTCTGCTGTGATCCATGTCCCCCCTGGTAGGCGAATTTCCACTGGTGCGTCGGCTGTATTTAAAAGAGCCGCCGCATCACGTCACTGGTAGCTAATTGGACGCAGGCTCTGCTCCATTTCCTGCTCATGGAACGCACATGCGTTCCAACTACCGGAAGTGCTCGCTCCTATGGGCTGGTTTACTCGATCTCAGCCAGCATCTCCTTCCTGGATGCTGGAACGCACGTGCGTTCCAAGGGGCTACTTCCGGTCCTGCAATCTTGCGATCCTAACTCCCTACAGTTCTTTATATATAGATGGGTATGTGATCATACAAGATGCAGTACGTATCATATGATATTCACTCCCCGATAGCTCAGTCCCACCTAGTCCTTAATCCTGTTCAGGTATATGACTATTTAGCCTATCATGGGTCTGATGGGACTTGGCAGGTATAATTGCTGTTTCATGCTGTCATTCACACATGCATGGCCATCATGTATATATAATCATGGCCATGGTGTATGACCCCACAGCATATAGAAATTGTCAACAATATCGGGGTAGGTGCATATATTGGGCACCCAAATCATATGATGCCTCATATTAACAGTATAGAGCTCGTGATGTAAACACTTAAAATATGTATTCCGGCATATGGCACAGTAGATTTTTATATGTGCATCCTATAGAGAGGTAACCAGAGTGCGTGGTTAACCTATGGACAGTGACCCGATGTTGCGTCACTTATGTCCAATCTGATATGTTATTTTCATGCTTCACGCATGTGGTCTAATCTTCGGTACATTTCTTATCTTCACATGAAGCCAGGCTTTTTGGAACAGAAATAGGGATATTACGGGCACTGTCATATCTCATAGAAAACAGGAAAATGTCAACCTTTCATTAATGCCAGTGGGTGCCTGAGAGTGAAATCTGTGTATCCACACACATTCCTTCTGCAGGATTTTCTTATCCCAATTTCCACCTCTGGGTGAAGGTGGTATGAGCTCCAGAACGGAGAATTTTAGACAGAGAGGGTCCCCTCCATGTATATCATTAATGTGGGAAGCCACTGGAGTGACTTTTTTATTAATGACATCATTTATATGTTCACAGACCCTCCTGCGTAGTTCCCGTATCGTTTTCCCTATGTAATCTTTCGGGCAGGGGCATTGGCAGATATAAATAGCCCCTTTGCTGCGACAGCTACAGAAGTCCCTGATGTCAATTGTCTGTCCTGTGGCACTGCAAGTTATGGCCTTAGCCGTGGATATGTACTGGCAGGCTTTACATGCGCCGCATCTGAACATCCCGAGGGGTTTACGTTCTAACCAAGTGCCCTCCCTGACAGGCGGAACGTAGTGGCTATGCACCAGGCGGTCTTTAAGGCTTTTGCCCCGTCTGTAACAGACACCCGGTTTTTGAGTTAGGACATCCGACAGGTCCTGGTCCATCCGTAAAATGGGCCAGTATCTGTCGAGTATCCTCCTCACCTCCTGATTCGCAGAATCATAGGTGGAAACAATACGGGGTGGTTGCACTGTATCTCCATCTCTTAATTTTGGGACCAATAATTTACTACGATCCTGTGATACTGCATGTTTAAATGCCAGGTTCAAGGGTTGTAGATGAAGGCCTGCTGGTGAGCTGACACTGTAAAATATTTTAGGTGCGGGCCTGCAGGTGAGCTGACCCTGTAAAAGATTGTAGGTGAGGGCCTGCTGGTGAGCTGACCCTCTAAAAGGTTGTAGGTGAGGGCCTGCAGGTGAGCTGACTCTGTAAAAGATTTTAGGTGCAGGCCTGCAGGTGAGCTGACCCTGTAAAATATTGTAGGTTAGGACCTGCTGGTGAGCTGACCCTGTAAAAGATTTTAGGTGTGGTCCTGCTGGTGAGCTGACCCTGAAAAGATTTTAGGTGCAGGCTTGTAGGTGAGCGGACCCTGTAAAAGATTGTAGGAGAGGGCCTGCTGGTGAGCTGAGCCTGTAAAAGATTGTAGGTGAGGGCCTGCTGGTGAGCCGACCCTATAAAAAATTATATGCAGGGGCCAGCTGGTGGCGTGACCCTGTAAAACATTGTAGGTGAGGGCCTGCTGGTGATCTGACCCTCTAAAAAATTTATGCGAGGGCCTGCTGGGGAGCTGACCCTTTTGAACATTGTAGGTGAGGGCCTGCTGGTGAGCTGACCCTCTAAAAAATGATATCCGAGCGCCTGCTGGTGTGCTAACCCTGTAAAACATTATATGCAACGAATAAGCATGTTGATATGATGGAAGAGGAGGAGGAGGAGGATGAGATAAGGAATATTCAACCATATACCCTTGTTTGTGGTGGAAGGGGTGCATGGGAATACAGTGTATTCAGTAAATTATAAACAACACATTTAAACTGCTTTTATGTTGATCAGCTTTCCACTGGTGAAGTTGAGAAGTCATGGTCAATCCAGGCCTTGTTCATTTTTATAAGAGTCAAACTGTCAGCATTTTCAGTTGACAGGGGCATATGCTTATCTGTAGGGTTGAGCGAACCTGAACTGTAAAGTTCGGGTCAGTACTGAACTTTAGGATTTTTGGACCCCGGACCCGAAACCGAACATTTCAGTAAAAGTTTGGGTTCGGGTTTGGTGTTCGGCAATTTCTTGGCGCTTTTTGAAAGGCTGCAGAGCAGCCAATCAACAAGTGTTTAACTGTGTTCCCTTAGAAGCCATCACGGCCACGCCTACTAATGGCATGGCAGTGATTGGCCAGTGCAGTATGTGACCCAGCCTCTATATAATCTGGAGTCAAATAGAGCTGCACGTCACTCTGCTGTTACTAGTGTAGGGATAGGATGCTGCTGCTGTGAGGGAGAGAATAGGAAAGAATCTTTAATCAGAAGTGCTTGTGAACTCTATCAATCTACATTGATTTAATTTTGTGGGTGCAGTGCACAATCTTTTTACCCTGCCCTGAGTCCAGTGACACAGAAAAATAACTTTTATCCGTCTGTTAGTTAGGTGGGCGGCAGCGGCCATTATATGCAAGCTCAGTGCACCAGCACTGCATATCTGCTTTTGTGACATTGAAATTCAAGCTTGAAATACTGCAATAATAAATCTGGGTTTAAAAAAAAAAATATTTTTGGCAATATCCTATATCTGGTGCCTTTGCAGCATTAGTCAGTGTGCAATTAAGGTAGAAATACAGCTATAATATTCTGGGTTTTAAAAAAACACCCTTTTGGGGCAAAATACTCAATTTTACAGCCCTTGCTGCATCTGTACGTGTGAAATTCAAGCGTTAAATACTGATGTCATATTCTGTTAGTAAAAAAACACCCATTTTGGGCAAAATACTTAATATTGCAGCCTTTGCTGCATCTGTGAATGTTAAAAACAAGCTTGAAACACTTTAATAATTTTCTGGCTTTTAAAAAACACCAATTTTTGGCAATAACCTCCATCTTGGGCCTCTGCCGCATTAGTCAGTGTGCAATTTAAGCTAGAAATACAGCTATAATTTTCTGGGTTTTAAAAAACACGTATTTAGGGCAAAATACTTAATTTGCGGCCTTGTCTGCATCTGTACGTGTGAGATACATGGTTTAGATACTGCTGTGCTATTTTGGTATTTTAAAAACACCCATTTAGGGCAAAATCTTAATTTTGCAGCCTTTGCTGCATGTGTCTTTGTGAGATACACCCTTTAGATACTGTTGTTCTATTCTGCTATTTTTAAAAAACACACCCATTTAGGGCAAAAAACGTAATTTGAGAAATATGAGGAGATCGTTAAATAAGGGACGTGGCCCAGGTCATTGTGCTGCTGGTGGAGCTCCTGTTGCAGGGAGAGGACGTGGTCGATCTGTGCCAGCTACACGCACAAGTGAAACACCTTCCTCAGGTGCGAGTAGGTGACAGAACCTTCATCGGTATTTGGTCGGGCATAATGCAGATAGTACATTGGGTTGCTGACAGTGCCTTCAGTTCCTTCACATTGTCTCCCACCCAGTCTCCTGCTGAAATATCAGAGTTGGCACCTGCAGCCGATGTCCATCAGTCTTTCACCTCACCCCCTTTTAAATCAGCCAAGCAGTCTGAGCCCCAAGTCATGCAGCAGTCTCTTCTACTTTTTGATGACTCTGCTAGCAGGGTTTCCCAGGGCCATCCACCTAGCCCTGCCCCAGAAGTGGAAGATATTGAGTGCACCGATGCCCAACCACTTATGTTTCAAGATGAGTACATGGGAGGGCCATTGCAGCACGTCTCGGATGATGACTGAACACAGGTGCCAACTGCTGGGGCTTTCGAAAGTGTGTAGACCGACAAGGAGGCCAGGGGTGAAGACTGGGTGGAGGACGATGAGGTCCTCAACCCCACATTGAATCAAGGTCATGCGAGTGACCTGTGTAGTTCGGAGGAAGAGGCGGTGGTTGCGCAGAACCACCAGCACAGCAGAAGAGGGAGCAGGGTGCAAAAGTGGAGAGGCCATCCCCTAGACAGTAAGCCTGCTACTGCCCACCGCAGCAAGGGACCGAGCACACCAAATCCAGCTCCAAGGAGTTCCCTGGTGTGGCAGTTCTTCAGACAATGTGCTGACGACAAGACACGAGTGGTTTGCACTCTGTGCAATCAGAGCCTGAAGTGAGGCATAAACGTTCTCAACCTGAGCAAAACCTGCCTGACCAGGCATCTAAGTTCAAAGCACTAGCTGCAGTGGGGTAGACACCTCAAAAACCAAGAAAGGTCTCTGGCTCCTCCTGCTTCCTCTTCTGCTGCAGTCTCGGCCTCTTCATCCACCTCTGGAGTGAAAGTGCCACCTGCCACCCCGCAAACAGAGGATCTGCCAGCAACACCACCACCTGGGTCACCAAGCATCTCCACAATGTCCCACGGAAGTGTTCAGCTTTCCATCTCCAAAACACTGGAGAGGAAGAGGAACTACCTCCATACCCACCCGCGATCACTGGGCTTGAATGCTAGCCCAGCCGCCACTACTTTTCCAGGCGTGCCATCCCTTCCCTGCACAACCAAGTGGGGGACAAAATGAGGTGTGCACTGCGCAACGCCATCTGTGGCAAGCTGTACCTCACTATGGATACGTGGACCAGTAAGTACGGTCAGGGACGTTATATCTCCTTAATAGTACACTGGGTAAATGCAGTGGTGGCTGGGCCTAAGGCGGATAGCAGTTTGGCGCATGTCCTTCCACCACCTCCTTATCCGGTCAGCGTAACACCTTCAACACCAACTTCAGCACAGCCAGGGGTAAACGACAGCAGGCAGTTTTAAAACGTATCTGTTTGGGGGACAAACAACACACCGAGCAGGAGCTATGGACTGGCCTTGAACAACAGACCGATGAGTGGTTGTTGCCACTGAGCATGGGCATAGGGATCACCATAGCAGCCATAGCAATAGCTATGGGGCCCTACGCCACTGGGGGCCCGGGCTGCCGGCTGAGGATTTTTTATTTTTTAAATTCATGCGGCGTTGCTACAGGGGTTGCAGGCCCCTCCAGGACAGACAGAGAAAGCGCTATCTGCAGGGCCTGCAGGCTCTGGGCGGTGCGATAGGGGGTGGCTGCAGGCAGAGAGGTGTACCTGCAGTGAGGAGAGGGAGTGGTTGCGCTCCCAATGTGGGCGGCAGTCCTACTGGCTAGAAGTGGAGGAGATGGAGCATACAGCGAAGCTGCGTGCTGCTGGACCTGGCAGCGCTGCTGGAGTGTGGGCGTGCAGATGTTCAAGTGGCTGTGTGGTGAGGGCTGGCTGACTCTGGGACTGGTGAAACTTATTCTGGAGTCCTGGACCATTATATCTGGGGAGGAGGGGGGAGCAGGACCCTGGAGGTCTGGACCAGTACATTTAAGGATAAGGGGGAGCAGGACCCTGGAGGTCTGGACCAGTACATTTATAGAGAAGGAGGGAGCAGGACCATTATATAGGGGGGAACAGGACACTGGAGGTCTGGACCATTATATCTGGGGAGGAGGCGGAGCAGGACCCTGGAGGTCTGGACCATTATATTTAAGGGGGAGCAGGACCCTGGAGGTCTGGACCATTATATTGAGGGGGGAGCAGGACTCTGGAGGTCTGGACCATTATATTTAGGGAGGAGGGGGAAGCAGGACCCTGGATGTCTCGACCATTATATTGGGAGGAGGGGGAAGTAGGACACTGGAGGTCTGGACCATTATATTTAGGGAGGAGGGGGGAGCAGGACCCTGGAGGTCTGGACCATTATATTTAGGGAGGAGGGGGAAGCAGGACCCTGGATTTCTCGACCATTATATTGGGAGGAGGGGGAAGTAGGACACTGGAGGTCTGGACCATTATATTTAGGGAGGAGGGGGGAGCAGGACCCTGGAGGTCTGGACCAATATATATGGGGAGTAAGGGGAAGGAGGATCCTGGAGGTCTGGACCATTATATAGACAGGAGGGGGGAGCAGGACACTTGATAAATAGGGGATATCAGGGGGTTATATAGTATATGATGCTTTTATATGTCATGGTATTATACACGGATATTTGGATACAGTTTTAAGTAAGTATAAAAGAATAGATGGGTAGTATTGTGTGTTTAGATTAAATCTTAAAGCTTTCCTCTTTCCCTTCTCCTTTAGAGGTAACATTTAATGATGACACGTCAGGAAGGTAAAAAAATAAAAATAAAAAGCAAGTCTGTGAAGAGGACACTTCACAACTAGTGAACATACAGGTCTTACAAGTAAGTCTAATTTCCCCCGCCCCCCACCACACACACACTTTACTTTAAAATACAATTACTAATTATTTGTTTTTTTCAATTCTTCATGTTTATCAGATTTGTCACTTTATCAGTTACTGAATCGTTTTAAATTTTGACTAAAAATGTTCAAATACTTATTTGGTTTTTCCTCTGACTTTTCTATGCTCATGGCGGTGGGAGATTTAGGATGGGTGTGGGGGTAGGAGGTCTAGGAGGGGTGTTTGGGTGGGGGCTCTGGAAGGGGTGGGAGGTCCGAGAGGTATGTGGGGGTGGGAGATCCGGGAGGGGGGCCCATACATTTTTTTGCTATGGGGCCCAGACATTTCTAGCTACGCCCCTGCCACTGAGCCTCAAGCCCGGCCTGGTGTGCAATAATGGACGAAATCTCGTAGCAGCTCTGGGACTAGCCGGTTTGACGCACATCCCTTGCCTGGCGCATGTGCTGAATTTGGTGGTGCAGAGATTTGTTAAAAATTACCCCGATACGTTAGAGCTGCTGCATAAAGTGCGGGCCATGTGTGCGCACTTTCGGCGTTCTCACCCTGCTGCTGCTCGCCTGTCAGCGCTGCAGTATAACTTTGGCTTTCCTGCTCACCACTTCATATGCGACGTGCCCACAAGGTGGAACTCCACCTTGCACATGTTGGCCAGATTGTGTGAGCACCAGCAGGCGATAGTGGAGTTTCAGCTGCAGTGCGCACGGGTCAGTCACTCTACAAAACAGCACCACTTCACCACCAATAACTGGGCCTCCATGTGAGACCTGTGTTCCTTGTTGCGCTGTTTCGAACTACTCCACCAACATGGCCAGTGCCGATAACGTCGATCTCAGCGTTACTATCCCACTTCTATGCCTCCTTGAAAAAACGCTTCTGGCGATGAAGGAAGAGGATGTGTTTCAAGAGGAGGTGGAGGAAAAGGGATACATTTTTTTATAGGGTTTCCGGCTAGTCATTCACAATTGGCTCCGAGGGTGGGTTCCTGCACCCACAAATGCCAGTTACACAATTGTCCAGCCAGGGCACAGTTCTGGAGGATGACGAGGTGGAGGGTGAGGATGAAGAGGTGGAGGAAAAGGAACCATGTTCACAGCAGGGAGGCACCCAGAGCAGCTCATGGCCATCACTGGTGCATGGCTGGGGGGATACAGAGGACACAGACGATACACCTCCCACAGAGGTCAGCTTTTCGTTGCCTCTGGGCAGCCTGGTACACATGAGTGATTACATGCTGCAGTGTCTCTGCAACGACCGCCGAGTTGCCCACATTCTAACTTGTGCTGATTACTGGGTGGCCGTGCTGCTGGATCCCCCTTACAAGGACAACGTACCATCATTAATTCTCTCACTGGAGCAGTGATCGTAATATGTGCGAGTACAAGCGTACGTTGGTAGACGCGCTGCTGGTGGCATTTCCACCTGACAGGAGGAGGAAGAGTCCGCCAACGCAGCTGGGGCACCGCCAGCATCTCAGAAGGCAGGGTTAGCATGGCCGAAGAGTGGAAAATCTTTGTCAGTACGCCACAACAACCAGCACCACCAGCTGATATGGAACTGCAGCACTCCAGACCTGCAGGGTATTGCGATAGTGAGGTCACGGTTATGGGCAATCGAGGGTTACTCACTTTTTAGAGGGAACCCTGGGCAGGCATGCGGCAGTGAAGGAGAGGTAGACACAGGTTCCTCTGGGGCACACTCTGTAAGGAGGGACCAGGCCTGATGGTATATGAGGTGCTCTGGATGTTGCAGGTATTTTGAGTGCCTGAGGCAAGGTCCCTTTAAGGAACGTGACGCCAGTGCCTGTAACGGTGGCACACCGATTTGTAGAAGTAATAATAGAGTACACAGATGGTATGGTAAACCAAACGTTGCTTTACTTGGAGAAACAGTCTAAATTTGTACATACAATTGATGATGATGCAGTCCCTTATATCACAAATGCACAGCAGGTTTACTTCACAATACGGCAGGTATAAATCTTGCAAGATACTTGGAGGGTAAACAGTTAATGCTACGCAGAGCTATGCTGCACTATCCCCTCAGCTATTCTAGCTGGCTGGATCCCAAGGCCCGGATGCCTAAATGCTGGCTTGAATCCTTGGTATATAAATCTTCCTCCAGTATTGACCCTTGCTTTATATTAAAGAACCTCTGCCCATCAGCTTACTTATCTGAGCTGGTTGTTCTGCTCCTGTGCTGGGTTTGAAGGTGGCTGCAGGTTACACCCAGGAGGTCCATTCCTACTACTGGGGTTACTTCATCTGTGCTAGCTGGATTTTACTGGTCTCCAGGCAGGCTGTACTCCTTCTCTAGCCTCCTGGTGCAACTAGAAGCCTGGACTATTCAGCTGCATGTCAGGAGGAGGCCCTCAGCATATCTCTGGCTGGTGCCTTCTCACTTCCGTCTTCACAGACTCTTGACTTTGACCTAACCCCTCCCTGTCTGGGCCTGGACATTTATACTAGGGGCTCCCTATCTTCCTCTAGTGTCTAGGATGTCTAACTACACCCAATAGGCCTGCTGAGCATATCACAGGGGAATCATACAAATGTAAAAACACACAGAAAAATACATTAAATGCATAGATAAATATAATATCACTGTCCCTTGTGAGCAGAAGTAACACGTGACCCAGTTGACCCTTGTGTAGTGCCCACCCCTACCTAGTGGGACACTACAGAACTTCTTAGCAGGAGGCAGCATTTCACCAACATGGTGGAGCAGTATGTGTGCACACGCCTACATGTACTGAATGACGGGTTTGCCTCCTTCAACTTCTGGGTCTCCAAATTGGGGACATGGCCTGAACTTGCCCTTTGCGCCTTGGAGGTGCTGGCCTGCCCTGCAGCCAGTGTATTATCGGAACGTGTGTTTAACATGGCAGGGGGCATTATCAGAGACAAGCGCAGCAGCTGGTCCACAGCCAATGTGGACAAGCTCATGTTCATTAAAATGAACCAGGCATGGATCCCACAGGTCTTGTCCGTACCTTGTGCAGAATAGACATGTATACCGGCCTTAACCAGCCATTGTTATACTACAGCGCAATTGCTCATTCTTGTATTTTGGATATTTCACACTCTTTTGGAGTGTACCCTAATGAATAAAAAATGTAAAATTAAAGCGAAAAACTAGTGTTGGCTACCTTGTCCTCCTCCACAGCTGCTTCCACCTACACCGCTACATCCACCGCCTCCTCAAACTCCTAATCCATATGGACCTCCACCTCATAAATCAAGTTTTTATTTTATTTATTTGTACGTATTTTATTTTATGTAATTTCACTAATTTGTCTGTTTAATGTACAAATTTTTGGGTGTGATATACCCATGCTCTACCTAGTAGACAAGTAAAAAAAAAATCAAAAATTTTTCTGTTACATTTTCAGGTGAAATTCACCAATTTTTGAGTGTGATATATCACTGCTCTACCTATTAGCCGGTTAAAAAAAAGTTCACTAATTTGTCTGTTACATTTTCGGGTGACATTCAACAATCTTTGGCTGTGATAGACCCCTGCTCTACCTAGTAGACAGGTTAATAAATTTCACAAATTGTTCTGTTACCTTCTTGGGCTGACATTTTACATTTTTTGCCATGAATAAACCCCTGCTCTGCATAGGTGACAAGGACCGAAATTTAAAAAAATAATATGTTCCATTGGTGGGTGACATTAATCCATTTCTGGGAATGAAAAACCTCTGCTCTGCATAGGTGACAGAGACTTAAATTTCAAAAATTCGTCTTTAATTTGCCCTTTCATTCGATCCTTCTGCTTTAATAACTTGTCTCACATTTCCGCTTCATTGCAACCATTGACCTCCCTTGGATGGGGGTCTCCCTTTCTCACGCTCCCTCTCCGGTGTGGAACCCTGATTCGCCGATAACCGTGATCAACTGGAATAGCCTTCCTGCAGAAGTGGTAGCTGCAAATACAGTGAAGGAGTTTAAGCATGCATGGGATAGGCATAAGGCCATCCTTCATATAAGATAGGGCCGGGGCTATTCATAGGATTCAGATATATTGGGCAGACTAGATGGGCCAAATGGTTCTTATCTGCCGACACATTCTATGTTTCTATGTTTCTATGGTAGGCTCAGAAAAGAACATCGAAAGTTGATAGAGAAGATATCCAAATGGATGGTGTCACAGGGACGTGCTATCAGGCAGAAGTTATCTAGAGTCAACAAAGCGGCAGCCTCTCCTGGCTAACATTTCCAAATCCAAAATACCCCAGTCACATTCCCTATACATTTTTATTAATCATTCCACTAACAGGGCATCTTAAGAGTCCTATATTTTTATTTATCGTCACTACCTCCTCGAGTCAGGAGTGGGTAATTGCTGCGTGTACCCTCCTTAACTTGGAAGCTTATGCTTCAATACTTTGTCCCACATTTCCGCTCGATTACATTTATTTTCATCCATTGACCTCCCTTAGATGTGGTATCCCTTTCTCAGGCTCCCTCTCCAGCCTGGAACCCTGATTCTGCGTCACCCGTGATCACCATGGTAGGCGCATAAAAGAACATCGAAAGTTGATAGAGAAGATATTTAATTGGATCATGGACATCACAGAGACGTGCGAAATGGTGGAGCAGTATATGTCCACATGCCTACACGTACTGAATGATGGGTCTTCCCCCTTCAACTTCTGGGTATCCAAATTGGGCACATGGCCTGAGCTTGCCCTTTATGCCTTGGAGGTGCTATCCTGCCCTTCAGCCAGTGTATTGTCTGAATGTGTGTTTGGCACGACTAGAGGGGGTTATCACAGGTTATATTTCTCAATGTTTTGGGGTGTACCCTAATTTAAAAAAACAAAAATACATTTAAATCCCAAAAACAGTGTAGGCTACCTCCTCCTCCACCGCCGCTTCCACCTACACCGCCACATCCACCGCCTCCTCAGCCTCCTACTCCATATGGACCTGGTCCTCCTAGATCAATATTATTATTTTTTATTTTTATGTATTGTATGTTATTTAAAGTAATTTCACTATCCACATTTGTTTGCAGAGCACTTGCCATGCTCTTAACCACATTTTGATGCCATTTGCAGCCCTCTAGCCCTTTTCATTACATTTTTACAGCCATTTTAGTGCTCAAAAGTTCGGGTCCCTATTGACTTCAATGAGGTTCGGGGTCAAGTTCGGGTCCCGAAGAAAAAATGGGGTCAGTCAGCACATCCCAATGCACAGGGGCACGTTGCTATGGCTGAAAACATCACAGTAAAACAAAACATGCAATGCAACAGCTTTCTGCAAACCAAATTAAGTACAAAAATGCATAATAATTGCTGATGCTTAGAGATGCTTGGCGGGTCCTAACACTAACTACTACCCTTTATGTGCCATGACGGCTACCATACAATTCAGGGAGTGTAGGTCCCACATGCATGCTGGGCCTTCTTTAATTTCTGTCATCTATGGTGCCAAAATGGCCGCCATTATATCCAAGGAATGCAGGCACCAACATGCATGTCGAGCCCACTCCACACGTTTCCTGGTGCCAAATAGCCACCAAAGAATGCAATGAGAGTCCACACTATACCTCTCCTGGTGCCAAGTGACTTCCAGTGAATGAGGGAGAGCAGGCTAAGCTATAAACTCACACTAATTTAAAATCAGTCTATGGGTCACAAACTCAAACTTTTTTGTGAAGTTCAGCCGAACCCGAACATCCAGGTGTCTGTTAAACTCTACTTATCTGTTATAATGCGACCAGCAGCACTAAATACCAGCTCAGACAAAACGAGTGTTGCCCTGCCTCTTTTGGAACTGCTGTGTGTTCCCCTTGTCTCCCCTCTTCGGTTGGCAAAGAAATTACGGACTCTGCCGCCAGCGTTGTCAGATGGAAATTTTTGGAGCAATTTTTCAACAAGGATCATCTGGTATTGCACCGTATGGCTCGTCCTCTCCACCAAAGGAATGAGAGATGAGAAGTTCTCTTTGTAGCGGTGTCACGGAAGGTGTACAGGAAACAAGACAATACAAAATGAATATATGACTTACTGGATCCAAAACTAAGGAACAAAAGGGAGACAACTGCATAAGACCTGGCACTCTCCCTGACTCTGCTCACCCTATGCGAACACCCCAATGGTGGATGATCGCATATCCACGTACCTCGACTATATACAGACGTGGACAAAATTGTTGGTACCCTTTGGTCAATGAAAGAAAAAGTCACAATGGTCACAGAAATAACTTTAATCTGACAAAAGTAATAATAAATTAAAATTCTATAAATGTTAACCAATGAAAGTCAGACATTGTTTTTCAACCATGCTTCAACAGAATTATGTAAAAAAATAAACTCATGAAACAGGCATGGACAAAAATGATGGTACCCCTAACTTAATATTTTGTTGCGCAACCTTTTGAGGCAATCACTGCAATCAAACGCTTCCTGTAACTGTCAATGAGACATCTGCACCTCTCAGCAGGTATTTTGGCCCACTCCTCATGAGCAAACTGCTCCAGTTGTGTCCGGTTTGAAGGGTGCCTTTTCCAGACTGCATGTTTCAGCTCCTTCCAAAGATGCTCAATAGGATTGAGGTCAGGGCTCATAGAAGGCCACTTTAGAATAGTCCAATTTTTTCCTCTTAGCCATTCTTGGGTGTTTTTAGCGGTGTGTTTTGGGTCATTGTCCTGTTGCAAGACCCATGACCTGCGACTGAGACCAAGCTTTCTGACACTGGCTAGTACATTTCTCTCTAGAATTCCTTGATAGTCTTGAGATTTCATTGTACCCTGCACAGATTCAAGACACCCTGTGCCAGACGCAGCAAAGCAGCCCCAGAACATAACAGAGCCTCCTCCATGTTTCACAGTAGGGACAGTGTTCTTTTCTTGATATGCTTCATTTTTTCGTCTGTGAACATACAGCTGATGTGCCTTGGCAAAAACTTCGATTTTTGTCTCATCTGTCCACAGGACATTCTCCCAGAAGCTTTGTGGCTTGTCAACATGTAGTTTGGCATATTCCAGTCTTGCTTTTTTATGATTCGTTTTCAACAATGGTGTCCTCCTTGGTCGTCTCCCATGTAGTCCACTTTGGCTCAAACAACGACGGATGGTGCGATCTGACACTGATGTTCCTTGAGCATGAAGTTCACCTTGAATCTCTTTAGAAGTCTTTCTAGGCTCTTTTGTTACCATTCGGATTATCCGTCTCTTAGATTTGTCATCAATTTTCCTCCTGCGGCCACGTCCAGGGAGGTTGGCTACAGTCCCATGGATCTTAAACTTATGAATAATATGTGCAACTGTACTCACAGGAACATCTAGTTGCTTGGAGATGGTCTTATAGCCTTTACCTTTAACATGCTTGTCTATAATTTTCTTTCTGATCTCTTGAGACAGCTCTTTCCTTTGCTTCCTCTGGTCCATGTCGAGTGTGGTACACACCATATCACCAAACAACACAGTGATTACCTGGAGCCATATATATAGGCCCAATGGCTGATTACAAGGTTGTAGACACCTGTGATGCTAATTAGTGGACACACCTTGAATTAACATGTCCCTTTGGTCACATTATGTTCTGTGTTTTCTAGGGGTACCATCATTTTTGTCCATGCCTGTTTCATGAGTTTATTTTTTTACATAATTCTGTTGAAGCATGGTTGAAAAACAATGTCTGACTTTCATTGGTTAACATTTATAGAATTTTAATTTATTATTACTTTTGTCAGATTAAAGTTATTTCTGTGACCATTGTGACTTTTTCTTTCATTGACCAAAGGGTACCAACAATTTTGTCCACGTCTGTAACACCTGAGCACCCTACAATAGTGAGGGGACACGACCACCGGCTTCCTACACTAGACACGGAGGGAGTCAGGGTCACCTGGGATCCAGCAAACATAAAATCACAAATGAATGTACAACACTTATCTTGTAGAAGACTGGGAAATAGGATCAGCATGCACACACACTCCAGGAAGTTGTACAAACCGCACACTAATGCATTATGGGGAGGAATTTAAAGGGATGCAATCAGTCCAACTACAAGACAGCTGAGAGAGACTAACGAGATAAGGAACTGAAAACCAAAACAAAGAAAAGCTCAAGGAGGAGGTTCTGAAAGGCATCTGTCAGAGCTTCTCAGATGTCTGGTTGTGACAGTACCCCTCCCTCTACGAGTGGACTCCGGACACTCAGAGCCCACCTTCTCAGGATGGGACCTATGGAAAGCCCTGATGAGACGAGTGGCCTTAATGTTCGTCACTGGGACCCACATCCTCTCCTCAGGACCATAACCCTCCCAATGAACGAGGTACTGGAGAGAACCGCAGACAACACGAGAATCCACAATCCTAGAGACCTGAAATTCAAGATTCCCATCAACCATAATCAGAGGAGGAGGCAAAGGCGAGGGTACAATGGGTTGAACATAAGGTTTTAAAAAAGACTTATGAAAAACATTATGGATCTTCCAAGTCTGAGGAAGATCAAGACGGTAGGCAACAGGATTGATGACAGACAGGATTTTGTAAGGCCCAATAAACTTAGGACCCAACTTCCAGGAGGGAACCTTCAATTTGATATTCTTTGTAGACAACCACACCAGATCACCAACATTCAGGTCTGGACCAGGCACACGTCTCTTATCTGCCACACGCTTATATGTCTCACTCATGCTCTTTAGATTATCCTGAATCTTTTGCCAAATCGATGACAAAGATGAGGAGAATCTGTCCTCATCAGGTAAACCAGAAGACCCCTCTCCAGAGAATGTCCCAAACTGCGGATGGAACCCATATGCACCAAAAAAATGGTGACTTATCAGAGGACTCCTGACGACGGTTATTTAAAGCAAATTCGGCAAGGGACAAAAAAGAACACCAATTGTCCTGATTCTCCGCCACAAAACAGCACAGATATGTCTCCAGATTCTGATTGACGCGTTCTGTCTGGCCATTCGACTGCGGGTGGAAAGCAGAAGAGAATGACAACCGAACCCCCAAGCGAGAACAGAAAGCCTTCCAGAATCTGGAAACAAACTGCGTGCCCCTATCAGAGACTATGTCTGAAGGAATACCATGCAATTTGACAATGTGATCAATAAATGCCTGTGCCAGCATCTTAGCATTGGGCAAACCAGGAAAAGGGATTAAATGCACCATTTTGCTAAAACGGTCCACCACCACCAGAATCACAGTCTTCCCCGAGGAACGAGGCCGGTCCGTAATGAAGTCCATGGAGGTCAGACATCCATGCCCACTCCTCACTTGTGAATAGCGGAAGCTGACTGTGAAAGCGATAACCATGTTGCAGATGGTATTCCACTAATGCCCTCTGTTGCTCACAAAGCCTGGCCAACGTGTGGAATGTCGCATTCCGCTTGTGCTCACGTCGCACAACAGCCAGTGAGCTGGCAATTTTAAGAGCTGCTGCAGCGTTGACTTGCAGAAATGGGCACACACGCGGCGCACCTTCACCAATAGCTCAGGCAAATTGGGGCAGGTTTTGAGAAACCTTTGAACCACTAAGTTTAAGATGTGGGCTTGGCAAGTTATGCTACCAAGTTACTGCCATTATCAGACACAACCATACCTGGTTCTAGGTTGAGTGGCGAGAACCACAGCTTAGTCTGGTCTCTTATCAGACAGCTCTTTGGTGGTGTGCTCTTTGTCCCCTAAACATATCAGCTTCAGTACGGCCTGTTGCCGCTTCCCCACTGCAGTGCTACACTGCTTCCAGCTTATGGCTGATGACTGACTGGTGCTGCACACGGATAATTCGGAGGTGGAAGTGGAGGAGGAAAAGTGGGGGTTGGAGCCACTAATGTAGGTCCTGGCGGAAACCCTGATCGATGTAGGGCCCGCAATCCTTGGCGTCGGTAGCACCTGCGCCATCCCAGGGTACGATTCGCTCCCGGCCTCCATAATGTTCACTCAGTGTGCTGTCAGGAAAATGTAGCATCCTTGGCCACAAGCACTTGTCCATGTGTCAGTCGTTAAGTGGACCTTACTAATAACTGCATTGGTCAGTGCACGGGTGGTGTTACGGAACACGTGCTGGTGTAAGGCAGGGACGGCCCCCTGGGAAAAATAGTGGCGGCTGGGGACTGAGTAACGCAGGACGGCTGCCAACATCAGGCTGCGGGAGGCCTCAGTAGTTTGGAAAACTGCACATTTAATGCTATGGCCTGTTGATGGGTGGCTGGGTATTTACGCTTGCCTTCAAATGCCTGGGGTAAGAACATTTGGATTCTGCACTGGGACACGGAAGTGGATGTAGTCGCTGATGGTGCTTGCGAAGGTCCAGGGCGGGAGGCATCCGTGCCTGCGCCTTCGAAAGGGGATTGACCAGCACGTAACACAGGGGAAAAGGAGGCAGTGGTGTGACCCGCAGATACAGATTGTAGACTCAGGCGTTCGGCCCACCTATTGCGGTGCTTTGATGCCATGTGGCGGATCATGCTGGTGGTGGTGAGGTTGCTAGTATTCACGCTCCTGCTCAATTTTGTATGGCACAGGTTGCAAATCACAATTCTTTTGTAGTCCGCACTTTCTTAAAAAAAGCGCCATACTGCAGAACACCTACCCCTTGGCACGGGAGATTTCCGCAAGGAGGTTCTCCAGGGAACAGTTGCGGGCCAGTTTGGTGTGGCCCTCCTTCTCCATTTTGCCACCCCACTACCTCTTCCAGCCTGTTGCGGTGCAGCAGACCCCTCCCCCTCTGTACTGCTGTCCTCGCTCGGCTTTCCACGTTCCCAGGTTGGGTCAGTGACTTTATCGTCCACCAACTCCACTTCCTCACTCTGCTCATCCTCCTGACTTGTTGACCTAACCACAACCTCAGTGATTGACAACTGTGTCTCATCCTCTTCATCAACCACTTGAGACAGTAATTGCCGTTGAGTTATTGGCAACTGTGTCTCGTCATCATCCACCTCATTAAACAGTAATTGCCGTTCCCCATCGGTATCTTCTTGTGATTGTGGATGCTAAAGAGTTTTGGAAGAGGGCCAAATCAAGGAATGGCGCTGAAAATAGCTCCTTGGTGTGGGCTCACTTGTTTGCCTATACTCTCCATGGTGGGAGGAAGGAGGATCAGGGTGAGGATTGGGTTGAGCAGACTCTTGACTACTGAGACTGGACTTGGTGGAAAACAGGGTGGTGCTTAACTGACTGGAAGCATTATCTACTGCAATCCAACCGACAACCTGGTCGCACTGGTCTGACTTCAAGAGTGGTGTCCTGCGCTGCCCTGCAAACTGGGACATGAAGCTAGGTATCGTGGATGATTTTTTTTCTTGTGCTCTGGCAGCAGGCACAGTTTCAATGTGCCCAGGGCCACGGCCTCTGCGTGCACCATCAGCATCACGGCCACTGCCCCGTTCTTCATATTAAATGTTATATATGATTGAAAGTCTGTCACATGTACAGTAGTTTAGGATTTGGAAGTGTATGTGCAAAGAAATAAAAAAAAAAGGTATTTGGGATGTGGAAACGTCACACAGGAGATATCCTGCATATAATGTCAATGCCGTCACAAGCGGGTAATGAAAAATTACAGGGAATGTCACAGGTATTTGGGATGAGGAAACTTTATACAGGAGAGGTACCACCGGTAACGTCACTGTACGCAGCGTCTACTCAAAAAAGTACACTGTATGTGACAGATAAATTTTTAAAGCGCACACGTTACACTGCAGATGTGGCCCTGGTAATGTCACTATTAGAAGAAGACACTGTCTATTGAAAAAGTACACTGTATGTCACAGATACATTTTTGAAGCGCACAACTTACACTGCAGATGTGGCATTGGTTATGTCACTGTCCACAGCGGACACTGTCGCTGAAGTACACTGGATGTCAGATATTTTTTGGATGAGCACACTTTACATTGGAGATGTGGCGCAGCTAATGTCACTGTCTGCAGCAGACTTACTATTGTACGCTATTTAGCGCAGGATGCACTAAAAATAGATATTTCTGCCACACACAATAGTCCTTAGAAGTACTTTTGGGTCTGTAAAGTTTTTAGCAATATAGATTGCTGCTTCCACACACAACAATAGTCCTTAAAAGGACTTTTGGGTCTCTGAAAAGTTTTGGTGGTAAAAATATTCTTAAATCACTCCCTACACTGTCTGTCCCTTCCTCAGCACAGCTCTCTCTGACTAAAAATGAGACGAACATGCTCCATCGGGTGCTATATAGCACCCGATGACGCGTTTTGGCCAGCCAATCACTGTAATGTCAGCAGCCAACATGGCTACGGCATTACAGTGAGAGCAGTACTTACCTGCATGTTTATTGGCTGTGTAGCAGCCAAGAAACGTGCATGGCGGAGACTCGAGCATTGCGCTCGAGCACATGCGGTATTCAGCCGAATACCGCCATTTGCCGAGCATCAAGATGCTCAAGCTAAATAGGTGTTTGGCCGAGCATGCTCGATCATCACTATTCGGGAGCCAAACGTGCCTGGGGTAGACCGCCTGCTTTGCAGGAGCCTACCTGCCGGGAAAGTACTGTGCAGCGGTTCACAGAGGCAGTGTTAGCAGGTAGTGCAGAGTGTTGGGGGGAAAATACCATACTCAGTGGTGTGGCAGTTTTTTGTTAAGCCACTGGAGGAGGTGAACATGGCCATTTGCCGAATCTGTGGGCAGAAGGTAAAGCGTATCCAGGATGCCAATGTTGGCACCACGGCCCTGCAGCATCACCATTGCAGCATCACCATTAAGTGGCCTGGGAGAACAGTGGCTCTGATGTGGCGTTCCAGCCTGCCACAGCAACTGCTGCATCACCCAGTCTTACACACCCATTTTCATGCAGTAAAGGCTCCACCACCTCAGCCGATGGGAGCTGTCTGTCCTTCCCATCATCTACTGCTCTTCGTCCTCCTAATCCTAGTCACCCATTTCGTCAGCAATCAATTACCGAAGCGATTGCCAAGAGACAACAGTACACTTGCACTCATCCTATGCCACGGAAGCTGAACGTGCTCCTGGCCAAGTTGCTGATACTGCAGTCCATCCCTTTCCAAGTGGTGGACTCTGCTCCTTTCAGAGAACTGATGGCTTGTGCCGAGCCGAGGTAGAGAGTCCCAAGCCATCATTTCTTTGCGAAAAAAAAGGCAGTATCAGCCCTGCACACATAGGTAGAACAGAAGGTTGGCCAGTCCTTGAGTCTGTAGGTGTCTGCGAAAGTTCATGGCAGTGCCGACTTGTGGAGATATAACTACAGTCAAGGACAATATATGTCCTTTACGGCCCATTGGGTAAATGTGATTCCTGTTCAGCCACACCAGCAACTTGGCCAAGGTGATGCCGCTGCCGCCTACATGTTCTCATGCCATTGGTCCTGCGACAATGTCCGCCTCTGCCTCTTCATCCTCCACGGAGTGCTTCTCCAGCATACCACATGTGCAGGGCACGGCGGTGTCACTTCGATGTTAGACAGTGGAGTCCACTTTATTTGTCAGTCATCAGGACTACATTATGAACAACGTCATTCCACTGCTTCATGTACTGGAACAGATGATGCTAAATCTGGCTAGCCAGGGGACAGGAGACCTGGCGCCTGCATCTCAAGGCAACATGCGCCCTGTGCAAGCTTAACTTGAGGAGGAGGAGATTCGAGCACAAAAGAGAAAAAGTGTTTTTTCTACAGTACACAGGTGACAGGAGAGGTGTAGCAAGAGCAGCCGGGAGAAACTACAGGGCTGATGAGGAAGATGAAGCAAATGACCCAGACACACCTGTGGCAGTATGCACTGGAGATGGAGGCAGGGAGTCCCTCCAAGTCACTTGCGCAAATGGCCCAATGCATGCTCAGTTGCTTGCGCAGTGACAGCTGAATTGTCACCATTCGGCAGAGGGATGACTACTGGCTCTCCACCATGTTAGACCCTCGCTACTGATCCAAAATGGGGGCCATTTTTTCCACCCGGTGAGAGGGAGGACAAGAGGACAAACTGAACTACTATTGAGACATCCTATCTAGACAGTTGGACGCTGCCTATGTGCGCCATCGTCCATCTTCACTCAGGTCTGACCGGGGTGGTCCTCTGCGATCACGTTCCACTCCCATGGTTTCTGGGCGGGGGGGGCAGGAGCAGTACCAGCTCTATCAGCAGCAACTTAAGTCTAGAGTCGCTGATGAGCAGTTTTCTTCACCCACCAAGTGAATAAACTACTCCCCAGCAGCAGCAACTATACATGGAGCAGAACCTGAACCAGCAGGTTGTGGCATACTTGGAGTGCACTCTGCCACCCCACATCGAAGATACCCTGGACTACTGGGCAGTCAAACTTGATCAGAACGGGTGTTTAGTGCGGAGGGGGCCATAGATACCCCAAAGAGAACTTGCCTGTCCACCCAAAATGTGGAGAAATTGACCTTTGTGAAGATGAATCAGGTGTGGATCATCCAGAATTTCCACACACCAGTGCCTGATGCATCAGACTAGATCAACCCTAACCCAACCTGTAAAGGGGCCTGTGTTCCCATTGCTTTTCGAAAATCCTTTCAACTTAACGTGTTTGAGTTCGATTTTCAGGATTGTTTCTTATTCCTTAATCTTTCTGTTGCAGGTTCTGTTATCAATTTGGCTAATGTGTATTTTCCCAATTAGGCTATTGCATTTCGATCTAGTGTAGAGAAGCACAAACTTCTTTAAATCGGTTCTGTGTCCAATTCAACAAATTGAAAAAAAAAATCAATGATCATGTGTCCAAAAATATGCTCCAATTGGCCCGACAATTGGTATATGACACCAAGGACTCAGATTCCCCCACTCCCACCCCACCCTTTAAGCTCTTTAAAGCAAGGATAGAAATATCAAATAATGTCAAAGTGACACTGAGATATACTGTATGGTTCTGGGTAAAAGCATAATTGACTATGTTAACAAATAGCATGTTTAAAAACACACTGCACCGTTGCATGTGTTATGCTTTTCCATATTTGAAAGCTTTCAGAAACTGTACCTTATCAAAGTGTTATGAGAAAAAAAGCTGTGACGTCTTGGGACGAAGCGTCTAAAGAATATGCCTCAAAGGGACAAAATTATGCAGTAGATGCAGTGTCCCGGTATGTGCTATATGTGGGCACTTTTCATGCTAACTGTAATATTTAATGTACTGTATTTCCTAATATCAGGCTGGCATTGTTCCCGAACATCTTCCCAACTAGACCGCTAATGTCCTACAAAAGAGCTAGAAATATCAGGGATACACTCATTACATCCGATTTGGGCTCCTGTAAACCAAAAAGCATCCAGACAACCATCACAAGTACTCCCATTAAGGGCACCAGGGGCGGACATACCGCCTGTGCAGCTGGTTCGGCTTGCACAGGGGCCCAGAGTGTGAGGGGGCCCAGCCTGGACTGTCCACTGGGGAGATCGTGACTAACAAATGAGCTTTCTGAGCTGCCGGTGAGCTCCTCCCACTGTGCGATTGCACAGTGGGGCCCCCTTTCTGAACTTCAGAGGGTCTGAGAGATGATCTGCTGGTCAGGGGCTGAATAGCAGCACTGATTCATAGGAGGTCTGGTAGGTTTTAGTGTAATCAGCATTCCTGGTCAGTAAGGCTGGATCCACAGGGTATGATTTTTAACAAATAGCGGCAAAAAAAACACAGCATTTGTCCGCGATTTTATCAAAAATAGGACCTTGTGGACACAACCTTACTGACCAGGAGATGGAGAGCTGATTGGTCTACAAACTGTCACTCAAAAGCACTGACAGCCTCTCCTCCAATGAGCCAGCTCTGCTAGAAGCAAGGAAGGGCTGCTGCTATGTGTAGACCTAACCCTGCTACTGAGAAGGGGAGGAGCCTGCTACTGAGAGGGGGAGGAGCCTGGCTGAGGACACAAGAGCCAGCAATACAGAGCCAGGAGGTGAGGAAGGGATCTATATGTAATGTAGTGTAAAAGATTGCCTGCCCTACATGTATGACAGTCTGTTTATGTGAGAGTGCCTGCATGTATGACAGTCTGTGTATGTGAGAGTGCATACATGTATGACAGCCTGTGTATGTGGGAGTGCCTGCATGTATGACAGTCTGTGTATGTGAGAGTGCCTGCATGTATGACAGCCTGTGTATGTGGGAGTGACTGCATGTATGACAGTCTGTGTATGTGAGAGTGCCTGCATGTATGACAGTGTGTGTATGTAAGAGTGCCTGCATGTATCACAGTCTGTGTATGTGAGAGTGCCTGCATGTATCACAGTGTGTGTATGTGAGAGTGCCTGCATGTATCACAGTGTGTGTATGTGAGAGTGCCTGCATGTATGACAGTCTGTGTATGTGAAAGTTCATACATGTATGACAGTCTGTGTGTGTGAGTGCCTGCATGTATGACAGTCTGTGTGTGTGTGTGAGTGCCTGCATGTATGACAGTCTGTGTATGTGAGAGTGCCTGCATGTATCACAGTGTGTGTATGTGAGATTGCCTGCATGTATGACAGTCTGTGTGTGTGAGAGTGCCTGCATGTATGACAGCCTGTGTATGTGGGAGTGACTGCATGTATGACAGTCTGTGTATGTGAGTGCCTGCATGTATGACAATGTGTATGTGACAGTGACTGCATGTATGACAGTCTGTGTATGTGAGAGTGCCTGCATGTATGACAGTCTGTGTATGTGAGAGTGCCTGCATGTATGACAGTCTGTGTATGTGAGAGTGCCTGCATGTATGACAGTCTGTGTATATGAGAGTGCCTGCATGTATGACAGTGTGTGTATGTGAGTGCCTGCATGTATAACAGTGTGTGTATGTGAGAGTCCCTGCATGTATGACAGTGTGTGTATGTAAGAGTGCCTGCATGTATGACAGTCTGTGTGTGTGAGAGTGCCTGCATGTATGACAGTGTGTGTATGTGAGAGTGCCTGCATGTATGACAGTCTGTGTGTGTGAGAGTGCCTGCATGTATGACAGTGTGTGTATGTGAGAGTGCCTGCATGTATGACAGTCTGTGTGTGTGAGAGTGCCTGCATGTATGACAGTGTGTGTATGTGAGAGTGCCTGCATGTATGACAGTCTGTGTGTGTGAGAGTGCCTGCATGTATGACAGTGTGTGTATGTGAGAGTGCCTGCATGTATGACAGTCTGTGTGTGTGAGAGTGCCTGCATGTATGACAGTGTATGTATGTAAGAGTGCCTGCATGTATGACAGTCTGTGTATGTGAGAGTGCCTGCATGTATGACAGTGTGTGTATGTGAGAGTGCCTGCATGTATGACAGTGTGTGTATGTAAGAGTGCCTGCATGTATGACAGTCTGTGTATGTGAGAGTGCCTGCATGTATGACAGTGTGTGTATGTGAGAGTGCCTGCATGTATGACAGTGTGTGTATGTGAGAGTGCCTGCATGTATGACAGCCTGTGTATGTAAGAGTGCCTGCATGTATGACAGTCTGTGTATGTGAGAGTGCCTGCATGTATGACAGTGTGTGTATGTGAGAGTGCCTGCATGTATGACAGTGTGTGTATGTGAGAGTGCCTGCATGTATGACAGCCTGTGTATGTAAGAGTGCCTGCATGTATGACAGTCTGTGTATGTGAGAGTGCCTGCATGTATGACAGTGTGTGTATGTGAGAGTGCCTGCATGTATGACAGTCTGTGTGTGTGAGAGTGCCTGCATGTATGACAGTGTGTGTATGTGAGAGTGCCTGCATGTATGACAGTCTGTGTGTGTGAGAGTGCCTGCATGTATGACAGTGTGTGTATGTGAGAGTGCCTGCATGTATGACAGTCTGTGTGTGTGAGAGTGCCTGCATGTATGACAGTGTGTGTATGTAAGAGTGCCTGCATGTATGACAGTCTGTGTATGTGAGAGTGCCTGCATGTATGACAGTGTGTGTATGTGAGAGTGCCTGCGTGTATGACAGTCTGTGTGTGTGAGAGTGCCTGCATGTATGACAGTGTGTGTATGTGAGAGTGCCTGCGTGTATGACAGTCTGTGTATGTGAGAGTGCCTGCATGTATGACAGTGTGTGTATGTGAGAGTGCCTGCATGTATGACAGTGTGTGTATGTGAGAGTGCCTGCATGTATGACAGCCTGTGTATGTAAGAGTGCCTGCATGTATGACAGTCTGTGTATGTGAGAGTGCCTGCATGTATGACAGTGTGTGTATGTGAGAGTGCCTGCATGTATGACAGTGTGTGTATGTGAGAGTGCCTGCATGTATGACAGCCTGTGTATGTAAGAGTGCCTGCATGTATGACAGTCTGTGTATGTGAGAGTGCCTGCATGTATGACAGTGTGTGTATGTGAGAGTGCCTGCGTGTATGACAGTCTGTGTGTGTGAGAGTGCCTGCATGTATGACAGTGTGTGTATGTGAGAGTGCCTGCATGTATGACAGTCTGTGTGTGTGAGAGTGCCTGCATGTATGACAGTGTGTGTATGTAAGAGTGCCTGCATGTATGACAGTCTGTGTATGTGAGAGTGCCTGCATGTATGACAGTGTGTGTATGTGAGAGTGCCTGCGTGTATGACAGTCTGTGTGTGTGAGAGTGCCTGCATGTATGACAGTGTGTGTATGTGAGAGTGCCTGCATGTATGACAGTCTGTGTGTGTGAGAGTGTCTGCGTGTATGACAGTCTGTGTGTGTGAGAGTGCCTGCATGTATGACAGTGTGTGTATGTGAGAGTGCCTGCATGTATGACAGTGTGTGTATGTGAGAGTGCCTGCGTGTATGACAGTCTGTGTGTGTGAGAGTGCCTGCATGTATGACAGTGTGTGTATGTGAGAGTGCCTGCATGTATGACAGTGTGTGTATGTGAGAGTGCCTGCGTGTATGACAGTCTGTGTGTGTGAGAGTGCCTGCATGTATGACAGTGTGTGTATGTGAGAGTGCCTGCATGTATGACAGTCTGTGTGTGTGAGAGTGCCTGCATGTATGACAGTGAAAGTGCCTGTGAGGATGTGTGAAAAAGACACATTCATTTCAATGGGGCTACAAATGATGCAGCAGAAACAAATGAAAAGAGAGCTCATATTACCAAAAATATAAATTTTATTACAATAAGTTAAAAAATGATGACAGAAAAAAGAGAAGAGTAAATTAATACATGAGATGCCGTGAAACAAGGTGATGGGAGCAGAGAAAAAACAGCACCACCCTGGGAGGAAGGAGCACACGGTTGAGACAAATGAAGAGATATAATATACATAATATCTGACATGGAAATAAGCAATCTTGGGTACAGTGCCCAATCCATGCAGGAAGTAAATGGAGAAATAGAACCTTACAATATTAGGTAAAGCACGGTCAGCTCATGCACCCCCACTAGAAGTAGATACAAACATGTAAAGATGGAAATTGTATCAGACAGGGCGAAGTGCCGGTGGACAAAAATTGACCACACAATCAGCGGGGGGCAAAGGGAGACCAGAGCTTACCTGAAATAACCGTGTGCAAAGAAACCCAGGGTGGCGCTACCCCAACGCGCGTTTCGGCGTGCCTTCGTCAGGGGGTAGCGCCATCTCTGTGAACCAAGTTTAAATAGGCTCTCTTAGCCAATAGGAATGAGTACTTACTCGTCCCCAGGTGTGCATGTTGACAAGGCGCGCTGAGATCCTGGCGATTCGCATCCGGCCGCCCCACAGCCGGCGTCCCGCCGGCACGCCTACCCCACGTGATAAAATCACATGATCGGGCGGCACTGGCGTGAGGACGCACGGGTGTGAGGCGCCGGAGGCGGCACCCAGGATGACGCGCGCTCACATGACAGAAGGGGAGGAGCATGAAAATACCAGCGGATAACCCAGTGAACTGCCCCACAGTCTCAGAATCCTAAACCAGGCCGTATTTAGCAGATAGTGATATTACAGGCAAGCCACAAACAAACCATCGGTACGGCATCTGTGGCTCTATAACAATATGTGTATGCATACACAGTACGAAAAAGAATATTAATATACAAATATACTGTAATGCATAAATAGAACTATATAAATAATTTCATACATACAGAATCAATAATAATAATATTAGAAAAAATAATAATAAATAAAATGTATGCATACGACAGCATGATTAGAAATATCAAACATGATTATAATTAGGTAAGAATAGAAGAAACAACAAACATTAATCATAATAGAAAAATAATAATAAATATATAAAAAATATATATATAAATTGATGAGCAAACAGGTGGGGACAGGAAAGAAAAAGGGAGAGGAAGGGAGGAAAGGGAAAAAGGCCAGAGACCTATTGCAATATAATACATGATCAATATTGTATCTATATTTTGTATATGCAAAGTAAAAAAAGGTTAATGGAAAATAGTACAAAATAGATAATATTCGCAGCACTATAAAAATATAACCACATGATTGGGAATACCAAACATGATTACGGGCAAATATAATTAGAAGGCAGACCACATAAATCATGATCTAGATAAATAAATGAATGAATATATATGTATACAGGGAGAAGGCCTGCTGAAAGAAAAAATGGGGGAGGAAAAAGAAGAAGGAATATATATGTAGGCGTGTGAGAATGTGAAAATGATAAAAAATAATAAAGTGCAGGTACAGGAATAAAAGAATGCAAAAAGTAGTGAATAAGCGATGTGTGTCATATATGGTGAATAAAGAGAAAATGTAGAAGACAACAAAGAGTGTTGACGTGAAGGTGTAGAAGACAACAACTAGTGTTGACATAGGCACAACTGTATATGGCGAATGCCAGAAAAAGTGGGTGCAAAGCCCAATGCTACTAATGGGGAGCAAAGAGCAAATAAAGGAGGTGCAAGGAGGCGTGAAAAGAGATCAGGCCGATACATGTAAAATAAATGTATCCATAGATCAGTCCCACAAATGAAAAAACACTAAAATGAAGCAATGAATATCATGTTGAAAATGGTCCATTCCCGAGGGCATTGAAGACACATGGGAACGCTGGGTATCCATCAATGAAAAAGCTAAAGAGAGAGAAAAGACGGGAATAATCAATAAGTAAAAAGTGAAAGAATGATAAACTCAAAAAGAGTACAAATGCTAACAACAGTTAAAAGGAAAAAGGTCCACAGTGGTGGGCCCAGCGGCTAGAGAAAAGAAGAGAAGCCCAGATTCTCATTAAGGCCCCTGGGGCGTAATGTCCCCAGGGTCCATATCCAGCGGCTCTCCTTTTGGGCAAGCCGCTTGGATGTATTGCCTGCACGCAGGTCTACCTGGATACAATCTATACCTCTGACTCTAAGACATCTCGGATTACAGGAATGAAATTCCTTAAAATGTCTAGGGATGGGTTTTAAGGTCTCAATTTCCTTCACCTCCTGTGCACTGATAATACCTCTCACGTGCTCCCGCACGCGGACCCTCAACTCACGGGTCGTCAGACCAACGTAAATCTTGGGACATGGGCACACTGCGTAATAAACAATTCGTGTGCTGGAGCACGTGAGGGGCTGAAGGATTTTAAAGGATCTCGCTCCGGATGAATCCACAAAATCAAAAGAGCGTTCCATGTCCCAACATGGAACGCTCTTTTGATTTTGTGGATTCATCCGGAGCGAGATCCTTTAAAATCCTTCAGCCCCTCACGTGCTCCAGCACACGAATTGTTTATTACGCAGTGTGCCCATGTCCCAAGATTTACGTTGGTCTGACGACAAGTGAGTTGAGGGTCCGCGTGCGGGAGCACGTGAGAGGTATTATCAGTGCACAGGAGGTGAAGGAAATTGAGACCTTAAAACCCATCCCTAGACATTTTAAGGAATTTCATTCCTGTAATCCGAGATGTCTTAGAGTCAGAGGTATAGATTGTATCCAGGTAGACCTGCGTGCAGGCAATACATCCAAGCGGCTTGCCCAAAAGGAGAGCCGCTGGATATGGACCCTGGGGACATTACGCCCCAGGGGCCTTAATGAGAATCTGGGCTTCTCTTCTTTTCTCTAGCCGCTGGGCCCACCACTGTGGACCTTTTTCCTTTTAACTGTTGTTAGCATTTGTACTCTTTTTGAGTTTATCATTCTTTCACTTTTTACTTATTGATTATTCCCGTCTTTTCTCTCTCTTTAGCTTTTTCATTGATGGATACCCAGCGTTCCCATGTGTCTTCAATGCCCTCAGGAATGGACCATTTTCAACATGATATTCATTGCTTCATTTTAGTGTTTTTTCATTTGTGGGACTGATCTATGGATACATTTATTTTACATGTATCGGCCTGATCTCTTTTCACGCCTCCTTGCACCTCCTTTATTTGCTCTTTGCTCCCCATTAGTAGCATTGGGCTTTGCACCCACTTTTTCTGGCATTCGCCATATACAGTTGTGCCTATGTCAACACTAGTTGTTGTCTTCTACACCTTCACGTCAACACTCTTTGTTGTCTTCTACATTTTCTCTTTATTCACCATATATGACACACATCGCTTATTCACTACTTTTTGCATTCTTTTATTCCTGTACCTGCACTTTATTATTTTTTATCATTTTCACATTCTCACACGCCTACATATATATTCCTCCTTCTTTTTCCTCCCCCATTTTTTCTTTCAGCAGGCCTTCTCCCTGTATACATATATATTCATTCATTTATTTATCTAGATCATGATTTATGTGGTCTGCCTTCTAATTATATTTGCCCGTAATCATGTTTGGTATTCCCAATCATGTGGTTATATTTTTATAGTGCTGCGAATATTATCTATTTTGTACTATTTTCCATTAACCTTTTTTTACTTTGCATATACAAAATATAGATACAATATTGATCATGTATTATATTGCAATAGGTCTCTGGCCTTTTTCCCTTTCCTCCCTTCCTCTCCCTTTTTCTTTCCTGTCCCCACCTGTTTGCTCATCAATTTATATATATATTTTTTATATATTTATTATTATTTTTCTATTATGATTAATGTTTGTTGTTTCTTCTATTCTTACCTAATTATAATCATGTTTGATATTTCTAATCATGCTGTCGTATGCATACATTTTATTTATTATTATTTTTTCTAATATTATTATTATTGATTCTGTATGTATGAAATTATTTATATAGTTCTATTTATGCATTACAGTATATTTGTATATTAATATTCTTTTTCGTACTGTGTATGCATACACATATTGTTATAGAGCCACAGATGCCGTACCGATGGTTTGTTTGTGGCTTGCCTGTAATATCACTATCTGCTAAATACGGCCTGGTTTAGGATTCTGAGACTGTGGGGCAGTTCACTGGGTTATCCGCTGGTATTTTCATGCTCCTCCCCTTCTGTCATGTGAGCGCGCGTCATCCTGGGTGCCGCCTCCGGCGCCTCACACCCGTGCGTCCTCACGCCAGTGCCGCCCGATCATGTGATTTTATCACGTGGGGTAGGCGTGCCGGCGGGACGCCGGCTGTGGGGCGGCCGGATGCGAATCGCCAGGATCTCAGCGCGCCTTGTCAACATGCACACCTGGGGACGAGTAAGTACTCATTCCTATTGGCTAAGAGAGCCTATTTAAACTTGGTTCACAGAGATGGCGCTACCCCCTGACGAAGGCACGCCGAAACGCGCGTTGGGGTAGCGCCACCCTGGGTTTCTTTGCACACGGTTATTTCAGGTAAGCTCTGGTCTCCCTTTGCCCCCCGCTGATTGTGTGGTCAATTTTTGTCCACCGACACTTCGCCCTGTCTGATACAATTTCCATCTTTACATGTTTGTATCTACTTCTAGTGGGGGTGCATGAGCTGACCGTGCTTTACCTAATATTGTAAGGTTCTATTTCTCCATTTACTTCCTGCATGGATTGGGCACTGTACCCAAGATTGCTTATTTCCATGTCAGATATTATGTATATTATATCTCTTCATTTGTCTCAACCGTGTGCTCCTTCCTCCCAGGGTGGTGCTGTTTTTTCTCCGCTCCCATCACCTTGTTTCACGGCATCTCATGTATTAATTTACTCTTCTCTTTTTTCTGTCATCATTTTTTAACTTATTGTAATAAAATTTATATTTTTGGTAATATGAGCTCTCTTTTCATTTGTTTCTGCTATTTCACTCGGGAGCTTTTACCGAGTTATACTTTAGGTGTATCCCCTGTGGCTATTCAGGGTGGGCACTGTCTTTTACCCGCCTTGGGGATACCCTGGGTCATTTTTGTTTGTCCTACAAATGATGCAGACAGCACACTGCTTGTTGTCCGCATCCGTACTTCTGTTCCTTGGCCCAGCAAAAAAGATAGAACATGTCCTATTCTTGTCCTCAATTGCGGACAAGAATTGGCATTTTCTATCATAGGACGCACAAGGGCAGTCTCCGTGTTTTGCGGATCCGCAATTTGCGAACTACAAAACACATATGGCGGTCTAAATGGTCCCTTAGGCTAGCACCACAAGGGGGCTGTGGCTGCAACACACATTATGCAGCCAAAGCCTGAAGCAAAACTACGCTACACCGCAACTAGTAAAGTAAATGGGGCCGTGATCCGACAGTCACTAAAAATCTAACCTGCTGAATTTCTTGCGACTTTCTGATTGTTATTGTAAGAAACTTGAAGGTCACAATGCTACCCCGTTCATTTTAACTCAATGCATTGCAGCATTGTGCTGCTGTGATCCTTGGTTGCACGACACATTGTTGGCCAAAAGCCCTGTGCAGCCTTATATGCTCCTTAGTCTTCCAGGATTATGTTTATGTCTGTATGTGTGGTTTGTGGAGGGGGGGTAGTGGGCCCAGCACATTCTTTGCACAGGGGCCCTCTGCTGTCTGTGTCCGCCCCTGAAGGGCACAAACCCTTGTCTTACTTGCGCTGAGTGTGGGAATGTCACAAAGAGCCCGACATTTACCTATCCATCTATGGGCAAATTCCTAAATATCAGAGGCCACTTTTCTTGTCTCACCAGCCATGCCATATATCTTATCAAATGCCCATGTGGTACGGTATATGTTGGCGAAACAATCCAGAAAATTAAAGATAAGATATGCCAACACAAATCCAATATAGGCACAAAGAAACTTGAAGCCCCATTAGTGGAACATTTCTCCACACACGAACATTCTGTGAGCCAATTACGTTTCCAAGTCATCGATAGTGATGAGCGGCAAGGGCTATATTCGAATTCGCGATATTTCACAAATATTTGAGCGAATATTCATCATATATTTGTGAATTTGAGATTATTTTCTTGATCACGAAAAATCAGCAATGTAATATTCGCGTAATGTGCGCAAAATACAGACGTGGGTCACTTTTGCTACATTTTCCAAACTGCTAGAAGTTTCCTGAGACTGGAGAAAATGGTTGGCACGGCAGAACATTAAAAATGGCTTTATATGCAGTTAGAGTGCTCCAATATATTCGCTATTGCACAAATCGGCACTAACAATGTGAATATTTTGGCGCAATACGTGAAACTTCACATTTTAGCAGGTCTGCATGTATGTATGGACAGCAGAACCTATAAAAACTGTAGAAAATGGCTGCTGGGGAGGTTCTTATATAGTAAGGGGCAGCTTTCCTATTGGTTGCTAGGGATGTTGCTAAGCTCAGACAAAGACATTGCAGCCTTCTAATTGGCCCACAAGCAAGAAGGGAGGTTACTGATGAAAAAAAATCTAGAATATTCGAAATTACGAATATATATCACTATATTCTAAATATTTACGAATTCTCAAAGTGCCGATATTCGTGATTAATATTCGCGATTCGAATATTCGTAATCAACAATAGTCATCGACTGGGTCCCCCCTCTGAAGAGGGGATAGTGAACAGTTGCCTGGGAGAGAGAGATGGCTTGGATCCGCCGCCTTAATACCTTACAACCAGCTGGTCTTAATAAAGATTACTGTTGGGATTAATTTTGCCATTATGATGACCTTTATTGGAATAGAAATATGAATGATGTTATAAATATTGATATTTTAACCTTATGTTTCTTGTTCTTTAACTTATAGGGCCTTTGACTTCTAATAGCGAGCAGGCTCCATGGGCCTCACTTCTACTGTCCTTGAGGTGGTAACTCCCCGCCCCTTTTTTCTTCCCCCTTTATACTGGGTGGTTTAATTGTCAGGTTTCCAATGGTTTATCATCGGCTTTGCGGTTTGAGATATATATACATATGTATATATATATATACACACACTATACTCTCTACTGTACTGCCATAACAGTTTGCGGTAATTTGATCAAACATGGCCATTAACTCTGCCTATGATTTGGCTGTTCTACCAGCTCCGTCATGACGCACCAACAGTTCTTCACACTGACAAGTGCTCTATGTTAGTATGAGTTTCTGTCTTACTCCAAAATAGTTATGTGATCATCAGCACTCTATGCCCCTGCGCGGTAGCGCCCTGCAGGCGTCCTATGTGAAATTCGGCTCCTGCCTGTAATGACCGGCGTCACGCAAAGGGAGGGAAGAGGGAAGGCCCTGCCCAAGGGAGAGGGAAAGGTGGTGATCCCTGACTCACCTTGCGGCTGGCACCTGACTGCCCTGACGTCCCTAGACGGGTTCCTTACCCGTACGCCGATCACGTGCCTAAACCCTGGCTTTCCCTAAGATGAGCCTTATGTAGTGAACGGGGCGGTGGGATCGCTAGTCCTCACCACTGACACTAAGAGGAAAACACCAAGGAGAGGACAGACAATACAGACAAACATATAATCCCAGGTGGGCGACCGCAGCAGACCACAAAGGCCCAACAGGGATCCGGAGGGTAACGTTCTGGAACAACAACCAGGGAACGCAGCAACACAGCTCCAGTGGGTCAGTATAGAAGTCCAGTCAGGAAGCTCTATATCTGGCAACCAGAGAAGTGTGAGAGGGGAATATAAGGAGGTTGGGAGTGCTGGACAAGGAACAGCTGAGGAGAAGGAGCTACGGATCCCTGAGTGAGCCAAAAAGGGTTGCAAAGCAAACCCAGAAAGCTACCATAAAGAAACAGCCCTATCTTTCTACATAGAGCGCGCAGCCAACCGCTGCGACTTCCTGACCCCGGGTATAACGGAGCCAGGCGTGGTTCTTGACACCCTCGTGACACTGCCCTAATCCAAGATGGCAATCGTATCCTTAGTGCCTAATGCGCATGCGCGATCGCACCTCCTAGCCCCGAGATCATTCCGGAGCTCTATTCATTGCGCTTTTGCTCTTGTGCTCGCTCGCGACCTGCTCCGCCTATCAGGACTTTTTAAGATGGCGCTTGCCATCCCTTTATCCCAGCGCTGTCGTCCACATGATTGTGCCTATACACCAGGGTAAGCTCAACAAACTTCTGTCCTTCCCAGCCTTATTTTACTTGTTAACATCGGTTTCTGCTCTTCTCTACCGCTAGCTTCGTCCCTTATACCCCTCAGAGACGCACTTTATCACTGCCACTTTTATTCATTATCTATTTACTTATTCAGCCTGCTTTTCCTGCTATATGTGTGGTTCTATCACATGGGGTACTTTAACCCTTATATACCTCACATTACCTAATATATTGCATATATTGTACAGTTGCATTCATTGTATTCGCCATATGAAATTTCTGGATTGCAAATTTTCTGAAAGAATATGGATCATATATAGGGATGAGCGAACTTGAACTGTATAGTTCGGGTTCGTACCGAATTTTGGGGTGTCCATGACACGGACCCGATCCCGGACATTTTCGTAAAAGTCCGGGTTCGGGTTCGGTGTTCGTCGCTTTCTTGGCGCTTTTGTGACGCTTTCTTGGCGCTTTTTGAAAGGCTGCAAAGCAGCCAATCAACAAGCGTCATACTACTTGCCCCAAGAGGCCGTCACAGCCATGCCTACTATTGGCATGGCTGTGATTGGCCAGAGCACCATGTGACCCAGCCTCTATTTAAGCTGGAGTCACATAGCGCCGCCCGTCACTCTGCTCTGATTAGCGTAGGGAGAGGTTGCGGCTGCGACAGTAGGGCGAGATTAGGCAGATTAACTCCTCCAAAGGATTTCACTTGATTAATCGATAGATCTGCAGCTGTGCATCATTGAGCTGCTGAAATTCAAATGCTCACTCACTGTTTTTAGGCTGCCCAGACCGTTTGTCAGTCACTTTTTTCTGGGGTGATCGGCGGCCATTTTGTGTCTTGTGCGGTGCTGCGACCAAGTGCATCCAAGCTGCGACCAAGTGCATTTAACCCTCAATGGTGTGGTTGTTTTTTGGCTAAAGCCTACATCAGGGTGAAGCTGTCACACCAAGTGCATTTAACCAGCAATAGTCTGTTTATTTTTTGGCCATATACTACATCAGGGGCAAGCTGCGCCCGTCACCAAGTGCATTTAACCCTCAGTAGTGTGGTTCGTCAAGCTGTGACACCAAGTGCATTTAACCAGCAATAGTCTGTTCATTTTTTGGCCATATACTAAATCAGGGGCAAGCTGCGCCTGTCACCAAGTGCATTTAACCCTCAATGGTGTGGTTGTTTTTTGGCTAAAGCCTACATCAGGGTGAAGCTGTCACACCAAGTGCATTTAACCAGCAATAGTCTGTTCATTTTTTGGCCATATACTACATCAGGGGCAAGCTGCGCCCGTCACCAAGTGCATTTAACCCTCAGTAGTGTGGTTCGTCAAGCTGTGACACCAAGTGCATTTAACCAGCAATAGTCTGTTCATTTTTTGGCCATATACTACATCAGGGGCAAGCTGCGCCCGTCACCAAGTGCATTTAACCCTCAGTAGTGTGGTTGGTCAAGCTATCACACCAAGTGCATTTAACCAGCAATAGTCTGTTCATTTTTTGGCCATATACTAAATCAGGGGCAAGCTGCGCCCGTCACCGAGTGCATTTAACCAGCAATAGTCTGTTCATTTTTTGGCCATATACTACATCAGGGGCAAGCTGCGCCCGTCACCAAGTGCATTTAACCCTCAGTGGTGTGGTTGGTCAAGCTATCACACCAAGTGCATTTAACCAGCAATAGTCTGTTCATTTTTTGGCCATATACTAAATCAGGGGCAAGCTGCGCCCGTCACCAAGTGCATTTAACCAGCAATAGTCTGTTCATTTTTTGGCCATATACTACATCAGGGGCAAGCTGCGCCCGTCACCAAGTGCATTTAACCCTCAGTAGTGTGGTTGGTCAAGCTATCACACCAAGTGCATTTAACCAGCAATAGTCTGTTCATTTTTTGGCCATATACTAAATCAGGGGCAAGCTGCGCCCGTCACCAAGTGCATTTAACCAGCAATAGTCTGTTCATTTTTTGGCCATATACTACATCAGGGGCAAGCTGCGCCCGTCACCAAGTGCATTTACCCTCAGTAGTGTGGTTCGTCAAGCTGTGACACCAAGTGCATTTAACCAGCAATAGTCTGTTCATTTTTTGGCCATATACTACATCAGGGGCAAGCTGCGCCCGTCACCAAGTGCATTTAACCCTCAGTAGTGTGGTTGGTCAAGCTATCACACCAAGTGCATTTAACCAGCAATAGTCTGTTCATTTTTTGGCCATATACTAAATCAGGGGCAAGCTGCGCCTGTCACCAAGTGCATTTAACCAGCAATAGTCTGTTCATTTTTTGGCCATATACTACATCAGGGGCAAGCTGCGCCCGTCACCAAGTGCATTTAACCCTCAGTAGTGTGGTTTGTCAAGCTGTGACACCAAGTGCATTTAACCAGCAATAGTCTGTTCATTTTTTGGCCATATACTACATCAGGGGCAAGCTGCGCCCGTCACCAAGTGCATTTAACCAGCAATAGTGTGGTTATTTTTTGGCCATATCCCAGTCTAATTCTGTCACTAAATCCATACCGGTCACCCAGCGCCTAAATACTAGGCCTCAAATTTATATCCCGCTAAATCTCTCGTTACCGCTGTCCTGTTGTGGCTGGGAAAGTTATTTAGTGTCCGTCAAAGCACATTTTTTATTCTGGGTTGAAGTACAATTCCCAATTTAGCAGCAATTTCATAATTTAGTGGTTCCTGCTATATCAGAGCTATTTGAAATCTATCCCTAAAAGGGTATATAATATTCAAGGTGCACATAGGGTCATTCAGATTAACTTCACACACACGCTACTGTGCATTTCCAAGTCTAATTCTGTCGCTAAATCCATACCGGTCACCCAGCGCCTAAATACTAGGCCTCAAATTTATATCCCGCTAAATCTCTCGTTACCGCTGTACTGTTGTGGCTGGGAAAGTTATTTAGTGTCCGTCAAAGCACATTTTTTGTTCTGGGTTGAAGTACAATTCCCAATTTAGCAATTTCATAATTTAGTGGTTCCTGCTATATCAGAGCTATTTGAAATCTATCCCTAAAAGGGTATATAATATTCAAGGTGCACATAGGGTCATTCAGAATAACTTCACACACACGCTACTGTGCATTTCCAAGTCTAATTCTGTTACTAAATCCATACCGGTCACCCAGCGCCTAAATACTAGGCCTCAAATTTATATCCCGCTGAATTTGAATACAATACATTGGGCCAAATAATATTTTTGTTGTTGTGGTGAACCATAACAATGAGAAAAACATCTAGTAAGGGACGCGGACGTGGACATGGTCGTGGTGGTGTTAGTGGACCCTCTGGTGCTGGGAGAGGACGTGGCCGTTCTGCCACATCCACACGTCCTAGTGTACCAACTACCTCAGGTCCCAGTAGCCGCCAGAATTTACAGCGATATATGGTGGGGCCCAATGCCGTTCTAAGGATGGTAAGGCCTGAGCAGGTACAGGCATTAGTCAATTGGGTGGCCGACAGTGGATCCAGCACGTTCACATTATCTCCCACCCAGTCTTCTGCAGAAAGCGCACAGATGGCGCCTGAAAACCAACCCCATCAGTCTGTCACATCACCCCCATGCATACCAGGGAAACTGTCTCAGCCTCAAGTTATGCAGCAGTCTCTTATGCTGTTTGAAGACTCCGCTGGCAGGGTTTCCCAAGGGCATCCACCTAGCCCTTCCCCAGCGGTGAAAGATATAGAATGCACTGACGCACAACCACTTATGTTTCCTGATGATGAGGACATGGGAATACCACCTCAGCATGTCTCTGATGATGACGAAACACAGGTGCCAACTGCTGCGTCTTTCTGCAGTGTGCAGACTGAACAGGAGGTCAGGGATCAAGACTGGGTGGAAGACGATGCAGGGGATGATGAGGTCCTAGACCCCACATGGAATGAAGGTCGTGCCACTGACTTTCACAGTTCGGAGGAAGAGGCAGTGGTGAGACCGAGCCAACAGCGTAGCAAAAGAGGGAGCAGTGGGCAAAAGCAGAACACCCGTCGCCAAGAGACTCCGCCTGCTACTGCCCGCCGCCATCTGGGACCGAGCACCCCAAAGGCAGCTTCAAGGAGTTCCCTGGCATGGCACTTCTTCAAACAATGTGCTGACGACAAGACCCGAGTGGTTTGCACGCTGTGCCATCAGAGCCTTAAGCGAGGCATTAACGTTCTGAACCTGAGCACAACCTGCATGACCAGGCACCTGCATGCAAAGCATGAACTGCAGTGGAGTAAACACCTTAAAACCAAGGAAGTCACTCAGGCTCCCCCTGCTACCTCTTCTGCTGCTGCCGCCTCGGCCTCTTCTGCTGCTGCCGCCTCGGCCTCTTCCTCCGCATCTGGAGGAACGTTGGCACCTGCCGCCCAGCAAACAGGGGATGTACCACCAACACCACCACCACCACCTCCGTCATCAAGCGTCTCAACCATGTCACACGGCAGCGTTCAGCTCTCCATCTCACAAACATTTGAGAGAAAGCGTAAATTCCCACCTAGCCACCCTCGATCCCTGGCCCTGAATGCCAGCATTTCTAAACTACTGGCTTATGAAATGCTGTCATTTAGGCTGGTGGACACAGACAGCTTCAAACAGCTCATGTCGCTTGCTGTCCCACAGTATGTTGTTCCCAGCCGCCACTACTTCTCCAAAGAGCCGTGCCTTCCCTGCACAACCAAGTATCCGATAAAATCAAGTGTGCACTGCGCAACGCCATCTGTGGCAAGGTCCACCTAACCACAGATACGTGGACCAGTAAGCACGGCCAGGGACGCTATATCTCCCTAACTGCACACTGGGTAAATGTAGTGGCAGCTGGGCCCCAGGCGGAGAGCTGTTTGGCGCACGTCCTTCCGCCGCCAAGGATCGCAGGGCAACATTCTTTGCCTCCTGTTGCCACCTCCTCCTTCTCGGCTTCCTCCTCCTCTTCTTCCACCTGCTCATCCAGTCAGCCACACACCTTCACCACCAACTTCAGCACAGCCCGGGGTAAACGTCAGCAGGCCATTCTGAAACTCCTATTTTTTGGGGACAGGCCCCACACCGCACAGGAGTTGTGGCGGGGTATTGAACAACAGACCGACGAGTGGTTGCTGCTGGTGAGCCTCAAGCCCGGCCTGGTGGTGTGTGATAATGGGCGAAATCTCGTTGCAGCTCTGGGACTAGCCAATTTGACGCACATCCCTTGCTTGGCGCATGTGCTGAATTTGGTGGTGCAGAAGTTCATTCACAACTACCCCAACATGTCAGAGCTGCTGCATAAAGTGCGGGCCGTCTGTTCGCGCTTCCGGCGTTCACATCCTGCTGCTGCTCGCCTGTCTGCGCTACAGCGTAACTTCGGCCTTCCCGCTCACCGCCTCATATGCGACGTGCCCACCAGGTGGAACTCCACCTTGCACATGCTGGACAGACTGTGCGAGCAGCAGCAGGCCATAGTGGAGTTTCAGCTGCAGCACGCACGGGTCAGTCGCACTACAGAACAGCACCACTTCACCACCAATGACTGGGCCTCCATGCGAGACCTGTGTGCCCTGTTGCGCTGTTTCGAGTACTCCACCAACATGGCCAGTGGCGATGACACCGTTATCAGCGTTACAATACCACTTCTATGTCTCCTTGAGAAAACACTTAGGGCGATGATGGAAGAGGAGGTGGCCCAGGAGGAGGAGGAGGAGGAGGAGGAAGAGGGGTCATTTTTAGCACTTTCAGGCCAGTCTCTTCGAAGTGACTCAGAGGGAGGTTTTTGGCAACAGCAGAGGCCAGGTACAAATGTGGCCAGCCAGGGCCCACTACTGGAGGACGAGGAGGACGAGGATGAGGAGGAGGTGGAGGAGGATGAGGATGAAGCATGGTCACAGCGGGGTGGCACCCAACGCAGCTCGGGTCCATCACTGGTGCGTGGCTGGGGGGAAAGGCAGGACGATGACGATACGCCTCCCACAGAGGACAGCTTGTCCTTACCCCTGGGCAGCCTGGCACACATGAGCGACTACATGCTGCAGTGCCTGCGCAACGACAGCAGAGTTGCCCACATTTTAACCTGTGCGGACTACTGGGTTGCCACCCTGCTGGATCCACGCTACAAAGACAATGTGCCCACCTTACTTCCTGCACTGGAGCGTGATAGGAAGATGCGCAAGTACAAGCGCACGTTGGTAGACGCGCTACTGAGAGCATTCCCAAATGTCACAGGGGAACAAGTGGAAGCCCAAGGCCAAGGCAGAGGAGGAGCAAGAGGTCGCCAAGGCAGCTGTGTCAATGCCAGCTCCTCTGAGGGCAGGGTTAGCATGGCAGAGATGTGGAAAACTTTTGTCAACACGCCACAGCTAACTGCACCACCACCTGATACGCAACGTGTTAGCAGGAGGCAACATTTCACTAACATGGTGGAACAGTACGTGTGCACACCCCTCCACGTACTGACTGATGGTTCGGCCCCATTCAACTTCTGGGTCTCTAAATTGTCCACGTGGCCAGAGCTAGCCTTTTATGCCTTGGAGGTGCTGGCCTGCCCGGCAGCCAGCGTTTTGTCTGAACGTGTATTTAGCACGGCAGGGGGCGTCATTACAGACAAACGCAGCCGCCTGTCTACAGCCAATGTGGACAAGCTGACGTTCATAAAAATGAACCAGGCATGGATCCCACAGGACCTGTCCGTCCCTTGTCCAGATTAGACATTAACTACCTCCCCTTAACCATACTGTATATTATTGGACTCCAGGGCACTTCCTCATTCAATCCTATTTTTATTTTCATTTTACCATTATATTGCGAGGCTACCCAAAGTTGAATGAACCTCTCCTCTGTCTGGGTGCCAGGGCCTAAATATATGCCAATGGACTGTTGCAGTGGTGGCTGACGTGAAGCCTCATTCTCTGCTATGACATGCAGACTAATTCTCTGCTGACATGAAGCCAGATTGTCTGTTACGGGAACTCTCTCCTCTGCCTGGGTGCTGGGCCTAAATTTATGAAAATGGACTGTTGCAGTGGTGGGTGACGTGAAGCCTCATTCTCTGCTATGACATGCAGACTGATTCTCTGCTGACATGAAGCCAGATTGTCTGTTACGGGACCTCTCTCCTCTGCCTGGGTGCTGGGCCTAAATATATGCCAATGGACTGTTGCAGTGGTGGCTGACGTGAAGCCTGATTCTCTGCTATGACATGCAGACTGATTCTCTGCTGACATGAAGCCAGATCCTCTGTTACGGGACCTCTCTCCTCTGCCTGGGTGCTGGGCCTAAATTTATGAAAATGGACTATTACAGTGGTGGGTGACGTGAAGCCTGATTCTCTGCTATGATATGAAGACTGATTCTCTGCTGACATGAAGCCAGATTCTCTGTTACGGGACCTCTCTCCTCTGCCTGGGTGCCGGGGCCTAAATATCTGAGAATGGACTGTTCCAGTGGTGGGTGACGGGAAGCCAGATTCTCTGCTATGGGACCTCTCTCCAATTGATTTTGGTTAATTTTTATTTATTTAATTTTTATTTTTATTCATTTCCCTATCCACATTTGTTTGCAGGGGATTTACCTACATGTTGCTGCCTTTTGCAGCCCTCTAGCCCTTTCCTGGGCTGTTTTACAGCCGTTTAGTGCCGAAAAGTTCGGGTCCCCATTGACTTCAATGGGGTTCGGGTTCGGGACGAAGTTCGGATCGGGTTCGGATCCCGAACCCGAACATTTCCGGGAAGTTCGGCCGAACTTCTCGAACCCGAACATCCAGGTGTTCGCTCAACTCTAATCATATATAATCATGTATACCTGAATTTGACACGACTATGAATTGTATCAAAATTATGCATTTAGTTAATTGTAGTTTCTTGTTATATATTTGATCATAAGCCTGATGAAGGGCTATACATATCCCGAAACGTTGCCTGAATTTATTATACACCATTAGGTCCGGCTGAATAAAAATCACTGATTATCTCACCTTCAGTTTTGGAGTGCTGTCCAATTGTATACCTATATTGATGCAAGTGTTCCTGAGGTGGAGCTGGGAACGGATCTAGGTGAGCACCCAGAGAAAGCTAGTTAATAGATGTGTGCTGTGATCATTTTAATTGCACTACTTCAACATGAATTGCATCTACTACAACTGACTCCTCATCCTTTCTACTACCCTCAACATTTGCACCTTACGGTGCTGGCGTCACGAACACAGGGGCCCAGCCACCAAAGCACCCTAGGCATACCCATTACCATCAAGGGCACCTCAACTTCCATCTGGCTGGTGTTCCCTGCAATAGAGAGTGCCCGGAGGATTTAGTGCTGTCTTCCCCATCGCTGCACGCTGGCCCAGGGAGGCTCTGATAACCGTGAGTACAAACAACTACTACCCCCATTGTTCCACCGTCACCTCACGTGTTTCCCCTGCGGACCCAGTCGCTGCATAATGGAGGAAGAATACCTGCCCTTATTCATACACACAAGTGTTAATTGTCAGAAGAAAAAATGGCTTGTTCTGAAGGAGCCTCGAAAATGTTTCCCTTTTAATTGGGGGCAGTACAGTGTGGATGTGGAAATGGTATAATAATAGTGGCATGTGCCCACAATAGTAGTTGCAGCTGTAGCTGAAGAGCAAGAAACAGATGAGGCAGTAGATCTGAGGGCGGCTGTTTAGGGTAGTGCTAATAGTAGTAGTTGCTAGAGATGAGCGAATCAAAGTTGATGAAGTGGAATTCGATCCGAATTTCAGGAAAAACTCGATTTGCACCGAAGGCGAATTTCCTCGTGCTTCATGGTAACAAATTGTCTTTTTTCCTAAAATGGCTGCTGCAATTGTTAGGACATGGAGCAAAGAAATCTGGGAATGAGGGATCACCCACAATGCCATTCATGCAGCCAAATCAGCAGCCAGCAAGCCCCTGTGATGTTACAGCCCTAGAAATAGTCTCAGCCATCTTGAATTCTGCCATTTTCTAGTGTACTTAGTGTAAGGAGAGATGTGACAGGCGCTAGGAACAGTGTTAGGAAAGACTTTATTCAGCAAAAAAAATAGATTTAGAAGTTCAGGGAAAGATCATTAGACGTGTAGGGAAAGGATAGGGAGGAATTATCCACACTATAAAAGGAGAACAGGGTCCAGTAGGAAAGTATACAGTCTGGGTAATAGGAGCGATTCTATTACACCTTGCCAGACCACCCTCCGTCCGTCTTCTCAGCATGAATTGGACGATGAAGAGGAGGAGGAGCAGCAGGAGACGTTGCCTCCGCTACAGAGGGTAGTACCCATGGAAGTTTAATTCCATCTGTTCAGCGTGGGTGGGCAGAAGAGGAGGAAGAGGATTAGGAGATAGCCAGTCATCCTTCTGATGACAGCGAAGTCTTGCCTGTTGGTACTCTGCCACACATGGCTGACTTCATGTTTGGCTGCCTTTCCCGTGACCCGTGTGTTATTTTACGCATTTTAGACAACACAGATTACTGGATGTTCACCCTTCTCGACCCCCGCTACAAAGAGAACTTGTCATCTCTTATTCCTCAGGTGGAAAGGACGAGTAAAATGGTGCAATACCAGAAGGTCCTTGTTGAAAAATTGCTCCAAAAATTTCCATCTGACAACGCTGGCAGCAGAGTCTGTACTTTCTTAGGCAACTGAGGAGGGGAGACAAGGGGAACACACAGAAGTTTCAACAGAGGCAGGGCAACACTCTCCAAAGCCTGGGACAGTTTCATGACACCCCGCCAGTACCCTCACCCTGATGCGCGGCCTAGTGTCACAAAGAGTGAAAAGTTTTGGAGGATGGTGAAGTAGTACGTAGCAGACCGTGTCAGCGTTTTCAGTGATCCCTCAGTTCCTTACAACTACTAGGTGTCCAAGCTGGACAAGTGGCATGAACTGGCACTCTACGCCTCCTTGGAGGTGCTGGCCTGCCCTGCTGCCACTGTTTTGTCTAAGCGGGTATTTAGTGCTGCTGGTGGCATTATAACAGATATGCGTATCCGCCTGTCAACTGAAAAATGCTGACAGGTTGACTCTTATAAAAATGAACAAGGCCTGGATTGCCCCTGACTTCGACTCCACCAGAGGAAAGTGGATGCATGAAGGCACTTTAAATGTGTTGTTTATTGTACACTGTATTCCCATGCACCCCTTCCACCACAAAAAAGGGTATATTGTAAATCTTCCTTTTCTCATCCTCCTCCTCCATCATATCAACATGCTTATTCATCGCATATAATTCCCTTTGCATATATGCCCTCGCATATAATGTTTTACAGGGTCAGCTCACCTACAAGCCCTCGCATATCATTTTTTACAGGGTCAGCTCACCTGCAGGCCCTCGTATATAATGTTTTACAGGGTCAGCTCACCTGCAGGCCCTCGCATATAATGTTTTACAGGGTCAGCTCAACTGCAGGCCCTCACATATAATGTTTTACAGTGTCAGCTCATCTGCAGGTCCTCGCATATATTGTTTTGCAGGGTCAGCTTAACTGCAGGCCCTCACATATTTTGTTTTACAGGGTCAGCTCACCTGCAGGCCCTCTCATATAATGTTTTACGGGGTCAGCTAACCTGCAGGCCCTCACCTACAATCTTTTACAGGGTCAGCTCACCTTCTGATGACGACAGCGAAGTCTTGCCTGTTGGTACTCTAGCACACATGGCTGACTTAATGTTAGGCTGCCTTTCTCACGACCCACGCGATATTCACATTTTAGACAACACTGGTTGTTCACCGTTCTCGACCCCCGCTACAAAGAAAACTTCTCATCTCTCATTCCTCTGGTAGAGAGGACAAGCAAAACAGTGCTAAGCCAGAAGGGCCTTGTTGAAAAATTGCTCCAAAGTTTATAGGGAAGACATCTAAATGGATTGTCTCTGTCACGGGGACGTGCAATCGGCTAGAAGTTATCTAGAGCCAACAAAGCGGCAGCAGGCCCTCACATACAAGTATAGTCTCAGTAGCCAAGAGTATAGTAAACACAATCCTCACCATGACCGCACACTGGGTGAACCTTGTGGAGGCCGGGAGCAAGTTGGCTGCTGGCACCAGACTTGCCCTCCAATAGATCCTCGTTAACGGAAAGTGTACACATTCCAATAAAAGGGCCTCTTGTTATTTATCGTCACTACCTCCCCGAGTCGGGAATGGGTAACTGCCGCTCGCCTGCTGTCTTCCTTGGACGCTTGTGCTTTAATAACTTGACCCACCCTCTCTGGGTGGTTCACAATTAGGAAAAAAAGGCGCAAGGCAACAACAGCCAATCAGATTTCAGCCATTGACCTCCCTTGGATGTGGTAGATGTTTCTCAGGCTCCCTCTCCGGCATCGAACCCTGATTCCCCGTTACCTGTGATCACCATGGTAGGCGCAGAAAAAAACATTGAAAGTTGATAGGGCAGACATCCAAATAGATTGTCGTCATCACGGGGACATGCATTAGCCCAGAGGTTATCTTGAGTCACCAATGCGGCAGCAGGCCCTCGTCCTTAAGGTTTTAGATGGTCATATCAGCAGGGCCTTGCTACAAATGTTTTTGAGGGTCACCGGCAGGCCATCAATCATAATTTTTTAAGGGTGTGTATGATGCCCTCATTATGTGTAACAAAGGGTGTTTTGGAGTGCTGGTTCCTTGTAATTTTTGGCAGCCCTTTTACTTAATGCATAGGCTTTATGAGTGTAGGAGTCCCAACACCTGAACTATTGTATCACAATGTGAATGAGGCCCTCCATTATGTGATATATAGGTTGTATCGGAGTACCCCTTCCTTGTAATTTTTGGCAGAACTTGCACTTTATATACAATTGAATATACAGGAAAGAATGTTTCTTAACAATTTTTCCTCTAAAAATTTTTTTTTTTCGGTTTTGTGCGTATTGTTGTCAGTCTGTAAAAGTGGCATACTACTTGGACAACATGGTTCCCAGCAGCGACCTGGGAGTCCTATGAACCAGACGCCCTCCCTTCTTCAGAGCAGGGATTGCCTGGTTTAATGCTTGGGTTCTCCCATTGACTTCCATTATACTCGCGTGCTCCCTATGTGTTTGGCCAGAGCACCCGAGCTTTGGTGCTCGATCAACACTAAATATCACAGCTGAACGGCTACTAACACATACTTTTTTTTCCTATTAATACACCAGAAAAATGTCTAAAACCATGTACATTCAATGTAGAACTGCTAATAACACATATTTTTATTTTCCTATTTATACACCAGAAATTTGGCTGTAGAACAATGTAATATCATCGCTGAACGGCTACTAACACTTACTTTTTTCCCTATTAACACACCAGAAAATTGGCTGAAGAACAATGTAATATCACTGCAGAACGGCTAATAACACGTACTTTTCTTCCTATTAATATACCTGAAAAATGTCTATAAAACAATGTACGTTCACCGCAGAACAGCTAATAATCAAATATTTCCTGAAATTCAGATAGAATTCCACTTCGTCAACTTTGATTCGCTCATCTCCAGCAACTACTACTATTAGCACTACCCCTAAACAGCCTCCCTCAGATCTACTGCCTCATCTGTTTCATGCATTGCTGCTGCAACGCACCCACAGGGCCGAGTCTGGGGTATCCCTCACCCCTTAGGAGGTTTCTACTAAATATGTCCCTCTTATAGAGCAAGTAAATGTGACGCCAGCTGCGGTTAAGCAGCGAAAGCACAAGCCTCCCTTTGTAGATGGTAATGTTGGTACCCAGAGGTAGGATTGCCAGAGTGGTGCAGGGTGTCCTACATTCTCTGTAGATGTTATGTACATGTGTCACGGTGTTCCTACCTGGATATCTGTGGATCCCAGACGTGATGTGGTACAAAGCAGTGCAAAAGGGGTAGTTGAGCAGTGCAAAAGGGGTAGTTGAACTTGGATGGTGGATAAGTAGAATAAATGGAGTCCAGAATTTGTAGTAACGTTGAACTGTTGCTTTTACTTGGCATGAATTGGTAATCCAAACAGCTAGGTATTGGCTTAACTTTGGCAGGCAAATACTCCTCTGCAACAATCTCAGCTCTCCTATGCAGTAGCTCTCTCAACTCTGCTATACTTGGCTTTGGTCACCATTTACCACTTTCTGCTTCTGGGAAACGTGGCATGCAGCATAGCGGATTGCTGCTCTTGGTAGCGATTTGTCTCCATGACAATTTTTTCAATAATTGCAGGTATGCCAGAGGGTTGTCACGCTCAACATCTACCTTCATCCCAGGTGATCCAGTGAACAGGAATATTGGGGGGGGGGGCGCTACCTGGTCCGTATCGCAGTCAATAGGGCACCAAGTGCGCACATGGCTGAGGTCAGGTGCAGGATCATTGCCGTTGTCACTTGCCAGATCTGTTTCAGTGTCAGTTGACAAATCTCCCCACAACTCACTATCGCTCAGTTCTGCGAGCACCTCCGTGTCACTGTCGCTGTCACTCAACTGGGCCAAAAGCGCTTTTGTAGTAAAGTTGCCCTTTTTATATGCCATGTTATAAATATTTTATGGGCACAAATGACAGTAAAATGACAGGCAAGGGGCACTGTACAGTGATCAAGTGTCAGATCTGAGGTGATACAGTGTAATCCTCTCAGATTACAATGTATAACCTCTTTTATGTGAGTGTGTCACTTTTATGTTTATATCATATTTGAATTTCCCGCCCAGTTCCGCTCCCATGTGCCGTTGCTGCTCGCAGGGAACGGAACCAGGAAGTCAGATGCCGGCTAGCGCTCTCGCCGGCGATCACAGCGGAGGACATCGCTGGATCGCCGGGAGAAGGTGAAGGGACTCCGCTGACAGCTCTGCAATGTTACCCAGAGCGTGACTCGGGGTTACCGCTCCAGGCAGCGAAAATTAACCCCGGGAATACCGCCAGGGAGGTTAAACATGCTATTTGTTAACATTGTCAATTATGCTTTTACCCATAACCATATATGTCAGTGTCACTTTGATCATTGATTTTAGTTTTTCAATTTGTTGAATTGGACATAGAACAGACTTAAAGAAGTTTGTTCTTCTCTACCCTAGATCGAAATGCAATATGTGCCTAATTGGGAAAATACACATTAGCCAATTTGATAACAGAACCTGCAACAGAAAGATTAGGAAATAAGAAACAATCTTGAAGATCGAACTCAGTGGCAAACACGTTAAGTTGAAAGGATTTTCGAAAAAAGCTATGGGAACACAGGTCTCTTTACAGGTTGGGTTAGGGGTGTGGGACCAAAAAGGATAATACTTGCTATTACATTTAGGAATGCTAGTGGCTTTAAAATATGTTTTTAGTGCATAACAACCATGACCCTCATCTTATGAAACCTATATACACACTTTTCTGTTTTGTCAAGTCACTCGTGTTATAGGTAAAATATTTGATGATAGCCATCATGGTGAGAGAAAGGAAGCCATGCAGTGAAGTATAGATAAACAGGGAAAGAAAAAGAACAGGTCTGACCGGCAAAGTATGACATCTATCAAGACAATAGCTAGTGCTGTGATTCCTAAACGAGTAAGAAGAGGGTCTAAGGTACTGACTGACTGTGTGCAAATTCCTAAATTTATGAAATTACTCTATTGGGCTCTAACACAATAAGAAAATTAGGGAAACCTACCTATTGTGTAGCAGCTAAATAAACAAATTTGTCCAACCCCACATGTCATATTTAGATCTCCAAATGGGGTTATAATGTTAAATACAATGATCAGTATTTAATGAAACTATCGAATAAAGAATCTAAGTTGCTACAAGGTAGAATAGTGTCGTAGGGTTTATAAATATTAAGGGGGAGAATTATCAAAGACCATCATTTTATGGACGCCTTTGAAATCTCCTGAGCTGCCAGAACAAGTGCCTAATTTATGACAAGATGCATGCCTTATCATACTGTATATTAGATGTATCCTCTGACAATCAGTGTGCTAGAGTAAAATCTACAGCAACTCCAAGCTGCCATAGATTTCTGTCTTCATTTGCACCAGAAAACTGGCTCAAATGAAAATAATTGTGTCAGGCCCACTGGCCCGGCACCTCCTCACCCTTACCAAATTTACTTGAAAGTCACCAACATGGGATTTGCAAGTTTGGCAGTGGCACAGAGACATGTGAAAGTGGCACAGGAACATGATAAATCTGTAATCTGTGAGTGATATTACTATTAAGGTAAATAATTCCTGAGAGGACCATAACTGCTTTCTGAGGCCATGTAGGGTATTTTAACAGTAACTATATTGAGACACAAACAACATAACAAAAGTTAAAAACTGTAATTTCTATATATGTTAACAACTTTTATATCTATATAGCCTACAGATGTCAGTAAACATGTTCACGTGTATAACTCCTAAAATCCTCCGTTTCTTGTGAAATCAAGTAGTATATATCATAAGGGATTGGATAAATACAATACATTCCATAGGTGATAATGTTTTATATCACGTGTCTAGCATACAAAATCTTTTTATCTTGCTGGTGTCCTAATAACCCTAGTTCTAGTATGTCTTGGTGTGGCAGGAGCTTCATATTGTTGCTTACAATAATCTATCCTTGATTCAGGAGATTCACTTCACTTATTTCAATGTGAGATTTGTCATCCGTAGTCCTTAGAAACATCCCCACTGTATACAATCGTGGAGTAACTTTCTCCAAACAGATACTTTGTCGCTAGATTCCATCTGGTGACAAAGGCGATGGGTGGCTCACTGGCTGGCCAATGCTTAGTTCTGGAAGTTCCTTGGATCCATTATCATAGTATGCCTTTGCTTTTTTGCATCTTTCAGTTACGTTCTCGACCACTCCTTTTACGAACTTTGGAAACAGCAGTTTCTGAGCTGTAGGAAGTAAATTCCAAGACCTTTTTGACATTAGCCGTTGTACATGACTACTCTGGTGCCTTCTGATGGAGTATTCCTCCAGTCAAGAACTGCTTTTCAGAGATCCTTGGCATCTTATTGAGCTTTCTTTATGAGTGTTTTTGCTATTTTTACAGCAGTTTTAATGCGTGCAAGACTTTAATTTAGTCTAAAAACTGGCCGCGGGCGGTCTTCTGTACAAGTTTCCCTATCTTTCCACGGTTTGAGTAAATTCACATGTTAAACCTGCTGCGGCTTTCGCCGCCCGGGCTGGTATACCTTGTAGTTTACATCTTCAATTTCCTTGAGTACCTCGTAGGGCCCCTGCCACCTAGCCAAGAAGTGACTGTCAAGGGTCGGCACCAGAACCAAAACCCGATCACCCAGGTTAAAGATCCGGACCCTAACCTGTCGATTATAGACCTGACTCTGGGCTTGCTAAGCTTCCTCCATTAGAGATGGCCTTGCAGTTCGCCCAGCGGTCGTTTCACGGCAAACTTTGCTCATTCGTGGTTCGCCGAACGGCCGAACATATGGCGATGTCCACCAGCGCCATATTCTTTTACATTGAGAAGAACTTTTACCCATGACACATCCATCAGGTGGTACAGGACAGCCAATTGAGACATTTCAACACATGGACATACCCCCTATGTTATAAATAAACCCGATCTGACCGCCATTTTATATTCAGTCTTTTGCCAGTGTAGGGAGAGGTTGCTGTGTGAAGTAGGGACAGACTGTTAGGGACACCAAACGCTAGCTAATAGGGCCACAAAAGTCCTTTTGAGGGCTTGTATAGGTGTGCTATCGATAGGTGTGACTTACTGAGGGGTGTGATATACTTATAATTTACTGGTATACTCAATAACTTTTTTGGGAGAGCAAGTGGTATATCACACCAGTAGAAATTATTTTTTCCAAGAGTGTTTGCCCCCCCAAAAAAGTGATTGAGTTGGGGGTGTTATATACCAATAATATACTTTCTACATTTGAAAAGTGCAGCATTTGTTTGTGGTTTTGCTGCATTACTGCAGCTACACAGAGTGACAAACGCTATTGTAACAAATAATTTCTACTGGTGTGATATACCAGTTGCCCCCCAAAAAAGTGATTGAGGCAGGGGTGTTATATGCCAATAATATACTCTTTAAATAGTGCATTTGAGTAGTGCAGCATTTGTTTGCGGTTTTGCTGCGTTACCACAGCTACACAGAGTGACAAAAGCTATTGGAACAAATAATTTCAACTGGTGTGATATACCAGTTGACCCTCAAAAAAACTGATTAAAGCAGGGGTTTGATATACCAATAATATACTTTCTATGTAGTGCTTTTGGGTAGTGCAGAATTTGTTTATGGTTTTGCTTGGTTACCGCAGCTACACAGAGTAACAAACGCTATTGGAACAAATCATTTCTACTGGTGTGATATACCAGTTTCCCCCCCCAAAAAAGTGATGCACCAGAGTTGGTTGAGTGGGTCACTCAGCCTTTCGCTTATGCACCCTCCTTATCCTCTCTATCTGCACCCTCTTCACTCTCTGCTGTGTGCACCCCTAAAGACACCACCACCACCATATCCCCTCTGCTCAAGTCAGAGGAATTATTTTCCCATCCATTCCAAGACCTTACCAATGCACAGCCATTCTTAGCATCGGATCAGGAAGAGGAAGTATCAACGGTCACCACCCAGCAGTCTGACAACAGTACCCAGATCAGCCCAAGGAGGGTGGTCCCTGCTGTTGCTGCCTACTATGAGATCTCTATTGTCAGTGGTAGTGAAGGTGACGATGATGACGTGTCACGTGGGTGCCCACAATAAATGAATAGCAGGTGAGTTCAGAGGGAGAGACGGAGCACATCTGGCGCTCCAAGGATGCCGGCACATGGCTCCGCAGTGTGGGCTTTTTTTTAACGTGTCTGCTGCTGAGAATAGTGTTGCCATCTACAGCCTGTGCTGTCAACGCATAAGTCGCGGTAAGCCCAACACTCATCTAGGGACGACCGTCTTAAGAAGGCACCTGGCGCACCACATCCTGCCTCCTCTCCTTCTCCTCACTCCTCCCAATTGTCCTCCACCCCACCTTCCACCGTGCCGTCGTCGCGTTCATCTGGCAAAAGTCAGGCGTCCGTGGCCCAAATGTTCCAGTGTAAAAAGATTATGACGCCGTATAACCCTCTTGCCCAACGGCTGAACGACAGTTTGTTGGAACTGCTAGCCCGCCAACTACTGCCATATAAACTGGTGGACTCGGAGGCCTTTAGAAAATTTGTGGCCATTGGCACACCGCAATGGAAGGTCCCCGGAAGGAAATATTTCTCGCGGAAAGGCATCCCAGGGCTATATGGCCACGTTCCACGTTCAACGTGTACACACAGTGTCGGTGCCAAGATACCTTCTGACGGCCATCAAGCATGTAACCCGTGGCATCCGTGTGGATTTAGTGTTACCGCCACGGATTGTATGCAGGCCTGCCTCTTCTTCTCCTCCAGGGTGAGACGTTGCCATGCTGTTCTGTGGCTGTTGTGCCTGAAAGCCAAGAGCCACACCGGTCCTGCACTCCTTTCAGCTTTGAGGTCACAGGCCGATCAGTGGCTAACCCCGCTCAATTTGACAGTTGGTAAAGTGATGTGCAACAACGGTGCCAATCTGCTGAGCATGCTGAAACAAGGCAAAATGACACATGTGCCGTGCGTGGCACACGTCCTGAACTTAGTCGTGCAGCGTCTTGCGGCAGTCCAGGAAAATCTCTGATCTTACTCGGACATGGCTCGTCTTGCTGACGTTCAGATGTCTCATTTGTGACTGCCCGACACGCTTGAACTCCACCTTGTATATGCTTGATAGGCTGCTCCAGCAGAAACATGCAGTTAACGACTACCTGTGCGAACTCTGTGGCAGGACAGTTTCTGGGGAGCTTGTTTTTCTTTCACCGCACCAGTGGCTGATCATGCTCGATGCATGCAGACTTCTGCGGCCATTTGATGAGATCACCAAACTGGTTAGTCGCAGCCAGGGCGCCATCAGTGACATCGTACCTTACGCCTTTTTTCTGGATTGTACATTACGTCGTGTCATTGATTAAGCCATCGAGGAGAAGGAAGATGAGTAAGTCGCAATGCTGGATAAATTCCCAGGTGGGGCTACTCCATTTGAGACAAGTCAAGTCAGAGGAGGATAGTGCCGGGACGTAGGAGGAGATGGAGCAAGAAGAGCATGCTCTAAACTTTTCTGGGATCCCTGGTGTTGCCCGTGGGTGGGGAGAGGAGACTGAGGACAACATTATCCTGGTCGATGAGCAGGAGCCAGGCCACTCCACTGCTTCAAGTTTAGCGCAAAGAGGGGCCTTCATGCTCCAGTGTTTGAAGAGGGACCCCCGTATAAAAAGCATAAAGGGCAAAGACCAGTACTTGTTGGAAACGTACAAACACAAAATGGCTGACATGCTACCAGCACCCCAGAGGGCTGTCAGAATGCAGCACTTCCAGGCCTTGCTTCGAGAAATGCTGCATTCCGCTTTTGCAGGCACTGGCAGAAGAATTTCCACTCACAGAGAAACAGTTGCGGGTACCAATTCAACAGCACATGGAAAAAGAGGGAGCCCTCCAGATTAAGCCTCAGGGAACACCTAGACCCACAGGTGTCCAACTACATCGGGTTAACAGCCGATGTGGACGTTCTGAGAAGCGAGGAACCCCTAGACTACTGGGTGTGCAGGCTTGACATGTGGCCAGAACTGGCACAATTTGTCATAAAAAACTTTTGACTTGCCCCTAATGCTTCAACTTTTATCATCAGGGTTTTTTTCAAGAGGGGGGGTTTTGCTAGCCATGTTTTTAATCCAATTTTATATTTTTAGTTCTTTTAAACATATATATTTGACCTGTATTTGTACTGGCCTGCTGTAAAATTGATATCCATTGACTGTCTAATAGACCTCCAGCCAAATACTTACTTGTTCTTTTCTGTACGCTGAGTGCATAATTTTTGGAGCCTGCAGTCCACTGGCCTACTATAAAATTGATATCCAATGACCGTGTAATCTACCTCCAGCCAGCCACATACTTACTTGTTCTTTTCTGTCCACTGAATGCATACACATTGGGGCATCAATGACCGTTGGTAATGAAAGGGTTAACATTTCCCATATGTCTACTTTATGTTGACATCATTTTGGAAATGTAATTTTATTTTTTAGGACGTTAGAAGGCTTAGAAGTTTAGAAGCAATTCTTAAAATTTTTAAGAAAATTTCCAAAACCCACTTTTTAAAGACCAGTTCAGGTCTGAAGTCACTTTGTGGGGCTTACAAAGTGGAAACCCCCCCATAAATGACCCCCTCAAGTTACTCAAAACTGATGTATACATTATGGGGATATGTGGGGTTTTGAGGTATTCTCTGTGTTTTGGGAAAAATGTGTGGTTTCTGTCTGTGAGGGATTAAGTTAGCCCATTACGTTTGGTAATTGTATTTTCTTGATTGCGCCTCAGTCAATGCCAGCAGGATGACTCTGCTGGCGGGGTTTCAGTGGGCCATGCACCTAGCCATGCCCCAGAAGTGGAAGAGATTGAGTGCACTGATGCCCAACCACTTATGTGTGAGGATGAGGATGTGGGCGGACCGCCGCAGCATGTCTCTGATGATAATGATGAAACACAGATAATAACAGCTGCAGCTTTCTGCAGTGTGCAGAAAAGAAGGGCAGTGGTGAGGAATGGGTGGAAGATGACATGGAGGATGATGATGAGGTTCTAGACCTCAGATGGCTAGAGATGAGCGAATCAAAGCCTCGAAGCCGAATTTCCTCGTGCTTCGCGTAAGTGAATTAATTTAACCAGAAATAGTGTAAAAAAAAAAAAACTTAACTCCACCTTTTTCTCAAGACGGGCTGCCAGCCTCCATCTTGACATCTTGATTTAAAGATGTTGTCCAAAATCCTGTGCGTGGTGACGTATATTGATGTCACCACATCGGCCGGCGTGATGACGTAATCTCGTGCTGCACAAAATTTCACGCCAGATCTTCATGCAAGATGGCGGTGGCCGGCCTGTTGCGAGCAAATTGAGGGAGTAAGTTTGATTACATTTTTTTTCATGTTATGAACAGTATAGAATTACACTCAGATGCTGTAATCATGTAAGAATGTGGCATCTAAGGGGTACAATGATGGGGGCGGCACTATCGCAGCTCCCTGTCATTGCACCCACTACTTACAAAAAAAGTGTGAGGACAAATTGTATATTTTTTTGCTAAAAAGTTCATTTGCGCCCTGCATGAGGGCAGGTGAAAATCAGTTAAATCTATCTGTTTAATTGTGAAAAAAAATTATTTTTTTCCATAAAGTACCTTTGCGGCCTGCACTGCAAATCTGATCGTGAAATAGAATCAGTGAATACTGCTGTTATATTCTGGTTTAAAAAAAACACCAATGTTGTGCTAGATACTACATTTCCGGCCTTTGCTGCATTTCTGACAGTCCAATACAACCGTTAAATACTGTTGTTATATTGTGGTTTTGAAAAAAAACACCCATTTTGTGCAAGATACTACATTTGGGGCCTTTGCTGCATTTCCAACAGTCCAATACAAGCGTTAAATATTGCTGTTATAATGTGGTTTTAAAAAAACACTCATTTTCTGCTAGAAACTGCATTTGAGGCCTTTGCTGCATTTCCGACAGTCCAATACAAGCATTAAATAATGCTGTTATATTTTGTTTTAAAAAAAAATAATAACACCCATTTTGTGCAAGATACTACATTTGTGGCCTTTGCTGCATTTCCGACAGTCCAATACAAGCGTTAAATATTGCTGTTATATTGTGGTTTTAAAAAAACACCCATTTTGCGCTAGAAACTACATTTGAGGCCTTTGCTGCATTTCCGACAGTCCAATACAAGCATTTAATACTGCTGTTATATTTTGGTTTTAAAAAAACACCCATTTTGTGCAAGATACTACATTTGCCACCTTTGCTGCATTTCTGACAGTCCAATACAACCAGTCAATGCTGCTGTTACATTGTTGGTTGACAAATTAAAATTTTTGGTGACCGTGAAGTAATTGTATAAAATTCGCCTTTCACACTGTTGTGTGACCTCAAGAAATGTTTCCTCTTCATGACCCCGGCACTGCCTTACTGTCAGTGAACTTAATTGTTGACTATTGGCGGTTACATTGTCGCCTGACATAAACCATCTGTTAGTTTGGTGGGTGAACGCAAAGAATGAGGAGAGCATGGTGCTGCTGGTGTTGGTGGAGCTCCTGTTGCAGGGAGAGGACGTGGTCGATACACGCACAAGTGAAACACCCAGTGGCGTACCAAGGGGGAAGGGGGCGGCCCGCCCCGGGTGCCACTCACAAGGGGGGTGCCATGACGGAGTCACCCCTCCATCCGCTGCTGCACCGCGACGCGACTCCGCCAGGCGCTGGCTTCTGTGGAAGGATTATTGCGGCGGCGCGCAACATGACTTCATGACGCTGACGCCGCGCCGCCTTCACGGATCTTTTAAAGAAGTGGAAGGATCCATTACCAGCGGTCGGACGGAGCCTGAGGCATCATCAAAATGTGAGTAAATAATTGTGTAATTAAGGGGTGTGTGTGTGCGTAATTAAGTGGGGGTTTGTAATTAAGGGGGGGGTGTAATTAAGGGATGTGTGTGTGTAATTAAGGGAGGGGTAAGGTGGGAAGGGAGGGGGTGTAATTAAGGGGGGGAGTGTGTAATTAGGGGGGGTGTAATTAAGGGAGGGGGTGTAATTAAGGTGGGGAGGGAGGGGTGTAATTAAGGGGGGGTGTAATTAAGGGAGGAGGTGTAATTAAGGGGAGAAGAGAGGGGGCGTAATTAAGGGGGGGTGTAATTAAGGGGGGGTGTAATTAAGGTGGGGAGGGAGGGGGTGTAATTAAGGGGGGGTGTTATTAAGGGAGGGGGTGTAATTAAGGTTGGGAGGGAGGGGGTGTAATTTGTAATAAATATTATTAAAACAAAGGGTTCGCCCCGGGTGCCAAATGCTCTAGGTACGCCCCTGGAAACACCTTCATCAGGTGCGAGTAGGCGACAGAACCTTCCGTGCTATTTGGTAGGGCCGAATGCTGCTCTACGAATTGTGAGGCCAGAACAAGTACAGGCGATAGATTGGGTGGCTGACAGTGTCTCCAGTTCTTTCACATTGTCTCCCACCTAGTTACTTGCTGAAAGATCAGAGTTGGCACCTGCAGTCTATGGCCATCAGTCTTTCACCTCACCCCCTTGCAAATCAGCCAAGCAGTCTGACCCCCAAGTCATGCAGCAGTCTCTTATGCTTTTTGATGACTCTGCATGCAGGGTTTCCCAGGGCCATCCATATAGCCCTGCCCCAGAAGTGAAAAAGATTGAGTGCACTGATGCCCAACCACTTATATTTCAGGATGAGTACATGGGTGGACCACCGCAGCACGTCTCAGATGATGACGAATCACAGGTGCCAACTGCTATGGCTTTCTGCAATGTGCAAACCGACAATGAGGGCAGGGGTGAAGACTGGGTGGAAGATGATGTGGAGGACGATGAGGTACTCGACCCTACATTGAATCAAGGTCATGCAAGTGACCTGTCTAGTTCAGAGGCGGTGGTCGCACAGAGCCACCAGCACAGCAAAAGAGTGAGCAGGGTGCAAAAGCAGGACGGCTATACCCTAGACAGTATGCCTGCTACTGCCCACCGCACCAACGGGCCGAGCACACCAAAACCCGTTCCAAGGAGTTCCCTGGCATGGCAGTTCTTCAGACAATGTGCTGACAACAAGACACGAGTGGTTTGCACGCTGTGCAATCAGAGCCTGAAGCGAGGCATAAACGTTCTAAACCTGAGAACAACCTGCATGACCAGGCATTTAAGTGCAAAGCACAAGCTGCAGTGGAGTAGACACCTAAAAAACAAAGGTATCTGGGTCCTCTTGCTTCCTCTTCTGCTGCAGTCTCGACCTCTTCATCCCCCTCTGGAGTGACAGTGGCACCTGCCACTCCACAAACAGAGGATGTGCCAGTAACGCCACCACCTGGGTCACCAAGCATCTCCACAATGTCCCACTGAAGCGTTCAGCTCTCCATCTCCCAAACACTGGAGCGAAAGAGGAAGTACCCCCCTACCCACCCACGATCCCTGGCCCTGAATGCCAGCATTTCAAAGTTCCTGGCCTTTGAAATTCTGTGATTCCGTCTGGTGGAGAAGGAGACTTTTAAAATCCTTATGGCGGTGGCTGTCACACAGGACGTCGTTCCCAGCAGCCACTACTTTTCCAGGCGAGCCATCCCTTCCCTGCACAACCAAGTCGGGGACAAAATCAGGTGTGCACTGCACAACGCCATCTGTGACAATGTCCACCTAACTACGGATACGTGGACTAGTAAGCACGGTCAGGGACGTTATATCTCCCTAACAGCACACTGGGCAAATGCAGTGGCGGCTGGTCCTGAGGCGGATAGCAGTTTGGCACTGTAATATAAATATTTATAGTAGAAATCAGACTTTGTGTAAGGAAAGGTAAATCTCTTCAACCGCAGTCAGTCAGACAAAGGTGTTTTCATGTTCAGTTATGCTGAGAAACTGCCTGCTCCTGCCCAGTCTGTTCACTTTTATTTCTTACTCACAAAAGGTGTAACCATAGAAAAGGGGCTGGCCCATCACCCCACCACTTACTTCATGTAACAAGGATGCAGGAAGTGATGACATACAGGAGGTGGTGACATAGGAAGACAAGACACCATCATTTAGAATAACATAGCCAGCTAACACCCATTATCACTGGAGCGAACTTTATCCAGCCTTGCTCAATGATCAATGCCAAATAAATTTACTATGATCATCATGCATGTTTATTTACAGGACAGCGTAATCATCCCCAGCGGCTGATCAGGCGCACTAGAGACAACAAACGCACGTTACTTTCATATATTGTTCTCTTAACAAATGTATCCACGCCAAACCAATAAATCTGCGTCTTGTGCGGGGGCCCTAGCCGGCGTCCATACATCAGCCAAGAAAACACTGCTCTGCTGAACACATCAGTCTCCCCCAGCCCACAGCCCAGTGCATAGTACATTGGACCATTCGCCAACAGAGACCTCTGCGCCCGGCAGCTGTGTCTCCACATACACAGGAAGATATCCACTCCAATGGTTTACCCTGACACTGAGAGACATATACACAATATATTAGAAACACATCCTAATAAAATTTCCACAACAGTCCCTCCTCTTTGTCATATGCTCCCCAGTGTCCCTCGACGAATCGCGATCTTCTTCTTTGAAAAAAACTGTCTTGTTTACGAAAAGTCCTGAATCCACAAAACAAAACAGATGATGGAAAACAGAAAGTCAATCTTGAGACGTAGCTTAAAAACAAATCTTGACTCTGAGATTCTTTTCTTCGGGAGCTGACTCAGGAGGTGGTGTTTTGCGCTGGTCGCTGGCTAGTTTGGAATCCTCTGCATCTGGTCCATGGTTTGGTCTTCAGGGCATCTTGTCTGTTCGGGCTTCGGTAACTCCGTTGATTAGACATCAGGAACATCTCACTCCAGCATATAGAAGGAATGGAAACAAAAAAACATAAGTACATGTCCTATTTCCTTTTGCCCGGATCCAATAGAAAACCAGTGAGCCCCAAGACCTCCCAAAGCTTTAAAAGGGGTTCCAACCCTCACTAGTCATAGCTCCGCCTCTGCCCTGCTCCTGTCAGTATGGGCCTGACCCTTGTCAATGGTGTCTGTTAGCCAGGCATAACCGTCATCTAATTCACAAAAACCCTCCTTTGGACACTATACTGATGTTTCTCGTTGATCTCTCTCACTGCCTCAACGGTTTCTTTGAACATCTCATCCACTATGGATGAGAAATTGTTCAATTGCTTCTTAAGTCCAACTCCCCATCCCGTCCAGCCATAAAACAACTCCCTTCCAGCTCTCCCAGCCCATCTTACCTCCTTCCAAACCATCAGTTTCTCCCAATCGGCTGCAACTTAAGATGCAGGGACAAGCTTCACCAGGACACATGAACCTCTGGCATTAGGGGCAATTACCTTATAAGCGGCTAACCCGCATAGGAAATAGTACGGACCCGTCATCTCCACACAAGAACTTCTGACGGTCACGGGCCTCCAGTAATAACTGAATAGACTGAAGGATCGCTCCCTGAGTCTGAACGTCACACCCATCTTTCCAGCAGATATAATCTGGTCTATGGGTGTTATTACAGAGCTCAGGGGTTTCATTAGCAAGGTTGACCATTATACCTTCCTCACAACTGGAAGATCCCACAAACTTATGCCCTTTACCACATCTATGGGCCACCTAGCTACCCAGACACCCATACAGGATTAACAAGCGAGGAGCAGGAGCCAGAGCTAATATGAAACCTATAGCTGATTTTACCTTTTAGGAATGTATCATTATGTGCTATCAACAAATGACTCCTTGTGGCCCTGGCTAGTTTAAATGTGTTTCCCTCCCTAAAAATTAAACTAAACAAATAAACAAAAGTAATGCACTTCATTCTTTGACTTAGTTGAGCAGCTTCTTGCAGTGACCGGTGTGGATCCAGTTGTCTCGTCCCTCGAACTTCAGAGAGGTTGGCATCATCAGCAGCACCTGGAATGGCCCAAGATATCTTGGCTCTAGTCCCGTCCTCGGATGTTTCTTTAGCACGAACCAATCACCTAGTTAACTAGAATGAACACTTGTTATTGAGTCTGGGTCCGGGAGAGACTACCGAACCCGGTGGTGGACATCGGGTGATGACCCGTGGGGCTGCCTGGGGGTATACCTAATGGAATAAATGGTAACAGCGGAACATTCATGCCATAGATCGGCCGTGATTTTTACCTTCTTTGCAAAAATCTGACCCAAGTACCATCAAAGAAAAGGCAGTCGTGATGGTTCTCAACGTAATTCCCTAATAGGTTAGAAAATTTATTGACATTTGAGAGGTTAGAATAGTTAGTAAAAAGTTTGAAGATTGTTGTTTTCTGCACCACTTTCCCCCCTTCTCATCGTCTTCAAAACCAGGATGAAGAAAAGCTGGATTCAACATGGTGCATCGTCTCAAGGTTAGATGGATAGATGAGGGAGGGATGAGAGAGAGAGAGAGAGATAGAGATAGAGAAAGAAAAAAAGAAAAGCGACCCTGTCAGTAGTAGAGGTGGAAGTGACAGTTGGGGACTCACTTACCTCGGGAACTGGTTTTGTTTCAGTAGGCCCGGGTTTAGAGGATCCGGCCTGTTTCAACAAAGTCAGCCCAGATAGAGCCTCCTCTGCTTCCTGCATCGGATCCCTAAACTCAGTTTACCCCTCAGGCCAGGAGTACATCACTCGGTTCTTCCGGATTCAAACTGGGTTCTGTACGCCCTGCTTAATTACCATGATTGACTTTTGCAGCCACCATTGTGCTACCTAGCTTCCAGAAGGATACTCCAATTAGTTCCTTTGGACCACCTGCTCTATTCTTTAAAGGGACTTTATGGCCTTCATCCCATAACTAGATCTCATGTACTGAGCAGCCGTCTGACCCCACGAGGGGACTATTCCCCCCCCCCCCCCGAACATGGATCTGCCACAACCCATCCTTGGTTAACCAAGCCTTACCAGTGCCTGCATCTAGGGACACGCTTTTGACCGTACAGTACACGGAGGGTACCGCCCGGCTCCTTTTACACAGCCTGTGTCGGACAGCTAGAAATCTCGTGCACTGAGAGCAGCCTATTGCTACTCTCAATGCCATTTCCACTCCCACAGGGCCTTTAAGCCAGAGCTCATTTTGCTGTATTCCCAGTATGCCTCCTAAAGGGCTATACACAAAGCTGAGCTACACCTGTGTTTGGACAGCAATGGCTACCCAATAAATGAGACCAGCTTTTCTCCAGCTCAATGTGGCTCCTCCAGTCAATTTCCTGCTGATAAAGGAAAAATAAATACGGGGTTAACCTCTGGTTGTTAAAGAGAGAAGAGTCCTGGAGTGTAGAACCGTCACTTGGAAAAGAAAAATAGAAGGAAAAAAGTATGCTGAGACTGAATATAGAACTGCAGAAAAATGTAAATATAAATTAATCAAAGAAATACCCAAACAAAAATAGACAAAAATAACTGAAAATAAAACTGAAAAAGATGCCAAAATATGAAAAAGGAAAAAACTTGATTACAACAATAAAACAAAAAAATAAAAATGGGTTAGAAGACCTGTAAAAAGGAGAGAAAAAAACAACATAGAAAACTTCAGTTACAGGAAGTCTTGCTATATACATTGAGATTCAGTAAAAAGTAAATTTTAACTTAAAAACCGAAACGCAAATACAAAAAACAAAAACCTTAGGAACACATACAATTGTATAGGACTCAATTAACACATCAATGTCTTGGAGGGTTCACCTGAAACCGTAAACATTAACGCTGGGTTCACACCTGAGCGTTCTGAAAGGAGCACTCTGTACACGCGATTGTACCAGCGTTTGCAATCACGCATACAGAGACAAGCGAACGCCCATTGTCGCGCGTTCCCGAAAGTCTATATACGGGAACGCGCGACAAGACGCCCCAAAGAAGCTCATGTACTTCTTGGGGTGTCGGGCATTTTACAGCACGATCGTACGCACTGTAGAACGCCCAGATGAGAACCATGCCGATAGGGAAGCATTGGTTTCTCCTTGTTGAGCGTTTTACAGCGCGTAGGAATGTGCTGTAAAACACTCAGGTGTGAACCCAGCCTCACAGGAGAATTTCTACCCACCCAGTCATTGAAATGCTAATTTGCCCAGCCCCAAACCAATTTCAGATTCATTTTACCAAAGAAGCAGGATTTAACATTACAAGGCCCCCAAACGTTTTTTTGTTTGTTTTTTAGGGGAAGGGAAAAGTCAATTTAAATTAGGTCTTAGAGTTCCTCCATTTTCTGTAAAAACAAACAGTAAAATGGTTTACAAAGATCTTAATTTTCCCTTCTCTGGCACACAAAATTAGAAACTCTGCTGAATTCCAGGAACTGACCTCTTTCCTCTCTGAGCTTCACATTTTCACATTTTAACCGTTCATATTGGGATTTAACATCAGCTTCCTTGATCAAAGACCTTGGCTGTCCCTGGCTTCTCTGCCTTTGCAAAGAACCATGTCTGGGACCATTACCCCACCTTGCTGAATAAACCACTTTACTTCTAGGTGTAGTTCTGGAGAACTTAACATACCTGTGTCTGTTGCCATTAGCAATGTCACAATATCGTGCAATGTGCCCAATTTTCCTGCATGCAAAACAATGAATAGCTTGTTTCCCTGCACAATACCGTCTCTGGGCATGGGCACATGGTGATGTGACTTACTGCACAGTATTAACCATCCTAGCATGACTAGATCCCACACTACTATCTGCATTGAGTCCACTTACCACAGACTCATTTGAGGAATCTTCTCGCATTGTGTTAACACTTCCGACTCCAGGGTCAGACAAATTGTCCATCTCCATCCCTGAGTCGGATCCACTATGTGACCCACAGTCCTAACGGTTGTTTTAATGACTCCGGCTGCACTAAGCACTGAGAATGTTCATTTTCTGTCCTCCTGCAAAGAGCAGACAATTCCCGTACAGCACCCTGTGCATGTGTCAGGCTTTCAGATAACCATTCATTCTCATTGTGCAGCTCATTATTACACCTCACAGTACATGTATAATTAGCGCTAGCTTCAGCTGACTGCTGGACAAGAGTTCTCATTTTAACAATTTCCACTTTTAAATCTTCCACTTCTCCTTCCAAACTCAGCTTAAGCCTACAAGACTCCTGATATTCATCCGCTATCCACCCAGCAGCAAAAGTCAGAACATATTTGCCTTTTCTTTTGCGCCATTTTCTGGTACCGATCAGGTTTGCTACACAATTCTGAGCCTGCAGCCATGGATCAGTAGATCCCTGCATAGCCTGAAGAATGGCCGCCGTGTCCTTCAACTTTGCAACTTCTTTAAAAATGCTTTGCATTGTACAGAAATATAAACACCACAATAGTTGGTACAAAAAAACTAAACACTGGTACCGATCTCTAGGAGTTGTCCCAATACTTTTGGCACCGAACTACAAGCACCTCCTTTCTACACTGTAGTACCCGTATTCATTATGCCAAACAAGTCTACAATTCAGTGTAACAGCCACAGATATACAAACATTAAGCAGAATCATCAACTATAGGACAATTTCACCGCTAAACTGCCACTAATGCTCACACAATGATTCCCCTATCAGACTGGTCACTGCGCTATACCATAACTGAACACTCAACTGATATCCAGCACAAAACTTACCAACACAAAATCAAACTGGAGATAGAAAGGTTACAAAAAGACAAGATAACTATTCTGGACAAAACTGACATTTGAGCCAAAAACAACCAAATTGCTTCCCATAGACACCAAAACTAAAAGTGAACCAGATTAAACTAAAATGAATTCCTTGTTAAAATCTGCAGCACCAAACTAACCAAGATGTCTGCCAAAGCCACATGTTCTTCACACAAAGGAAATTAAAGATGGCCGACAAAACCACATGGTCTTCACACAAAGGAAATGAAGATAGTGTCTACAAAATCCAGCAATAGAAAATCCAAATTAAACAAAACAGTTTCTATATTCCTTGTGTCCCACCCCCGAAACAGAGCAAACCTCCACTCTGCGGGTGATTTATAGGCAAACAATATAAAAATCCTCTCTAAATGCTGTCTCTAATGTACAAACACTAAAACAAATTGCTGCCTCTACAAAATCACAGTAATATAAAAGTTATGAAGTTACAACAAAAAAAAACACAATACTATGTACTGCTCAGCACACACATCACAATCTCTGTACAATCAACTCAGATCCACCAAAAATGACACAACGGAAAAGCACTTACCTCGTCCTTACACAAATAGAGCAAAAACGTTCTTTTAACAAGCAGAAATTTTCTCTGACGCAGCAGACAAAATTATAGTTTACTTTTCTCGCCCCTTTACCTGCTGCGCAGAGAAAAAAATCTGTTGGATCCTCCTACCTGGCTCGCCATCTGTGATCGAAATATTTATAGTAGAAATCCGCTCGCATCAGACTTTGTGTACGGAAAGGTAAATCTCTTCAACCGCAGTCAGTCAGACAAAGGTGTTTTCATGTTTAGTTCTGCTGAGAAACTGCCTGCTCCTGCCCAGTCTGTTCACTTTTATTTCTTACTAACAAAAGGTGTAACCATAGAAAAGGGGCTGGCCCATCACCCGACCACTTACTTCATGTAACAAGGATGCAGGAAGTGATGACACAGGAAGTGATGACGCAGGAAGACAAGACACCATCATTTAGAATAACATAGCCAGCTAACACCCATTACCACTGGAGTGAACTTTATCCAGCCTTGCTCAGTGATCAATGCCAAATAAAGTTACTATGATCCTCATGCATGTTTATTTACAGGACAACATCATTATCTCCAGCGGCTGATCAGGCGCACTAGAGACAACAAACGCTTGTTCCTTTCATATATTGTTCTCTTAACAAATGTATCCACTCCAAACCAATAAATTTGCGTCTTGCCAGAAAACACTGCTTTGCTGAACACTTCAGCACAGCCAGGGGTAAACGACAGCAGGCAGTTTTAAAACGTATCTGTTTGGGGGACAAACCCCACACTGTGCAGGAGCTATGCACGGGCATGGAACAACAGACCGATGAGTGGTTGGTGCCAGTGAGCCTTAAGCCCAGCCCGGTGGTGTGCGATAATGGGCAAAATCTCGTAGCAGCTCTGGGCCTAGCCGGTTTGACGCACATCCCTTGCCTGGCGCATGTGCTGAATTTGGTGGTGCAGAAATTCTTGAAAAATGACCCCAATATGTCAGAGCTGCTGCAGAAAGTGCGGGCCGTCTGTGTGTGCTTTCGGCGTTCTCACCCTGCTGCTGCCCGCCTGTCAGCGCTGCAGCATAACTTCGGCTTTCCCGCTCACCGCCTCATATGCAACGTGCCCACAAGGTGGAACTCCACCTTGCACATGCTGGCCAGACTGTGTGAGCAGCAGCAGGCCATAGTGGAGATTCAGCTGCAGCATGCACGGGTGAGTCGCTTTGCGGAACAGCACCACTTCACCACCAATGAGTGGGCCTTCATGCGAGACCTGTGTGCCTTGTTGCGCTGTTTCGAGTACGCCACCAACATGACCAGTGCCGATGATGCTGTTCTCAGTGTTCCTATCCCACTTCTATGCCTCCTTGAAAAAACGCTTCAGGCGATAAATGAAGAGGAAGTGGCACAGGAGTAGAAGGAAGAGGGATCATTTACAAGGGTTTCAGGCTAGTCATTCACAAGTGGCTCCAAGGGTAGGTTCCTTTACCAACATACGCCAGGTACACAATTGTCCAGCCAGGGCACAGTTCTGGAGGATGACGAGGTGGAGGATGATGATGAGGAGATGGAGGAGAAGGAACCGTGTTCACAGCAGGGTGGCACCCAGACCAGCTTATGGCCATCACTGGTGCATGGCTGGGGGGATACAGAGGACACAGACGATACACCTCCCACAGAGGACAGCTTGTCACACATGAGGGATTACATGCTGCAGTGTCTCCACAAAGACCGCCGAGTTGGCCACATTCTAACTTGTGCTGATTAATGGGTGGCCACGCTGCTGAATCCCCGTTACAAGGAAAATGTACCGTCCTTAATTCCGTCACTGGAGCGTGATCGTAAGATGCGCGAGTACAAATGCACGCTGGTAGATGCGCTGCTGATGGCATTCCCACCTGACAGCGGGGGCACAGTGGAAGCACAAGGCGAAGGGAGAGGAGGAGAAAGAGGTCACCAACGCAGCTGGGGCACCGCCAGTACCTCAGAAGGCAGGGTAAGCATGGCCAAAATGTGGAAAGCTTTGTCAGCACGCCACAACAACCAGCACCACCAGCTGATATGGAACGTCTTAGCAGGAGGCAGCATTTCAGCAACATGGTGGAGCAGTATGTGTGCACACGCCTACACGTACTGAATGACGGGTCTGCCCCCTTCAACTTCTGGGTCTCCAAATTGGGCACTTGGCCTGAGCTTGCCCTTTACGCCTTGGAGGTGCTGGCCTGCCCTGCAGCCAGTGTATTATCTGAACGTGTGTTTAGCACGGCAGGGGGCGTCATCACAGACAAGGGCAGCCGCCTGTCCACAGCCAATGTGGACAAGCTCACGTTCATTAAAATGAACCAGGCATGGATTCCTCAGGACTTGTCTGTACCTTGTGCAGAATCGACATGTATAACGGCCTCACCCTGCCATTGTTGTACTCCTGCGCATTTTCTCTTTTTTTTTTTTTTTTTTTTTTTATTTCCCAATGTTTTGGGGTATACCCAAATTTGAAAAAAATAAATACAATTAAATAAAATAGAAACAAAAACAAAAACCTGTATTGTCTACCTCCTCTTCCTCCTCCACCGCCGCTTCCACCTACACCCCCCATCCACCGCCTCCTCAACCTCCTACTCCATATGGACCTCCTCCTCCTAGATCAAAATTATTTTTTATCTTTATGTATTTTATGTTATTTTAAGTCATTTCCCTATCCACATTTGTTTGCAGAGCACTTGCCATGCTCTTAACCACATTTTGCTGCCTTTTGCAGCTCTCTAGCCCTTTCCATGACCTTTTTTGAGCCATTTGAGTGCTCCATTGACTTCAATGAGGTTCGGCTTTGGGGTCAAGTTCAGGTCCCGAACTCAAACTTTTTTGTGAAGTTCGGCCGAACCCGTCGAACTCGAAACACACAGGTGTCCGCTCAACTCTACTCATCTCTAAACATGGCATCCAGGCCTTCCGAGTGACAGTGTACAGTTCAGAGGAAGAGGTGGGGGTCACGCAGCGCCAGCCACACAGCAAAAGAGGGAGCAAGGTGCAAAACCACAGCGGCTGGCTCCCAGCCAATACGCCTGCTGCTGACCAACGTGCCGAGGGACAGAGAACACCAAAGCCAGCTCAAAGTAGTTCCCTACCGTGGCAGTTCTTCAGACAATTGCAGTATGCCAGACTGACAGGAGAATTATATGTGAGGTCACGGTGTGAGCATTAGATGGGCTGAGGTAAATACAGTTTTGGTTACTCACGGTTATGTCGTCCATGGGCAGGCCTGCACAAGTGAGAAGAAGAACGGCACATGAATTCTCTGGGGCACACTCTGGTGTAAGGGACACAGGCCAGGTGGTGGTTCGAGGTGCCCTTGATGATCTGTATTATTGTGCCTATGGCAAGGTCCCTTGTAGTCGTGACACCAGTACATTTTATGGTGGTACAACCATTTAATGTAGTGTTAATTGAGGAATTGGAGACTGAGACAAGGATAGTGCAATCCAGCTTATAACTTTTACTAAACGTTGCTCCTGGTAACGGTAACATCCAAGTATAAAACAGTCTCCAATACATCCAGACATGAAATACAGTCTCTTTAAGATGGACAGAGGTAAAGCTGCAAGAGGTCCACTGCTTACAGGTGTGATGTCTGTCCCTCAGGCTATTAATGATATCAGCTTTATGCTTACTGATAGAGGAGTTCTAAGCTGGTCCCTGTTATCCCAGTGCAGGTTAGTAAGGCCGCCGGAGGCTGGTAATACCTTCACTTTTGTCTCCAAAGGTCCTAAGGCGCGTATAGCAATGGCCATAACCCTTTGGGTGTCTGTTTCTTTAGTGCTTTCTGGATTAATATCCTTCTGGGTATGTGGACCACTTCAGCGCAGGGCTGAAGACTCCAGACTGAGAGCTAAGACTAAACTCACTCTGACTGAACTGAACTGGACTGAACTCCCTGGAGACTGACTAACTAGGCCGGAGCTGGGATACATATATGGGATGTGTTGTCTCCCCCTAGTGGTAGGCTCAGTGTAATGGAATCTAACACATCTGTAGACAGGGATTATGCATAAGGTTGCACTGCAGCATAAAACAGGTTATAGAAAGCATACAAAGCATAACACGACAACTTTGCAGTACCCATGAGGGTAGTGGGACACTACACAATGTGTGATGACAAGACAGCAGTGCTATGCACGCTGTGCAGTCAGAGTCTGAAGCTTAGCATAAATGTTCTAAACTCAAGCACCACCTGCATGACCAGGCATCTAACTGCAAAGCACGAGCTGCAGTGGAGTAGACATCTGAAAATCCACAAAAGATCTGAGGCTCCTCCTGATCCTTTTCTGCTGAGGTCTGGGCCTCTTCCTCCCCCTTGGAGCAACAGGGCCACCTGGCACCCCTAAAAGAGAGGATGTGACAGCAACACCACCACCATCATCTGTGTCACCGAGCATCTCCACACTGTCCCATGGAAGAGTTCAGCTGTCCATCCTCTGCGGAACAGCACCACTTCACCACCAACGAGTTGGCCTCCATGTGGGAAATGTGTGTCATGTTGGGCTGTTTCAAGCACTCCACCAACATGGCCAGCACTGATGATGCAGTCCTTACCGTTACTATACCATTTCTATGTCTCCTTAAAAAAACGCTTCAGATGATGATGGATGAGGATATGGCACAGGAGGCTTGGGAGTAGGAACAGGGAGCATTCCTACAGTTATCAGGCCAGTTGTGCACAGGTGCCTCGGTGGGTGGGTGCCTGCACCAACAGCAGCCAAGTACACAACTGCCCAGCCAGGGCACAGTTTTGGAGGATAAGGAGGATGATGATGATGAGGAGGATCCGCAATCACAGCTGGGTGGCACCCAAATCAGCTCACGGGCATCAATAAAGAGCAGTGCTGATTACTGGTTGGCCCCCCTGCTGGATTCCTGCTACAAGGACAACGTGCTGTCCTTATCCTTACTTCCGTCACTGGCACGTGATCGCAAGCTGTGCGAGTACAAGCGCACACTGATAGACGCGCTAATGATAATAGTGTTGGCTACCTCCTTCTCTTTCACCTACAGTACCACATCCACCCCCGTCTCAACCTCCTACTCTACTTGGATCTCCGTCTCCTGGTTGAAGATTATAATTTTTTTATTTTTCTCTATTCTATTTTATTTTAAGTCATTTCCCTACCCACATTTGATTGCAGGGCAATTGTCCTGCACTTACCCCTATTTTGGTTCCATTTACAGCCCTCTCGCCCAGGCATCCTCAAACTGCGGCCCTCCAGCTGTTGTAGAACTACAACTCCCACAATGCCCTGCTGTAGGATGATACCTGTAGGCTGTTCGGACATGCTGGGAGTTGTAGGTTTGCAACAGCTGGAGGGCCGCAGTTTGAGGATGCATGCTCTAGTCCTTACTACGACTATTTTACAGCCATTTTACAGCACCAAAGTTCGGGTCTCCATTGACTTCTATGGGGCTCGGAAGCAAGTTCGGGTCCCCGAACTGAAGTTTGAACCAAAGTTCGGCCGAACCCGAACATCCACGGATTCTCTCATCTCTAATTGTTATTATGTGCTACCAGAGGGCATTACTGGGAGGAGGAATAAAAGGAGAGAAATACAACTCCCAGCATTTCCCTGGCTCTCACACTAAATCCATTGTTTCTTCACTTTCTTCTCTTCCACACAAAGCTTGGCCCCCTGATGTCACATGACATCATGACAGGTCCTTCACCAACACTGATCCTCTCCACTGCTGAGCTCTGCCCACTCCTGCACTGATCCTCATTATCACAGAGACATCATCATTTATTCTTCAGGTCTTGCTAATGGTTGTTATTAGCCGTTATCAGAGCACTCTATATAGAGGAAATATATGTATACAGCCTGGCAGGCGAGGCCTGGGCCCCATAGCAGCCTGCGGTAGTTCTGCCCCTGCATCTGATGTGGTAACGTTTTATTCCTGACAATCATCTGCTCAGTTGAAAAAGTGTAAAAGGGCCATTCAATTTCCTAGATGTCTGTCTTTATTAATTTCTGTCCTAAAAAACAGCAGACACTGTCACTAATCTTGAGGCCTCACTCTTCCTGATATCATCTAGCATAGCAAAGGCATGCAAGAGGGTGAAAAAGTTTCTTTATCTTATTAGGCTACTTTCACACTCGCGTTTTGGCTTTCCGTTTGTGAGATCCATCGTGGGCTCTCACAAACGGTCCAAAATGTTTCCGTTTTGCCCTAATGCATTCTGAATGGAAAAGGATCCGTTCAGAATGCATCAGTTTTTCTCCGATCAGTCACCCTTCCGCTCTGGAGGCTGCCTGCAGCGTTTTGCTGTCTGCTTGACGAAACTGAGCCAAACAGACCCGTCCTGGCACACAATGTAAGTCAATGGGGACGGATCCGTTTTCTTTGACACAATCTGGCATAATAGAAAACAGATCCGTCTCCCATTGACTTTCAGTGGAGTTCATGACGGATCCGTTTTGGCTATGTTACAGATAATACAAACGGATCCATTCATGACAGATGCATGCGGTAACGGATTATTGTAACGGATCCGTTTTTGCAGATCAATGACGGATCTGTCCAAAATGCGAGTGTGAAAGTAGCCTTAATTAAAAGCAATTGTAATAGCTGAGCATATTGTACATCAAGGTGTTGAATGATGACTGAAACTATATTAGTGTTGTTTAAAGATTTTTTAACTATTAGATTTGTGACATTTAAGTTGGGACTACAATACGATCTTTGCAGTGCAGCCAATGAACCCCAGAATCTCCGATGCAGGAACTTTTAGTGTCCCAGTTGCAGCAACTTGACACTTACGCTATGACCACCATTTAGTACGTGGCTACACTGCTACACAGCAATCTTTGGTCATGCGACGGGTGTTGCTGCCATGATCACCATTAAACCACAGTCTTAAAGGGGTTGGTCCATCTCAGACGTTGATGGCATATTGCTAGTATATGCCATCAGTGTCAGATAAGTGTAGGTCACATCTCTGGGATTCCCTATTTCCACAACAGAGTCCCTTAGTGGTCGGTGGCACTTGCAGCAGTAGGACCCCCAACCAATCTGTTATCCCCAATCCTGTCAACAGAGGATAGCACTTAACAACCGGAATACCCATTTAAGTCAGGGCCATAGGTGAATGTGTTACATGGCCCATTCCGCCTCTGCTAAATAGCTGAGAAGCAAAGAATGAAAATTAAAATCTATTTTACAGCCCCAAGTTGTTAAACTGTGAAGCAATTGAATGTGCCCTTATTTAACCCCCTTATGCACTGCTGAGATCAGTGATCCAGTCTCAGGCCTGGACACAACAGGCAGCCAATGGAATCAGGTGACAGTCATCAGGTGCCCCTAAGCATGACAGAACTGCTGGGTGTTAGCAGACCACGGGGGTATTTTATTACCTCAAGGGAACATACAGCATATTGTTAGAAAAATAAACATAAGTTACAACAATTACAAAATAAGATACAAATAAAGAAAAATAACAATACTCACACAAAAACAGACTGCCATCCTCTGCATCTGATTCATCAGAGACTGCATTTCATCAGAAAAACTGCTACAAAATAGAGAACCACTTCTAATACTTCATTTTAATGTAAAATTGCTGAAAATGTTAATTTATTTAAAGAATACCCTCAATAAAAAAAAATCAATATAAAGGTACTGAAACAGTGATCTGTGTTACAAAAAACTCCATCAAAATTCTTTTGGTAGCTTAAAGGGGTTTTGCCTCCTAGCCACCACAGAGGCCGGTATTTTTTTTTTATAGTGTACGAGCACCACGAGCAGTGTATAATGTGATAGAAAAATGAATGAAGCCAGCAAAGTAGGTAATATTGACAATCACAATATATTAGTAAGTGCCTTGCATTAGATTTATCTATATGATAAATGCCATTTACTGAAGTGACACAAACCCTTTAAGACTTCATCCGGTCAACTATCAGTGACTGAGAGCTATGTACATATTTATACACACTTAGGCCTCAAGCACACAAACGTATTTTCGGTTTCCTTTTTTTCTGGACCTGCATCCATTTATCATGTATAGAATGTTAATACAAGGTACTTAGTAATGTATTGTTATTATCAATATTGCCTCCTTTGCTGGCTTGCTTCATTTTTCCATCACATTATAGACTGCTTGTATCCAGGTGTTACGACCACCCTGCAATCCAGCAGTGGTGGCCGTGCTTGCACAATGTGAGAAAAAATGCCAGCCTTTCTGGTGGCTAGGACCGTGGGAGCTCACGTAAGCTGGTACTTTTTTTTCTATAGTGTACAGTTGTGGCCAAAAGTTTTGAGAATTACATAAATATTGGAAATTGGAAAAGTTGCTGCTTAAGTTTTTATAATAGCAATTTGCATATACTCCAGAATGTTATGAAGACTGATCAGATGAATTGCATAGTCCTTCTTTGCCATGAAAATGAACTCAATCCCAAAAAAACTTTCCACTGCATTTCATTGCTGTCATTAAAGGACCTGCTGAGATCATTTCAGTAATCGTCTTGTTAACTCAGGTGAGAATGTTGACGAGCACAAGGCTGGAGATCATTATGTCAGGCTGATTGGGTTAAAATGGCAGACTTGACCTGTTAAAAGGAGGGTGATGCTTGAAATCATTGTTCTTCCATTGTTAACCATGGTGACCTGTAAAGAAACGCGTGCAGCCATCATTGCGTTGCATAAAAATGGCTTCACAGGCAAGGATATTGTGACTACTAAGATTGCACCTCAATCAACAATTTATAGGATCATCAAGAACTTCAAGGAAAGAGATTCAATTCTTGTTAAGAAGGCTTCAGGGCGTCCAAGAAAGTCCAGCAAGCGCCAGGATCATCTCCTAAAGAGGATTCAGCTGCGGGATCGGAGTGCCACCAGTGCAGAGCTTGCTCAGGAATGGCAGCAGGCAGGTGTGAGCGCATCTGTACGCAAAGTGAGGCAAAGACTTTTGGAAGATGGCCTGGTGTCAAGAAGGGCAGCAAAGAAGCCACTTCTCTCCCAAAAAAACTCCTCAGATCCTAATCCCATTGAGAACTTGTGGTCAATTCTCAAGAGGCGGGTGGACAAACAAAAACCAACTAATTATGACAAACTCCAAGAAGTGATTATGAAAGAATGGGTTGCTATCAGTCAGGAATTGGCTCAGAAGTTGATTGAGAGCATGCCCAGTCGAATTGCAGAGGTCCTGAAAAAGAAGGGCCAACACTGCAAATACTGACTCTTTGCATAAATGTCATGTAATTGTCGCTAAAAGCCTTTGAAACGTATGAAGTGCGTGTAATTACATTTCACTACATCACAGAAACAACTGAAACAAAGATCTAAAAGCAGTTTAGCAGCAAACTTTGTGAAAACTAATATTTGTGTAATTCTCAAAACTTTTGGCCACGACTGTACAAGCACAGCCATGCTGCTGGACTGCAGGGTGGTCGTAACCATGGAAAATTTCTCTGCATAATAAATGCTATTTGCTGAAGTGGCAAAACCCCTTTAAGGAATAAAAGTATTAAGGCCGTTAAACCAACAAAACCACCAAAAAATGTTAGGTCATTTTGGACTAATGCACTCTAATTATTAAAGGGGCTATGCAAGAATTAGGGGGGTGCACCCCCTCACCACCACCACCACCTCCAAACCAATTGGCCAGACCTGTAAACAGAAGGGGGGGGGGGTGGTTTGCCAAAACAACATCATTCTTGCACAACCCCTTTAATGGGGGTTAAATGAAAGAAAAAATTAAATATTTATATGACATAAATATATTCTGCTTCTTTCTCCAATAGGTATGATACTTGTCAAAGTGGTTTCATCTGCAGTTACAACCCGTTCCATTATTTCTGCTTACATAAATGGAGCATCGAGGCAAGACCAAGACACTGAAGACTTCTTTTATGCTTTTGATTGTACAGTTGTGCCTTAGCATTATTTTATTTTTATTATATAACTATGCAAATCCCTCAGTGTCTAGCGATGAATTTTCCTATACAAGTATACATCAAGAACTAGAACTGGCTAATGACACGAAGATCATCCTTGTTTGGACCTGGCCATTTGGTGACACATTTCCACTTAATGAATGTCCACCATACACTAATATTTCTGGATGCTTTTACACAGCTAACAGAACCTTGTATTCTTCTGCAGATGCAACTGTTATGCATCACAGAGATGTATGTTATTCCAGGAAACAGTTACCTCAGATACCAAGACCACCAAATCAGTATTGGGTATGGTTTAACTTGGAGTCTCCATTACACAGCCCAAACTTGCATTTTATGGATAATCTCATCAATCTCACAACGTCTTTTAGAGCTGATTCAGATATTTTCACACCTTATGGCTGGCTAGAGCCGAATCAACGAGATGAGAACTTCACAATTCCTCCAAAGACTAAGTTGGTGGCCTGGGTAATCAGTAACTGGAACCCAAAATCTAATAGAGTACGGTATTACAAAGAGCTCAAAAAATTTCTTCCTGTAGACATATATGGAAGACAGCATTTAGCTCTCCCAACAAATGAACATGAAAAAACATTGTCCAAGTATAAGTTTTATCTCGCCTTTGAAAACACAATTCATGAAGATTATATTACAGAGAAACTCTGGAAAAATGCGTTGAAATCTGGTTGTTTGCCAGTTGTATTGGGCCCTTCTCGAAAAAACTATGAGCGTTTTATTCCGAAAGACTCTTTTCTACATGTTGATGACTTCTCCACGCCTGAAGAGCTTGCTAAATATATCTTAAAATTGGACAGTGATGACAAAGCTTACCAGCAGTATTTTACATGGAGGTCCAGACTTCATCCCTTTGCAGATCCTAGCTGGCAGACTCATTACTGCAGAGTATGTAAAGCAATAAAAGAAGCTCCTGCATACAAAACTATTTCAAAACTTGGAGCATGGTACAAATAATTATAGGGTCTTCTCACAATGTTTTTAAGAAAAATGCTAAATTTTCTCAGGTGTTTTCCATATTAGCTGAAATTCAGTAGGGGAATATTAATTTTTGGGGAATTCTTCCCCACTTTGTGCATTTTTGCAGTTCAATGCATTTTTTTCAAAATGTAGAGAGCTGTAGATGTGCCTATTTCCATTTGTTTCCATAGGCTTCTACATATAAAATAAAGTCTGAAAAAAACACATCAACTATGTATGTAAAAGAAAAAACATCAAAAATGCTTGTACAAAATGCATTAAATTTAGGGCATTTTACAAGCCACGAAAACTGAACCACTGCAGTTTTGTCAGAATTGTAAATAAAATGTTATGATATCCACACAAAAAAATCTGTAGCATGAATTGACCAGCAGTGGTGATTTTAAAGAGGTCCTTTCATCAGAATTAAACTTCTAAAGTAACTATACAGGCATGTAGAGCGGCGCCCAGGGACCCCCCTGCACTTACTGTTATACCTGGGCGCCACTCCGTTCTCTGGTAACTGCCTCCGGTATCTTTACAGTTAGGGGAACCCAGGGGAACCTGCCGGCGCCTCCTTTTCCCATGCTGCAGCGCTGGCCAATCACAGCGCTCAGCTCTCTCTCAGGCTATGAGCTGAGCGCTGTGATTGGCCAGCGCTACAGCATTGGAGCCTAACTGTAAAGATACCGGAGGCAATTACCGCAGAACGGAGCGGCGCCCAGGTATAACAGTAAGTGCAGGGGGGTCCCTGGGCGCCGCTCTACATGCCTGTATAGTTACTTTAGAAGTTTAATTCTGATGAAAGGTCCTCTTTAAATCAGTAGCATTTCAATTTATGCTATGGAGTTTACTTTTTGCTAAGTCTGGTATGAAATTCAAAGTAAATCTGCAGTAAAAACCTCAACAAATCAGCAGGCGATGTTCTACTGCAAATGGCAGCAAACTATTCCCAGTGTGGCCATAACAATGAAATTGCAATTTGACGTGTTACATAAAAAAAAAAAAAAAATCATGCCATTTATCACCAGCCCACAAAAACTCAGCAAAAAGACTGCTTGAAGGAAAATTAGTTACTGATTATGTTTAGAGATGAGCAAAGTTTTAAAAAATTTGATCCGGACACTTCGACGAATTTTCTCAAAAAAATTGATTGGATCCGAATTTATTTGTGATGAATTGCATTAAAAATCAGCCTGGCTGCTGAGAGCCTGTATATCTGTGTACAACACTGTGCATCGCAGAAACATGCATAGGTAGTCTGCTGTGGTAGTGAAACAGTACTGTGAGTAGGGCTGCAGCTATCAATTATTTTAGTAATCAAATATTCTATCGATTAATCCAATGATTAATCAAGTACTCTAAAAGTACTCTAATAAAAAAAAACGAATTAAAAGAACATTTTCCTTTATAAAAAACTCATCAGCCCCTTGTGCCATCATCACCCTCCATGCCATCATCTCCCCCAGTGCCATCAGTCCTCTGTGTCATCAGCTCCCCCAATGCCATCAGTCCTCTGTGCCATCAGCTCCCCCCAGTGCCATCAGTCCTCTGTGCCATCAGCCCCTCTGTGTCTTCAGTCCTCTGTGCCATCGGCCCCTCCAAGCTATCATGTCCCCCACTTCAGCAGTGTCATCAGCCCCTCCATGCCATGTCCCCCAGTTCAATCGGCCCCTCCATGCCATGTGTGAGAGACAAGATTAAGATTTCTCCTGTAGTACACATTTGTCTCCACTAGATGGCAAAAACTCAATTAGGAGCCTCATGTACATCTTCTTTGTCTTAAGATCATTAGTGAAAGAAAGGAGGAGTTAAGTTGCTATCTTTCGAATGTGCCAATCAACTCAGGAATGGAGTTAGTAAACCACTCCCTTTTTGTCACAGAGCCAATGAACTTTTATCTAGGACTACCCTTTTGTCTACCTCATGTTGCCTATATAAGAGTATGTAACTGTAATAAAGATATAGATATTTTTCCATGATACCAGCCTGCATTGGTCTCAGAGAGAAAGCTGTATGAGCTCATACTTATAATTCTAACTGATTTGGAGCCACACAAAAGAAGAAGTTGTGTCGTAGATTTTGCGACAACAATTTGGCGCCCAACGTGGGGCAGACAGCTTGCGTAACTTCCGATTCAAACGCCAGGAGAGAACTTGCGTAAAACCATCAGACGAGGCATAAACTGCAGTAAAGGTAAGAAGCTTTTATTCTTACAACCTCCTCTGAGTCTTTTGCCCAGGTGTTTTCTCAAGAGTTGAATTGGTGTTATCGCGATATAAGGGTTCAAATTATAGCTGATCTGTCCGTTAGAAAGAACCTGTTGAAATATTCCTTCTTTGTGTGGTGGAACATGCTGAAACTAAACGGAAGTTGTTAGACAGCTGAGTCGGATATCCTGTGACGTAGAATTGGATCCCAGCCAAGATTCTGACGAGAATCTTGAGGAAAGGGTTAACACCAATTGTCATAGGCAATTGGAAGTTATTAAGATTTTGTATCCCGGTGAATTGACTAGGGGTCTTCACTTTGAGAGATTGTGGGTTCAATACTATTATATCATTTGAGCTTTGTGCAACTGCGTTTGAGTTAGTGGGTTCGGTGGCGATTACTTATAGTAATCGGATACCGTTTGAGCTTTGTGCAACTACGCTTAAGTTTGCGGGTTTGATAAGTAGCAATTGTTTGAGCTTTGTGTAACTACAATAATGGGAAATTCTAATGTTGCAGGACAGAGTGAAAAAATGTTAACAGCAGCTCAGTTGATGAGAGAAAGAGAAGGAAAAGTTTCAGTAACTAAGTTAAAATCGTTCATGCAGGCAATTGGTCTGCATGAAACTGGAAGATTAAATGAAAGTTTATGAAAAAATATATTGCAAGAAAAGAAAGGTTGGCTGAGAGATAATAATAGGCTGGTGCAAGCAGAGTTATGGTGGAAGTTGTCTGCAGATGTGACTGATGGAAAGTTGAAAGAAATTGAGAAGAATGGTCAATATTGGTATAGTAAGATGGAGGATTTGGATGTGATAAGGAACAAAGAACAGGACAGTTTGCCATGCGGCATCCCTTCCCCCACCACCTCTGTTGTAAGTAATCCTGGGTCTTGTGGTCCAACAAACAATCCATGTGTCAGCCCCTCCTCTACACCATGTGCTGGAATGTGCTCATCAGGACCACCCACTGTGCTTTCTGCTTCCTCTATCCCTTCTCCATCCCCCAAAACTGCTTCCTTTGAACAACAACCCCCTCCTTATGGGGGATGGGAGTGTGTGTGCAGACACAAGAATGTTGAGAGAAATAACATGTGTGTTGTTTGTGGATCTCAAAGACAGGACACAATTCCTATCATAGGTCCCAGCACTGGATTATATCCAGTGATGTCTTCCAATAACCCTTCCCAACTGTATGTCCCAACAGTTAAAAATGTACCTGCAGTAATTGCCCCTATGATGCCTACTAGAAATATTCCAGATCAGTCTACCCAATCTAGGATTGCATCCACTTTAAGTCCATTTTCAGACTTGAGTGGATTTCTATCACAGGAAAGTATGGGATATCCAACATCAATGTTGGATATGCAAAATCTCATGCACCCAGTTTCCCCTATTATACCATCTCCGCCAAATCCACCCCGACCAAATATATCCTATCGTACGCCCAGGTACCTAACCCCTGGAGCTGCTCCTCTCAGAGGTCCAAATGACATCCCTGATGAACCTGTGTATCGCCCTTGGTCCCCTAGTGAGATGCTGGCCATGATGAGTAGAATCCCTAATCCAGAGGACTTACCCATGCCGTTCTGTAGAGAGTTAGCGAAGATAAGGAAAGCGTTCTCCTGTTGCTGGAGGGATCTAGAAGATTTAGTTCAGTGTAAAGCTGGTGACTCCTTCTCTCAGATTATAGCCTCTGCAGTGGGATCTTATGAGAGAGATGATACTACTTTGTTGTCCGGTGAGCGATACATAGTAAGACTCACGGAATGGGGGAGAAAAAGATTAGGTGATCAGTCTGTTACGTTGTCGGATATGCATCAGGATAAAATGGAAAGTGTGGAGAAATTTTACACTAGACTCCAGCAGAGATGGGTGGATTTGGGCTTTGAGTATACTTCAGACATGCATGAGAGGATTTTGAGTGCTGCTTTTGTGGATGGTGTTAGGGAAAGCATTCGCAAGGGTCTGGTATCAGCTAGGCCTGAATGGAGAACTATACAGCCCTCCATTTTGTTACAAGTAGCAAAGGGGGTAGAAGCTGAATTGAACAAAAGACCTAAGGCGGGTGTGGCCGCATACCAGCACTTTCCCCAAAAAGGGGGAAGGAACGCAAGGTATCGCTTAAGATGTTTTAACTGTGGCAAGGTGGGGCACTTTATGCGGGATTGCCAAACTCCTAACCCATGGGAGGAGGAAGAGGAGGAGAATGCTCAGCAGCATCCCCAAGTGCGACGCTTATAGGAAATTGGCAATCCAGAGTCAAATGCTGTGCCCCTATTAAAAATTCAAACCTTAGGGCCTGCCCCAGTTGTCTCCTTGGCAATTAATGGGGGGGAGCCCATCCCCTTTTTGATTGACACTGGAGCAGCCAAAACTGTTATTCGCAGCAAACATGTAAAAAGATCCCTCATGTCTAAAGATAGTATTCCATGTGTAGGAGTAGACGGTAATGAGATTCCTACTCCTCTCACAAAGCCAATACAAATTGCATTTGCCCCAAACCAACAAATGCTAAGTCGCCTCTTAGTCAGTGACACCGCCCCTGTTAATTTGCTAGGAGCAGATTTGTTGCAGAGAATATATGCGCAGATAACATATCTTCCTGATTGTACTGTGAAGTTACAAGGCAAACTAGGAGAAGAGGATATATGTCTCTTAGCAGCCTGTGATTATAATCCATTTCACATGTACGTGTCTACACTCTCTGAAGAGGGCGTGTCCCTTCTGCTGCAAAAACTACCTGCACATCTGTGGGCCTGCGGACCTACAGATGTTGGCCATTTATCTGTCGCTCCAATGATGATAGAACGTAAACCTGGTGCTCCTTTACCTCGGAAGGCACAATATCCCCTTAGTATACAACAAACGGATGCCATCACCAAAATAGTACATGATTTTGTCAGTAATGGGGTACTAATTGAAACCACCTCTCCATGTAACACTCCCTTGTACCCCATTAAGAAAAGGGGGGAAAAAGGTCAGCCAGTGCAGTATAGAATGGTACATGATCTTAGGGCTGTTAATGAGGCTACAGTTTTTAATACCCCTGTGGTACCAAACCCACATACGTTGTTGGCACAGATTCCCCACAGTGCTACCCATTTCACTGTGGTGGATCTTGCAAATGCATTTTTCTCAGTTCCGTTACATCCAGATTGCAGATATCTTTTTGCTTTCACACATGACAGGAAGCAATACACCTGGACAGTCTTACCACAAGGTGCCCATAATTCCCCCAGTATGTACAGTACTGCCTTAGCCCAGGTTTTAGCGGATTGGCCCATTCCATCTGAAGGAGTTGTCTTACTTCAATATATAGATGACTTACTTCTTTGCTGCCCGGGAGAGGAGGTGTGTAAACAAACCTCGTTGTCTCTTCTCACCTTCCTGGCTGCAAATGGCTGTAAAGCTTCCCGCAAGAAGCTTCAATTTTGTTGTACCACTGTCACCTTTCTAGGGCACTGTATATCTGCTGGGATTAGACATCTCACCCCAGACCGTATAACTGCAGTTGAACAAATTCCTTTGCCTACTACTGTGGGGGCTCTGAGAATTTATTTGGGTCTAGTCTCATACTGTAGGCCTTGGATCAGAAATGCCTCTGCTCTTTTGCAACCCTTGTATGATTGTCTCACCTCTCTTCCTTTTTCATTGACAGATAAGGCCGTGGAGAACTTTCATACATTAAAATTAGTCATCAGTTCGACACCAGCATTGGGTCTACCGGACTACAATAAAGATTTCAGACTTTATTGCACTGAATGTCTTGGCCATGCTTCAGCTGTTCTCACACAAGCTAGGGCTGGCCAACAGCGTCCAGTGGCGTATTACTCTGCCAGACTCGATCCAGTGGCTAGAGGAGCGCCATCTTGTGTCCGTGCGGTAGTGGCTGTACAACTCATGCTTGACAAGAGCTCTGAGATTGTGCTCAATTATCCAATCACTGTTTTTGTCCCTCATGACATCTCGGCCATTCTCACACAAGTACAGCCTAAATACCTGTCCACTGCCAGACACCTTAGACTAGAATGTGCACTACTTATGCCACCAAATGTCACCATCAAAAGGTGCACAACTTTGAATCCAGCTACTCTGCTGCCTCTGGAGGGGGGAGGGAGTAGTGGTATGAGTCATCTAGCCGAATATCTTCCTGACCTGGAAGATAAACACGACTGTCTCCAATTAATGTCCCAAGAGACAGCAGGGTTTGATCACGTGGTAGATACTCCCTTAGGAAACCCAGATTTAGAGCTCTTTGTGGATGGATCGCGGTATGGTGTCCAGGGGAAGTTTTATACTGGGTATGCAGTTGTCACTCAGCACGATACGATCAAAGCGGAATCACTGCCCTCTCACATGTCTGCACAGGAAGCTGAACTTAAGGCTTTGGAAGAGGCCTGCAGGTATGCGGAGGGAAAAACTGCAAACATCTATACAGATTCCAGGTATGCTTTTGGGATCACCCATGATTATGGTCCAATTTGGAAGGCTAGAGACTTCCTTACAGCAAATGGCAAGCCAATTAAAAATGGCAAAGGGGTGAAAGCCCTAATGGACGCTCTGCTGTTGCCAGCAAGGGTGGCCATTATGAAAATTAAAGGCCATTCGTCAGGAAAAACTCTTGAAGCTCGAGGAAATCATCGAGCTGATCTGGCAGCAAAAGCTGCTGCACAGAAACCCAGAGATGATCCTGTAGGGATAGCAGCAGTACAAGAGCAAATTTCCCTGCCTGTCAACTATGAAACATTTAAAACCTTACAGTCTCAAGCAACCAAAGAGGAAAAGGCAGTATGGATAGAGAAAGGAGCTGTGATGACCCCAAAAGGAACATGGCAACTTAGAGGAAAGCTGTGTTTGCCCCGTGCTTTATTCCCAGTCACAGCCCAGGCCACTCATGGGAATACTCACCTGTCCAAAACTGCCATGACTGCTCTTGTTAATAGTCACTGGTATGCCCCAGGATTCAGTGTAACTGCAGCCAAATTCACTCAGGCTTGTATGATTTGTGCACATCACAACATAGGAAGGACGGTAAAAACACCTTTGAGGCACACTCCCAGGCCCGATTTCCCCTTCCAAAGACTGCAAATAGATTACATCCAACTACCCAAAGTGGGGACCCTAGAATACGTCTTGGTATGTGTAGATCTGTTTTCAGGGTGGCCAGAGGCCTACCCTGTGGCCAAAGCCACTGCACAAAACACAGCCAAGAAACTTCTGAATGAGATAGTTTGCCGGTATGGTGTCCCAGAGACAATTGAGAGTGACCGAGGTTCTCACTTTACTGGGGAGGTCATGCGTGAAATTATGGGAGCCCTGGGTATTGAACAAGCCTTCCATACTGCGTATCACCCACAAAGCAGCGGTAGAGTAGAGCGACTCAACGGCACAATTAAATCAAAAATACAGAAGGCCATGGCTGAACTGAAAAAGCCATGGACAGAGTGTCTCCCTTTGGCACTTTTCTCCATCCGGTATACACCTAACCGGAAGACAGGCCTGAGTCCATATGAAGTACTCTTTGGGAATGCCCCTAGACTAGGACTCTATTTTCCACAGCAACTCCAGATGCAGCATAATAGTCTTTCAAAGTACGTTATCTGTCTTACAAACAGACTGTCTAATGTGTATTCCCAAGTTTTTGCTTCTCTTCCAGATCCAGACAGCATAGAGGCAACTCATTCTCTACAACCTGGAGATTGGGTAGTGGTGAAACGACACGTGCGGAAAGTTCTAGAACCACGATTTGAGGGTCCACATCAAGTACTGTTAACCACCGCCACTGCTGTCAAGTTGGAAGGAAAGCCTAATTGGGTCCACGCATCACACTGCAAAAAAGTACCAGAACCTCAAGTGCTGGAATGACTGCAAGGGCCGTAATATCTTTTCATTTTTTACTATTCATTTTATATTGTACAGGGGAACATGCACAGTCAGATCAAGTCCCAAATTCCATATTTAGAACAATATTAACACAAGGGAATCAGAATACAATTACATCTCCTACAGCTTCACCCATGGTTGACAAAATGGCCTTAGAGACAGGGTTTTCAGACACAAATGTATGGCTAGAATGGATCCGCTATACGGTTCTTTCCCAGAAGCGATCCAACTGCATAGCATGTGCTGCAGCTCGACCTCATTTGGGTACGGTACCTTTCCCTTTGAGTGAGGTTGCCGATCCTGAGGGTTTCAAGTGTATCCTTAAGATGTACACTGAAACCATTCCCAGTAATGACACCTCCCGCTGCAGGACATTAGAATTACTCTATCCTATTGTTCATGATAAAGCTCATATGGGTTTCGGTATAACGCCATACCCTGGAAATTATACCTGTTTCAATCGTAACCATACAGGCAAAGACATTGGTGTTTTCCCTCCAGGATATTGTTCCTATAACATCTATCTAAATGAGACAAGTAGTGACTCTGATGCTTACCCTGACAAATGGTTTGTCCACCAAGGTTATCAACATTCGGACATCTGGTGGTTGTGTGGAGACATGAAGCTCCGACCCAGGATACGAATGGAATGGATTGGCCAATGTACCTTGATTAAGGTGCTGATGCCATTTGTTCTATTTTCGACTCTTGAGTGGGAGCAAGTCAGTACGCAAGCCAATGTCCGGTCAAGGCTAAGGAGGTCACTCCCTACATCTTTTGATTCTCATGTATACATAGATGCTATAGGAGTCCCTAGAGGAGTTCCTGATGAATTCAAGGCTAGAAACCAGATAGCTGCTGGTTTCGAATCAATACTTCCCACAATTGGCGTAAATAAAAATGTAGGATGGATTAACTATTTGTATTATAATCAACAGAGATTCGTAAATTATACCCGAGATGCAGTAAAAGGAATATCGGAACAACTGAGCTCTTCATCGGTGATGGCGTTACAGAATCGACTGGCCCTCGACATGATCCTAGCGGAAAAAGGAGGCGTCTGCAAGATGATCAGAAGTTCCTGCTGCACCTTCATTCCGAACAACACTGCCCCTGACGGAAGCATCACAAAGGCTTTGAATGGACTGACTTTGTTATCAAATGAACTAGAGGAAAACTCTGGAATCAACAACCCCATTAATTCATGGCTAGAACAGTGGTTTGGGAACTGGTCTAATGTGTTAGCCAATATGTTAATGACACTGGTGGTAGTACTTGTAGGGTGTTGTGTGATTCCTTGTTTTAGGAAAATTGTTTTTAAAATGTTCAATTCAACCACACCTGCAACAACCATGTACATGCATTGTGAAACTGACAAACCTAAAGATTATTTGGAGAACCTCTTTGAGGAACGCGATTCCGTCCTAAAACAAATGAAATCTTGTTGATAGTTGCGGAATAAATAGAACCAGATGAAGGCAAACCCGAAAGGGGGGGGATCTGGTGAAGCAATAAGGAAAGTCCAGCTCTTCGCCATTTAGGGCGCTGGGAGAGTACCTCACATTGCTTATTCATCTTGTATCTATTTACCGCAAAAAAGAGGGATTTGTGAGAGACAAGATTAAGATTTCTCCTGTAGTACACATTTGTCTCCACTAGATGGCAAAAACTCAATTAGGAGCCTCATGTACATCTTCTTTGTCTTAAGATCATTAGTGAAAGAAAGGAGGAGTTAAGTTGCTATCTTTCGAATGTGCCAATCAACTCAGGAATGGAGTTAGTAAACCACTCCCTTTTTGTCACAGAGCCAATGAACTTTCATCTAGGACTACCCTTTTGTCTACCTCATGTTGCCTATATAAGAGTATGTAACTGTAATAAAGATATAGATATTTTTCCATGATACCAGCCTGCATTGGTCTCAGAGAGAAAGCTGTATGAGCTCATACTTATAATTCTAACTGATTTGGAGCCACACAAAAGAAGAAGTTGTGTCGTAGATTTTGCGACAACACATGTCCCCCAGTTCAATCGGCCCCTCCATGCCATGTCCCCCAGTTCAATCGGCCCCTCCATGCCATGGCCCCCAGTGCCATCAGCCTCTCCATGCCATCATGTCACCCACTCCTCCAGTACCATCATCCCCTCCATTCCATGTCCCCCAGTTTCATCAGCCCCTCCAGGACATCATGTCCCCCACTCCCCCAGTGCCCTCAGCCTCTCCATATCATGTCCCCAATGCCATCAGCCCCCCCATGCCATGTCCCCCAGTGCCATCAGCCACTCCAGGACATCATGTCCCTCACTCCCCCAGTGCCATCAGCCTCTCCATGTCATGTCCCCAGTGCCATCAGCCCCCCATGCCATGTCTCCCACTGGCATCAGCCACTTCATGCCATCATGTCCCTCACTCCCCCACTGCCATCAGCCCCTCCATGTTATGTCCTCCAGTGCCATCAGCCCCTCCATGCCATGTCCGCTAGTGCCATCGGCCCCTCCATGCCATGTCCCCCAGTGCATTCAGCCCCTCCATGTTTCCTCTCCCCCTGTAATACTTACCTTTCCTGGCAGGGTGCGTGACAGGAGAAGGACCGCAGCATCTTCTTCTCCCCAACATGCACTCGGACCTGACGTCACACAGCGTCAGTCAGCGCACACTGACAATGTGTGCACGCCAGGACAGTGCAGTGCTAGGGCGTGTCAAATTTTTTTACTTTGTTTTTCAAAAAATGAGGGTGGTCAAAAAGTTGTGTTTTGGTTAGTAATTCACAATAATTTTTGCAAGAAATGGCAATTACATTGTTTTGCTTGGTAAATAGCTACTTCAATTTTGTGATATTTTGACGTTTTATGTAAAATTCGCAGCAAACTGTCTTCTTTTAGGAAGTGCCTTATCATTATTTCTTTGTACTTCTGCTCTAAGGTTAAGAATATATTTCTCATGCTATTATTAGAAAATCAATAAAAATTAATGTTTCACAAAATAAAAGAATATACTTATACTATAAAATATGTAAAAAAAATGTTATGCCATTCGTAAAAGTTTTTAAACTAACAATACTCATTTGCAGCAGAGTGTCTTTTTAATGATTTTTACTAATGTCATACTTTATCAATTTTTATCATAGTATCATGCAAATAGTAACATTTTCTTGTCTGTCTTTTTCCAGGCACGAATAGTTTCTTCCACTTGCACAATCTGAAAATTCGGAACCATGGCTAGTAAAAGGAAGACAAGACTGGCAACTTCCACTCACATGAGTAACTTCATTGGAACTGGTCGAGAAATGCTGCCTTCTGATCTCCCAACTCTGCGTGATTTTCTAAGATATGGCCTCCTGCTAAGAGAGCAGAGCGGATGTCAGAAATTACCCAGCAAAGGATATTTATCCAAAAGTGCTTGAAAAGTCAGAGCTAGCAAACAGTTGTTTTGTGGTGACAATTTTAAATTCGAGAGTCACAGTCCCGAAGAAAATAAAAGAAAACTGGGAAAAGGCCAAAAACATATCACTTGGCAGAGGCAAACTGGAAGTGAAAGAGGCTTTCATAGCAACGTTCGACAAGCTCTTTGACATCCTCAATTGCAAGTGTGAGATTAAGCTATGTTCAGAATTTGATAGTCCATGTCCAGGTGGTGCTGACTGTAAACATGAAGTGCACATCTCCTGCTCTTGTTCTAAGGACATGAAAATCCCTGTCAAAGAACTAGTGTTTAGTAATGGTCAAAGAGAGAAGGTTGAATCTGATGTTGGACAGCATCAAATTGGATTACCAGATCTACCTGAGCACAGACGACAAACTAAAAAGCAGAAGAGGCAAAAATATGAAGTAAGAAGAATTTCTGAATATAAGCAGAAAAGGAAGAGTTAACATTACAGTCATTACAACCAAATGAAGTTCTTTTCTCCGAAGAAGATGAAGAGTAGGGATGAGCGAACCCGAAATTTTAGGGTGTCCGTGACACGGACCCGAACCCAAACATTTTCGTAAAAGTCCGGGTTCGGTGTTCGGCGCTTTCTTGGTGCTTTTTGAAAGGCTGCAAAGCAGCCAATCAACAAGCGTCATGCTACTTGCCCCAAGAGGCCATCACAGCCATGCCTACTATTGGCATGGCTGTGATTGGCCAGTGCAGCATGTGACCCAGCCTCTATTTAAGCTGGAGTCACGTAGCGCCGTACGTCACTCTGCTCTGATCAGTGTAGGGAGAGGTTGCAGCTGCTGCTGTTAGGGCGAGATTAGGCAGGGATTTACTCAGCAAAAACACTTAATGAAGTGATCGATCTACAGCTGTGAATCATTCAACTTCTGCTATTTAATTGCTCACTGTTTTTAGGCTGCCCAGAGCGTTTTTCTGTCACTTTTTTCAGGGGTGATCGGCGGCCATTTTGTGTCTTGTGGTGCGTGAGCACAAGCTGCCACCAAATACATTTAACCATCAATAGTGTGGGTTTTTTTTTTTTTTTTTTTTTTTGCTATATCCTACATCGGGTGCTTGGCTGTGCTATTTTATTGAGGGGTGAAATACAATTGCCAAAATAGCAGTACCCTAAATCTGGTGTTTCAGCTGTGGCTAGCCAATTGTAATACTGTCTGCTGTCTGGCAAAGGATATATTTTTGTTCTGGGTTGAAATACAATTCCCAACTTAGCAATTCCCTAAATCTGTGGTTTCTGCTGTATCAGGCCAAGTTTAAATCTATCCATAAAAGGGTATATTAGATTGAAGGTGCGGAAAGGGTCATCCTCAATAACTTCACACGCTTCCGTGCATCTCCAAGTCTAATTCTGTCCGTAAAAGGGATACCTGTCATCCAGCGCCTAAATACTAGGCCTACAATTTAAATTCAGCTAAATCTGTCGTTACTGCTGTGCCTGTATTAGTGTAATACGGTACCTAAATAGATAGCCAGATAGTGTTAGGTGCCTGTAAAAAAAGGCCTGAATTTGAATTCAATACATTGGGCCAAATATTTTTTTTTTATTGTGGTGAACGGTAACAATGAGAAAAACATCTAGTAAGGGACGCGGACATGGTCGTGGTGGTGTTAGTGGACCCTCTGGTGCTGGGAGAGGACGTGGCCGTTCTGCCACAGCCACACGTCCTAGTGAACCAACTATCTCAGGTCCCAGTAGCCGCCAGAATTTACAGCGATATTTGGTGGGGCCCAATGCCGTTCTAAGGATGGTAAGGCCTGAGCAGGTACAGGCATTAGTCAATTGGGTGGCCGACAGTGGATCCAGCACGTTCACATTATCTCCCACACAGTCTTCTGCAGAAAGCGCACAGATGGCGCCTGAAAAGCAATCCCATTAGTCTGTCACATCACCCCCATGCATATCAGGGAAACTGTCTGAGCCTCAAGTTATGCAGCAGTCTCTTATGCTGTTTGAAGACTCTGCTGGCAGGGTTTCCCAAGGGCATCCACCTAGCCCTTACCCAGCGGTGGAAACATAGAATGCACTGACGCACAACCACTTATGTTTCCTGATGATGAGGACATGGGAATACCACCTCAGCATGTCTCCGATGATGACGAAACACAGGTGCCAACTGCTGCGTCTTTCTGCAGTGTGCAGACTGAACAGGAGGTCAGGGAGGAAGACTGGGTGGAATATGATGCAGGGGACGATGAGGTTCTAGACCCCACATGGAATGAAGGTCGTGCCACTGACTTTCAGAGTTCGGAGGAAGAGGCAGTGGTGAGACCGAGCCAACAGCGTAGCAAAAGAGGGAGCAGTGGGCAAAAGCAGAACACCCGCCGCCAAGAAAGTCCGTCTGCTACTGGCCACCGCCATCTGGGACCGAGCACCCCAAAGGCAGCTTCAAGGAGTTCCCTGGCGTGGCAGTTCTTCAAACAATGTGCTGACGACAAGACCCGAGTGGTTTGCACGCTGTGCCATCACAGCCTGAAGCGAGGCATTAACGTTCTGAACCTTAGCACAACCTGCATGACCAGGCACCTGCATGCAAAGCATGAACTGCAGTGGAGTAAACACCTTAAAAACAAGGAACTCACTCAGGTTCCCCCTGCTACCTCTTCTGCTACTGCCACCTTGGCCTCTTCCTCCGCCTCTGGAGGAACGTTGGCACCTGCCGCCCAGCAAACAGAGGATGTACCACCAACACCACCACCTCCGTCACCAAGCATCTCCACCATGTCACACGGCAGCGTTCAGCTCTCCATCTCACAAAAATTTGAGAGAAAGCATAAATTCCCACCTAGCCACCCTCGATCCCTGGCCCTGAATGCCAGCATTTCTAAACTACTGGCCTATGAAATGCTGTCATTCAGGCTGGTGGACACAGACAGCTTCAAACAGCTAATGTAGCTTGCTGTCCCACAGTATGTTGTTCCCAGCCGCCACTACTTCTCCAAGAGAGCCGTGCCTTCCCTGCACAACCAAGTATCGATAAAATCAAGTGTGCACTGCGCAACGCCATCTGTGGCAAGGTCCATCTAACCACAGATAGGTGGACCAGTAAGCACGGCCAGGGACGCTATATCTCCCTAACTGCACACTGGGTAAATGCAGTGGCGGCTGGGACTCAGACAGAGAGCTGTTTGGCGCACGTCCTTCTGCAGCCAAGGATCGCAGGGCAACATTCTTTGCCTCCTGTTGGCTTCCTACTCCTCTTCTTCCACCTGCTCATCCAGTCAGCCACACACCTTCACCACCAACTTCAGAACAGCCCGGGGTAAACGTCAGCAGGCCATTCTGAAACTCATATGTTTGGGGGACAGGAGGTCCCACACCGCACAGGAGTTATGGCGGGGTATAGAACAACAGACCGACGAGTGGTTGCTGCCTGTGAGCCTCAAGCCCGGCCTGGTGGTGTGCGATAATGGGCGAAATCTCCTTGCAGCTCTGGGACTAGCCGGTTTGACGCACATCCCTTGCCTGGCGCATGTGCTGGATTTGGTGGTGCAGAAGTTCATTCACAACTACCCAGACATTTTCAGAGCTGCTGCATAAAGTGCGGGCCATTTGTGCGCGCTTCCGGCGTTCACATCCTGCCGCTGCTCGCCTGTCTGCGCTACAGCATAACTTCAGCCTTCCCGCTCACCGCCTCATATGCGACGTGCCCACCAGGTGGAACTCCACATTGCAGGCCATAGTGGAGTTTCAGCTGCAGCACGCACGGGTCAGTCGCACTGCGGAACAGCACCACTTCACCACCAATGACTGGGCCTCCATGCGAGACCTGTGTGCCCTGTTGCGCTGTTTCGAGTACTCCACCAACATGGCCAGTGGCGATGACGCCGTTATCAGCGGTACAATACCACTTCTATGTCTCCTTGAGAAAACACTTAGGGCGATGATGGAAGAGGAGGTGGCCCAGGAGGAGGAGGAGGAGGAAGAGGGGTCATTTTTAGCACTTTCAGGCCAGTCTCTTCGAAGTGACTCAGAGGGAGGTTTTTTGCAACAGCAGAGGCCAGGTACAAATGTGGCCAGCCAGGGCCCACTACTGGAGGACGAGGAGGACGAGGATGAGGAGGAGGATGAGGATGAAGCATGGTCATAGCGGGGTGGCACCCAACGCAGCTCGGGCCCATCACTGGTGCGTGGCTGGGGGGAAACGCAGGACAATGACAATACGCCTCCCACAGAGGACAGCTTGTCCTTACCTCTGGGCAGCCTGGCACACATGAGCGACTACATGCTGCAGTGCCTGGGCAACGACAGCAGAGTTGCCCACATTTTAACGTGTGCGGACTACTAGGTTGCCACCCTGCTGGATCCCCGGTACAAAGACAATGTGCCCACCTTACTTCCTGCACTGGAGCATGATAGGAAGATGCGCGAGTACAAGCGCACATTGGTAGACGCACTACTGAGAGCATTCCCAAATGTCACAGGGGAACAAGTGGAAGCCCAAGGTGAAGGCAGAGGAGGAGCAAGAGGTCGCCAACGCAGCTGTGTCACGGCCAGTTCCTCTGAGGGCAGGGTTAGCATGGCAGAGATGTGGAAAAGTTTTGTCAACACGCCACAGCTAACTGCACCACCACCTGATACGGAACGTGTTAGCAGGAGGCAACATTTCACTAACATGGTGGAACAGTACGTGTGCACACCCCTCCACGTACTGACTGATGGTTTGGCCCCATTCAACTTCTGGGTCTCCAAATTGTCCACGTGGCCAGAGCTAGCCTTTTATGCCTTGGAGGTGCTGACCAGCCCGGCGGCCAGCGTTTTGTCTGAATGTGTATTCAGCACGGCAGCGAGCGTCATTACAGACAAACACAGACAATTGTCCAGCCAGGGCAGAGTTCTGGAGGATGACGAGGTGGAGGATGAGGAGGAGGAGATGGAGGAGGTGTGATATGCCCCTGCTCTACCTAGTAGACAGGTTAATAAATTTTGCTAATTTGTCTGTTACATTCTCGGGTGAAATTCACCAATTTTTGGCTGTGATATACCCCTGCTATACCTAGTAGACAGGTAAATACATTTCACTAATTTGTCTGTTACATTTTCGGGTGAAATTCACAAATTTTTGGCTTTAATATACCCCTGCTTTACATAGTGGAAAAGGAAATACATTTCACTAAGGCTACTTTCACACTTGCGGCAGTGTGATCCGGCGGGCAGTTCCGTCGTCGGAACTGGCCGCCGGATCCGCCGATCTGCTGCTGCCTGAAAGCATTTGTGAGACGGATCCGGATGCGGATCCGTCTCACAAATGCATTGCAAGGACGGATCAGTCTCTCCGCTTGTCATGCAGACCGACGGATCCGTCTTGTACATTTTTCGCATTTTTACTGATCTGCGCATGCGCATGCCGGAACGACGGATCCGGCATTCCTGTATTCTGAATGCCGGATCCGGCGCTAATACATTCCTATGGGAAAAAATGCCGGATCCGGCGTTCAGGCATGTCTTCAGTTTTTTTCGCCGGAGAAAAAACCGTAGCATGCTACAGTTTTCTCTTTTGCCTGATCAGTCAAAACGACTAAACTGAAGACATCCTGATGCAAACTGAACGGATTACTCTCCATTCAGAATGCATGGGGATATGCCTGATCAGTTCTTTTCCGGTATAGAGCCCCTGTGACGGAACTCTATGCCGGAAAAGAAAAACGCTAGTGTGAAAGTACCCTAATTCGTCTGTTACATTGTTGGGTGACAAATGCTCATCTTTTGTGCTAGAAAGTACATTTGCGGCCTACATTTGCGGCAACCCAAAGTTGAATGAACCTCTCCTCTGTCTGGGTGCTGGGGCCTAAAAATATCTGACAGTGGCCTGTTCCAGTGGTGGGTGACATGAAGCCTGATTCTCTGCTATGACATGAAGCCTGATTCTCTGCTATGGGACCTTTCTCCTCTGTCTGGGTGCCGGGGTCTAAAAATATCTGACAGTGGCCTGTTCCAGTGGTGGGTGACATAAAGCCTGATTCTCTGCTATGACATGAAGCCTGATTCTTTGCTATGGGACCTCTCTCCTCTGTCTGGGTGCCGGGGCCTAAAAATATCTGACAGTGGCCTGTTCCAGTGGTAGGTGACATGAAGCCTGATTCTCTGCTATGACATGAAGCCTGATTCTCTTCTATGACATGAAGCCTGATTCTCTGCTATGGAACCTCTCTCCTCTATCTGGGTGTCGGGGCCTAAAAATAGCTCCGAGTGTAGGTTCCTGCACCCACAAACGCCAGGAACACAATTGTCTAGCCAGGGCAGAGTTCTGGAGGATGACGAGGTGGAGGATGAGGAGGAGGAGATGGAGGAGGTGTGATATGCCCCTGCTCTACCTAGTAGACAGGTTAATAAATTTTGCTAATTTGTCTGTTACATTCTCGGGTGAAATTCACCAATTTTTGGCTGTGATATACCCCTGCTTTACCTAGTAGACAGGGAAAAACATTTCACTAATTTGTCTGTTACATTTTTGGGTGAAATTCACCAATTTTGGGCTTTAATATACCCCTGCTTTACATAGTGGAAAAGGAAATACATTTCACTAATTCGTCTGTTACATTGTTGGGTGACAAATGCTCATCTTTTGTGCTAGAAAGTACATTTGCGGCCTACACTGCATTTAGGACAGTACGAATCAGGTGAGGCCAGAACAAGTACAGACTATAGCAGATTGGGGGCTGACAGTGCCTACAGTTCATTCGCATTGTCTACCACCCAGTCCCCTTATGAAAGATCAGAGTTGGCACCTACAGCCCATGGCCATCTTTCTTTCAACTCACCCCCTTGCAAATCAGGCAAGCAGTCTGAGCTCTCCAGCAAGGAACCCTGATTCGCCGCTAACCGTGATCAACATGGTAGGCGCAGAAATGAACATCGAAAGTTAATAGAGCAGATATCCAATTGGATCATGGACATCACTGGGACGTGCGACATGGTGGAGCAGTATATGTGCACACGCCTACACATACTGCAGCTAGTGTATTGTCTGAACGTTTGTTTAGCACTGCTGGAGTGGGTTATCACAGGTTATTATTTCCTAATGTTTTGGGGTGTACCCTAATTTAAACAAAAAAATAAAAATAAAACCAAAAAGCAGTGTAGGCTACCTCCTCCTCCTCCACCGCCGCTTCCACCTACGCTGCCACATCCACCGCCTTCTCAACCTCCTACTCCATATGGACCTCGTCCTCCAAGATCAAGATTATTATTTTATTTTTACAGATTTTGTTATTTTAAGTCATTTCCATATCCACATTTGTTTGCAGAGCACTTGCCATGCTCTTAACCACATTTTGCTGCCATTTGAAGCCCTCTAGCCCTCTCCATGAATTTTTAGAGCCATTTTAGTGCTCCAAAGTGTGGGTCCCTATTGACTTCAATGTGGTTCAGGTTCAGGGTCAAGTTTGGGTCCCGAACTCGAACTTTTTTGTGAAATTCGGCCGAACCCATCGAACCCGAACATCCAGGTGTCCGCTCAACTCTAATAATGAGGGATACCGAAGGCATACCTGGATGCAGTCTTACTCTCAGCCATCTTATAAATCTCAGGGAGTGTCTTCAGCTCTATCTCCTGCACTAACATTGCTGGAGCGAGTGGTTCTTTCTTGACAACATCAGATTAAGTAGGAACAGCATCTCCTGTCCAAGGTGATCCATCTTTCGTGAACCTGAAATTATCTACCAGAAACTTAAAAATGTGGTTATTAATTAGAGACAGTTATGTGAATTAGAATTTTTATTTTTAGAGGTGGGAAGGCACTACTACTCCCTCCCCCCTCCAGAGCCAGCAGAGTCGTCAGATCTAAATTTGTGCACATTTTAGGTGGTGAACAGTTGGTGAGTGGAGTAGAAACTGCATTACTATCTACTCCTACACATGTAATACTACCCTTTGCCATGAAAGATCATGGAACATGTTTGCGATGAGGCAATGGAATTAGATTCTAAGCATTTTATAGATAATAGGTATCCAACATTTGATTCTGGATTGTTAATTCCGTATGGGCGTTGCACTTGAAGGGCTGAACATTTGTAGCTCCTCCCATGGGCAAGGAAGTTGACAAGTACATACAAAGTTTTCCTTCCCCCTTCTATTGGAGAGGACTGATAGGCAGCCATGCCTGCCTTAGGCCTTTGTTCAATTCAACTTCAACAAAATGGAGGGCTATAGTGAACTTCACTCGGACCTAGCTAATAATAGACCTTTCCAGATGATCCTTAAGACCATCTACAAAGGCAGCACTTAAGATTTTCTCATGCATATTGTAAGGGATCGCCTCTTATTTGGGGGTCATTCTCACAGATACGACTTTAGGACACCAGGTTTCAGGTCCAAACCGTGCATTTATTGTGCACACTCCAACCAATTCAGGTTATCATGAAGTCGCAGCTTCACCTAACACATGTGACATCCACATAAAATAATAAACACTTGCCCGGCTAGGCTCTAACTAACACAGAGTTTCCTGACTCACCTAAGTCCTTGTTCACACCCTGTGAACACGTGCGGCTTTCTCAGCCAATGTCCCACAGCCTCCTGGCTGTACAGAGCACAGTACGCCCACTGCCTCCAGTCCTGTGCCTCAGCACACATGGGGGAATAGTGGTCTCTCAGCCCTCCTGGCTTGGACCACACAGAGCCTCCAGGCCTCTGTCCACAGGCAACACACTCCCCCCTTGCTGACATCCTGGGAGGTGCTTTGTGCCAGCCTGATTACTTCCAGCTGGTCTCACCTGTGGAGGAATAGGGGTGCGGACCAAACTATCCACCCCTTCCTTGCCTCTAACCTGTGTGAGACCTGTCACTGTCTCACATATCCCCACCCCCTTTGTTCAAGCCCGTGAGGGTGAACACCTGCATAACCACGGGAGGCTGGTGAGAGGGCATCCACCTGGCCTGGACGTGGGGAACAGCCACCCACCCTGCTCTTTGGCTGCTCCCAATAAGAACTGGCCCAGATTGGCTTTACAGCCACACTAAGTAACACTGTCAGCGAGCACTAGCTGCCGCTGACACAGAAAATTACTGGTTCTTATTTCACTGAGGCCAGGAACCTCGGTGACACGTACCTTCCCTTTGTTCTGCCAGACCCACGCCAGCAGAGCTTGGTTTATCACCAAAACCAACATCTTGCCTAACCAAAACTGCCTAAAGCCCTCATGTGCCCATCTCATGACCAGATACTCTTTTCCTACTTTTTCCCGAGTGATAATGATGCGCTGTCGTATATTTTGATCTCTTTCTCTTTTTAGATCCTCTGGCTCCTGTACATGCGCCTCACATCCTTTCTTGGACTGCTGCAGCTCTTGCCTGAACTGTTCCCAGTCATGGTCATATCCCGACACTTTCTCCTTTGCTTTGCAGGACTCCTTCAGCAGAGCATGCTTGCCCCTACTTGCTTCTTTTACGTGCATCTGGGTCACTTCTTCCTTCTTTCCAGCAGTAGTTACCCCAGCTACTATGGCAGTTTTAGAGACCTCTGCTTCTTTAGCGGCTTTTGCCACTTCGGCCGCGGCTCCCTTCGGCTTAACTTTGGTCTCTGTAGCACCTGGGGACTTCACGTCAACCAACACATCGGCCTTAACTTTTTCAGTCTTTGTCTTCTTGAAGTCTCCAGTCTCTTTGACCGCCTTCTCATCCTTCTCGGACATGGCACCATACACTTGCCTTGTTAACCCCTCCCCCTCTTTCTCATCGAGGCAGGAGGCACCAGGGTCTTCAGCAGACTCCTTGTGTTCTGTCATTTTCTCTTCCAAAAGAGCAGATTTTTCTGAGGCGCTGTTTAGAACCTCATCAGCCAGCTCATCTCTTTCCTGCTCTGCATGAAGTCTGGATCGATCAGAAGCTGCAAGTTCCTCTTGAAGTTGGAGAATTTCCGCTTCTATTAGTGACTCTAGTTCCTTCAGTTCATTCATCTCTTTCTGTGACTCCTCTGGAGATTCCTGCAGTTGCTCTGCGAGAACCGCTAGCCCTATCTCTAGTGTATCTAGGGACTGTGCAGAGCAAGCAAAAACATCTTCAACTTTGTATCAATCGGGAAATGGTGAATAATGAATTTAAACATACTGACCTTAGGAAACCATCAAAAAAATACCCCAGAAATGAAACTAGCGAAGAGATGGCTAGTTTCAAAAAATGTGTTGAATATGACATACGGAAATTAAAAGAAAAAACCAGGTTTAAACGGAATAATTTAACCAATGCAGAGGTAAAAGCATTAAAAGAATTGCAAAAAGAAGAAAGTATCGTTATTCGCCCCGCTGATAAGGGAGGCGCGATAGTGATACAGGATTTAGAAAAATACAATTCTGAATGCCTACGTCAACTCTCAGACAGTAGCACATACAGAAAACTTCAGAATGATCCGACGGAAACTTTCTTAACAGAACTAAAAGAATTTTGTATTAGAGGTAAAGACATAGGTATTTTAAATGAAGATGAATTTAACTTTTTAACAAATATATCCCCACGTATTCCTGTTTTTTATTGTTTGCCAAAGGTACATAAAAACAAAACTAATCCACCTGGCCGTCCAATTATATCCGGGATTGGCTCCTTGACGTCAAACTTATCTAGATTTGTAGACGTGACACTACAATCTAGAGTAAAACAAGTCCCTTCATACGTCAAGGACACCACTCAAATTATCAAAATTATAGAATCCTTGGAGTTTAAAGATAATTGGACTATGGGTACCCTTGACGTACAATCATTATATACCGTAATTAGGCACGAACAGGGCAAAAAATCTGTCACATCCCAACTATTACTAGAAGGCACCTTAAATCAAAAACAAATAGAATACGTGGTGGACGCTATAGATTTTATTTTAAAACACAATTATTTTAATTTTTTAGAAGATTTTTATATACAAATGCAGGGCACAGCCATGGGCACCAGGTTCGCCCCCAGCTATGCAAATTTATTTATGGCACAGTGGGAATGTGAAAATATCCAACCCAAGCTGGGGACGAATCTGGTGCTCTGGCAACGATACATCGACGATGTATTTTTTATATGGCAGGAAGATGGGGACTCTTTAAATCAGTTTTTAAATGATATTAATAATAATGAGTGGAACTTGTCTTTCACAGGAAAGACTAACAAAACATCATTAGAATTCCTAGACTTAAAAATCTCCAATAAAGACGGTAAACTACAATGCACAACCTTTGTTAAACCCACAGCATGTAACAGTTATATTTTATTTAACAGCTGTCATCTCCCTAATTGGTTGATTAACATCCCACAGGGACAATTGAGAAGAGCTAAACGTAACTGCACACAGGATGAGGAATTTAAAAAAGAAGCTAAAATTATGACTGATCAATTTTTGGATAAAAAATATCCCATAGAAATTTTAGATGCTGCTCTTAATAAAGTAAAGGAGATGGATAGGCAAAAATTAGTAGTCATATCAAATACAAACAATTATAGCCATAAAATTGATGAATTCCTCACCTGCAGCACGGAAAATGTGATATACGTAATCGAATGCCCGTGTGGGCTTCAATATGTAGGAAGGACTAAAAGGACACTCAAAAAGCGTATTGCAGAACATATTAGTAATATAAAAAAGGGATTTGAAACCCATTCATTATCATCCCATTTTAAAACAGTACACAATCAAGACCCTTCAGGATTGAAATTTATAGCCATCGATAGGGTACAAAAGGATTGGAGAGGGGGAAACCATTTAGAAAAAATGTCACGGTTGGAAACAAAACGAATTTATGAACTCAACACCTTACAACCGTCAGGATTGAACGCAGACTTTGAACTATTTGGTTTCCTATAGGGTGGATGCCATCTGTCGATGACTAACTGGACTATATTATATATTGGTCCAGTTTCTCCTCTACACTTGGCATTTACCCTACTACTTTACCCCCATTGTTCTACCACCACTGAGAGAAAGGAAAGAACAAAACAATTCACTTTCGATATGTCTGGAATGTGTTAATGGCTTTGATGCTCTTTAAATCTATGATTACGCTTTTTTAGTATTCCTTTAATGTTTGAAAATAATCGGATGTGAACCACCCCTGTAAAACCTGTTGAAGAATTTGGGAATTCATTTTTAGAAAAATCGCATCATTAACGCATGTTTAAGACCTCTGCGATTATGGTGCGTTTTTTGTTTTGTTTTATAATATATGAATGTCCTCATGTACTACTATGTCAATGATGAATTAGTGCCCATTTGAAGTTTTAGACAAATCCTGAATGTTTTAAGTATTTTATCTTTTAAATTCGTTATAGAAGGTACCAAGTGAACTATTTCAATGAAATATTTGGAAAAATCTAAATTTTGAAGAAAACGCACCGGAGCCGCACTGAAACCGCATGCGGCACCGGTGCGTTTTTTCTATTGGTCGATTCCTGATTATATGGAGATTAATTGTACATAAGCATTTCTTATTCTATCGTTTGGAAGTGTGATATTTAATGACATATTTAAATTTTAAGCTGGAGAGAATTATTATTTGGATCCCAATCCTGGAAAAAGTAAGATTCCAGACCAGTCCTTCATACATGCTGTAATCACTATAAAAATGGGAAAATAGAAGGGGGATGTTAACCACTGAGGAAGGGGTCAATACTATAAATCCCCGAAACGCGTCTGGTACAAGTTCCCCCCTAAAGGAAACAAGGCCTGTATAACTCCGGAGATTTGGACACTGCTTTATGAAAAAGATTTTCTTCAAAACCTACTAACTGCGACATCAGAGACGCCAGAAACACGTGGACCAAACAAATCCAAGTGGCGCCAAGTTTTGAATCCAAGCAGTAACCCTTGAGACCGGGACTATATCAACCAAACGTGCCGAGTCGAGGGCTCACTGTCCAGCAAACCTCCGGGTAAGATTATACTGAATTTAGCGATCGCTTATTGAAACATTACAGCGGGACGCCGCTGTACGCATCAGTAGCTTCTTACTATTATTCGCAACAAGCGAACAGCTACATCATCTTGAATTTTTGTTACCTTATGCACACAACGTTGCAGATTCTTTGAAGTGCAGGTGACTATTTCCTATCAGGAGAACTTTGCATTCAGTCATAGACTGAAGTATATGAAGAGACTGATATATCTGGAAACTTTGATATCCAAACAAATTACAATATCAATTGACTTGTCATATGCATAAACCATTACCAGAGTGGAAAACAATGGATTAATTTATGGATTAACTTATTTATTAATCTATTCATTTTGGGATCAACTTATGTCGTTATTTAATACAATTTTAATAGGACTGTAATTTCACTTGCTATTTGTACTATTTTATTGAATATCATTTTTTATTGCTTATCTATTGTTATATTAACCCTACTGCAATTTTAAATATATTATTACAATAAAGATCCCTTTACTTAAGAGAGTGCCCCACTTTTACTTTATACATCTTCAACTTTGTAGCTGTACTGTCCTGTCAGATCATCTACAACTGTCAGGATATGAGCTTCAGACACTAGGCTGTCACCCGACTGAACTCTCGTCTCGTCAGATATAACTCATCTGGTCGCTAGACTCGCTACTAGTAACCACTTTAGTTTTGCTGGGTCTTGACAGGGTAGTCTCACTCTCGGAGTTGCTAACTGTCACGGCACATAGGCCACTTATACTGCTCGAGTCATTATTAACCCTGGCCTCTAGGGACACCCCTGAGTCAATCACCACCTGGGACATTTTATTAATCATAGAAACCTGTGGAGACTGCACATCCACCTCTGGTCCGTGTGGTACACCCTCTAGCCCCGCCACATTGTCTACAATGGGGACTCCTAGCGGTGTTTCTTCAACATTTATCAACACTTTATATCAGACACATGGTTACCAACAGGGGGAGCTTTTTCCCCAATCACAGCCTGCAAAGGAAAAGGCATGTCATTATCCCATATTTCATATGACATCACATTTTCCTTATGCATTTCCGCACTTTTGTCACCATCACTTTGCATTTGACCAGCACCATTGTTTCCAATGGTCAATATTCTTTCCCCATGCAGGTCAAAGTGCAGCTCCCTTAAAGGAACAGGTACAGGTTCTGCAGGAGTTTTTGCACTCTCTGCAGAAGTGTCTCCATTACTCCACCACTCCCAGCATAAGGGAAAAGTACACCCTAACACTCCCTCATGCATAAGCTTATCTGTCACATCAAGTTCATCAGTCTCTGTTCTCATTGGAGTCTCGCGCTCAGTGAAAATCAGTGGATAGTCCTTATCCGCACGACTGTCCAGCACCTTTATTATTTTACCAGTCTCAGGTTTCAATATTGTGCTACCTCTTACCCGGGCTAGCATGGGATCCCGGATCCTTGTCATCCATGTCTAGCTTTGGTCATGGGCAACTGAGGTAACACAGAAACCTTCTCCCCTGCGGATTTCTGCGAGGGAGCCATCACAGCCGGCTTATCCGCCTGTCCAGACACAGTCTTTTCTCTGTGTGACTTATTACCTACCGGCCCAGCAGGTATCCCCTGCCGCCGGCTCACTGTCACTGGCTCTGCCACATAGTTAATAACAGAAACAGTCTTACCCTTTGTAATCAACCATTCTGGTAAAGCAGTGACCTCCTCTCCCGCAGACTCATCAAGGTTGTGGTTGCTCCTAGCAACAGCCTTACTGCGCCTCCGCACTTCCTCTCTAGGACTCCGGACACAGTCGCAGGGAAGATATGCACTCCTGAGAACCGCACCGCTCTCCACCTCTTTGTCTTCCCGACGGTTGCCCTTGGCAACGGCATATATCTGCTGTTCATCGGATTCTCCAGGTACACAATTTGTAGCATTTTCTCCGCTCCACAGCTGCCAAAATAATGGGAAGTCTTTGCCAAGCACAAACTCCACTTCCAGGTTCTCACATTTTAAGAGCTCCCATTGCACAGAGCCATAGTCTGTTATAAAGGTCAGAGACACGGTGACATCTGTCTCTGGCCCTCTCTCCAGAAAGTCCAGCACTTCAGGCCTGACGCGAGACACCTGCTGGCGGGCATCTAGAGTGACCCCCAGCGGGATTCCCCCAATCACCAACTTGCAGGATCTTTCTGTATCGGATCTTCTGACATCACCATCCTCTTGGAACTTTGTACAGGGTCCATACAGTGTTGAGAACCCATTTCTCAAGGCCAGCTGCAACTGTGCCTCCAAAGCCTCTTGCTCTGCATCAAATTTCGCCAATTCATTTTTAGTGTAGCCAATTGCTATGGCCATTTCTTCTGCCTGCTGTATGCGCCAGCGCTGCCGGACGTACTCTTCCCCGAGACCCATGGTAGCAGGAAAAGCTTTCAGCCACAAGTCCACTTTTGCTGGGCTACTGGCCCTTTAATTCACTGCAGTTTTACTTGCACCACAACAAAATAGTTCACACTCTTTATGAGCAGCACCTGCTCCACTGGACAAAAAAAAGCTTCCGTTCCTTTAACGCCACAGACGGCAAAAAACAGCTTTTAGTAGCACCTGCAGTCTCCGCGTTGCCCCTAGCAACCGACCGTTGCCCTTCTCTCATGGACAACTTGCCCGCATCCGACACCAATTGTAAGGGATCGCCTCTTATTTGGAGGTCATTCTCACAGATACGACTTTAGGACACCAGGTTTCAGGTCCAAACCGTGCATTTATTGTGCACACTCCAACCAATACAGGTTATCATGAAGTCGCAGCTTCACCTAACACATGTGACATCCACATAAAATAATAAACACTTGCCCGGCTAGGCTCTAACTAACACAGAGTTTCCTGACTCACCTAAGTCCTTGTTCACGCCCTGTGAACACGTGCGGCTTTCTCAGCCAATGTCCCACAGCCTCCTGGCTGTACAGAGCACAGTACGCCCACTGCCTCCAGTCCAGTGCCTCAGCACACATGGGGGAATAGTGGTCTCTCAGCCCTCCTGGCTTGGACCACACAAAGCCTCCAGGCCTCTGTCCACAGGCAACACACTCCCCCCTTGCTGACATCCTGGGAGGTGCTTTGTGCCAGCCTGATTACTTCCAGCTGGTCTCACCTGTGGAGGAATAGGGGTGCGGACCAAACTATCCACCCCTTCCTTGCCTCTAACCTGTGTGAGACCTGTCACTGTCTTACAATATCTAAGGTAAGCTCAAAAACCCAAATCCACCCAACTTTACACTCTCTGTCCTGTCCTGATCTATATTCAAACAATGTAACTGTCTGATGACCTAAACTCTTCCTCCCAGACTCAATGATCTTCACTATACATTGCTCACCCAAGAACAATGTAGAATTGTCCCCTTCACAATGTCCCACAGCTGAAGCTATAACTTGAGAGAAAGAATCAGCAGCTTTACATTGGACAACATTTTCCAAATCTCATCAATAACATGAGAAAGCTTTTCATATATTTGCTAATTCTCTACAAAACAACATAAGTAAGTCCTCTGAATTGGGAATTCTACTCATCGGGTAAAATTGATGTTATCACTGGGGAATACTTCTAGAAATATCACATTTTCCTGTGATTGAAATCCACTCATATCTGAATAAGGACTTAGAATGGGGGCAACCTTAGATTGACTAAATTGGTCAGGAATAGCCCAGCAGATCGGGGCGAACTTTGTTTGTTCGCCGAACATGCGAACATATGCCGATATTCGTGCCCGCCATATTCTTTTACATTGTGAAGAACTTTGACCCATGACACATCCATCAGGTGGTACAGGACAGCCAATTGAGACATTTTAGCACATGGACATACCCCCTTCCTTATAAATAGACCTGATCTGGTTGCCATTTTACATTCTGTCTTTTGTCAGTGTAGGGAGAGGTTGCTGTGTGGAGCAGGGACAGACTGTTAGAGTGTTAGTGACACAAATCGCTAGCTAATAGGTCCACAAAAGTCTTTTTAAGGACTGGTATAGGTGTATTATTGTTTGGTGTGCAGTATATAAGGGTGTAATACACTTATAATATACTTTCTAATATAGTAAGCATATTATAGTGGATTTGTATAGTGCAGCATTGTGACTGGTGATCGGTTCTGCAGCGATACTACAACTACAAAGAGTGACAAACGCAATTAGAAAAAAATATTATAAATGGTGTGATAGACCAGTGGCCCCCAAAACCACATATTGAAGCGGAGTGTTATATAAGAATATACTTTTCAAATAGTGTATTTGGGTACTGCAGAAACTTAGCCTCTTTCACTGCGTTACCTCTGCTATGCACAGTGAGAAAATTTGCAGGAATTATTTTTTTTATAATTGGTGTGATAGACCAGTGGCCCCCAAAATGACATATTGAAGTGGGGTGTTATATAAGAATATACTTTTCTAATAGTGTATTTGGGTACTGCAGAAATTTAGCCGCTTTCACTGCGTTACCTCTGCTACACACAGTGAGAAAATTTGCAGGAATTATTTTTTTTGTAACTGGTGTGATAGACCAGTGGCCCCCCAAAACGACATATTGAAGCGGGGTGTTATAAAAGAATATACTTTTCAAATAGTATATTTGGGTACTGCAGAAATGTAGACACTTTCACTGCGTTACCTCTGCTACACACAGTGAGAAAATTTACAGTAATTTTTTTTTAATAACTGGTGTGATAGACCAGTGGCCCCCCAAAACGACATATTGAAGTGGGGTTTTATATACCTTCTTCCACATACATTGTGCTTCTCTAGAGACTTTTGTCACAGGGTCATTTAAAAAATGACAGGCAGAGGAAGAGGCAGGCCCTTCCAGAGGGGTGGTAGGGGTAGGGCAGGAGCACCAGGCCGGAGCCAAAGTGGGAAGTTGCAGAAGGTGAATTCAATTAAGTCAAAGGACGCACCAGACTTGGTTGAGTGGCTCACTCAGCCTTCCGCTTCTGCACCCTCCTCATCCTCTCTATCTGCACCCTCTTCACTCTCTGCTGTGTGCACCCCCAAAGATACCACCACCACCACCATATACCCTCCGCTTGAGTCACAGGAATTATTTTCCGATGTGCAGCCTTTCTTGGCATCGGATCAGGAAGAGGAGGTAGTAAGTGCAACAGCCACCACTCAGCAGTCTGACGACAGTACCCAGATCAGCCCAAGGAGGTTGGTCCCCGCTGTTGCTGCCTACTCCGAGATCTCTAATGTTAGTTGTGGGGAAGGTGACGTCAATGATGACGTGTCTATAAACGTAACGTGGGTGCCCACAAGAGAGGAAGAGGAGGGGAGTTCAAAAGGAGAGATGGACCAGCAGATAGGGAGGAGAAGCAGGACAAACTTACATTGCACAGGAGGGACAAACCAGACTGCTAATGTATCACGAGCGAGCAATCAACCATGTACGGTCACATCTGGCGATCCCAGGATGCCGGCACATGGCTCCGCAGTGTGGGCTTTTTTTAATGTGTCAGCTGCTGACAATAGTGTGGCCATCTGCAGCCTTTGCAGTCAACGCATAAGTTGCGGTAAGCCCAACACTCACCTAGGGATGACCGCCTTAAGAAGGCACCTGGCCTCCCATCACCGAGCCCAGTGGGAGCAACGCCGTCAGAACCCACAAAGCCACACTCCAGGCTCTCACTTCTAGCCTCTTCTCCTTCTCCTTTTCCTCTCTCCTCACAATTGTCCACTCCACCTTCCATCATGCCATCCTCATGTTTGTCTGGAAAAAGGCAGGCTTCCATTGCCCAAATGTTCGAGCATAAAAAAATGATGATGCCGGATAACCCTCTTGCCCAACGGTTGGCCTCTGGTTTGTCGGAACTGATAGCCCGCCAACTACTGTCATATAAACTGGTGGACTCAGAGGAATTTAGAAAATTTGTGGCCATTGGAACACCACAATGGAAGGTCCCAGGGAGGTAATATTTCTCGCAGAAGGGCGTCCCAGAGCTATATGGCCATGTTCAGCGGCAGGTGAATGCATCTCTGGCACACAGTGTCGGTGCCAAGATGCATCTGACCACAGACACATGGTCTAGCAAGCATGGGCAGGGAAGGTATATAACTTTTACTGCCCACTGGGTGAACCTTCTGACGGCCATCAAGCATGTAACCCGTGGCACCTGTGTAGATTTGGTTTAACCGCCACGGATTGCATGCAGGCCTGCCTCTTCTTCTCCTCCTCCTCCATCCTCCATCTCCTCCTCGGCTGACTCCTCCTTTTCCGCTGCTACTGTCTCTTCCACTGCGCTGCCCAAGATCCCCAGAACCTATTCAACATGCCAGGTGAGACGTTGCCATGCTGTGCTGCGTCTGTTCTGCCTGGAAGCCAAGAGCCACACTGGTCATGCACTCCTTTCAGCTTTGCATTCACAGGCAGATCAGTGGCTAACACCGCTCAATTTGACAGTTGGTAAAGTGGTGTGCGACAACCCTTTTCCTTCAATATACATCCACAAACTTTCATTTACTCTATCTCCTACTGCACTTCCAGCCTCTAGGGGAAACTCTTACACAATACTGCGTATTTCCGGATAATACCGGATATCTCTGCTACACAGGATCTCAAAATAAATGCTTTCAACTTTCTAACTGAAACTTTTCCTTTCTTTCTTGCATTTGCAGAGCCGCTGTTAACATCTCCTCAATACATCCTGTAACATTAGAATTGCCCCGTTTTCTGGTTACACACAGATCACAGTATCTGATTACTATTGAACCTGCTAGAGCAGTTACACAAAGATCAAATGATTATCTAATCATTACCAAACCCACAATTCTTTTGGTAAAGGGATACAAAATCTTGATAACTTAATAGGCGTTAATCCTACTCAATTCCCATCATGAGAACCCTTGGTCACTACTTATGAATTTCAAAAACTCTCGTCAGAGCTTGGCTTAGGTCCAATTCTATGTCAACTCAGCTATCTATCAATTCCTCCTTAGTTCCAGCACGTCCTACCATTCAAAGAAGGAATATTCAATATTCAAATGGGTTCTTTCATTCTAAAGGACAGATCAGCTATAATTTGAACCCTTCTATCGCGATAACACCAATTCAACTCTTGAGAACCCACAAAATCGGTAGTTTCAGAGGAAAGCTTTCTTACCTCGCTAGCGTGTGATCTCGTCTGATGGTTCCGTTTAAGTCGCTGTCATGGCGTTTGAATCGGAAGTTACTCAAGCTGTCTGCCCACTCGATTCTCATCTTCTTTGTGTGGTGCCAAATCAATTAGAAGTATAAGTATGTACGCACCATACTGCTTTCATAATGAGACCAGCCAAGTTGGTTTCATGAAAGCATCTTCTCACCCCCCTGAGCTAGAGCAAGAAGAGCTTTATTCAAGTTGCATTCACTTAAATAGCAGAAATGACATCACAAAAGGGGTGTTCCTTAAGAAAAGGCTCCATAACTTGATAGGAGGAGGATTTGAGTTTTATTGGCACATTCAAAAATGGCAACCTAACTTCCCCTCCCCCAGTGACCTTAAGACAAAGAAATGCACATGAGGCTCACATATCTGGTTTTCTGCCATCTTGTGGACCATAAAGAGTAATACAGTACATATAGAGAGAGAAAAAAACCCTCTCGCACCATCATGAGACCAGAACAAAAGGTGGAGCTCAGCCGTGCAGTCAAGTAATGAAGAAAAAGACCAGTGATGATAGCATGGGGAGAAGTGAAGGATGGATTCCATGTGAGAGCCAGGGAAATGCTGGAAGTTGTAGTCCTCTCTTCTTATACCTCCTGTTATGTAACATCAGAGTAAATTGCAAGAGAAGGTATAAGAGGAGAGGACTATAACTCCCAGCAAGTAAAGCTTGTTATGTAATATCAGAGTACATTACAAGAGAAGGTATTACAGGAGAGGAGTACAACTCCCAGCAAGTAAAGCTTGTTATGTAATATCAGAGTACATTACAAGAGGAGGTATAAAAGGAGAGGACTACAACTGTCAGCATGTCCAGTCCATTACTATGTAATATCAGAGTACATTACAACAAGATGGATATGCTGGCAGTTGTAATCCTCTCCTCTTATAATGTACTCTGATTACATAATAACGGATTGGACATGCTGGGAGTTGTAGTCTCATTCTCTTATACAGGGAGTGCAGAATTATTAGGCAAATGAGTATTTTGACCACATCATCCTCTTTATGCATGTTGTCTTACTCCAGGCTGTATAGGCTCGAAAGCCTACTACCAATTAAGCATATTAGGTGATGTGCATCTCTGTAATGAGAAGGGGTGTGGTCTAATGACATCAACACCCTATATCAGGTGTTATATATAGCCCCTTCCACTAGTGTAGGGGTTACAGGGCTCATCAGTCTTAGGCACGCGGGCATGCCTCGTTCCACCACATGGATCCGGGCATGTGCTTTAGCAGCATAGGGAGAGTGTTGAGGGTCTGACAGGGGTCACCCTTTCTCTTCCCTAGTTTGGGTCCGGTCAGTAGCTCCTTTTACTGTGTATGCTCTTGTTACCCTTAAACAGCCGTGACACCCCCCTGTCATTGATCAAACCCCTGTAAGGCTCCATTCAGACGCCCGTATGTGTTTTACGGATCCACACATCCATGGATCGGATCCGCAAAACACATACAGACGTCTGAATGGAGCCTTACAGGGGGGTGATCACCCCATATACACTCCCTGATCACCCCCCTGTCATTGATCACCCCCCTGTAAGGCTCCATTCAGACATTTTTTTGGCACAAGTTAGCGGAAATTGATTTTTATTTTTTCTTACAAAGTCTCATATTCCACTAACTTGTGTCAAAAAATCAAATCTCACATGAACTCATCATACCCCTCACGGAATCCAAATGCGTAAAAATTTTTTAGACATTTATATTCCAGACTTCTTCTCACGTTTTAGGGCCCCTAAAATGCCAGGGCAGTATAAATACCCCAGATGTTACCCCATTTCGGAAAGAAGACACCCCAAGGTATTCCGTGAGGGGCAAATTGAGTCCATGAAAGATTGAAATTTTTGTCCCAAGTTAGCGGACAGGGAGACTTTGTGAGAAAAAACTAAAAAAAAATTTTCGATGAACTCGCCATGCCCCTCATTGAATACCTTGGGGTGTCTTCTTTCCAAAACGGGGTCACATGTGGGGTATTTATACTGCCCTGGCATTTTAGGGGCCCGAAAGCATGAGAAGAAGTCTGGGATCCAAATGTCTAAAAATGCCCTCCTAAAAGGAATTTGGGCCCCTTTGCGCATCTAGGCTGCAAAAAAGTGTCACACATGAGGTATCGCCGTTCTCAGGAGAAGTTGGGCAATGTGTTTTGGGGTGTCAATTTACATGCTGGGTGAGATAAATATCTTGGTCAAATGCCAACTTTGTATCAAAAAATGGGAAAAGTTGTCTTTTGCCGAGATATTTCTCTCACCCAGCATGGGTATATGTAAAATGACACCCTAAAACACATTGCCCTACTTCTTCTGAGTACGGCGATACCACATGTGTGACACATTTTTGCAGCCTAGGTGGGCAAATGGATCCACATTCCAAAGAGCACCTTTCGGATTTCACAGGCCATTTTTTACAGATTTTGATTTCAAACTATTTTGCACGCATTAGGGCCCCTAAAATGCCAGGGCAGTATAAGTACCCCACAAGTGACCCCATTTTGGAAAGAAGACACCCCAAGGTATTCCGTGAGGGGCATGGCGAGTTCCTAGAATTTTGTATTTTTTGTCACAAGTTAGCGGAAAGTGATGATTTTTTTTTTTTTTATTACAAAGTCTCATATTCCACTAACTTGTGACATAAAATAAAAACTTCCATGAACTCACTCTGCCCATCACGAAATACAGAAGACACCTTAAGGTATTTCATGATGGGCATAGTGAGTTCATGGACGTTTTTATTTTTTGTCACAAGTTAGTGGAATGTGAGACTTTGTAAGGAAAAAAGCAAAAATAAAAAAAATTTCATCATATTCCGCTAACTTGTGACAAAAAATAAAAAGTTCTATGAACTCACTATGCCCATCAGCAAATATCTTAGGGTGTCTACTTTCCGAAATGGGGTCATTTGTGGGGTTTTTCTACTGTCTGGGCATTGTAGAACCCCAGGAAACATGACAGGTTCTCAGAAAGTCAGAGCTGCTTCAAAAAGCGGGAATTCACATTTTTGTACCATAGTTTGTAAACGCTATAACTTTTACCCAAACCATTTTTTTTTTACCCAAAATTTTTTTTAATCAAAGACATGTAGAACAATAAATTTAGAGAAAAATTTATATATAGATGTCTTTTTTAAAAAAAAAATTGCAACTGAAAGTGAAAAATTTCATTTTTTTTGCAAACATTTAGTTAAATTTCGATTAATAACAAAAAAGTAAAAATGTCAGCAGCAATGAAATACCACCAAATGAAAGCTCTATTAGTGAGAAGAAAAGGAGGTAAAATTCATTTGGGTGGTAAGTTGCATGACCAAGCAATAAAGGTGAAAGTAGTGTAGTGCAAAAGTGCAAAAAGTGGCCTGGTCATTAAGGGTGTTTAAGCTAGGGGGGCTGAGGTAGTTAACAATCCTGTAGAAGGCTTGCACAGTAAATTATCAATTTTTGCAGATGTCAATAAACTGTGTAAAGTAATTAACACAGAAAAGGACAGTACACTGCTACAGATCTGGATAAATTGGAGGCTCAGGCAAATAAGTGGCAGATGTAAGGTTATGCACATGGGAAGGAATAATGCAAGTAACTAGTACATACTAAATGGTAAAACACTAGGTAACACTGACATGGAAAAGGACTTAGGAATTTTAGTGAACAGCAAACTAAGCTGTAGAAAACAGTGTCAGGCAGCTGCTGCCAAGGCCAATAAGACAATGGGTTGCATCAAAAGGGCATAGATGCTGTGTACAGTTCTGGGCTCCTGTGAACAAGGCAGACATAGCAGAGCTGGAGAGGGTTCAGAGGAGGGCAATTCAAGTAATAGCTGGAATTGGTGGACTACAGTACCCAAAGAGATTATCAAAATGAGGGTTATTCACTTTAGAAAAAAGACAACTAAGGGACAATCTAATAACTATGTAAAAATATATCAGGGGTCAGTACAGAGATCTCTCCCATCATCTATTTATCCACAGGACTGTGACTGTGGCGAGGGGACATCCTCTGCGTCTGGAGGTAAGAAGGTTTGTACACAAACAGAAGAGGATTCTTTACATTAAGAGCATTGAGACTATGGAACTCTCTGCCTGAGGAGGTGGTGATGGTGAGTTCACTAAAAGAGTTCAAGAGGGCCTGGATGTATTTCTGGAGTGCAATAATATTACAGGATATAGCTACTAGAGATGGGTCGTTGATCCAGGGAGTTTTTCTGATTGCCTGATTGGAGTCGGGAAGGAATTTTTTTTTCCCCTAAAGTGGGGAAAATTGGCTTCTACCTCACAGGTTTATTTTGCCTTCCTCTGGATCAACTTGCAGGATAACAGGCTGAACTGGATGGACAGATGTCTTTTTTGGGCATTATAAACTACTAGTAGAAGGACCCGGCTTCACACAGGTATATTTCATCTATTTCAATTTATGTTTGTTAGTGCCATTAAAAGATATTGACATTATCCACTATAACAGTGACATCTACAGTACCCTGCCCCCTTAACATTGACCTCCACAGCCCCCCACCCCTACACACTGACCCCCCACAATGCCCTTCTCCTTAAAATGGGATCTCCACCCCAGCCTACCCCCTTAACTTTGACCTTCAGAGCAGCCTGCCCCTTTACCAGTGAGTTCCAAAGTACCCCACCCACCCCACAGGGGCCCAGCCATTTAACAGTGACCATAGGTTACAGTCCCCTTAACTGACCTTCACCATTCTCGGCCCACTTAACAGAGACCTCCACAGCAACTTCTCCTTTAAAAGTGACTGACACAGTAGCCTGCTTCCTTAATAATGACCTCCACTGTACCATGCTCCCTTAACAGTGACCTTACAGTACACCACTGCCCCTTTAATAGTGGCCTCCACAGTCCCCTCTACCTTAACAGTGACCTCCACAGTGCTTGCCCCTTTAACAGTGCCCTCCACAGCAACTTGCTCCCTTAACAGTGACCTCCACAGCGGCTGGTCCTTTATTAGTGATCTACACAGTACCCCGTCTCGTTAACAGTGATTTCCACAATAACCCGCCCCCTTAACAGTGACCTCAACAGAGCTCTGTTCCCTTAAAATGAAACCTCCACAACACTCCGTCCCCTTAACAGTGACCTGTACAGCACCCCGCCCCTTAAAACTGACCTTCATAGTGGGTCGTCCCCTTAACTGTGACCTCCACCATTCCCTGCCCCTTAACAGAGACCTCCACAGCGCCCGTCCCTTTAACATTTACCTCCACAGCATCCAGTCCCCTTAACAGTGACCTCCACAGCAGCCCGTCCCTTTAACTATGGCCTCCACTGCGGCTGCCCCTTTATTAGTGACCTCCACAGTACCCCATCTCCTTAACAGTGATTTCCACAACACCCCACCCTTAACAGTGGCCTCTACAGCAATCTGCATTTTAACACTGACCTGCATAGCGGACCGTCCCCTTAACTGTGAACTCCATAGCAGCCTGCCCCTGGGGTGGCCAGAGGTCCGGTTTTAGGCCAGACAGTCTGCCTTTCAAACTCCCTGTCCTCCATCTGGCGCAGGGCCTGGACGGACATAGGGATGTTCTTTTAAACAGCTCACGCTCAGACAGCAGCACTGTGCCGTCTGAGCGTGAGCTGCAGGGAGAAAGTCACCCTCCTTCCTACCCCTGAAGCTGACAGTTGATTTTTAACTTTATTTTTTCAATCCCCGTAGGCTGCGGAGTGGGAGGTGGCGCAACCTAACTGGGTCGGGGTGTGGCTTACCGGGACCTGGGGGCGGGGTTTTTCAGTCTGTCTTTTGAGGGTGGTCTGAATGGCCACCCTACCTGCCCCCTTAACTGTGACATCTACAGCACTCCGATCGCTTAAGTGTCATCCACAGTACCCTGCCCCTTTAAAGCTGACCTACAACAGTGAAGAAAATATTGGCTGATAAGGGTCATGTGACCGTGTGTATGGCAGTTGGCATATCAGGAGAAAGACCTGGAAGCTTCTATTAGCTAATGTAGGTCATGTTATGTGCCATATTTGCATTTTTTGGGAAAATCTCAGGAATGGTACGTCCTATAGTGTTGAGACCCAGTGTACCTGTGTGCCAAATTTCGTGATTGTAAATGCGATGCTGTGGATTCCTTTAGCGGACATACACACATACACTCAGCTTTATATATTAGATGTTACTTTGTAAATGAAACAAATCACCACTTTTGATTTGTAATGTTAGTATTTTTTGTTGCAAATATTTGCCATTATTGACAAATGTCCCCTGATGTCTCACTAAACAGTAGCATGAATTTTGTATTTGAAGTTCACATTTATTGAATGCTGTGACTTGGAGGAGAGAGGAGCTCCTCTTGTGAACTTATTTATAGGCGTGTCTCTATTGTGAACTGTGTTCAGATATATTAAATCAACTCAATTCACTCCTTTTATACTTACAGTTTTAACTGTGGAGCGCTAGTTTATGATGGGATGATAATGTCATGTACAGTCAGGTCCATAAATATTGGGGCATTGACACAATTCTAACATTTTTGGCTCTATACACCACCACAATGGATTTGAAATGAAACGAACATGACGTGCTTTAACTGCAGACTGTCAGCTTTAATTTGAGGGTATTAACATCCAAATCAGGTGAACGGTGCAGGAATTAGAACAGTTTGCATATGTGCCTCCCACTTGTTAAGGGACCAAAAGTAATTGGACAATTGGCTTCTCAGCTGTTCCATCACCAGGGATGAAACCCAGAGTCTGGTGATGTCTATGCGTTCCAGACTTCAGACTGCAAAGGATTTGCAACCAAGAATTAAAAAGTGAAAGTTTGGTTTTGATTATTATTCTGTCCCATTTCTTTTGGTCCCTTAACAAGTAGGAGGCACATATGCAAACTGTTGTATTTCCTACACCGTTCACCTGCATATACCCTCAAATTAAAGCTGACAGTCTGCAGTTAAAGCACGTCATGCTCGTTTCATTTCAAATCCATTGTGGTGGTGTATAGAGCCAAAAATTTTAAAATTGTGTTGATGTCCCAATATTTATGGACCTGATTGTACGTGACCAGTTTTTATTAGCTACCTGAATGCTATGCTAGTGGTTAAAATCTGTCCCACAGTTTCCTCCTTCATTTCCTGTCGAGTGAGATTCAACCTATTCAACCATTTCACTATTCACACAACTTTGGAGTCAGATATACAGGTACTTGCTCAATGCTCAGGTGTTATAATTCCAGTTTTTTTTGTAATGTCTATGCATAAAGCTAATTTATGAATAATTCAAAATGAGTGAATTCTCTGGAATATTCCCCAGATTGTCCATATTTGTCTGATTTTATCACTTTACATTGAGATTGGATTATTTCATTTGTTAATTATTTGTTGTGGGAGAAATATAATTACTAGTATCTAAAACTATATAGTAACAGTAATACAGACAAATAGACTAAGAATATAATTTCTATTTTCTGGGATGTTGTATACACACGGTATGTGTTTATTATTAGTTTTGCTCATTTGTTAGGATGTTATACATTGTAATTTATCTTTAGCAAAGAACTGTACATTCGTCTTTTTGGTAGCGAAGTTATTAAAATAGATTTTATCAAGATAATTAAATCACTGAATTTATTACATTTGAAAACTGTCAAAATAGATGAAGATACTCATTATGTCATTATTTGTAAAAAAATAGGTTCTATAATTAAATCACAGTTTGCCCATATCAATGATCAGAACGTTATCAAATGTTATCACTTACAGTAAATGCTGGTATAGACCACTACTGAGATCTTGTGTATTGTTCATATTACGGCCATATTTCTGATCTATAGACCTGGGAGTCTACACAATACACAGAAACTCTGGACAGACTCAGCTGGGTGACTACTCAGCATATACTGTAAATTATATGAGAAGAACAGTATTGCTTCTCTTCACAGACCCTATAGTATTAATGCTGCCCAGTGTCAGGATTATATGTGTATTTTGATGTTGTGTAATATTTTCTTTTACTGGTTTGTGTTTTAAAGATGTTCTACATTAAACTTATAAGATGTATAAGAGTAATACACCAAATAAATAGATCTGTTAAAAAGAACTTCAGTATGAGACAGCCTTATTCAAAATAGAACTATACAGAACATGTATATTGTCTTGATTAAATTCAATAGGCAGATTTATTACGATTGTAGGAACAGATATAAGAATGGTGAATTATACAAGCTATGTCTGTCATATTGCATTGCTTAGTTCTAACTAATGTTTCTGTCCCTTTATTTCGCAAACCTTCGTTTACTTTTTTTCATTTTTTATTTGACCTTGTGTCACAGATTGGACTCTGACCTTTAAAAAAATGTTCTGCAACATTATGACATTATACTTAGAACAAGCTAAAAGAAAAGAGATTAGTATTTGGCATGTTTTAGCTTGTGGACATGGCTGTGTAACAGGCAAATATTCACCTAAGGCTGAGTTCACACGAGCGTGACGGATTAGGTCCGGATGCGTTCAGGGTGCGTTCAGTTAAACTCGCACCATTTTGCAAGCAAGTTCAGTCAGTTTTGTCTGCAATTGCGTTTAGTTGTTCAGTTTTTTCCGCGCGGGTGCAATGCGTTTTGATGCGTTTTTCACGCGCGTGATAAAGAACTGAAGGTTTACAAACAACATCTCCTAGCAACTATCAGTGAAAAACGCATTGCATCCGCACTTGCTTGCAGATGCAATGCGTTATTAACGCAGCCCCATTCACTTCTATGGAGCCAGGGCTGCGTGAAAAACGCAGAATATAGAACATGCTGCGATTTTAAAGCATTGCAGAAGTGATGCATGAAAAAAAATGCTCATGTGCACAACCCTCATTGAAATGAATGGGTCAGGATTCAGTGCAGGTGCAATGCGTTCACCTACTGCATTGCACCCGCGCGGAAATCTCGCCCGTGTGAACGCAGCCTAAGGCCCCTTTCACACGGGCGAGTTTTCCGTGCGGGTGCGATGCGTGCGGTGAACGCATTGCACCCGCACTGAATCCTGACCCATTCATTTCTATGGGGCTGTGCACACGAGCGGTGATTTTCACGCATCACTTGTGCGTTGCGTGAAAATCGCAGCATGCTCCTCTTTGTGCGTTTTTCACGTAACGCAGGCCCTATAGAAATGAATGGGGTTGCGTGAAAATCGCATGCATCCGCAAGCAAGTGCGGATGCGGTGCGATTTTCACGCATGGGTTCTAGGTGACAGTCTATTCACTGTATTATTTTCCCTTATAACATGGTTATAAGGGAAAATAATAGCATTCTGAATACAGAATGCTTAGTATAATAGTGCTGGAAGGGTTAAAAATAATAAAAAAGTTAACTCACCTTCTCCTCTTGTTCGCGTAGAGGCCGGTCTGTTCTTTAGCTGTGGGCTGAAGGACCTTTGATGACGTCAGATCACATGCTCCATCACCATGGTGATGGACCATGTGATTGGAGCATGTGATCTGACATCACCTCAGGTCATTCAGTCCACAGCTAAAGAACAGACCGGGATCTACGCGAACAAGAGGAGAAGGTGAGTTAACTTTTTTATTATTTTTAACCCTTCCAGCCCTATTATACTATGCATTCTGTATTCAGAATGCTATTATTTTCCCTTATAACCATGTTATAAGGGAAAATAATACAATCTTCAGAACATCAATCCCAAGCGGGTTTGGGTACCAAACATGCGCGATTTTTCTCACGCGAGTGCAAAACGCATGACAATGTTTTGCACTCGCGTGGAAAAATCGCGCATTTTCCCGCAACGCACCCGCCTCTTATCCGGGCAAAAAACATGACGCCCGTGTGAAAGAGGCCTAACTGTTTTGCCAGCGTCTAGCTCAGGCATTGGGAAAAGCAGCCAACTGCTCTGCCTGAGCTGGGCTGGGCTCGGGCAGAAAGTGGAGGGTGGAGGGCTGCTTTAGCTGCTGATATCTCACGAATGGTAGCAGCTACAAACATTCAAATGGTCTTGTATGAAAGCTGACATTCTAGGCTTTCATACAAGACCAAGCAACAGAGGAGAAATCACTGTTAGAAATTGAGTTGGGAATATACACGGGTAAAACCTGCTTTTACTTTCAATTTCAGCAGTATGCACTGCATCCCGATTTCTATCAGAGATATCTTCCCCTGTACTTATACCAAACCAGAGATATGAGCAGCTAAAGCAACCCCCCCCCCCCCCCCCCCCCCATTCAATCTGGAGGAGTAGAGATAGAGCAGTTACAGAGCTGACAGCTGCAGGAGGAGAGAAAAAACTCTAAAAATATATAGAAATATGGTATTATCATCATTGTATTGACCCAGATAATAAAATTATATTATTTTTGCCACACAGTGAACGCCGTAAAAAAATTCCACAAAATAATGTAAAAATTGCAGTTTTTTTAATCTTTCCCCCTAAAAATAAAAAATAACCCAAAATATACCCCAAAATGGTTCCTAAAAAAACGACAACTAATCCCGCAGAATTTTTTTTTTTAAAGAAAAATTATAAAGTTGTGACTGCTAGAACGCAAAAGGGAAAAATATTATTGGTCCTTTAAGGTCAAAATGAATGATGTCACTAAGGGGGTTAAAAATGCAATAGTGTCCCCTGAGTTGTGCGCAGACACACATTAAAAATCTACAATGAAAAAAGTGAATATGTTGGGAGGGTTTTTACAATTTTAACGTGACTGTTAGGAGGTTAACCCATTCTTACGTGCTATCAATGCACAAGTCACAAGACTATTTTAGAGCTGTCATTTGAATGTAAAAACACAATCAAATCACAGGAAATTGGCAGGTAAATCGTAATCACACCCCACTACTGCCCCCAACGATGGTGACATAGCAAAACTTAGAATGGGTCCCCTGCACCAGCCAGTTTCCAGTATGTTTGCATAAATCACTCCCAGGCAATGCAGGATGCAAAGTGCAACGCCTTAGGTTTCTGATGAATTTACATTTTATTTGTAATAAAAATGTTACCCTACGCCTCTCCACTTTTTTTTCGATCTCTGTGTCAGTAAAGTGCAACAGTTGCTTAATATCTAAGGTGCTTATTCTGAACACTATATTTCACAATGTATTTACATCACGTAAACTAGCATAAATACATTGAATACATGGACATCCTGCTTCCCTTCAATTACAAAGCTGTCAGCCTGCAGCCACCAACTAGGGGGAGCTCAGTGCATGGGAATTCATGCAGTTACGACGGAGTGAAATGGAGGCTGTAATTATCTGTTTGCACTAAACTCCCTGTAGTGGTGGCTGCATGAACATGCATGTTTTTCACATTTGGAATAGAAGAAAGGAATTCATAGCCGGGCCCTCCTTCCCGTCATGTGAGTTTCATGTCATCTCATGTCGGTGTTTAAACCAAGCCTCATGGTATGATAACTGCTGTGACTGACAACTGACACACTCGCAGACAAAAAAAATGGTTGTATTTAGTGTAAATGTGGTATGCTCCATCTCCATCAGAAATCATATACACACAGTAGAGATGAGCAAATTTAAAAAAAAATCATTTTGTGTCCAATTTGCCACATTTTTGTTTAAATTCAGTTTGTGTCCAAATTAATTCTACATGAATCAAACATGCTTCTTACACTCCTAGGACTTCTTTAAATAATGTTTTCAAAATCTTTTTTTTTAAATCTTTTTTACAACTTTTTCTCCCCCACTTCCCTTTTAAGTCCTTGAGCACAATGAGAACAATAACAAATAATGTCAGAATAACACTGACATATAGCTAAGAGTAAGGCCCTTTTCATATGAGTGAGTTTTCCACGCGGGTGCAAAGCGTGAGGTAAACGCATTGCACCCGCACTGAATCTGGAACCATTCATTTCTATGGGGCTGTACACATGAGCGGTGATTTTCATGCATCACTTGTGCGTTGCGCAGCAAGCTCCATATTGTGCGTTTTTCATGCAATGCAGGCCCCATAGAAGTGTGGATGCGGTGCGATTTTCACGCATGGTTGCTAGGTGATGATCGGGACCCGATCTTTATTATTTTCCCTTATAACATGGTTAAATAGTGACATTCTTAATACAGAATGCTAAGTAAATTAGGGATGGAGGGGTTAAAAAAAATATAAAAAATTAAACTCACCTCATCCACTTGATCACACAGCCCGGCTTGTCTTCTTTCTTCTTCTTTGAGGACCTGGGAGAAATAGACCTTTGGTGACGTCACTACGCTCATCAAATGGTGCGTCACATGGTTTATCACCCTTCACATGGTCCGTCACATGGTCCATCACCCTGGTGATGGACCATGTGATGAGCGCAGTGACGTCACCAAAGGTCCTTTTCTCTCAGGTCCTCAAAGAAGAAGAAAGAAGACAAGCCGGGCTGCGCGAACAAGTTGATGAGGTGAGTTTAATTAATTAATTTTTTTTAACCCCTCCATCCCTAATTTACCTTGTTATAAGGGAAAATAATAAAATCTACACAACACCTAACCCAAACTCGAGCTTCTGTGAAGAAGTCTGGGTTCGGGTCTGGGTACCAAACATGACGATTTTTCTCCCACGCATGCAAAACGCATTAAAACGCTTTGCACTCGCGTGGAAAAATTGCGCATTTTCCCGCGACGCACCAGCATCCTATCCGGCCCTCACACGCGACACCCGTGTGAAAGAGGCCTAAACGCATGGTTAACTGTGTTCATGATCAGCGTGTTTAAAACACCACTTCGTCAGAAGTGTTATGCTTTTTCATATCACAAAGCATCCAAATATTGTCACTGCTCCATCCCCATCCAATCACTGAGCACCAGAGTGGATATTGCCACCATGATCGGTAAGTACTACCACCACTCTCTGATCAACTACCACTCCCATCCTCCATGTACTCCCAGTGTTCTGCTGCATACAGTATATGGAAATAAATGTCTAAACTAACAAACTCCTTTAAAAAACAAATCACTTGTAAGCAATATAAGACTTTTAGAAGCCTACAAAAAAATTACAATGTGATGAAAATCAACTTTTATTAAATCAAGGTCTAAAGGCAGGTTTGGATTTATTCTTGGTTCCCATCACATTTTTGGCATAAAATATACAAAGTAACACAGATGACAAGTATGATAGTTTTATTGCATCTTAAAGGGGTTGTCAAAGATTACAAAAAAGGTCTAACTTTCCCCCAAAAAATTGCACTACTTTTGTCCAAGTGAATCCAGCTGAGCTGCAACACCAGACACAACCCACGAACATGAATGGCGCTATTTCTGGAAAAACAGATCTTTGCTTTAAAGTCATGGACAACGTCTTTAACCTCTGTTTTGGGCCAGACTATTAGGGCCGTATTTTTATTGTCGACTTCTAAAAGCTATATGGCCCCTTTCGCACGCATTGCACCCGCACTGAATACAGACCCATTTATTTCTATGGGGCTGTGCAGATGAGTGGTGATTTTTACGCATCACTTGTGCATTGCGTGAAAAATCGCAGCATGTTCCTATTTGTGCGTTTTTCATGGCCCATAGAAGTGAATGGGGCTGCGTGAAAATCGCAAGCATTCGCAAACAAGTGCCGATGTGGTGCGATTTTCACGCACGGTTGCTAGGAGACGATCGGGATGGAGATCCGAGCATTATTATTTTCTCTTATAACATGATTATAAGGGAAAATAATAGCATTCTTTTTTTTTTTTTTCATTATTATTTATTTTCAAAAAAGAGATAAAAATTTACAATATACCAATTGCAGGACAAGATTATTCAAGATGTAGGGAAAAGATAGGGAGGAATCATTCCACAGCATTTATGTTAAACATGATTCAGTAGGGGAGGTGACAGCCTGTGTAATGGGAACATTCCTATTACACCTTGCTGCACTGACTGGGGATCCAAATTGCCATTATATAGCTCTGTAATTCCAGCAAACCGTTCTTATTAGGGTGCAAGTGCTGTTTGGCCTAGTAGGTAGTGAAATCCCGGCGCAGGAGTGCGCAATGACATCATCGCTCGCACCTGTGCTGGGACGCAGCACAGTAGAGTGTGCTCGCCTGCCATCGCGCGCCTGGACATAGGTGAGTATTTAGCTTTTATTTTTTTTATTTTATGGACCAACTTTGGGGGACATGGGGGACACACACAGGAGGACATGTGGAGAGACAGTACATCGGGGCTAAATTGCAGTATGGGGGCAAATTACTATGTGGGGGAAAATGATGGTGGGATTAATGTGTGAAGGCAAATTATTGTGGAAGGGAATACTATGTGGGGGCAAATTACTATGTGGGGGAAAATGATGGTGGGATTAATGTGTGAAGGCAAATTATTGTGGAAGGGAATACTATGTGGGGGCAAATTATTATTGGAGGGATTGTGGTGGAAAATTACCATATGGAGCAATGTGGGGGAAACTACTTTGTGGGGTCAGTGTGGGGGAAATTACAGTATGGGGGAAAACTATTATATGGGGGCAGTGTGGGGGAAATTACTGTGTGGGACAGTGTGGGGGAAACTACTGTGTGGGGGCAAACTACTATATGGGAGCATTATAGTGGAAATTACTGTGTGGGGGAAAACTACAATATGGGGGCAGTGTGGGGTAAATTACTGTATGAAGCAGTGTGGGGGAAACTACTCTGTTGGGCAGTGTGGGGGAAACTACTGTGTGGGAGCAGTGTGGGGGGAATTACTGTATGGGGCAAACTACTATATGGGGCAGTGTGGTAGAAATTACTGTATGGGGCAAACTACTATATGGAGCAGTGTGGGGTAAATTACTGTGTGGGGGCAAATTACTATGTGGGATTACTATGGGGGAAATTACTATATGGGGGCTGCATGGGGGGGCCTTGCTTTTGGGGAGGCACTGTAGGGGCAATTCTATTATTTCTGGGGACACTATAAAGGGATTATTACCTGGAGCACAATATAGGGTGTTATTATTACTAGGGGCACTCTAGGGGACATTATAGCTGCTGTGGACACTATAGGGACATTTGGGGTAATTTATCAAACTGGTGTAAAGTAGAACTGGCTTAGTTGCCCGTAGCAGCCGATCAGATTCCACCTTTCATTTTTGACAGCTCTTTTGGAAATCCAGTTCTACTTTACACCAGTTTGATAAATGACCCCAGTATGTCTACTGGTGTCACTATTTTTTCAGCAGTATAGTACCTGGGACATTGGGGAGCACAACAGGCACAGTATTGGGAGTGGCAGCAGGATGACATTGTCGGGACACTAGGATGGGGAGGTTGATGGAAAATGTGAGAAATCTAACGTGTTTGTGTTACACTTACAAACGAATTTGTCATGGTGGTCTAACGGAGGAGAAGAGAAAAAAGAAGGTCTACATGACTGGAGACGTCACTGGATGTAAGAGGCATGTGGTGCTGTATTCTTCTCCAAGTCTTTTTTATTATAATTATATGTATTTTAAATTTGGTGACCCAATTTTTCAGTTTAGGAGACAATTTGGGGTAATATGGGGTATTTTTTTTAGTCTGGAGATGTCATATGGCCTAGGAAGAGACTGTGGCGCTCACGAAGCACCGCAGCCTCTTCATACAAAAAAAAAAAAACGAAACAAAAAATGAGGGAGGGGCCCAAGTTGTTTAGACAGCCTGGGGCCTATCGTTCACTTAATCTGCCCCTGCCCCCAAACCAGCAAGTGAGCTTCTCTTGCTTAGAAGCTGTCTGTGATAAGCTCCGCGCCCTGTACACAGTAGGTTACATGCTGCCTGGGATTCATCCTAAATGAGAAGGAGGGCTCCACACCAGCACTGATTCATGGGAACTGACAAGTTTTGTGTAATCAGCACTACTGGTCAGAGTAAGGCTGTTTCCACATGATCTGATTTTCATAAAAGTGCGGCCAAAAAATGAGGCATTTTGCCACGATTCTATGTAAATTAGATCATGTGGAAACAGCCTTACTGTGACCAGGAGTGGTGATTGGACTAAAACCTGTCAGTCAATAGCACTGACAGGATCTCCTCCAATGAGGCAGCTCTGCTAGAAGGTCTGCTGCCTGTGTGATCAGTTTGGAGCCCTGCTACTGCGAGGGGGAGGAGCCTGGCTCAGGACCTGGGGACACAACTAGCAACACAGAGGGCCATGAGGTGAGGAAGGAATCTACATGTATTGTAATTGGATTAAAAAAGTGCTTGCATGTATGAAAGTGTGTGTATGTATGAGTACCTGCATGTATGACAGTGTGTGTATGAAAGAGTGCCTGCATGTATGACAGTGTATGTATGTAAGAGTGCCTGCATGTATGACAGTGTGTGTATGTAAGTGTACATACATGTATGACAGTGTGTGTATGAAAGAGTGCCTGGATGTTTGACAGTGTATGTATGTAAGAGTGCCTGCATGTATGACAGTGTGTGTATGTAAGAGTACATGCATGTATTACAGTGTGTGTATGTAAGAGTACCTGCATGTATGACAGTGTGTATATGTAAGAGTACATGCATGTATGACAGTGTGTGTATGAAAGGGTGCCTGGATGTTTGACAGTGTGTGTATGAAAGAGTGCCTGGATGTTTGACAGTGTATGTATGTAAGAGTGCCTGCATGTATGACAGTGTGTGTATGTAAGAGTACATGCATGTATTACAGTGTGTGTATAAAAGGGTGCATGCATGTATGACAGTGTGTGTATGAAATAGTGCCTGCATGTATATTCAAATAGAAAAGGAGGCTTCAGCACCAGGCGTGGACGTAAAAAAATCCCAATCTTTATTCAGCAATATTCCATAGATGCACAGCAATCAGTGGCACAGGCTCCCGCTTAATCCCAGGAAATCAACGCGTTTCGAACAATGGTGTTCTTAGTCATGATCTAGGTGTCTGCCATGGTGAGCATTGAAATAGGGTCCAATTCCCGCTATTCCGCCCCCAGGAGGAGTCCTGGAGAGGTGGGTTGGACGCAAAGACAATCAGAACCATGTGAGACACCTGTACAAACATTTCTCCTGTGACATAAACATATAAACTTATTTTAAACAAACTTACAATTTGACAATCTAAACTCATGTGGTTTTACCTATCAAAGAATATTGGCCCAAGAGTAGTGAAAAAATTTATCATTGACAGTGTATGTATGTAAGAGTGCCTGCATGTATGACAGTGTGTATATGTAAGAGTACATGCATGTATGACAGTGTGTATATGTAAGAGTGCATGCATGTATGACAGTGTGTGAATGAAAGGGTGCCTGGATGTTTGACAGTGTGTGTATGAAAGGGTGCCTGCATGTATGACAGTGTGTGTATGTAAGAGTGACTGCATGTATGACAGTGTGTGTATGTAAGAGTACATGCATGTATGACAGTGTGTGTATGAAAGGGTGCCTGGATGTTTGACAGTGTGTGTATGAAAGGGTGCCTGCATGTATTACAGTGTATGTATGTAAGAGTGCCTGCATGTATGACAGTGCGTGTATGTAAGAGTACATGCATGTATTACAGTGTGTGTATAAAAGGGTGCATGCATGTATGACAGTGTGTGTATGTAAGAGTACATGCATGTATGACAGTGTGTGTATGTAAGAGTGCATGCATGTATGACAGTGTGTGTATGAAATAGTGCCGACATGTGTAGAAGTATGTGTGTAACACAGTTCTGTTGCTGTATTTATGCACAGAGCTTGGTTCTGTTACCTTATCTAAGTACAGAGCTTGGTATTGTTATGGTATCTAAGTACTGAGCTTAAAGGGGGCGCCTAAGTTCAAATTTTTGAGGCCAAACTACAGGGATGCTGTTAAAATAAAAATAAAAAACAAACAAACACTTAAACTCACCATCCTTATCACTATTTGATCAAGCACCAATACACTGTTCTCTCCGCCAGGCTGCAGCTGGAACATAATGTTTTGGCTTGGCTGCAGTGGTAAAATACCTGCGTACCGCACTTGACTGCTGTAACTAATCACTGGCCTCAGTGGTGTACAGCACCAAGACCAGTGATTAGCTACAACAGTCATGTGCACTATTACACTACAACTTCCTATATAAAGGATTCTTTTACAGGCTGTTCATGCAAATTGGAAAACCCCCTTAAGTGTCATTATTTGTTTGAAACTATAGGGTGGGCCCCTAGAGTCACTTCCACTGGTGGGCACTTGGCACCTCAGTCCAACACTAGGTGTGGCAGGCGCAGCACTATGAAGTGCCTTTTGCGCTGTGACATTAGAAGAATTTTGACATCTCTGACTTTTTAGTCTAACCCGACTGTCTATTACTCTGTAATTCCTCTAGCGCCGTTCTATGGAAGAAGTAGGTTTAAAGAGCACACCAAATGCTTGAAATAACTTCTTTATTAACTTCAACTTTTCTTCATATATAACACTGCCTCCTCTGCAGCAGATAGTCCATGTACATAACACATGTTGAAAAGATATCTGGGACAGTGCCCCCCCCCCCCCCCGCGCCCCCACTTAGCACCCCCCCCCCCCTTTAGCACGCCACTGGTAGGGAGCATGTGTTATTTCTTTCAAATGCATCACAGCCACAATATTCCTGCAATTGTTGCTGACCACTTTGCCCAGTTGGAGTTGTTGAGGAGGATTGTTGCTGCTTGATGCACTTAAGCAATGATTAGCTGTGTGACTACTCTTGCCCAGGACAACCGACTCTAACACAAATTGGCAATGCCTCACTTTACACATGCAATACGAGGGAGGGGGCATGAGAGTAATGCTCTGCCTTGCTCCTGTTGGGGATGGGAGGGTGTCATTGGGAAAGGACATGTGGCAGGCGCAGCACTATGAAGTGCCTCTTGCGCTGTGGCATTAGAAGAATTTTGATATCTCTAACTTTTTAGTCCAACCAGACTGTCTGTAATTCTTCTAGCTCCGTTCTATGGAAACAGTAGGTTTAAAGAGCACACCAAATGCTTGAAATAACTTCTTTATTAACTCCAACTTTTCTTCATATATAACACTGCCACCTCTGCAGCAGATAGTCCATATACAAAACGCGTGTTGAATAAAGTATTATAAAATGGCGGTATGCATAAGATGGTGGTTGAACTGTTCAATCTTGTCATTCAACATAAAATGGTGGATATATTTCTCTCTTGAGTATCTGTACTCTCAGGTTAAGTTATTTAAGCACTTTATGATCTCTCTGAGTATATCTCTCTGGTATATCTGAGGTCTAACTAATAGTTCACTTGCTGAATTTGGTCGCTATTTACAGTATGTAGTTAGCAGTAACTATTTGCAGATTGGTTGAGTATGATCTGGTATGGTTGTATGCAATTTGGATTGCAATATGGAATTTGAATTTGGATTGTGAACTTTGTAGTTTGCAATTGTAGTTTGTTTGTATGTGAACTTTGTATATCTGGTTTAAATAACTATTTTGGCCTCTTGCTTCCATAAAACACAGCTCTTAGTGGAGTATGTGTCTGTTCCACTCCTTTCTCTGGTGAATAATTCCAGCAGCTCCTGCTAGGGGGAATTTCCCACACAAGCTGTGTGTGAGGCTGGCTTTAATTGGTCAAAACTCCTGGGCTGTGTGAGGCTAGCTTGAATTGGTCAAGACTCCTGCTTAGCAACAACAGTTTAAATCTATGCTTTCTGTTGTGTCTGCTGTGTCATTGAGCTTACCTACATTAGATAATGAATCTTAAAGGCATATTATCTTTTCTGCTTCTGTGAACACAATATATAACAGTTATATGACATCCAAACATGAAGTCACTGTAAATAACTCTGCTTTTGTCTTTAACACACAAACATAGGAACTGTATTAAGGTTGTTGGCAGGTTTAGCTGTATAAACATATAAGCCATATTAGCAACCTAGGACAGGTCTTAGCTGGCCAGCTACACTAGGTGCAGTTATATGTTCTAAAGCCCTTTTTGTAGTGTATTAGTTGAAAGAGAAAAATATATATTTGCCGTTCAGCAGTGCAGTTATATGTTCTAAAGACCTTTTTGGCGTGTACAGTATTAGTGGAAAAAGAAAACAAATATTTGCCGGTCAGCGGTGCAGTTATATGCTCTAAAGCTTTTTGTGGTGTGTATTAGTGGAAAAAGAAAAAATATATTTGCCGGACAGCGGTGCAGTTATATGTTCTAAAGCCATTTTTGGCATGTATTAGTGGCAAAAGAAAATATATATTTGCCGTTCAGCGGTGCAATTATCTGTTGTAAAGCCTTTTGTGACGTGTATTAGTGGAAAAAGAAAATATTTTTGCCGGTCAGCGGTGCAGTTATCTGTTCTAAAGCCTTTTGTGGCAGGCATTAGTGGAAAAAGGCACTGTCAAAAAGTTTGCCTTGGAAAAGCTGTCCAGCCCGGCCTATAGTGTGGCATCAGAGCGGGTGTTTAGTGCAGCGAGGCCATAGTTACCCCAAGAAAAACTCGCCTGTCCACCCAAAATGTAGAGAGACTGACCTTTGTCAAGATGAATCAGGCGTGGATCAGCCAGGATTTCCACCCACCAATGCTTGATGGATCAGACTAGATGAGACCGGTTTCTTTTGGCTACCTGCCTCAGCTACTATTCTGATGCTGCCACCCACCTGATGCCACACATCTAATGCCAAGTGCTCCTTCTTTCACCCACCATCTTCAGCTAGTACTGGTATTGCCACCCATCTCACCACTCTGTCACCAGGTCACTCTCTGGTCTGATGCTGCTGCCACCTCCACACTATGTCACCTTGCCACTCTGTGGTCTCCTGATGCTGCTGCCACCTCCATACTATGTCACCCTGGCACTCTGTGGTCTCCTCATGCTGATGCCACCTCCACACACGACACTGTGGCCCTCTGTGGTCTCCTCATGCTGCTGTCACCTCCACACGATGTCACCTTGTCACTCTGTGGTCTCTTAATGCTGCTGCAACCTCCACACTATGTCACCTTTCCACTCTGTGGCCTCCTGATGCTGCCGCCACCTCCACAATATCATTGTGCCACTCTGTGGCCTCCAACTGATGCTGCTGCTGCCGTCACCTCCAGACTCTGTCATTGTGCCACTCTGTGACCTCCTCCTGGTGCTGCCGCCACCTCCACACTATGTCACTTTTCCACTCTGTGGTCTCCTGATGCTGCTGCCACCTCCATACTATGTCACCTTGCCACTCTGTGGTCTTCTGATGCTGCCGCCTCCTCCACACTCTGTCACCGGGTCACTCCGGTCTCTTGATACTGCTTCCACCTCCACACTGTCACCTTGCCACTCTGTGGTCTCCTCATGCTGCTTTCATCTCCACACTATGTCACCTTGCCACTCTGTTGCCTCCTGATGCTGCTGCCACCTCCACACTATCATTGTGCCACTCTGTGGCTTCCTGATGCTGCCGCTACCTCCACCACCTCCACATTGTCATTGTGCCATTCTGTGACCTCCTCCTGATGCTGCCGCCACCTCCAGACTTTGTCATTGGGCCATGCTGTTCCCACCCTCTCCGCTTCATGACTGGGTCAGTATTTAGCCTTTCTGCCTTGCTGACATCATCATTTATGAGACGCACAACGGATCCTGTCTGTGTAGCAGCTGTAAGGCCTGTATGGTCCCATCAGTATTGGCTTGTGATTTGGTAGCCAAAAGCGGGAGTACGTGCAAAACTCAGAAGACATGCAAATATTCCATTCACGTATAATCTCTGTTTTAGATCCACTCCTGTTGTTTTGGCATTAGCAATACTGATGAATTACTGACAAAATGCTTACCGAGTGAAGGCGGATGCTCAACAAACAGAATCCGTTTTTTGGGGGTTATTGTTCTGACGGATCTGAGGAAGGGCAAAATTGTCAACATAAACTTACTGCTGACACCCTCTCCACTCTGTCTGGGGGGGGTTCTACTTGTATAATAGTGATGAGCAGCAGGTGCCATATTTGATTTCGACGAAATTCGCGAATATTCGATAGAATATTCGTTTTATATTCGTCGAAATCGAATATTCGTCATTATTCTTGTTATCGCGATTAATATGCGATTTAAATAATCGTGTATTGCGATTTTAACTTAAAGGCTACTCTCCTATTGAAATAGCAATGCGATTAATTCAAGTTATAAAAATCGAATTTCGATTTTTACTTAGCACTGCTATATTCTATATTAGGCTAGAATTAACGAATATGGAATATAGCAGTGCTAAGTTAAAATCGAAATTCGATTATTATAACTTGAATTAATCGAATTGCGATTTCAACTTGGACCTGGTTTACTATGGTTGGCTTGGTAGAATTAGCGAATATGACGAATATATTCGTTATATTCCACAAAACGAATATAACGAATATATTCGTCATATTCCACAAAACGAAGATAACGAATGTATTCTGCATCTTCGTTTTAGCTACCTATTCGTCAACTTCGCTAATTCTAGCAATCATATAGGAAAGTTTACTATAGAGACAGCTAAGTTTAATTGGCTATGCGAATATATGACTGCTTTTTTTTTATAAATAGTATAATTATAATAATTATCAGGTATTATAGAGACGTTCCCATGGTGATGGGGACGCTCCATGAGCATGGAAGTCGGCAGAAGCGGCAACGGGCACTGACTGGAGCAGCTAGGAAGCCAGGAATCCAAAGGACAGGTAAGAACAACTTTAGGAAAGTGGGAAAGAAAAAAATATAACAATAAAAAAAAAAATGAATATTTGAAATATTGAATTTATATCACTATATTTGAAATATTCGCGAATTAGCAAAGTGCCGATATTTGCGAAAAAAATTTGAATATCGAATATTCGCGCTCAACACTATTGTATAAGTGTTTAATAGAACAGGTTCTGTAGACATCTATGTAGAATCAGGTGACAATAGTGTAAAAGGAATACACTTCTTCTTGGCGCTAACATCATCTGTAAGGCTGAGTTCATACTTGAGTTATTTTGTCAGTTTTGGCCCCATGACTGCCCAAATAAGTGAAGTGTGCAGTGATTCTAAGACCAACACCTGTCATCTGCATGTTATACTGACTCACAGTATTATTTCACTACCACAGCAGACTCGCTATGCGTGTTACTGCAAGGCACAGTGTTCTATATCACTATAAAGGCTCTTTGTAGCCAGTAAATAGCAGTTTTTTAACGTGATTAGCCGTGAATTAATTCTGATCGAACCGAATAAAAAAAAAAATAATTGGCGAACCGGCTGAATAGAATTTTGGGAAAATTTGCTCATCTCTAGTTATAAATTAAATACCACAATAACTTTACTCTTTGGGCCAGTACAATTACAGTGATATCAAATACGTATATTTTTTTAAATTTTTTTTTACATTTTACTACTTTTGCACAATAAAACCTCATAGTTAATACGGTTGAAAAAAGACATATGTCCATCAAGTTCAACCAAAGGATAGATGGGGATGCGAATCCCAAAAGGAATTGAGACTCCGATTTCTAGACATTTTCATAAGCATTAATGTTTTCTACTTTTAAGAATTGTCTAAACCCTTTTTAAAACTGTCTACTGTTCCTGCTGTGACCATGTCCTGAGGAAGTCTATTCCACAGCTTCACCATTCTTACAGTAAAGAAGCTTTGACGCTTCTGGAGACTGAACTTTTTCCTCTCCAATCGGAGGCAGTGCTCCCTTGTCTTTTGAGCGCATTTTACATGGGGCAGGTTTTCACTGTAATTTTTGTATGGCCCATTTATATATTTGTATAGGTTAATCATGTCCCCCCTTAGACGTCTCTTCTCAAGACTAAATAAATTAAATTATTTTAATCTTTCTTCATAACTAAGACCCTCCATGCCCATTATCAGTTTAGTAGAGTCTCCTCTGTACTTTTTCCATCTACCTTTCTATGTACTGGTGCCCAGAACTGAACTGCATATTTGAGATGAGGCCGCACCACCACTTTGTAAAGTGGTAATATTACATCCCTTCCCCGCAAGTCCATGCCTTGTTTAATGCATGACAATATCCAGGTGGCCTTAGAAACAGCTGATTGACATTGTGTGCTGTAATTTAATCCACCATCCACAAGGACACCCAAATCCTGCTCTATAAGTGACTCTCCCAGTACTACATCACCTAGGACATATGAAGCACATAGATTATTACTACCAAGATGCATAACTTTACATTTGTCTACATTGAACCTCATTTGCCAAGTTGATTCCCAATCACTCAGAGTGTTCAAGTGCTTGTGTCCCTTTCTCAGACTCTCAGAGATATAAGCACGCATAGCGACCCTTTCAGGTTGGGAGAGATTGTATAAACGAGATTTAGGCAGCTTGGCGCCTGGGGTGAGATTAATAGGGCAATCGTACTCCCTGTGAGGGGGCAAGTCCTGAACACCACTCTCAGAGAACACATCCGAAAATTCAGAGAGAAAAGATGGTACAGTCTTAGTAGAAACCTCAGAAACAGATGTCGTGAGGCAATTCTCTCTGCAAAAGTCACTCCAACCATTTATTTGCCTCGCTTGTCAATCAATGGTGGGGTTATGCCTAGTGAGCCAGGGTAGCCCCAACACTAGAGGAGTAGGCAACCCGTTTAGGACGAAACATGACACATCCTCAACATGAGTATCACTCACAATCAAACGGATATTGTGAACTATGCCCTTTAACGATTTCTGAGAAAGTGGAACGGAATCAATAGCAAAAACAGGTATATCCTTTCCCAAAGTGCATACCTGGAAACCATGAGTTATAGCAAATTGATTATCAATGAGATTGACAGCTGCTCCACTATCTACAAAAATCTCACAAAAAATGTTCTTGCTCTCTAGCGCCACCCAGGCAGGTAGGACAAAACGGGAACTACAAGCAAACGGAAAACCTTCAATTTCCGCATCAACCTTGCCAATAGTAACAGATGGAACGTTTTTAGAGGATCTTTTTCTTTTTGTTTCTTTATTACTCTAAAAAAACTGCCTGAATCTCCTAGAGGGACAAACATTTGCCAAATGATTTATACCTCCACAACAGAAACAAACCGTCCTATGAGAGCTGAATCCTCTATTGTCAGAGGCAAGCAAACCCAGCTGCAGGGGCCCCTGCTCAGAAGGGATTGAGAGCGACTGAGACCCCTGCGCACTGAATGAGACCGCCACAGTGTCCTTGGACTGAGTATGACAGGAAGGAGTGATCTCTCCTCTCTCTCTAAGACGCCTGTCAATACGAACGGCCCGAGACATGGCAGAGTCCAAGGAGGTAGGTCTCTCATGAAAGGCAAATGCATCTTTCAATCCCTCTAAAAGACCATGGCAAAATTGAGTTCGGAGTGCAGCATCATTCCAACCAGTATCAGCTGCCCATCTCCGAAATTCTGAACAGTATATCTCTGCGGACTGTTTACCCTGGCATAAAAGACGTAGTCTAGACTCAGCCAGAGCAATACTATCCGGATCATCATATATCTGACCCAGGGCTAAAAAAAATTCATCCACTGAACAGAGGGGCCGTGCCCCTACCGGCAGCAAAAAGGCCCAGGACTGAGCGTTATCCCTGAGAAACGAGATGATGATCCCCACTCTCTGTTCCTCATCACCAGAGGAATGGGGAAGTAGGCGAAAATGGAGTTTGCAAGCCTCTCTAAACAAACAAAATTCTCACTACACCCGGAGAACGTATCCGGGAGCGAGATCTTAGGCTCAGAACAAACTCCATGAACGCAAGCTTAACCGGTCACCTGAAACTGAGAAACAGTTTGCTACCTCCATTAAAAGACCCTGCATGTGTTCAGTCAAAAGCGAAACCAGATCCATGCTTGAGACGGTTTTGGCGGTTTATAATGTCACGGAAGGTGTACAGAAAACTAGAAGACACAAAATGAAGATCCGACTGACTGGATCCAAAACTAAGGAACAAAAGGGAGATTCCTGCAACAGACCTGGCTCTCTCCCTAACTGCTCAGCCCATGCAAAAATCTCAATGGTAGATGATCGCATATCCTCGTACCTCGACTGTATAACACCTGAACACCCTATAATAGTGAGGGGACACGACCACCGGCTCCCTACACTTGATACGGAGGGAGTCAGGGTCACCTGGGATCCAGCAAACAGGAAAACACAAATGAATGAACAAAACCTATCTGTAGAAGACTCAGTAGTAGCATCCAGCATGCACACACTCCAGGAAGTTGTATAAACCGCAAAGTGATGCATTATGGGAAGGGATTTAAAGGGATGCAATCAGTGCAACTACATGACAGCTGAGAGAGGCTAACGAGAGGAGAAAACGAAAGCAAAACAAAAGGAACCTCAAGGAGGAGGTTCTGAAGAACGTCTGTCAGAGCTTCTCAGATGTCTGGTGGTGACATCTAGGTGTGCAGGTCCACCCAAGCCATCCAACAGATGCAAAATAACTTTGAGGTTTACTGGCTCTCAGTCAAATGAGAGCTAGTTTGGAATATCTCATAGTGCACAAGGCTGCAATTGTAAGGTATGCTGACTAAGCCTGTCATCTGTCTCATGGATAAATTGATGGCTTGCACATAACTTTCTTTTGGCATATAGCCTTTATGTGGTTGCCTATTGTATGTTGTATATAATAGGAGTCTAAGATGCAACCAGCTATCCTCTTAATGCTATTTCCAAACTATTTTGATGAGGTTTCCATTGAGTTCTAACTTTTTTAATGAACCAGACACCCCTTTTCTCTTCCGTGCAGGGGGTGCCTGGTTGTCTTCCATTGACTTCCATCATACCCGGGTGCTCGGCCGAGCACACGAATATAGCAATGTGTTTGGGCCGAACACCCGAATACTTTGGTGCTCATCCATCACTAATGTTTTAGAGGGTCAGATTATCAGCAAACCCTCACCCCTAATGTTTCATATAGTCAGCTCAGCAGCAGACCCTCACCCCTAATGTTTTAGATGATCAGATCAGCAGAAGGCCCTCGCCCCTAATGTTTTAGAGGGTCATCAGCAGGCTCATACTTGTAATGTTTTTGAGGGTCACTAACAGGCCTTCAATCATAATTTTTCAAGGGTGTGTATGATGCCCTCCTTTATGTGTAATAAAGGGTATATTGGAGTGCCGGTTTCTTGTAATTTTTGGCAGCGCATAGGCTTTATGAGTGTAGGAGTCCCACTACCTGAACAATTGTACCACAATGTGAATGAGGCCCTCCTTTATGTGATATATAGGTTGTATCGGAGTGCCTCTTCCTTGTAATTTTTGGCAGCACTTGCACTTTATATACAAATAAATATACAGTAAAAAATGTTTCATAACAATTTCTCCTCCTAAAATTGATTTTATCTTAGGTTTTGTGCGTATTACTCTCAGTCTACACACCCAAATCGCAAAGCGAATAAACGCCCGGTATTGTTGCTGTCCAGACTAACTACAAATATTTACCCAAAACTAGACTCAGAACAGCATGAATTTATAGAAATACAAAATCTTTTATTAGACATACACTTGTATAAAACATAGAAATCCATATACGTAAGCAGCATTAAATCACACAGGATGATCTCCACAGGTCTGTCGCATTATAGTACATATAACTTTGCAATAAAAATTCCCAAGCTGTGAGGAAAGGTAATCAATCACAGCCCTCAGTCAGTATATATAAAGTGCATAGTGCATCAACTAAAATGATGACATAGGGAAAATGTATGCAGTAAAGGTAAATACAGACCAAACAGTCATGGATCCCAACACGTGTTTCGCGGTCGCTTTTAGTTGAGGCACTATGCACTTTATATATACTGACTGACGGCTGTGATTGATTACCTTTCCTCACAGCTTGGGAATTTTTATTGCAAAGTTATATGTACTATAATGCGACAGACCTGTGGAGATCATCCTGTGTGATTTAATGCTGCTTATGTATATGGATTTCTATGTTTGATACAAGTGTATGTCCAATAAAAGATTTTGTATTTCTATAAATTCATGCTGTTCTGAGTCTAGTTTTGGGTAAATTTTTCTCAGTCTGTAAAAGTTGCGTACTACTCGGACAACATCGTTCCAAGCAGCAACCTGGGAGTCCAAGATGCATCCAGACATCCTCCCCATGCTGTTCCCAAACCATTTCAGTGGTGTTTCCATCAATTGCTGAACTTTTACTGTGAACCAAACACCCTCACCTCTTCAGAGCAGGGGAAACCTGGTATAATGCTCTGGTTCTCCCATTGACATCCATTGTGCTCTGTTGCTCTGTTGAGCACCCGAGCATCCCAAAGTGTTCTACTCGAGCACCAGAGCACCCGAGCACTTTGGTGCTCGATCAACACTAGCGCTTACCCTTTGGCTCATCAGTGTAGTAGCTGGACAGCTAAGACCTGTCCTAGGTTGCTAATATAGCTTGTGTGTTTCTACAGCTAGACCTGTCAATAACCTTAATACGGTTCCTATGTTTGTGTGTTAAAGACAAAAGCAGAGTTATTTACAGTGATTTCATGTTTGGGTGTCATATAACTGTTATATATTGTGTTCACAGAAGCAGAAAAGATAATATGCCTTTAAGATTCATTATATATTGTAAGGTAAGCTCAATGACACGACAGAAACAACAGAAAGCATAGAGATAAACTGTTGTTGCTGGGCAGGAGTCTTGACCAATCATAGCCAGACTCACACACAGCAAGTGTTTTGAACAATCACAGCCAGCCTCATACACAGCCTGTGTGGGGAATTCCCCTAGCAGGAGCTGCTAGAATCATTGCACCAGAGTAGAGGAGCTAAACAGACATCCACTCCACTAAGAGCTGTGTTTTATGGAAGCAGAGAGGCCAAAATAGGTATTTAGAACAGTTATATAATGTTCAATATTGCAATCCAAATTGCAAGCATACAATTGCAACCATTCAAATTCCATATTGCGATAGAGGTTGCATACAACCATACCAGATCATACTTAACCAATCTACAAATAGTTACTGCTAACTGCATACTTCAAATTGCAACTAAATTCAGCAAGTAGAACTATTAGTTAGACCTCAAATATACCTCTCAGAGAGATCATAAAGTGCTTAAATAACTTAAAGTAAGAATACAGATACTCAAGAGAGAAATATATCCACCATTTTATGTTGAATGACAAGATTGAACAGTTGAACCACGATCCTATGCATCCCGCAATTTTGTGATATATTTTCAACACGTGTTATGCACACGGACTATCTGCTACAGAGGCAGCAGTGTTATATATGAAGAAAAGTTGAAGTTAATAAAGAAGTTATTTCAAGCATTTGGTGTGCTCTTTACCCACCTCCCGACCGCCTACCGCGCCGATGCGTCCGGGAGGTGGTTGATTTACTCCTCCTGGACGCATCGGCGCGTCATCTCGCGAGACGCGAGATTTCGTCACAGCCGGCCCGCACATGCGCATCGCGGGCCGGCATTTTGTCGCAAAGTATTTCGTCAGCAACCTGCCGGCCAATGGTCGCGGCTGGCAGGTTGCTGATTTTTAAAAACACCAATCAGAAGCCAGATAACCCATCATATTAGTAAATATGATGTGGTTATATGGCTGGTGTGCTCCTCTGTTCCTTCTTTTGGTCGGTTGGTTCCAGCAGAGGAGCAGAGGAGCACACATCACTGTGAGTACCCACCAACACCACACTTAGCCCCCAGATCACCCCCCTGAACCCATATTAACCCTTTGATCACCCCTTTGATCGCCCCTGTCAATCACTAGTGAAAGGAAAAAAGTGATCAGTGCAAACTGTCACTTTTTTTTTCACTGGTATTGACCGTTAGGTTTTAGGTATAGTTTAGGCCCCTTGGTTAGGTAGTTTAGGGATCAGTTAGCGCCCAGCCCACCGCACCGCAGTCCGTTATTCGCTGATTAGCGTATCGCTAATCAGCATTTGTACTTTTATAGTATCTGGAAGTGATCAAAACTGATCACGGTCAGATCTATAATTGTATTAGTGTCACTTTAGTTCTCCCTCCACCCAAAACGCAGTGTTTGCCCGATCAGGCCTGATTGGTCGCCCACACCGGCCCCACCGCAGTGACAAAAAAAAATTTTTTTTTGATCGCTGCACATTCACTTTACACGCACTGCGGCGATAAAAAAAAATCAGTTTTGATATTTTTTATCAACCGCAGCGGCCTCCGGTACTTCGCTAGCCTCCCATTTGTAAGACAGGCTTGCTTTTTTTTTCTTGGGTAGTCTCAGGGAATACCCCTAAATTTAGTTGTCCACATGTCAAACAGGGGGTATTCTTCTGAAGAGGCATACAGGCTTCTGACCCAGTCGGATGAGGAATGGGAACCCTCATCTGATGAATCCAGCGGGTCAGAATACGAACCTGTAGAAAGCAGTGGCTCTCTGACCCAAAGTTAGGACGAGGAGGCTGAGGTCCCTGATAGCACCAGGCGTACCCGGCCCCGTGTCGCTAGACCGCAGGTTGCGCAGGATCCGCTTCAAGAGCAGCAGAGTGGGGCTGGTGCTGTCGGATTACGTGGTGAGGCATACACCAGCAGACCAGCCCTTCCTGGACCTAGTACCAGCACTGCCGTAGAACATGGTGAAGTAGCGAGCACCAGAAGGGCAGTTGAAGCTGGTACGGTGGCACGTGCAGTAGTGACCCCGTCGCAGCCACCGCAAAGACGTGCCCGTAGAGCCCCTAGAATCCCTGAGGTGCTGGCAAACCTTGATTGGCAGTCCCCAACTTCAGCCGCACCTGTAGTTCCCCCTTTCACCGCCCAGTCTGGAGTTCGGGTTGAGACAGCTCAGATCGGTTCGGCCCTGGGATTTTTTGAGCTGTTCTTGACTGCGAAGCTCTTAGACTTAGTTGTGGCAGAGACAAACCGGTATGCCACACAATTTATAACCGCTAACCCGGGAAGCTTTTATGCCCAGCCTTTCCGGTGGAAACCAGTCCAAGTTTCCGAAATTAAAACTTTTTTGGGCCTCCTCCTCAACATGGGTCTAACTAAAAAGCATGAATTGCGGTCATATTGGTCCACGAACCCAATTCATCACATGCCCATGTTCTCTGCTGCTATGTCCAGGACACGATTTGAGACCATCCTGCGTTTCCTGCACTTTAGTGCCGTCCCAGAGGCCACCCTGCTTTTGACCGGCTCCACAAAATTCGGCCCCTCATAGACCATTTCAACCTGAAATTTGCAGATATGTATACCCCAGAGCAAAACATCTGCGTAGACGAGTCCCTTATACATTTTACCGGGCGCCTTGGCTTCAAACAATACATCCCAAACAAGCGCGCCCGGTATGGGGTCAAATTGTATAAGCTCTGTGAAAGGGCCACAGGCTATACACACAAATTTCGTGTCTGTGAGGGAAAAGATCAGACCCTGGAGCCGGTCGGTTGCCCTGACTACCTGGGGAGCAGTGGGAAGATAGTCTGGGACTTGGTGTCACCCTTATTCGGCAAGAGGTACCATCTTTATGTGGACAATTTTTACACAAGTGTGGCCCTCTTTAGGCATTTGTTTCTAGAACGGATTGGCGCCTGTGGTATCGCGCAAACTAGTCGCGCGGGCTTCCCCCAACAGCTCTTTAGCACCCGTCTTGCAAGGGGGCAGAGGGCCGCACTGTGTAACAAAGAACTGCTCGCGGTGAAATGGAGAGACAAGCGTGACGTTTACATGCTCTCCTCCATTCACGCAGACACGACAATACTGTCATGGAACCATGAACCAGACGTACAACAAGAGATAAGTGGAAATAAGAAGGCTTTATTGAAAATCAAGCTGTAAGCAAAAGTCCAAACGGATGGCTAAACCGAAGCAGGGTCTTGCGTAGCCAGAGGTCAGGAACCAGAAGGGTAGTCAGACGAAGCCTGGATCAGGAACCAGCAGGGTAGTCAGACGAAGCCAGGATCAGGAACCAGCGGGGTAGTCAGACGAGGCCAGGATCAGGAACCAGAAGCAGCAGCAGTCTTAGAAGCATGTGAACACAGGAGGACCAAGCAAGGAACTGAAGCCACAGACCTCCTATATATATGAGCTAGGCATCCAGCTCCTCCCAGTGGGAAGGAGAAGCCGCAGGGTGGGAGGCTACAAGAAACCCAGAAACCAAGATGGCCGCCAGCACATGTCAAACGAAGGAGAACAGCAAGAAGGTAAGACCATGACAGTACCTCCCCCTCAAGGGCCCCTCCTCCGCGGAGTAAGGAACGGTTTCTGAGGGAAGCGTGCGTGGAAGGCTCGGAGCAAAGCAGGAGCATGGACATCTGCGGAGGGAACCCAGGAACGCTCCTCTGGACCATAACCACGCCAATGGACCAAAAACTGCAACCGACCGCGGACCAGGCGTGAGTCCAGGATATTGCTCACCTCATATTCCTCACGATTGCCCACTTGGACCGGACGGGGCCGAGGAACCGAGGAAGTGAAACGATTACACACCAATGGCTTCAACAGGGAGACATGAAACACGTTGGAGATCCGCATGCCAGGAGGAAGTGCAAGGGCATAGGCTACCGGGTTTACCCTGCGAAGCACTCGGAAGGGACCAACAAAGCGAGGCGCCAGCTTGGGAGTGGGCACTCGAAGGTTGAGGTTGCGGGTGGACAACCATACACGGTCTCCGACCTGGTAGGAAGGAGCGGGCGCTCGTCTGCGATCAGCCTGGAGTCTCTGGCGCTGCGCAGAGACCTCAAGGGACCTCTGGATCTGTACCCAAGAAGCACGTAGAACGGAAAGGTGATCCTCCACAGCCGGAATATCCTGGGGAGAGAATACCTCCGGTAACACGGCAGGTTGGAACCCATAATTGGCCATGAAGGGAGACGTCCCAGAGGAAGAGTTCACCGCCGTGTTCCTGGCAAACTCAGCCCAAGGCAGGAGGTCAACCCAATTGTCTTGGTGATCGGAGACATAGCAATGAAGGAATTGCTCCAAGGCCTGATTGGATCGTTCTGCGGCCCCATTGGACTGAGGGTGGTAGGCCGAGGAGAAAGAGAGATGAATCCCCAACTGGGAGCAAAAGGCGCGCCAGAACCTGGACACAAACTGACTCCCCCGATCCGACACAATCTCCTTGGGCAAACCGTGCAACCGGAAGACCTCCCTGGCGAAAATCGTGGCCAACTCTTGTGCAGAGGGTAACTTCCTGAGAGGAACACAGTGGCACATTTTGGAAAACCGATCCACAATCATGAGAATGACCGTATGGCCTCGGGATGCAGGGAGGTCCACAATGAAATCCATCCCCAGGTGTGACCATGGGCGCTCCCCGGTGGCTATGGGTTGCAAAAGGCCCAACGGAAGGTGCCGAGGGGACTTACTCTGGGCACAAACGGAGCATGCCGCTACATATGCGGCGATGTCGGAACGTAGAGAAGGCCACCAGAACAGACGTGAAACAGCCCAGGACAGCTGATTCTTTCCAGGATGCCCCGCGGCCTTGGAGTTATGGTAGGTTCGCAACAACCGAGTGCGCAACTCCTCAGGCACAAAACATCTGCCGTTGGGTCTCCCAGAGGGAGCACCAGATTGAGCCGCCAAAATCTGCTCACCCAGGGGAGAGGTCAGGCTGGTGCGAATGGCGGCCAGGATCTGATTCGGAGGTATGACCGAAGTCGGAATCGACTCCTCCCCGGACAGCTCGGAGTACTGCCGTGATAAGGCATCCGCTCTGATGTTCTTGGAACCGGGTAGGTAGGAGACCACGTAATTAAAACGTGACAAGAACAGAGCCCATCTGGCCTGACGTGGTGTCAATCTCTTGGCCTCAGAAAGGTAGGTCAGATTCTTGTGGTCCGTCAGGATGAGAACCGGAACCACCGAACCCTCGAGCAAGTGCCTCCATTCTTTAAGGGCCTGCACGATGGCCAATAACTCCCTGTCACCAATCTGATAGTTGCACTCCGCGGAAGACAGTTTCCGGGAGTAAAACCCACAAGGAAGCAGAGGACCCTCTGGTGTTCTACGCTGAGACAGAAGGGCGCCTACTCCCGTCTCAGACGCGTCCACCTCGAGGACAAAGGGCAACCCAGGGTTGGGATGCGACAGAATCGGAGCCGACACAAAGGCGGACTTTAGAGCCTCAAAAGCTCGGATGGCCTCGAGCGGCCAGACCTGGAAATTACTGCCCTTCCTGGTCAGATCCGTGAGAGGCTTGGCTAGCATAGAAAAGTCCCTGATGAACTTCCGATAATAATTGGCGAAGCCCAAAAAGCGCTGCAGGGCACGGAGACCACTGGGCTGGGGCCACTGTAAGACAGCCGAAACCTTCTCAGGATCCATGGAGAACCCCTCAGCGGAAATGATGTAACCTAAGAAGGTTACCTGGGATCGGTGAAATTCGCATTTCTCAAGCTTACCGAACAGCCTGTTCTCTCGTAACCGTTGCAACACTCGTCTGACATCCATAATGTGGGCCTCCATGGATTCAGAATATACCAAGATGTCATCCAAATAGACCACCACACACTGCTGCAACAGGTCACGGAAAACATCGTTGATGAATTCCTGGAAGACTGCGGGCGCATTGCACAACCCAAAGGGCATAACCAAGGATTCATAATGACCGGTCCTGGTGTTAAACGCGGTCTTCCACTCATCGCCCGCCTTGATCCTTACCAGGTTATATGCCGCCCTCAGGTCGAGTTTGGAAAAGACCGTGGCCCCTTTGAGGCGATCGAACAGCTCGGAAATCAAGGGTATCGGGTAAGCGTTCTTGATCGTGATGCGATTGAGACCCCTGTAATCGATGCAAGGCCTCAACTCACCGCCCTTCTTTTTCACAAAGAAAAATCCAGCCCCTGCCGGGGACGAGGATTTGCGAATGTGTCCGCGTGAAAGCGCCTCCCTCACGTACTCCTCCATGGCCTCATTCTCCGCTACCGACAGTGGATAGACTTTGCCACGAGGAGGAACGGCACCAGATTGTAACTCTATGGCACAATCGTATGGGCGGTGCGGAGGTAGGGCAACCGCGCGCACCTTATCGAATACATCCCGGTACTCTTCGTATTCAGGAGGCAACAGAGAGTCCGAGGAAGTACACAGCAACTTGACAGGCCCATGGATGCAACTAGCCCCACACTGCGGTGACCACGAGAGGATCTCGGCCGATCTCCAATCGAAAGTCGGATTATGCTTCTGGAGCCAGGGGTACCCCAAGACCACCGAGTAGTGTGGAGACGAAATCACCTGGAGACAGACCGACTCTCTGTGAACGGCACCAATGGCTATCCCCACTGGAAGGGTCTCATGAGTCAGTTGTGGCGGCAGAAGGGGTCTGCCGTCTATCGCCTCAAGAGCCAGTGGGGAACCTCGAGGCTGCAGAGGAATGGAATTGGCGGCAGTGAACCCACTATCAATGAACAAACCACCAGCACCAGAGTCCACCAACGCCTGGGTCGTCACCGAGCCCCCGACCCAGGAGAGGACAACAGTGATCAGTGGTTTGTCAACACGGGAAACCGGGGACGAGGAGACTCCACCCAAGATCTGCCCCCGACAGGATCTCAGGTGCGAGCGTTTCCCGGACGGTTCGGACATGCCAACCGAAAATGCCCACCGAGACCACAGTACATGCATCGGCCCTCGCGTCTCCGGAGTACCCTCTCCCCCTCGGACAGGCGAGCAAACCCCAGCTGCATGGGTTCACCCCCAGACAAGTCATCCCCAGGAGGCGTGGGAGGAGAGGGAGGCACGGGTGGGACAGCAAACGTAGGCGCCAATCTGTTAGAAGGCCTCCGCAGGCTCTCCTTAAAGGAAGGTCTCTCCCTGAGTCTGGTGTCAATCAAAATCAGGAAAGAAATAAGAGACTCGAGCTCCACTGGTAGGTCCTTAGCTGCAACCTCATCCTTCAAGGCATCCGAGAGACCATGAGAGAAAGCAGCGACCAGAGCCTCATTATTCCAGCCCACCTCTGCTGCCAGGGTACGAAACTCAATGGCGTATTCAGCTACGGATCGTGAACCCTGTCTGATGGACATAAGGAGCTTCGCAGCAGAGGCAGCACGAGCCGGCACATCGAATACCTTCCGAAGAGAAGCAACAAAACCGGAAAACTCAGCAACCACCGGATTGTTGTTCTCCCATAAAGGGCTGGCCCAGGCCAAGGCCTTGTCCGAGAGCAGCGAGATCAAGAAGCCCACCTTTGATCTCTCAGTAGGAAAGGCATGTGGCAGCAACTCAAAATAAATGCCCACCTGGTTAAGGAAACCTCGGCACTGAGTTGGCTCTCCCCCAAAGCGCTGTGGAAGGGGGGCAGAACCGGTCATACCCCGAGACACCGCAGGCGCAGCAACAGGTGTCGGGGTAGACTCTGGCGCAACAACCGGAGCGGCAGTAGGAGCGGGCCCAGGAGCGACAACCGACCCATCGGCAACGGAAGCGAAATGAGCCGTGCGTTCAAGCAGGGTTTGCAACGCCACAGCGAACCGACCCAACAGGTGATCCTGCTGATCAAGTCTGGCAATCAGCGTAGGTAGCGAGGATGGCCCTGTACCGTCAGAATTCATGGCTTGGTCCTAATGTCATGGAACCATGAACCAGACGTACAACAAGAGATAAGTGGAAATAAGAAGGCTTTATTGAAAATCAAGCTGTAAGCAAAAGTCCAAACGGATGGCTAAACCGAAGCAGGGTCTTGCGTAGCCAGAGGTCAGGAACCAGAAGGGTAGTCAGACGAAGCCTGGATCAGGAACCAGCAGGGTAGTCAGACGAAGCCAGGATCAGGAACCAGCGGGGTAGTCAGACAAGGCCAGGATCAGGAACCAGAAGCAGCAGCAGTCTTAGAAGCATGTGAACACAGGAGGACCAAGCAAGGAACTGAAGCCACAGACCTCCTATATATATGAGCTAGGCATCCAGCTCCTCCCAGTGGGAAGGAGAAGCCGCAGGGTGGGAGGCTACAAGAAACCCAGAAACCAAGATGGCCGCCAGCACATGTCAAACGAAGGAGAACAGCAAGAAGGTAAGACCATGACAAATACAAATTGAGCGAGCAACCCGTGTCATTGAAAAGCCCCTCTCAGTCCACGACTATAACCTTCACATGGGAGGGGTGGACTTCAATGACCAGATGTTGTCTCCGTATTTAGTTTCCCGCAGAACCAGACGCTGGTATAAGAAGGTGTCTGTATATTTAATTCAATTGGCTCTGTATAATAGTTTTGTTCTCTACAGTAAGGCTGGGAGAACTGGATCCTTCCTCAAATTTCAGGAAGAGATCATCGAGAACCTCCTGTACCCAGGAGGTTCCGTGGCCCCATCCACCAGTGTAGTTAGCCGTCTACACGAGCGACATTTCCCCAATGTTGTTGCTGGTACCTCAACCCACCCGTCACCCCGAAAAAGATGTCGTGTCTGTAGCAGGAGTGGAATAAGGCGTGACACCCGCTATTTCTGTCCTGACTGTCCTGACCACCCTGCCCTATGCTTAGGGGAGTGTTTCCGGAAGTACCACACACAGGTACACCTAGCATAGGGATCACATCTCACCAGGACAGGCACACAGGGCTATTAGGGCCCATTCACTCACTGCTGCTGCAAACGTCTCCTTTCACCTGGGACAAAGTGCATAACGCACTTCGCCACATCTTTGGGCGATTTGCGCTTTGAACATTGACCCATGGGGAAGGAGAGGTTTGTTCTATAAAGGTAAAAAAAAAAAAAAAAAAAAAAAAAAAAAAAACACCAGTAAGCAAACACGTTAATGTTTAGTTCAAAAAGTTAAAGTTTACATGTTCTGTTCCAAAGTTAATAAAATTATTGCGTTGCGGCCTGGTTTTTTCTTTTTTTTTTTTTTCTTTTTTTACCTTCCAGGTGGACCAACCGATCGACTAGCTGCAGCACTGATGTGCATTCTGACAGAAGCATTGCGCTGCTGTCAGATTACACGCAAGTCGGTGTATGCGGCGCTGCAAGACGAGATTTCTACTCTGCAGTAACAAATACGTTTGCCAAGGCATACGAGCTGAGGAGGAGGCGGCGTTCCTATGCTTTGGCAAACACTTTGTATGTAAAAAAATAAATAAATCCCGGCAATGATTTATTCATCCACATCGATTGATGTGAATGGAGAAATCTGGTTTGCCAGGGCATACGAGCTAAGTGGGTATGGATGTTGGGCGGAGCTCCTATGTCCTGGCAGACGCCTTTCCCCTCCTTTTTTTTGGCAGAGATTTTTTCATCCACATTGATCGATGCGAATAAAGAAATCTGTGCCGTTCATTTTTTTCTTTCAGCCCAGAGGCTTAACGGAAAAAAAAAATCTCATTACCTGTATGCTCAATATAAGGAGAATAGCAGAAACTCCTAATGCTGGCCATACATGTAATGATTGCGGAGACCCTCAAATGCCAGGGCAGTACAAACACCCCACAACTGACCCCATTTTGGAAAGAAGACACCCCAAGGTATTCGCTGAGGGGCATATTGAGTCCATGAAAGATTTAAATTTTTGTCCTAAATTAGCAGAAAGTGAGACTTTGTGAGAAAAAAAAAATAAAAATAATTTCCGCTAACTTATGCCAAAAAAATACATTTCTATGAACTCGCCATGCCCCTCATTGAATACCTTGGGGTGTTTTCTTTCCAAAGTGGGGTCACATGTGGGGTATTTATACTGCCCTGGCTTTTTAGGGGCCCTAAAGCGTGAGAAGAAGTCTGGGATCCAAATGTCTAAAAATGCCCTCCTAAAAGGAATTTGGGCACTTTTGCAGCCTAGATGCGCAAAAGTGTCACACATCTGGTATCTCCGTACTCAGGAGAAGCTGGGGAATGTGTTTTGGGGTGTCATTTTACATATACCCATGCTGGGTGAGATAAATATCTTGGTCAAATGCCAACTTTGTATAAAAAAATGGAAAAGTTGTCTTTTGCCAAGATATTTCTCTCACCCAGCATGGTTATATGTGAAATGACACCCCAAAACACATTGCCCAACTTCTCCTGAGTACGGCGATACCAGATGTGTGACACTTTTTTGCAGCCAAGGTGGGCAAAGGGGCACATATTCCAAAGTGCACCTTTCGGATTTCACCGGTCATTTTTTACAGATTTTGATTGCAAAGTACTTCTCACACATATGGGCCCCTAACTTGCCAGGGCAGTATAACTACGCCACAAGTGACCCCATTTTGGAAAGAAGACACCCCAAGGTATTCCGTGAGGGGCATGGCGAGTTCCTAGAATTTTTTATTTTTTGTCGCAAGTTAGTGGAATATGAGACTTTGTAAGGAAAAAAGAGAACAAAAAAAAAAATCATCATTTTCCGCTAACTTGTGAAAAAAAAAAATCTAGGAACTCACCGTGCCCCTCACGGAATACCTTGGGGTGTCTTCTTTCCAAAATGGGGTCACTTGTGGGGTAGTTATACTGCCCTGGCAATTTAGGGGCCCATATGTGTGAGAAGTACTTTGCAATCAAAATCTGTAAAAAATGGCCTGCGAAATCCGAAAGGTGCACTTTGGAATATGTGCCCCTTTGCCCACCTTGGCAGCAAAAAAGTGTGACACATCTGGTATCGCCGTACTCAGGAGAAGTTGGGGAATGTGTTTTTGGGTGTCATTTTACATATACCCATGCTGGGTGAGAAAAATATCTTGGTCAAATGCCAACTTTGTATAAAAAAATGGGAAAAGTTGTCTTTTGCCAAGATATTTCTCTCACCCAGCATGGGTATATGTAAAATGACACCCCAAAACACATTGCCCAACTTCTCCTGAGTACGGCGATACCAGATGTGTGACACTTTTTTGCAGCCAAGGTGGGCAAAGGGGCACATATTCCAAAGTGCACCTTTCGGATTTCACCGGTCATTTTTTACAGATTTTGATTGCAAAGTACTTCTCACACATATGGGCCCCTAACTTGCCAGGGCAGTATAACTACGCCACAAGTGACCCCATTTTGGAAAGAAGACACGCCAAGGTATTCCGTGAGGGGCATGGCGAGTTCCTAGAATTTTTTATTTTTTGTCGCAAGTTAGTGGAATATGAGACTTTGTAAGGAAAAAAGAGAACAAAAAAAAATCATCATTTTCCGCTAACTTGCGAAAAAAAAAAAATCTAGGAACTCACCGTGCCCCTCACGGAATACCTTGGGGTGTCTTCTTTCCAAAATGGGGTCACTTGTGGTGTAGTTATACTGCCCTGGCAATTTAGGGGCCCATATGTGTGAGAAGTACTTTGCAATCAAAATCTGTAAAAAATGGCCTGCGAAATCCGAAAGGTGCACTTTGGAATATGTGCCCCTTTGCCCACCTTGGCAGCAAAAAAGTGTGACACATCTGGTATCGCCGTACTCAGGAGAAGTTGGGGAATGTGTTTTGGGGTGTCATTTTACATATACCCATGCTGGGTGAGAAAAATATCTTGGTCAAATGCCAACTTTGTATAAAAAAATGGGAAAAGTTGTCTTTTGCCAAGATATTTCTCTCACCCAGCATGGGTATATGTAAAATGACACCCCAAAACACATTGCCCAACTTCTCCTGAGTACGGCGATACCAGATGTGTGACACTTTTTTGCAGCCAAGGTGGGCAAAGGGGCACATATTCCAAAGTGCACCTTTCGGATTTCACCGGTCATTTTTTACAGATTTTGATTGCAAAGTACTTCTCACACATATGGGCCCCTAACTTGCCAGGGCAGTATAACTACGCCACAAGTGACCCCATTTTGGAAAGAAGACACCCCAAGGTATTCCGTGAGGGGCATGGCGAGTTCCTAGAATTTTTTATTTTTTGTCGCAAGTTAGTGGAATATGAGACTTTGTAAGGAAAAAAGAGAACAAAAAAAAAATCATCATTTTCCGCTAACTTGCGAAAAAAAAAAAATCTAGGAACTCACCGTGCCCCTCACGGAATACCTTGGGGTGTCTTCTTTCCAAAATGGGGTCACTTGTGGGGTAGTTATACTGCCCTGGCAATTTAGGGGCCCATATGTGTGAGAAGTACTTTGCAATCAAAATCTGTAAAAAATGGCCTGCGAAATCCGAAAGGTGCACTTTGGAATATGTGCCCCTTTGCCCACCTAGGCTGCAAAAAAGTGTCATACATGTGGTATCGCCGTACTCAGGAGAAGTTGGGGAATGTGTTTTGGGGTGTCATTTTACATATACCCATGCTGGGTGACAAAAATATCTTGGTCAAATGCCAACTTTGTATAAAAAAATGGGAAAAGTTGTCTTTTGCCAAGATATTTCTCTCACCCAGCATGGGTATATGTAAAATGACACCCCAAAACACATTCCCCAACTTCTCCTGAGTACGGCGATACCAGATGTGTGACACTTTTTTGCAGCCTAGGTGGGCAAAGGGACCCACATTCCAAAGTGCACCTTTCGGATTTCACCTGTGATTTTTTACAGATTTTGATTGCAAAGTACTTCTCACACATATGGGCCCCTAAATTGCCAGGGCAGTATAACTACGCCACAAGTGACCCCATTTTGGAAAGAAGACACCCCAAGGTATTCCGTGAGGGGCATGGCGAGTTCCTAGAATTTTTAATTTTTTGTCGCAAGTTAGTGAAATATGAGACTTTGTAAGGAAAAAAAAAATAATCATCATTTTCCCCTAACTTGTGACAAAAAATAAAAAGTTCTATGAACTCACTATGCCCATCAGCGAATACCTTAGGGTGTCTACTTTCCGAAATGGGGTCATTTGTGGGGTTTTTCTACTGTTTGGGCATTGTAGAACCTCAGGAAACATGACAGGTGCTCAGAAAGTCAGAGCTGTTTCAAAAAGCGGAAATTCACATTTTTGTACCATAGTGTGTAAACGCTATAACTTTTACCCAAACATTTTTTTTTTATCAAAGACATGTAGAACAATAAATTTGGCGAAAAATTTATATATGGATGTTGTTTTTTTTGCAAAATTTGACAGCTGAAAGTGAAAAATGTCATTTTTCTGCAACAAAAATCGTTACATTTTGATTAATAACAAAAAAAACTAAAAATGTCAGCAGCAATGAAATACCACCAAATGAAAGCTCTATTAGTGAGAAGAAAAGGAGGTAAAATTCATTTGGGTGGTAAGTTGCATGACCGAGCGATAAACGGTGAAAGTAGTGTAGTGCAGAAGTGTAAAAAGTGCTCTGGTCATGAAGGGGGTTTTAGCTAGCGGGGCTGAAGTGGTTAAACCTGTTTCCATAGAACAGCGCTAGAGGAATTACAGAGTAATGGACAGTCTGGTTAGACTAAAAAGTCAGAAATATCAATATTCTTCTAATGCCGCAGCACAAAGGCACTTTATAGTGCTGCGCCTGCCACAAGTGTATACTCGTCTATTTTAATATGGCTGGACCATTGTACAAATCAAGCACCCTTTACCTTTAGTGTCACTCCCATGATCTCATTGATTGCAAGGTATGAGCAGGGCCCTTACTCCTGTTGTTTTAATTGTTGACTTGTTTGTGGCTATGTAATTTATGACTCTATTTGTACATGAACCCTCTAATTGTAAAGCGCTGTGTAATATGCTGGTTCTATATAAATAAAGGTAAATATTATTAGTGGCATGTGGCTGTAATAGTAGTGTCAAGAATAACAGCACAGTATGGAACAGATATGGAAGTAGATGTGTGTGCAGCTGTTATGGTAATAGTAATAGTAGTGATGGCTGTGTAGCAGTAGTGATAGTTGCAATAGAGTTAATGGAAGTGGCAGTAGGGGAAGTAGCAGCAGGGAGTAGCAACTGTGGTGGCGGCAGCAGCCAAACAGCATGGAACATGATGGCAGGCAGCCAGACAGTGGCAGTAGCATAGTGGAGACAGCAGAAGCCATTTGGTACAGAACATGATGGTAGGCAGGCAGACAGTGGCATGGTTGCAATAGTGGCAGCAACCAAAATATACAGAACTTGATGGTAGACAAGAAGACAACGGTAGTGGCATGATGGTGAGCAGAAACCAGGGGAATACCTATAATGGAAGCAGAGGAAGCGGCTGCTATGGGGCCTGAACTCAGAAGGGGCCCGCCCAGGAGGAAGACTGAAAGATTTTATTGTCAGGGCCCCCTCAACAGGACAAGGACATTATAAGCAGTGATAGTATATACAGTGACATGACATACAGTGTATACATGTAGGAAATGGATGGAGCGGCTGCCTCACATGGTCAGAAGGAGCTAACTTTCTAGCTACAGGGGCGAGGGTTGCACGGGAAGAGTGGGTTGCCGAGGGGGTTGGGGGGGAATGTTCAAAAACTGCCACTGGCAGCAGCCATACGGTATGTAACATGATAGTAGACAGGCAGACAACAGCATTGGCATAATGGTTCAACATAAGCAAGGTGCAAATCTATCTGGAGCTATGTTGAAATTTTAACTTTTCCATGCCTTTTCATTTTGACCAAAGTGATATTTTGTATCGTTTGGGTACCATTTGGGTGCCATGATTGCACCTGCCGTGCTGAAAACTCTCTGAGATGACATTGGAGGCTTGGCAAGGCAGTACACAGCATACACCAGTTTCGGCTACTGTTCCAAACTTCCCACCCAGAAGTCTATAGGGTCAGGGAATGCGGTTTGCGCTGAAGAAAGGCCAGTTAGGACTGAACCTAGATGTTGAGGTGGTTCATCTCCGTTTGCTGATTTGTGTCAGCCTGGCATGGAATATGAAAAAAGTGCTCTATTATTTTGATGATACTGAGGCTGCTGCTGTTGTGGCTTCTGCTGCTTGTGGTAGCCTAGATGGCGGCAGGTGGGTGACTCTGCAGGGGTGGAGAAGGGCCTCCCAGTCAGACATGTGGGCAGCAGGCATATGCTCTCCGAACGCTGTGTCAAGCTGCATACATAGTGGGTTATTTATTTAGACTAGCGTTTTAGACAGCGTGAGCATCTGTTTTAAGATAAATATCATGGGGATGATATTGTTGATGCCGCAGTTGACCCTACTGACAAATCTGGTGGCCTCTTCTAAGGAGATGACTATGCAACAGGTATCTTTGATGAGCTGCCACTGCTTGACCTCGAAACAACACATGCTCACTGCTGATGTGGTCTGATGCATGATGAAATCATTCACCACTTTACGCTGCACGTCCAGATGCTCTAACTTATGCAAAGTGGAATGTTAGCTAGTTGGAACATCACAGATCAACCAGTGCAATGGCATATTGTTCTAATGCTGTAAGTCTAGTTCCTTGCCACATAGGAATGGTTGAAATGTGAAGGCAGTTTCCTAGACATGGCCAGCACCTTCTGCAAGCCACTGTACTTGTTTAAAATGCATTGCATCGACTAAGTTTATCATGTGCAGCATTGTGCGCCATGTAGGGAGCAGTGGCGTGTCTACGGTGCTTGGTACCTGGGGCGGGTCCTTTCTCTGGCACCCCCCCCCCAATACTTTAAAATAAATTGTATCTTTTCACAGTAGTATTGCACTCATTGTACAACCTTCACATACTTTTGTCCAGATAAGTGCCCCTCTCACGGTAGTTATGCCCATATTGTGCCATCTCACGGTAGTTATGCCCACACTGTGCCTCATAACAGCTATGATCACCCCCTGCACAAGAGTAATGGCCTCTGTGCCCCCTTGATAATAGTAATGCCTATTGTACCCCTTCATAGTAGTAATGCCCATTATGCCCCATTCACAGTAGTAATGCCCAATGTGCCTCCTTCATACTAATAATGCGCATTGTGCCCCCTTCATAGTAATAATGCCCATTGTGCCCCTTCATATTAATAAAGCCCATTGTATCCCATTCATAGTAGTAAGGCCCTCTGTGCCCCCTTTATAGTAAAAATGCCCATTGTGCCCCCTCCACAGTATTAATATCCATCTTGCCCCTTCCACAGTAGTAATGCCCATTGTGCACTTTTAATAGTAACATAGTAACATAAGACCGAAAAAAGACATTTGTCCATCCAGTTCGGCCTGTCATCCCGCAAGTAGATCCAGAGCAAGGCAAAAAAAAAAATGTGAGGTAGAAGCCAATCCTTCCCACCCTAGGGGAATAAAAAATTCCTTCCCGCCTCCAAACAGACAGTTAAAATAACTCCCTGGATCAACGACCCCTCTCTAGTAGCTATAGCCTGTAATATTATTACACTCCAGAAATACATCCAGGCCCCTCTTGAACTCTTTTATTGTACTCACCATCACCACCTACTCAGGCAGAGAGTTCCATAGTCTCACTGCTCTTAACGCAAAGAATCCTCTTCTATTTTTGTGTACAAACCTTCTTTCCTCCAGACGCAGAGGATGTCCCCTCGTCACAGTTACAGTCCTGTGGATAAATAGATGATGGGAGAGATCTCTGTACTGATCCCTGATATATTTATACATAGTCATTAGATCTCCCCTCAGTCGTCTTTTTTCTAAAGTGAATAACCCTAATTTTGATCATCTTTCAGGGTACTGTAGTTGCCCCATTCCAGTTGCCCTCCTCTGAACTCCAGCTTTGCTATGTCTGCCTTGTTCACAGGAGCCCAGAACTGTACACAGTACTCCATGTGTGTTCTGACTAGTGATTTGTAAAGTGGTAGGACTATGTTCTTATCACGGGCATCTATGCCCCTTTTGATGCAACCAACCAATTATCTTATTGGCCTTGGCAGCAGCTGCCTGACACTGTTTTTTGCAGCTTAGTTTGATGTTTATTAAAATTCCTAGATCCTTTTCCATGTCAGTGTTACTGAGTGTTTTACCATTTAGTATGTACGGGTGACTTGCATTATTCCTTCCCATGTGCATAACTTTACATTTGTCAGTGTTAAACCTCATCTGCCACTTCTCTGCCCAAGCCTCCAATCTATCCAGATCCCTCTGTAGTAGTATACTGTCCTCTTCAGTGTTAATTACTTTACACAGTTTAGTGTCATCTGCGAAAATTGATATTGTACTATGCAAGCCTTCTACAAGAGCATTAATAAATATATTGAAGAGAATAGGGCCCAATACTGACCCCTGAGGTACCCCACTAGTGACAGTGACCCAATCTGAGTATGTACCATTAATAACCACCCTCTGTTTTCTATCACTCAGCCAGTTACTTACCCACATACAGACGTTTTCTCCCAGTCCGAGCATTCTCATTTTATATACTAACCTCTTATGTGATACAGTGTCAAATGCTTTGGAGAAGTTCAGATATACGACATCCATTGATTCGCCGCTGTCAAGTCTAGAACTTACCTACTAGAAACTGATTAAATTAGTTTGGCATGACCGATCCCTCATGAAGCCATGCTGATATGGCGTTATTTGCTTATTTCTGTTGAGATGCTCTAAGATAGCATCTCTTAGATAACCTTCAAACATTTTACCCACAACAGATGTTAAACTTACCGGCCTATAGTTTCCAGGCTCTGTTTTTGGACCCTTTTTTAATACTGGCACCACATTTGCTATGCGCCAATCCTGTGGGACAGTCCCTGTCAGTATAGAGTCATTAAATATCAGAAAGAAGGGTCTGGCTATGACATTACTTAATTCCCTTAGGATACGGGGGTGTATCACATCCGGTCCTGGCGATTTGTCTATTTTAATGAGATTTTAGAATGCTTTTAAAGATATCCCATTTTGTGGCTGTATTTTTATTTGTGAGGACTTTGTCCCAGTAAGTTAGGCCTATGGCTTCTCTTAGTTGGCTAAATTTAGCTTTTTTGAAGTTTGGTATTTTTGTTCCTCCCTGTAGAAACGCTTTTTTGAATGATAATTGGAAGGTTATTACTTTATGGTCACTATTTCCCAGGTGTCCCCCAACCTGCACGTCTGTTGTTCTGTCAGGCCTATTGGTTAATACTAAGTCCAGTATGGCCATCCCTCTAGTCGGGTCCTGAACCAGTAGGGAGAGGTAATTGTCTTTGGTTATTGCCAAGAACCTGTTTCCTTTATGAGATGTACAGGTTTCATTTTCCCAGTCTATATCTGGATAGTTGAAGTTACCCATAATAACCACCTCATTATGATTTGCCTCCTCGTCTATCTCGTTTAGTAGCATATTTTCTGTGGACTCTGGTATATTAGGTGGTTTATAATAAACTCCTATTAGTAATTTATTATTGTTTTTCGCTCCATGTATCTCTACCCACAGTGACTCCACATGTTCATGTTCCTCACTTATAGCTTCACGGAGTGGGCTGGGCTTGGTAGGAGTGGGCTGGTCCCAATTCCTGCCAGGAGGGGGGAGTTCTAGAGAGGTATAGAAGAGAGTGGACTGAGAAATTCTGGAGTAGGGGAGCACGTCCATCTGCTCCAGCTCCAAGGGCACTGGGAACTTGAAACAGCCCGTCTGTGAGGACCAGTACTCCAGGGAGACTGTGGGGTCCCAGACCACCATAAGAATTGCAAGCTACAGCATACAAAGATAGCAGACTGTTTAACACTACAACTATACAGTTGAGGTATAACAAATTAAAACACTTGTCACCACAGTTCATGAGCAGCACATGCAAAAGCCTGCATTACACAAGTGGACACCTATAGCCACAAATGCCAGCTTATTGGGGAAATCGGGAGAGTGACTATTCTGTAGTGTTATTGTCTGCCAACATATCTTAACATCTAGGGATAGAAACATTGCACCTTGTACAGACAACAGCTGAATGTACTTTATGTAACTCATTCAGTAAAGAAAAACATTTGTTGTTCTTCTGCATCTGCCTATTCACTGCATCGAACCGCAGGGAGCAATGGCCTGAATGAGTACACCTTGACACAACATCTCATCAGGGCCACTATCACTCCCATCCTCTGCACCTGCTTCTCAGAGGCTAGCTGCACTCCCTCTTATGTAAGTGAAGGTACCCACTGGGGTAAAAAAAGGAAATAGAAAATAAAAATCTGTTATACTCACCTAGCCTTTTCTTCCAGTAAATGGAGCACATCCCGCTCTCCAAAAAGGCACAATGCAGTGACATATTTACACCTGCTGGGATGAGTAGACGAGGATAGGCCGGGAAAATCATCCTCGCCTGACCCGTGCATTCTACTCATTCCAACAGGCAATGTCACTGCATTGCACCTGCTGGAGAGAGCATGGCCAAGGAATGAGGCAGACAGACATACATTACAGCCCCTCACCTGGGCACACAGTATTATTTTTTTTTCAAAAATAGAAATCCATAGTTTACCAGCTTAATATCAAAAAGACATACAACATAATGTCATCATGTGCTGAATTTCCCTCTTATCTTTGCCCTCCCATCCCTCCCTTAAACCCCCTTTTCCACTGAGCTACCATCGTAATTCTAAGTGTTTTAATTTCCAATTACCCCATATCCGCAACCAAACTGCTTTTTCCCCCGCTGTTTGGGCAAGACTGTATTCATACTCCTTAACCCTGTCCATATACTCCGTCCATTCCTGGAGATTTGGGTATTTCGAGGAGCCCCAATATTTGACTATTATTATCTTGGCAAGAGCTATACCCCTAAACCAAAGTAATTGCTCAATTTTATTTTTGTTTATCTCTGGGAGGGTGCCAAGAATCACATATTCAATACGAACTTCATATTTTGTTCTGCAATTTCTGGAATATTTTACTCCAATAGTCTTTTACACCTGGGCATTCCCACAGTAGGTGTTTATAATCTCCTCTATCCTTTTTACATTTATAGCAGTTCGGTTCTTTGTCCTTATAAATAGTATGTAATAGTACTGGTGTGTAGTAGAGGCGGTGTATGATTTTCAAAAGAATCCATGTATGAGCAAGGAAAACTGCAGACTTTTTAATATTTTTATATACAGTATCCCACGAGATCGGTTCTGTATTCTGCAAGGATTTCGGTTAATGGCTTAACCTGTCCTTTGTGAAGAACCTGTAAAATTAAGTGTATCCCCTGTTTTTCCCAACACTCAATATCCACTAACTGCATGACTTGCGGTAGACAGACGTTCCCCCAGAGAGGGGTAAACTGAACCGCTTGGGATAATCCGACCATAAGCCTAACTTGTTTCCAAATATGCCTAAGCATTCTACTAAACAGATTTGTTACTGTTTTCTTCTCAATGGTGCCCGTTTCCAGAATCTGAAAAAGATCTTCCTATGGTCTGCAGTCCTCCCAAAAAATTAGCCGTATACAGTTATTCTTTCGATTTCTCATACACCATCTCAATTGTGCAGCTACATAATATCCTTTAACCCCTTAGTGACCACCCATACGTGTTTTTGCGGCGGTCACTAAGGGGCCTTAGGCTGGGCCGCCACGTTTTTACGGCAGGCCGGTCTAAGCGCTGCACGGCTCCCCCGTGCAGCAGGGAGGGCGGACCCGGCTCTCACATGAGAGCCAGGGCCCTGCTCTAACAGCCCTGACCGGCAGAAGTGCCGATCCGGCTGTTTAACCCTTTACATGCCGGGCGCAATGGCGTCCGCTGCATGTAAAGTGGTGACAGAGGGAGCGGACTCCCTCTGTCTCCCATCAGCACCACGAAAATGCGATTGCGGGGTCCTGATGTGTTCGTAAGCTTACCTCGCTTCCGATCAGGGCCCCGAGCCTGTCTTCAGTTCTCTCCAGCAGGCTGTGCCTCTCTGGCGCAGCCTTCTGGTCAATCTTTGAATAGCATTGCTAATGAAATGTAATGCCTTATAGAGATAATGCATTACATTTTAAAAGCAATCAAAATACTATATATTATAGTCCCCTTGTGGGACTTTTAAGAAAGAAGTAAAAAAAAATAGAAAAAAATACACATTTATTAAATAAAAAAATGCCATAAAATAAAAAAATATGCTTTTTTTTCCATTGAATACGCTTTTCAATGAAAAAAATTGCAAAAAGAAAATATCCCCCATATGTTTGGTATTGTCACGTCCGTAACGACCCGGACTACATAAATATTACATAAATTATTCCCTATGGTGAACACCGTAAAAAAAATAAAAAAAATAACAAAATTTCTAAATTATTCTTAGTTTAAAAAACCTAATAACAAGCGATCAAAAAGCGCCATTTACTCCAAAATTTTTGTCCCTCAAAAATCAAGCCCTCACACAACTCCATAGAAAAAGAAAAAAAAAGTTATGGGTCTTGTGAAGTGGCAATGCAAAATCATTTTTTTGGTTAATAAAAGGGGTTTTATTGGAAAAAAAAGTAGTAAAACGTAAAAAAAAATATAAGTATTTAGTATCACTGTAATCGTACTGACCCAGAGAATAAAGATATTATGTTATTTGCACCGAAAAATGAATGCCGTAAAATTTATAATGTAAAACCTAGTGGCAGTATTGCTATTTTTCCCCATCTCCCTCCCAGAAAGAGTTAATAAAAGTTAATCAGAAAGTTATGTGTACCCCAAAATGGTTCCATTAAAAACTACAACTTGTCCCGTAAAAAACAAGCCCTCATAAAGCTATATAGACGAAAAAATAAAAAAGTTATAGCTCTTGGAACGAGACCATGAAAAAAGGAAGAACAACCCTTGGTCATAAAGGCCCAAACAGGCTTGGTCACTAAGGGGTTAAGAAAGGGGACAGAGAGTCCTCCCTCTTCTTTATATAGGTATTGTAATTTAATTCTGACCCGTTTGCGACCGCATATTAATTTGTTAAAAAGGGTCTCAAGTTTATTAAAAAACATATCTTCAATCGTTATTGGACTTGCATTTAGTAGCATTGGTAATAATGTCATTTTTATAAGAGCAATGCGATTGATTTGTGACAGGGGGAGTTTTAGCCATGTTCTAATTTTTTCCTTTACTTTATCTATTATTGTCAGTGTGTTCAATTTCGTATAATGTTCTAGTTTAGTCCCTATATGGATGCCCAGGCATAATAGAGAGTCTGATGGATGCAATATACTAACCCGGGACTTATAACCCAGAGGTACTGAAGAGAAAGTTTTATTTTTCCCAGTTTGTTTCGTATCCAGATAAGCATCCAAAATCGTCCATGCTTTCCATAATCCTGGGTAAAATCGTATATCCCCTCTCCAAGAAGAGCAAAATATAGTCTGCATATAAGCTTATTTTATCAACCTCTCCCTCACAACCAAAGCCCTGTATTTTCTCGTCGGCTCTAATTTTACATGCCATTGGTTCCAGGAACAACGAAAAGAGCAGAGGGGAAAGGGGGCATCCCTGACGAGTTCCTCGAGTCAAGGAGAAAGATGACGAATATTCCCCGTTGATTCGGACTCTGGATACGGAGTTTTGGTACAGGATGCGGACCCATCTGGAGAAGTATTCACCTATTTTCACCCGTGTCAACACTCTCCAGAGGAAGGGCCACTCCACCCTGTCAAAAGCTTTGGCCGCATCCAGAGACAGGATGGAGCAATTCTCCCCCTCCCCCGTCTGTATATTCAGAAAAGCCCTCCTCACGTTGTCCTGTATATTCCTTTTGGGGATAAACCCAGTTTGGTCAGCGTGGACGACTTTGTGGATTACGTTTTTTTATTAGAGTTGAGCGAACACCTGGATGTTCGGGTTCGAGAAGTTCGGCCGAACTTCCCAGAAATGTTCGGGTTTGGGATCCGAACCTGACCCGAACTTCGTCCCGAACCCGAACCCCATTGAAGTCAATGGGGACCCAAACTTTTCGGCACTAAATAGGCTGTAAAACAGCCCAGGAAAGGGCTAGAGGGCTGCAAAAGGCATCAAAATGTAGTTAAATCCCCTGCAAACAAATGTGGATAGGGAAATGAATAAAAATAAAATAAATAAAAATTAACCAATATCAATTGGAGAGAGGTCCCATAGCAGAGAATCAGGCTTCATGTCACCCACCACTGGAACAGGCCACTGTCAGATATTTAGACCCCGGCACCCAGACAGAGGAGAGAGGTCCCATTGCAGAGAATCAGGCTTCATGTCATAGGAGAGAATCAGGCTTCACGTCACCCACCACTGAATTATTGCAAATTTCATACTCCTCTTCGGGTAAAAATACTCCTCAAAAATGGTAAGAGGAGTATTTTTACTCTTCTGGAAAAAATGTAGTGCGACCTCTGATCTTAAAAACAGCAGACACCATTGCTACTCTTGATGTGGCCACACCCGGCCTCAACCTTTGGGCAACTTCCTAGCATAGCAGAGGAGTGCATGAGGGTTTCAGGTAATTTATCTTATTAAATAAAAGCACTTGTAATGGCTGAGCATACAGTAAATCAAGGTGCCAAATAGTGACTGAAACTATAATAGTGTTGTTTAAACATTAACTATTAGATTTTTTACATTTAGGTTAGGACTACAATGCGATCTTTGCGGCGTCATCCGTATGATGACCAAAGATTGCTGAATAGCAGTACAGCCATTGAACCCTGGAATCATAGCTGCAGAAATTTACAGTGTTGCAGCAACTTACTAATCGCGCTGCGACCGCCATTTAGCCCAATGTCTGCACTGCCACACAGAGATCTCTGGTCATGCAACAAGTCTTGTGTCCATGTTCGCCATGTAACCACAGTCTTAAAGGGTTTGGTCCATCTCAGACATTGATGACATATTGCTGTGATATGCCATTACTGTCAGATAGATTCAACTGAGACTATACATTTTATCAGCAACAAAATAGGGAACCCATTCTGATACTTTATTTTAGTTTCAATTTAACTTTATTTAAACAATACCTTCAATAAATAAAAAAATCTATAAAAAGGTACTAAAAAGTTTGTAAAAAAAAATGCTGTGAAACCATCAAAAGTGGAAAAGCACTAAAATGTGTAGGGTCATTTAAGACTGATACACTCTGATTTTAAATGGGGTTAAATTAAAGAGAGATTTAGATCAATGATCAGATGAAATAAATATATTCTTTCTCCAATAGGTATGATACTTGTCAAAGTGGTTTCATCTCCAGTTACATAAATGGACCATCAAGGGAAGACCTTAACACTGAAGACTATTTTTGTTATTTTGATTGTACAGTTGTGCTTAGCCATTATTTTATATTCATTTTATAACTATGAAAATCGCTCAGTGTCTAGTTATGAATTTTCCTATACAAGTATACATCGAGAACTGGCTAATGACACGAAGATCATCCTTGTTTGGACCTGGCCATTTGGTGACACATTTCCACTTAATGAATGTCCACCATACACTAATATTTCTGGATGCTTTTACACAGCTAACAGAACCTTGTATTCTTCTGCAGATGCAATTGTTATGCATCACAGAGATGTATGTCATTCCAGAAAACAGCTACCCCAGATACCAAGATCACCAAATCAGTATTGGGTATGGTTTAACTTGGAGTCTCCATCACACAGCCCACACTTGCATTTTATGGATAATCTCATCAACCTCACAATGTCTTATAGAGCTGATTCAGATATTTTCTCACCTTATGGCTGGCTAGAGCCGAATCAGCGAGAAGAGAACTTCACAATTTCTCCAAAGACTAAATTGGTGGCCTGGGCAATCAGTAACTGGAACCCAAAATCTAATAGAGTACGGTATTACAAAGAGCTCAAAAAATTTCTTCCTGTAGACATATATGGAAGACAGCATTTAGCTCTCCCAACAAATGAACATGAAAAAACATTGTCCAAGTATAAGTTTTATCTCGCCTTTGAAAACACAATTCATGAAGATTATATTACAGAGAAACTCTGGAAGAATGCATTGAAATCTGGTTGTGTGCCAGTTGTATTGGGACCGCCTCGAAAAAATTATGAGCGGTTTATTCCGAAAGACTCTTTTCTACATGTTGATGACTTCTCCACGCCTGAAGAGCTTGCTAAATATATCTTAAAGTTGGACAATGATGACAAAGCTTACCAGCAGTATTTTACATGGAGGTCCAGACTTCATCCCTTTGCAGATACTAACTGGCAGACCCATTACTGCAGAGTATGTAAAGCAATAAAAGAAGCTCCTGCATACAAAACTATTTCAAAACTTGGAGAATGGTACAAATAATTACAGGGTGGTTTCTCAGGTTGTTTCTATATTAGCTGAAATTCAGTATGAAAATATTAAATTTTTAGGCAATTCTAATCACATGTTGCATTTTTGTAGTTCAGTGCATTTTTTCAAAAGCTTATGTATATGAAATAAAGAAAAAAATACAAAAAAATACTTGTCTAAGGAGAAACACTTGTACAAAATCAAATGAAATTTATGGCATTTTTTGCGAGCCACTAAAACTGTGAAGAAACCACTGCAGTTTTATCAGCACTGACATAACACAGTCAGGCCTCTTTCACACAACCATTTTTTCTTTTCATTTTTCATTTCTTCTTTTGCGTTCCGTTTACGGTCCATATACGGTCCATATACGGAACCATTCATTTCAACGGTTCCGCAAAAAAAAAAAAACTGAATGTACTCCGTATGCATTACGTTTCCGTATTTCTGTTTTTCTGTTCCGTTGAAAGATAGAACATGTCCTATTATTGCCCGCAAATCACATTCTGTGGCTCCATTCAAGTCAATGGGTCCACAAAAAAAAGGGAAGACATACGGAAATGCATCTGTATGTCTTACGTATCCGTTCCGTTTTTGCGGAACCATCGAAAATTTTATGCCTAGCCCAATTTTTTCTATGTAATTACTGTATGCTGTATATGCCATACGGAAAAACGGAACAGAAACGGAAACACAACGGAAGCAAAAAACGGATCTAAGAAAAATGGACCATACGGTCGTGTGAAAGAGGCCTCAGTGTTGAGCAAGTCTCCACAGTTATGTAAACAGAAGACAAAGAAGTGTTGCTAAGGCTCAAAATGGGCCATTTGGGCCAATGACAGTTACACGTTAAATCAACAACATTTCAATTTATGTTGTGGGTTTCACCCTTTGCAATTCAAAGCAAATCTGCAATAAAAACCTCAACAAATCTGCAAATCACAGCAAAATCTGCACATTGTGGCCTTGACAATGAAATTGTAATTTAATGCATTTTATTTTCAAGCATTTTTTTCACGCCCTCTTAAAAAAATACAAATAAAAAAAATGCAAAAAGACTGTATGAAGGAAGATTATGTTATTGATTATATTAACTTTTAGAGTGCTGCCACATGTTAAAGTTTTTGATGCAGTTTTTTTTTTTTTTAAAGTAGAGAAGTAGTATCTGCACTTTCTCTGCTTTTATTATCCACAACTGTTTTTGGCTTCAAAGGCCGCATCAAAAAGCCTGAATGTGTGTTGTACTCATAGAGTGTTATTGAAGGGTACCTGCTCTGACCACCCCTCTCTCCCTCTCCTTGATTAACAGAGCCATTGCATTGTCATTTTGTCAGGTCCTGTCAACCAAGAAGGAGATGGAGGGGCTTGGGCCCACCATTTGTGAACTTAAAAGGAACTTATGTCGATTTTGCTTCAGACAGCATGTTATAGAGCAGGAGGAGCTGAGCAGATTGATATATAGTTTTGAGTTAAAAGAGTCAGCCTAACCTGTATTTTATTCATTTAAATTCCTGTTCATTCTGGGCTTTGAAGTCAAGGAGGCGGTCTTATCAGTGATTGACAGCCTTCCTCTGTAAATGCGTACACAGTGATAGCTGTCAATCACTGATAGGACCGCCTCATTCACTTCAAAACCCAGAATGAACATGAATTTAAGTGAACAAAATACAGGTTAGGCTGACTCTTTTCCCACAAAACTATATACCAATGTGCTTACCATGGTGCCTGTAGCTTACATTGCATTTTATAGGTGGATGACTAAGTGAAAGGAATCCTGGTGACACTTTTCCTTTAAGAGTAAATCCACAGTGGGCATAAATGACATGGGAAAAACACACTGTGGATTTTGCCATGTATCCGCAGAAAAAGTTAAATGGTCTCAAATTTTTTTAAACAACTTATTCTCAGTGGTCACTTGAGGTGAACCTGAATAAATGTGCAAATTAGTTGGATTCATAATTTTTTTTTTATGTGGGTCACCCTAAAAACCTCTTTGAAATCCCTACCACTAGAGGCCTCCATTCTAGCAATTCTGTCCTTAGCAGCTGATTCTGTCCTTACCTCAGCTGATCGTAATTTTGAAAGATACTGGAAGGAATAAATGTACTTCATTTATAAACACTGTGTGCTTGGGAGTCTACCTCTGCTCTCCTCAGGCTGGTCAAAAGTTTGTGAAGGGAAGTCTAGACTAGTATAGCTCTGGTAGAGGCCTACATGTGGTCACACCCAACAGCTCAGAGAGGACAGCATAATGTAGCTCTACAACAGCAGAGCAATTAGCAGCCAAGAACACAGTACCTGAATGCTCGGGGAGGCCAAATTATAATCCAAGCCAAGTCCCCAGCCAGGACTTTAAGAGAAATTGGGGCAAAATCCATGTGAATAACGTATTAATTTTGCTATTGCAAAGGGAATCTATGGTGGAAACCTATAGCATAAATTTATATACTGCAGATTTAAAATTGCACTGCCTGTAAATTTCCACAGAGGAGCACTACATGTCAGTGGTTGGCAGAAGAGAAGGAACATCCAGTACAGAAGAGACTGTTTCTACTAGTGATACATAAATGTCAGCTTCTGGAATCAAAATGTGACGTGTACTCAAATATTATTTATAGACATGTGAATGGAGTATTTTCATTGAAGTATATACAATATATATGCCACCAGGCAAAATTCACGTCAGGTACACCACTGCTAGGTTCTTTTGTTCCATATAATTACAGTTCAAGAGCACCTGTCACCACAAAATGCAGTGCAATCTGTAGGTAGCGTGTTATAGAGCAGGAGGAGCTGAGCAGGTTGATATATAGTTCAGTAAACCTTGTAATTTATACATTTATATCTCTGCTGTTTCTGACCTAAAGGAGTTATCCCAAGACTAATGTAAATAATGAAAATCAGACATCATGTAGTACATGACAACCTCTTTCTATCATAGCTATAATCACTCATTGCTCTACTAGATTTATAGCAAATGGGCAGTTCAAGGGGAGAGTTCACTCTATCACAACTTAGGGGGCAGTTGAAGGATGAAACTGAGCATGTGCGGCCATCTCAGTGAGTAGGACAAAGAAAAAAGAAAAAACAAACAGCAGGTGGTGCTATACAGATACATTTTATTAAATATCTCAGTGGCTATGTGTTGAGGAAGGGTTGAAACACATGCATATATATATATATACAAATATGCATGCATATATGATATATATGCATGCATTAATGGTCACTTTATAGGGTGATGTGCGCAGATGTGCCCTTAGTGGCTCATGGTGGCCCCTGTGGGAGATCTGTGCCCCCTTATAATATAGGGGCTGTGCCCCCTTATAGTGTAGAGGCTCTTCCCTTTTATAGTATAGGGGCTGTGCCCCTTATAGTATGAAACTATGTCCCCTTACATCCCCCTTCATAACATATTTGCCCCCTGATGTATGATCAATGTATATGATATGATATATATATATATATATATATATATATATCCCCCCCATCTCCATAGGCTGTAGCCAGGTGCATCAGTGTTAATGGGCCCCAAGCATTCACACCGATGCAATCTGGCTAATTGCATCAGAATGACCGGAAAAGGGTCCGGTCATCCTGATGGATACAAAGAGCTCAGATTCAACTGCGCCGCTGGAGATAATTAGGCATGATAGAAGGGAGGGAGAAACCTCCCCTCCCTTTATTATGCACATTCCGACAGTGCGATTACTATCACGCTGTCAGGAATGCCAGGTGCTGCAGGCAGGAGATCAAAGGCTTCTCCCGCCTGTCTGGGGAGTCCCTCTGTATAGGACCCGGGCACCGTCCACCACTTATCTGTCATCGCCCCTCTCTGGGAAACCGGTTTACTCCTGGGCGGAGCCTGCTCTCAAAACCGACACAACCGCAGCATGTTTCTATGTAAATTTCTAACAGGACCTTCGCCCTCCTCTGATTCAACATCGCCCTCCTCTGATTCACTGCACAAAACCCAGGGAAAGACGAACTGAGGTATGACACTGTGACACTATAACCACACTACATCAGGGCCACCACTACCACTCCCATCTTCTGCTTCAGCTCCCTTGGGGCTCGCTGCATATACACACACGAAAAATGCTATGAATTACTGATGACACTTGGTACATATATAACTTAAAGGGGTTGTCCCATGAAAAATATAAAAAAAAATTCAAACCAGCACCTGGATCTGAATACTTTTGTAATAGCATGTAGTTAAATATTTTGCATATTAATCACCAATATTAATCACCGTCCACCACTTATCTGTCATCGCCCCTCTCTGGGAAACCGGTTTACTCCTGGGCGGAGCCTGCTCTCAAAACCGACACAATCGCAGCATGTTTCTATGTAAATTTCTAACAGGACCTTCGTCCTCCTCTGATTCAACATCGTAGACGGGTATATCGGAACCCACCTGATGCCGAACTATATACGGTGTGGCCTCCCACCAATTGTCCAGTTTTCCACAAGGCCTCTTCTAACTTACCAGCACACGATTTCCCGGGGAGAAGACTTCAGTCCATATTGGCACCGAGTTAGGGTGCTTCAGTCGCTGCAACCGTTCTCCTACCACCTTGTGGACGATCCGCAACCATCGCCGATGTTCTCAAATCCACTTGGTTGTAGTACGTGCTTGCTCACTGTCAGACGAGGGCATGTTCAACTCTTCCAGCTCTCTCCCAGCCCGACCAAACATAAGCATGTACATTGAGTAACTGGTCATGCTGTACACCCGGTTATTATAGGTCCAAATCAATTCGAGGAGATACTCCGGCCATCTGGATTTCTGATCCTTTTCAAGTGTCCTCACCATCTGAAGGAGTGTACGATTGAAGCGTTCAAATGCCCTATTCCGTTGCGGGTGATACGTTGTGGTCCGGGACTTCTCGATACCATACAGGTGATATAGTTCTTGGACACCCATACACCTGTATAAAACGATGGCAGACGGCTTCCGCTGCTGACTAGGCCGTCTGGTCTCGGGTGAGCACTGCCCCCGCAAACTTTGTAAAATGATTGGTCATAACCAAACAAAAACCATGACCCGACTTAGTGCCCCACCTGCACATAATCTATCATCAATAGTTCTAATGGCTGGGACATTTGGATGGTCTGAATCGGAGCCCTGTGCTCCACCCTTTTGCTTAGGTCGCAAGCTCTGCACATCTGACAGGCCTTCTCCACCATCCGTTCGAGATCTGGGCAGTAAACCAGACTATGTAGCCACTTATAGGTTTTATCACTACCAAAGTGGGCACCCCTCTCATTAGCTATTTGAGCAGCCGCGGGAGCAGTGGCAACCGGGATAATGATTTGCCACCGCTGTTCTAACTCTGCCCGTGTATAGACCTTTCAATACAACAGGTCGTGGGCCACTGTCAGCTTGTCCCACTGCCAGAGCTGCTTGTGGCCCTCAGGCATCAAACTTTCTCGCTCCTCTGACTTTGGCCACGTCTTATGCCGGACCCACTGTTTTACCCTCCAAATATCTTCACACTCATTCTGGTCCGGCACCCAATCTGCATGGTTTCTTCCTAACAGCACAGAGGCCCTTGCGCCACCCCCTCTTGAGTGTGCCACCTCCGCAAGGGAAGGTAGGTGACCCAGGTCAGGAGTCTGAGAGTCCTCCAGGTCAATCTCAACATCTCCATCCAGGGAGCCCACAGGTACTCTTTACAATGCATCAGCGTTAGCATTCTCTTTCCCAGACCAGAACTTGATCCAGTAGTTTAACTTCGCCAGCTGAGCTATCCACCTCTTTTCCAAGGCTCCCAACTTCACATTATTCAGGTGTGCCAAAGGGTTATTATCTGTCAGCACCAACACCTCCATCCCAGTCAGGTATTCGGCGAAGCGTTCCGTCATTGCTCAGACCAAGGCCAACAGTTCTAACTTAAAGGAGCTGTAATTGTCCGGGTTTCTCTTGGACCCTCAGAGGGAGCGACTCCCATACGCACTAGTACAGCACCCAGGCCATGCAGGCTCCCATCTGTATACAACAGAAATGGGGTATCGAACTGAGCATAAGCTAAGATCTGGGCTTTTGTCAGAGCATCTTTCACTTCATCTAGTGCTTTCTCCTGCCCACAAAACTGGACGGTTCTTAGGGCCATTGGCTGTCCCCTGGAGCAATTAATTCAAGCGCCCCATGTGCAAACTTAGGGATAAATCGAAGGTAGTACCCTGTCAGCCTCAAAAATGCCTGGAGTTCTTGTAGGGTCTTCAGTCATGGCCACTTCTGAATCGCTTACACTTTTCCGGGAGAGGGTTCTACCCCTTCTGTGGTCACAACATGGCCCAGATACTCAATGCTTCGATGAAAGAGTTGACACTATTTTTTGGTTTTATCTTCAGCCCATGGTCCCTTAAGCGTTGGAGGACCTGCCACAGCCGGGCCAGGTGGTCTTCAAAGGACTTCCTCAAGTCCACCACATCGTCAAGATAGATCAACACTGATTCAAAGTTAAGGTCCCTCAGACAATGCTCCATTAACCGTTGGAATGTACCCGGAGCGTTGGTTAGTCCGAATGGCATCCAATTGAATTCATACAACTTCATCGGGAGGATGAACGCGGTCTTCACCTTATCTCTCTTCGCCATAGCCACCTTCCAGTATCCGCTGACCAAGTCGAGGGTAGAGAAGAACTGTGCTCTTCCCAGTGCGGACAACGTCTCTTCGATCCTCGGGAGGGGGTAAGCGTCCCATACAGTATTTGCGTTCAGCTTCCGGTAATCAACGCAGACCCAGAGAGACCCATATTTTTTTTCGGACCAGTACCACTGGTGCCACCCATGGACCTTGTGAAGGATCTGCCAATATCGCTCTCGGATCGGTGGGGAGTCCTCGTGGGGATTTCATGTTCTATCGCTGTCGCACACCCAAAATCCGCCTCATGGCAGGAGAAGGCAGCTTGGTACTGCCACAGAAGGGTCTCTACTTTCTCTCGCTGCTCGGGAGTCAGGGTTCCCTGCTCCATACCCATGTGTGGCAGGCGCAACACTATGAAGCGCCTTTTGCGCTGTGGCATTAGAAGAATTTTGATGTCTCTGACTTTTACTCTAACCAGACTGTCTATTACTCTGTAATTGCTCTAGCGCCGTTCTATGGAAACAGTAGGTTTAAAGAGCACACCAAATGTTTCTAATAACTTCTTTATTAACTTCAACTTTTCTTCATATATTACACTGCCGCTTCCTCAGCAGATAGTCCATGCACAAAACACGTGTTTAAAAGATATCACAAAATGGCGGTATGATTAAGATGGTGGTTCAACTGTTCAATCTTGTCATTTAACATAAAATGGTGGGTATATTTCTCTCTTGAGTATCTGTACTCTCACTTTAAGTTATTTAAGCACTTTATGATCTCTCTGAGAGATATATCTGAGGTCTAATAGTTCTGCTTTCTCAACTTGGTTTGCAGTTTGCAGTACGAAATTGCTTATGATCTGGTATGAGCAGTTCGCAGTTTGTATGCAATTTGTATGGAATCTGGTTTGTATGCTTGCAATTTGTATTTGCAAATGGTTTTGCATTTGGCAATTTGAACTTGCAATTGGTGGAACTGTAAGTAAACACATATATATCTAGTTCAGTATACAGTTCTAAACACAATACTAATAATATGAACATTATATAACTGTTTTAACTACCTATTTTGGCCTCTTGTTCCCATAAAACTCAGCTCTCAGTGAAGTGAATGTCTCTTCAGCTCCTGTCTCTGGTGAATAATGATTCTAGAAGAACGAACTGGGGTGTAAGGCTGGCTGTGATTGGTGAAAACTCTTGCTGCATAAGAAGCTGGCTGTGATTGGTCTAGACTTCTGCCCAGTAGCAACAGATTAACACTATGCTTTCTGTTGTTTCTGCTGTGTGACTGAGCTTACCTTACATTACAAAATGAATCTTAAAGGCATAGTATCTTTTTCTGCTTCTGTGAACATAAACTTTAACAGTTATATAACATCCAAAACATGATCTCACAGTAAATAACTCTGCTTTTGTCTTTAACACATAAACATAGGAACTGTATTTAGGCGATTGGCAGGTCTAGCTGTATACACATATAAGGCTATACTAGAAACCTAGGGCAGGTTCCAGCTGGCCAGCTACACTCCCGCCAAAATTAACTATAATTCTATGTTCTTAGTGGTAGGACTTGAATATGAATTTGAGGAATTTTCCATCAGGTTCTCAACTTCCAAGTGTCTTTTATCACTCTCAAGTAGAACAACTAACTTCTGTATAGGACGTTCCAACTTGAGTGGAGTAGTGAGACGTTTTCCTTTTTTGTCAAGTTTTGAGTCTCCTATTTGTAACAACACTCTTCTTACTAGTTTGTCTTCATTGACTTCTAGGTAAATCTTCTTTCACTAACACTATGTCACCAACTTGGACATTTATTCTGGGTGTTTGCCATTTACTTAACAGCATAACATTGGCTAAGTATTCTTTCCTCCCTCTATTCCAAAACTGTTCTGATAAATATTGAAATCTTTGCCATCTTCTTCTGGCATATAAATCCCCTTTGGTGAACTTGACAGGGGGTGGCTGTATATAATCAGACTTAAGGTAAAGTAGATGGTTGGGAGTTAAAGGGTCCAAACTTGTTGGATCTTTGATGTTATTAACTGTAAGTGGACGACTAAATCACCTACGGTCTCAATATAAACGGTCCACTCCCGTACCTTACAAAATAACACAACAAAGAAGGAGTGTATAACACACCAATGTAAGGAAATGCAAATCAATTTTATTAAAGTATCTATAAAATGTACATAATGCATGATATATATAAGTAAATAAGCAGGGACAACCACAGTCCTACATCACCCTATTATCAGCCCAGTCATATAAAATGTATAGATAATATCTCAATATTTCAATACATAAATGACAATTTATCTAAAAAGATATATAACAGGAAAGAGCATGAGATATGTGCAGATGGCGTTTGAGCCCCTCTATTACTAAGCGGCTATACGGCCTGGGTCCAAAATAAACAAGTGACAATACCAGGTCATGCACTGAGTAATAAGGCTACATACCTATACGGTTGGGACAGATGGTAGGGCAATGGCGCTCCTCGACGCGCCTTTCGCGTGTTGTTCGCTTCCTCAGGAGGATATTATCTATACATTTTATATAACTGGGCTGATAATAGGGTGATGTAGGACTGTGGTTGTCCCGTGAATCAGCAGGGTGGCAGCAGTGGGAGTTCGGGAGTAGTGTTGATCGAGCACCAAAGTGCTCGGGTGCTCTGGCCGAACACATCAGGATGCTCGGGTGCTCTACCGAGTACCCGAGTATAATGGAAGCCAATAGGAGAACCCAAGCATTAAACCAGGCACCCCCTGCTCTGAAGAGGGGAGGGTGCCTGTTTCATAGGAAAAGGTCAGAAATGGATGGAAACACCACCAAAATGGTTCTGGAACAGCATGGGGAGAATGTCTGAATGCATCTTGGACTCCCAGGTCACTGCTGGGAACTATGTTTTCCGAGTAGTACGCCACTTTAGTACGCCATTGACAATAATACACACAAAATCGAAGATAAAATCGATTTTAGAGAAAAAATTGTTAGTAAGCATTCTTTCCTATATAACTACTTGTATACAAAGTGCAAGTTCGGCCAAAAATTACAAGCAAGAGACACTCCGATACAACCTGTATATTACATAAAGGAGGGCCTCATTCACATTGTGGTACAATTGTTCAGGTAGTGGGACTACTACACTCATAAAGCCTATGCACTAAGTGAAAGGGCTGCCAAAAATTACAAGGAACTGGCACTCCAATACATCCTTTGTTACACATAAAGGAGGGCATCATACACACCCTTGAAAAATTATGATTGATGGCCTGCTGGTGACCCTCTAAAACATTTGTAGCAAGGGCCTGCTGATTAGAGTTGAGCGAACACCTGGATGTTCGGGTTCGAGAAGTTCGGCCGAACATCCCGGAAATGTTCGGGTTCGGGATCCGAACCCGATCCGAACTTCGTCCCGAACCCGAACCCCATTGAAGTCAATGGGGACCCGAACTTTTCGGCACTAAAACGGCTGTAAAACAGCCCAGGAAAGGGCTAGAGGGCTGCAAAAGGCAGCAACATGTAGGTAAATCCCCTGCAAACAAATGTGGATAGGGAAATTAATTAAAATAAAAATTAAATAAATAAAAATTAACCAAAATCAATTGGAGAGAGGTTCCATAGCAGAGAATCTGGCTTCCCGTCACCCACCACTGGAACAGTCCATTCTCAGATATTTAGGCCCCGGCACCCAGGCAGAGGAGAGAGGTCCCGTAACAGACAATCTGGCTTCATGTCAGCAGAGAATCAGTCTTCATGTCATAGCAGAGAATCAGGCTTCACGTCAACCACCACTGTAATAGTCCATTTTCATAAATTTAGGCCCAGCACCCAGGCAGAGGAGAGAGGTCCCGTAACAGACAATCTGGCTTCATGTCAGCAGAGAATCAGTCTTCATATCATAGCAGAGAATCTGGCTTCCCGTTACCCACCACTGGAACAGTCCATTCTCAGATATTTAGGCCCCGGCACCCAGGCAGAGGAGAGAGGTCCCGTAACAGACAATCTGGCTTCATGTCAGCAGAGAATCAGTCTTCATATCATAGCAGAGAATCAGGCTTCACGTCAGCCACCACTGCAACAGTCCATTGTCATAAATTCAGGCCCAGCACCCAGGCAGAGGAGAGAGGTCCCGTAACAGACAATCTGGCTTCATGTCAGCAGAGAATCAGTCTGCATGTCATAGCAGAGAATGAGGCTTCACGTCACCCACCACTGCAACAGTCCATTTTCATAAATTTAGGCCCAGCACCCAGGCAGAGGAGAGAGGTCCCGTAACAGAGGATCTGGCTTCATGTCACCAGAGAATCAGTCTGCATGTCATAGCAGAGAATCAGGCTTCACGTCACCCACCACTGCAACAGTCCATTTTCATAAATTTAGGCCCAGCACCCAGGCAGAGGAGAGAGGTCCCGTAACAGAGGATCTGGCTTCATGTCACCAGAGAATCAGTCTGCATGTCATAGCAGAGAATGAGGCTTCACGTCAGCCACCACTGCAACAATCCATTGGCATATATTTAGGCCTAGCACACAGGCAGAGGAGAGGTTCATTCAACTTTGGGTAGCCTTGCAATATAATGGTAAAATGAAAATAAAAATAGGATTGAATGAGGAAGTGCCCTGGAGTCCAATAATATATGGTTATGGGGAGGTAGTTAATGTCTAATCTGGACAAGGGACGGACAGGTCCTGTGGGATCCATGCCTGGTTCATTTTTATGAACGTCAGCTTGTCCACATTGGCTGTAGACAGGCGGCTGCGTTTGTCTGTAATGACGCCCCCTGCCGTGCTGAATACACGTTCAGACAAAACGCTGGCTGCCGGGCAGGCCAGCACCTCCAAGGCATAAAAGGCTAGCTCTGGCCACGTGGACAATTTAGAGACCCAGAAGTTGAATGGGGCCGAACCATCAGTCAGTACGTGGAGGGGTGTGCACACGTACTGTTCCACCATGTTAGTGAAATGTTGCCTCCTGCTAACACGTTGCGTATCAGGTGGTGGTGCAGTTAGCTGTGGCGTGTTGACAAAAGTTTTCCACATCTCTGCCATGCTAACCCTGCCCTCAGAGGAGCTGGCCGTGACACAGCTGCCTTGGCGACCTCTTGCTCCTCCTCTGCCTTGGCCTTGGGCTTCCACTTGTTCCCCTGTGACATTTGGGAATGCTCTCAGTAGCGCGTCTACCAACGTGCGCTTGTACTCGCGCATCTTCCTATCACGCTCCAGTGCAGGAAGTAAGGTGGGCACATTGTCTTTGTAGCGTGGATCCAGCAGGGTGGCAACCCAGTAGTCCGCACAGGTTAAAATGTGGGCAACTCTGCTGTCGTTGCGCAGGCACTGCAGCATGTAGTCGCTCATGTGTGCCAGGCTGCCCAGGGGTAAGGACAAGCTGTCCTCTGTGGGAGGCGTATCGTCATCGTCCTGCCTTTCCCCCCAGCCACGCACCAGTGATGGACCCGAGCTGCGTTGGGTGCCACCCCGCTGTGACCATGCTTCATCCTCATCCTCCTCCACCTCCTCCTCATCCTCGTCCTCCTCGTCCTCCAGTAGTGGGCCCTGGCTGGCCACATTTGTACCTGGCCTCTGCTGTTGCCAAAAACCTCCCTCTGAGTCACTTCGAAGAGACTGGCCTGAAAGTGCTAAAAATGACCCCTCTTCCTCCTCCTCCTCCTCCTCCTCCTGGGCCACCTCCTCTTCCATCATCGCCCTAAGTGTTTTCTCAAGGAGACATAGAAGTGGTATTGTAACGCTGATAACGGTGTCATCGCCACTGGCCATGTTGGTGGAGTACTCGAAACAGCGCAACAGGGCACACAGGTCTCGCATGGAGGCCCAGTCATTGGTGGTGAAGTGGTGCTGTTCTGTAGTGCGACTGACCCGTGCGTGCTGCAGCTGAAACTCCACTATGGCCTGCTGCTGCTCGCACAGTCTGTCCAGCATGTGCAAGGTGGAGTTCCACCTGGTGGGCACGTCGCATATGAGGCGGTGAGCGGGAAGGCCGAAGTTACGCTGTAGCGCAGACAGGCGAGCAGCGGCAGGATGTGAACGCCGGAAGCGCGAACAGACGGCCCGCACTTTATGCAGCAGCTCTGACATGTCGGGGTAGTTGTGAATGAACTTCTGCACCACCAAATTCAGCACATGCGCCAAGCAAGGGATGTGCGTCAAATTGGCTAGTCCCAGAGCTGCAACGAGATTTCGCCCATTATCACACACCACCAGGCCGGGCTTGAGGCTCACCGGCAGCAACCACTCGTCGGTCTGTTGTTCAATACCCCGCCACAACTCCTGTGCGGTGTGGGGCCTGTCCCCCAAACATATGAGTTTCAGAATGGCCTGCTGACGTTTACCCCGGGCTGTGCTGAAGTTGGTGGTGAAGGTGTGTGGCTGACTGGATGAGCAGGTGGAAGAAGAGGAGGAGGAAGCCGAGAAGGAGGAGGTGGCAACAGGAGGCAAAGAATGTTGCCCTGCGATCCTTGGCGGCGGCAGGACGTGCGCCAAACAGCTCTCCGCCTGGGGCCCAGCTGCCACTACATTTACCCAGTGTGCAGTTAGGGAGATATAGCGTCCCTGGCCGTGCTTACTGGTCCACGTATCTGTGGTTAGGTGGACCTTGCTACAGATGGCGTTGCGCAGTGCACACTTGATTTTATCGGATACTTGGTTGTGCAGGGAAGGCACGGCTCTCTTGGAGAAGTAGTGCCGGCTGGGAACAACATACTGTGGGACAGCAAGCGACATGAGCTGTTTGAAGCTGTCTGTGTCCACCAGCCTAAATGACAGCATTTCATAGGCCAGTAGTTTAGAAATGCTGGCATTCAGGGCCAGGGATCGAGGGTGGCTAGGTGGGAATTTACGCTTTCTATCAAATGTTTGTGAGATGGAGAGCTGAACGCTGGCGTGTGACATGGTTGAGACGCTTGGTGACGGAGGTGGTGGTGGTGGTGTTGGTGGTACATCCCCTGTTTGCTGGGCGGCAGGTGCCAACGTTCCTCCAGAGGCGGAGGAAGAGGCCGAGGCGGCAGCAGCAGAATAGGCCGAGGCGGCAGCAGCAGAAGAGGTAGCAGGGGGAGCCTGAGTGACTTCCTTGGTTTTAAGGTGTTTACTCCACTGCAGTTCATGCTTTGCATGCAGGTGCCTGGTCATGCAGGTTGTGCTCAGGTTCAGAACGTTAATGCCTCGCTTCAGGCTCTGATGGCACAGCGTGCAAACCACTCGGGTCTTGTCGTCAGCACATTGTTTGAAGAAGTGCCATGCCAGGGAACTCCTTGAAGCTGCCTTTGGGGTGCTCGGTCCCAGATGGCGGCGGTCAGTAGCAGGCGGAGTCTCTTGGCGGCGGGTGTTCTGCTTTTGCCCACTGCTCCCTCTTTTGCTACGCTGTTGGCTCGGTCTCACCACTGCCTCTTCCTCCGAACTGTGAAAGTCAGTGGCACGACCTTCATTCCATGTGGGGTCTAGGACCTCATCGTCCCCTGCATCGTCTTCCACCCAGTCTTGATCCCTGACCTCCTGTTCAGTCTGCACACTGCAGAAAGACGCAGCAGTTGGCACCTGTGTTTCGTCATCATCAGAGACATGCTGAGGTGGTATTCCCATGTCCTCATCATCAGGAAACATAAGTGGTTGTGCGTCAGTGCATTCTATGTCTTTCACCGCTGGGGAAGGGCTAGGTGGATGCCCTTGGGAAACCCTGCCAGCGGAGTCTTCAAACAGCATAAGAGACTGCTGCATAACTTGAGGCTGAGACAGTTTCCCTGGTATGCATGGGGGTGATGTGACAGACTGATGGGGTTGGTTTTCAGGCGCCATCTGTGCGCTTTCTGCAGAAGACTGGGTGGGAGATAATGTGAACGTGCTGGATCCACTGTCGGCCACCCAATTGACTAATGCCTGTACCTGCTCAGGCCTTACCATCCTTAGAACGGCATTGGGCCCCACCATATATCGCTGTAAATTCTGGCGGCTACTGGGACCTGAGGTAGTTGGTACACTAGGACGTGTGGATGTGGCAGAACGGCCACGTCCTCTCCCAGCACCAGAGGGTCCACTAACACCACCACGACCATGTCCACGTCCGCGTCCCTTACTAGATGTTTTTCTCATTGTTATGGTTCACCACAACAACAAATATATTATTTGGCCCAATGTATTGTATTCAAATTCAGCGGGATATAAATTTGAGGCCTAGTATTTAGGCGCTGGGTGACCGGTATGGATTTAGTGACAGAATTAGACTTGGAAATGCACAGAAGCGTGTGTGTGAAGTTATTCTGAATGACCCAATGTGCACCTTGAATATTATATACCCTTTTTGGGATAGATTTCAAATAGCTCTGATATAGCAGGAACCACTAAATTATGAAATTGCTAAATTGGGAATTGTACTTCAACCCAGAACAAAAAATGTGCTTTGACGGGCACTAAATAACTTTTCCTAGCTACAACAGGACAGCGGTAACGAGAGATTTAGAGGGATTTAAATTTGAGGCCTAGTATTTAGGCGCTGGGTCACCGGTATGGATTTAGTGACAGAATTAGACTTGGAAATGCACAGAAGCGTGTGTGTGAAGTTATTCTGAATGACCCTATGTGCACCTTCAATATTATATACCCTTTTAGGGATAGATTTCAAATAGCTCTGATATAGCAGAAACCACTAAATTATGAAATTGCTAAATTGGGAATTGTACTTCAACCCAGAACAAAAAATGTGCTTTGACGGGCACTAAATAACTTTCCCAGCTACAACAGGACAGCGGTAACGAGAGATTTAGAGGGATTTAAATTTGAGGCCTAGTATTTAGGCGCTGGGTCACCGGTATGGATTTAGTGACAGAATTAGACTTGGAAATGCACAGAAGCGTGTGTGTGAAGTTATTCTGAATGACCCTATGTGCACCTTCAATATTATATACCCTTTTAGGGATAGATTTCAAATAGCTCTGATATAGCAGAAACCACTAAATTATGAAATTGCTAAATTGGGAATTGTACTTCAACCCAGAACAAAAAATGTGCTTTGACGGACACTAAATATCTTGCCCAGCAACAACAGTACAGCGGTGGGTAACGAGAGATTTAGAGGGATTTAAATTTGAGGCCTAGTATTTAGGCGCTGGGTGACCGGTATGGATTTAGTGACAGAATTAGACTTGGAAATGCACAGAAGCGTGTGTGTGAAGTTATTCTGAATGACCCAATGTGCACCTTGAATATTATATACCCTTTTTGGGATAGATTTCAAATAGCTCTGATATAGCAGGAACCACTAAATTATGAAATTGCTAAATTGGGAATTGTACTTCAACCCAGAACAAAAAATGTGCTTTGACGGGCACTAAATAACTTTCCCAGCTACAACAGGACAGCGGTAACGAGAGATTTAGAGGGATTTAAATTTGAGGCCTAGTATTTAGGCGCTGGGTCACCGGTATGGATTTAGTGACAGAATTAGACTTGGAAATGCACAGAAGCGTGTGTGTGAAGTTATTCTGAATGACCCTATGTGCACCTTCAATATTATATACCCTTTTAGGGATAGATTTCAAATAGCTCTGATATAGCAGAAACCACTAAATTATGAAATTGCTAAATTGGGAATTGTACTTCAACCCAGAACAAAAAATGTGCTTTGACGGACACTAAATATCTTGCCCAGCAACAACAGTACAGCGGTGGGTAACGAGAGATTTAGAGGGATTTAAATTTGAGGCCTAGTATTTAGGCGCTGGGTGACCGGTATGGATTTAGTGACAGAATTAGACTTGGAAATGCACAGAAGCGTGTGTGTGAAGTTATTCTGAATGACCCAATGTGCACCTTGAATATTATATACCCTTTTTGGGATAGATTTCAAATAGCTCTGATATAGCAGGAACCACTAAATTATGAAATTGCTAAATTGGGAATTGTACTTCAACCCAGAACAAAAAATGTGCTTTGACGGGCACTAAATAACTTTCCCAGCTACAACAGGACAGCGGTAACGAGAGATTTAGAGGGATTTAAATTTGAGGCCTAGTATTTAGGCGCTGGGTCACCGGTATGGATTTAGTGACAGAATTAGACTTGGAAATGCACAGAAGCGTGTGTGTGAAGTTATTCTGAATGACCCTATGTGCACCTTCAATATTATATACCCTTTTAGGGATAGATTTCAAATAGCTCTGATATAGCAGAAACCACTAAATTATGAAATTGCTAAATTGGGAATTGTACTTCAACCCAGAACAAAAAATGTGCTTTGACGGACACTAAATATCTTGCCCAGCAACAACAGTACAGCGGTGGGTAACGAGAGATTTAGAGGGATTTAAATTTGAGGCCTAGTATTTAGGCGCTGGGTCACCGGTATGGATTTAGTGACAGAATTAGACTTGGAAATGCACAGAAGCGTGTGTGTGAAGTTATTCTGAATGACCCAATGTGCACCTTCAATATTATATACCCTTTTAGGGATAGATTTCAAATAGCTCTGATATAGCAGAAACCACTAAATTATGAAATTGCTAAATTGGGAATTGTACTTCAACCCAGAACAAAAAATGTGCTTTGACGGACACTAAATATCTTGCCCAGCAACAACAGTACAGCGGTAACGAGAGATTTAGAGGGATTTAAATTTGAGGCCTAGTATTTAGGCGCTGGGTGACAGGTATGGGTTTAGTGACAGAATTAGACTTGGAAATGCACAGAAGCGTGTGTGTGAAGTTATTCTGAATGACCCAATGTGCACCTTCAATATTATATACCCTTTTAGGGATAGATTTCAAATAGCTCTGATATAGCAGAAACCACTAAATTATGAAATTGCTAAATTGGGAATTGTACTTCAACCCAGAACAAAAAATGTGCTTTGACGGACACTAAATATCTTGCCCAGCAACAACAGTACAGCGGTAACGAGAGATTTAGAGGGATTTAAATTTGAGGCCTAGTATTTAGGCGCTGGGTGACAGGTATGGGTTTAGTGACAGAATTAGACTTGGAAATACACAGTAGCGGGTGTGTGTGAAGTTATTCTGAATGACCCAATGTGCACCTTCAATATTATATACCCTTTTTGGGATAGATTTCAAATAGCTCTGATATAGCAGGAACCACTAAATTATGAAATTGCTAAATTGGGAATTGTACTTCAACCCAGAACAAAAAATGTGCTTTGACGGACACTAAATATCTTGCCCAGCAACAACAGTACAGCGGTAACGAGAGATTTAGCGGGATATAAATTTGAGGCCTAGTATTTAGGCGCTGGGTCACCGGTATGGATTTAGTGACAGAATTAGACTTGGAAATGCACAGAAGCGTGTGTGTGAAGTTATTCTGAATGACCCTATGTGCACCTTCAATATTATATACCCTTTTAGGGATAGATTTCAAATAGCTCTGATATAGCAGAAACCACTAAATTATGAAATTGCTAAATTGGGAATTGTACTTCAACCCAGAACAAAAAATGTGCTTTGACGGACACTAAATATCTTGCCCAGCAACAACAGTACAGCGGTGGGTAACGAGAGATTTAGAGGGATTTAAATTTGAGGCCTAGTATTTAGGCGCTGGGTCACCGGTATGGATTTAGTGACAGAATTAGACTTGGAAATGCACAGAAGCGTGTGTGTGAAGTTATTCTGAATGACCCAATGTGCACCTTCAATATTATATACCCTTTTAGGGATAGATTTCAAATAGCTCTGATATAGCAGAAACCACTAAATTATGAAATTGCTAAATTGGGAATTGTACTTCAACCCAGAACAAAAAATGTGCTTTGACGGACACTAAATATCTTGCCCAGCAACAACAGTACAGCGGTAACGAGAGATTTAGAGGGATTTAAATTTGAGGCCTAGTATTTAGGCGCTGGGTGACAGGTATGGGTTTAGTGACAGAATTAGACTTGGAAATACACAGTAGCGGGTGTGTGTGAAGTTATTCTGAATGACCCAATGTGCACCTTCAATATTATATACCCTTTTAGGGATAGATTCCAAATAGCTCTGATATAGCAGGAACCACTAAATTATGAAATTGCTAAATTGGGAATTGTACTTCAACCCAGAACAAAAAATGTGCTTTGACGGACACTAAATATCTTGCCCAGCAACAACAGTACAGCGGTAACGAGAGATTTAGAGGGATTTAAATTTGAGGCCTAGTATTTAGGCGCTGGGTGACAGGTATGGGTTTAGTGACAGAATTAGACTTGGAAATACACAGTAGCGGGTGTGTGTGAAGTTATTCTGAATGACCCAATGTGCACCTTCAATATTATATACCCTTTTTGGGATAGATTTCAAATAGCTCTGATATAGCAGGAACCACTAAATTATGAAATTGCTAAATTGGGAATTGTATTTCAACCCAGAACAAGAAATGTGCTTGAACGGACACTAAATAACTCGCCCAGCTACAGCACTAGGGACAGATTTAGCTGGATATAAATTTGAGGCCTAGTATTTAGGCGCTGGGTGACCGGTATGGAATTAGTGACAGAATTAGACTGGGATATGGCCAAAAAATAAACAGACTATTGCTGGTTAAATGCACTTGGTGTGACAGCTTCACCCTGATGTAGGCTTTAGCCAAAAAACAACCACACCATTGAGGGTTAAATGCACTTGGTGACAGGCGCAGCTTGCCCCTGATTTTGTATATGGCCAAAAAATGAACAGACTATTGCTGGTTAAATGCACTTGGTGTGACAGCTTCACCCTGATGTAGGCTTTAGCCAAAAAACAACCACACCATTGAGGGTTAAATGCACTTGGTGACAGGCGCAGCTTGCCCCTGATTTTGTATATGGCCAAAAAATGAACAGACTATTGCTGGTTAAATGCACTTGGTGTCACAGCTTCACCCTGATGTAGGCTTTAGCCAAAAAACAACCACACCATTGAGGGTTAAATGCACTTGGTGACAGGCGCAGCTTGCCCCTGATTTTGTATATGGCCAAAAAATGAACAGACTATTGCTGGTTAAATGCACTTGGTGTCACAGCTTCACCCTGATGTAGGCTTTAGCCAAAAAACAACCACACCATTGAGGGTTAAATGCACTTGGTCGCAGCTTGTGCTGGCGCACCACAAGACACAAAATGGCCGCCGATCACCCTAGAAAAATGAGACTGACAAACGGTCTGTGCAGCCTAAAAACAGTGAGCAATTGAGGATCAGCAGCTCAATGATCCACAGCTGCAGATCGATCAGTTAATCAAGTCCTTTGGAGGAGTTAATCTGCCTAATCTCGCCCTACTGTCGCAGCCGCAACCTCTCCCTACGCTAATCAGAGCAGAGTGACGGGCGGCGCTATGTGACTCCAGCTTAAATAGAGGCTGGGTCACATGGTGCTCTGGCCAATCACAGCCATGCCAATAGTAGGCATGGCTGTGATGGCCTCTTGGGGCAAGTAGTATGACGCTTGTTGATTGGCTGCTTTGCAGCCTTTCAAAAAGCGCCAAGAAAGCGTCACAAAAGCGCCAAGAAAGCGACGAACACCGAACCCGAACCCGGACTTTTACGAAAATGTCCGGGTTCGGGTCCGTGTCACGGACACCCCAAAATTCGGTACGAACCCGAACTATACAGTTCGAGTTCGCTCATCCCTACTGCTGATATGACTATCTAAAGCATTAGTGGGGAGGGCCTGCTTCTGAGCTGACCCTCTAAAACACTATGGTTGAGGGCCTGCTGCTGAGCTGACCATTAAAAAAATTATGCGAGAGTGCCTGCTGCTTAGCTGACCATTAAATGTACAGTTTTCAAAGCAGGCTGTGTTGCCTTAATACTTCAGCTAGGAATAATGGAATAGGACTCCGGTCCTATTTTGTTGGTTTTCGGAACTGGGGCTGTGATTAAGAGGGACGGACAGGTGCATTCGTATAGCGCCGCTAGATGTGAAATTCTTGGACCGGCGCAAGACGAACCAAAGTGAAAGCATTTGCCAAGAATGTTTTCATTAATCAAAATCGAAAGCCGGAGGTTAAAAGACAATCAGATACCGTCGTAGTTCCAACCATAAATGATGCCAACCGGCGATCCGGCGGCATTATTCCCATGACGAGTAGCTTCCGGGAAACCAAAGTCTTTGGGTTCTGGGGGAGTAGGTTTGCAAAGCTGAAACTTAAAGGGATTGACGGAAGGGCACCACCAGGAGTGGAGCCTGCGGCTTAATTTGACTCAACACGGGAAACCTCACCCGGGCCGGACACGGAAAGGATTGACAGATTGATAGCTATTTCTTGAATCTGTAGATGGTGATGCATGGATGTTCTTAGTTGGTGGAGCGATTTGTCTGGTTAATTCCGATAATGAATGAGACTCCTCAGTGATAACTAGATAAGCGACCCCCGCCGGTGAGGATTGTGTTGACCAGACTCTTGGATAGAGAGACTGAACTTATAGGTGAGGGCCTGCTGGTGAGCTGACCCTCTAAAACATTATATGCGAGGGTGTGCAGGTGAGCTGACCCTGTAAAACATTATATGCATAGGCCTGCAGGTGAGCTGACCCTCTAAAAAATTATATGCAAGGGTGTGCAGGTGAGCTGACCCTGTAAAACATTATATGCATGGGCCTGCAGGTGAGCTGACCCTCTAAAACATTATATGTGAGGGCCTTCAGATGAGCTGACCCTGTAAAATATTGTAGGTGAAGGCCTGCTGGTGAGCTGACCCTGTAAAAGATTTTAGGTGCAGGCCTGCAGGTGAGCTGACACTGTAAAAGATTGTAGGTGAGGGTCTGCTGGTGAGCTGACCCCGTAAAAGATTGTAGGTGAGGGTCTGCTGGTGAGCTGACCCTCTAAAAGGTTGTAGGTGAGGGCCTGCAGGTGACCTGAGCCTCTAAAACATTATATGTGAGGGCCTTCAGGTAAACTGACCCTGTAAAAGATTGTAGGTGAAGGCCTGCAGGTGAGCTGACCCTATTGCAGATTGTAGGTGAAGGCCTGCTGGTGAGCTGACCCTGTAAAAGATTTTAAGTGCAGGCCTGCAGATGAGCTGACACTGTAAAAGATTGTAAGTGAGGGCCTGCTGGTGAGCTGACTCCATAAAAGATTGTAGGTGAGGGCCAGCTGGTGAGCTGACCCTGTAAAAGATTGTAGATGAAGGCCTGCTGGTGAGCTGACACTGTAAAATATTTTAGGTGTGGGCCTGCAGGTGAGCTGACCCTGAAAAGATTTTAGGTGCAGGCCTGTAGGTGAGCTGACCCTGTAAAAGATTGTAGGAGAAGGCCTGCTGGGGAGCTGAGCCTGTAAAAGATTGTAGGTGAGGGCCTGCTGGTGAGCCGACCCTATAAAAAATTATATGCAGGGGCCTGCTGGTGGCGTGACCCTGTAAAACATTGTAAGTGAGGGCCTGCTGGTGATCTGACCCTCTAAAAAATTGATGCGAGGGCCTGCTGGGGAGCTGACCCTTTTGAACATTGTAGGTGAGGGCCTGCTGGTGAGCTGACCCTCTAAAAAATGATATCCGAGCGCCTGCTGGTGTGCTAACCCTGTAAAACATTATATGCGACGAATAAGCATGTTGATATGATAGAAGAGGAGGAGGATGAGATAAGGAATATTCAACCATATACCCTTGTTTGTGGTGGAAGGGGTGCATGGGAATACAGTGTATTCAGTAAATTATAAACAACACATTTAAACTGCCTTTATGTTGATCAGCTTTCCACTGGTGGAGTTCAGAAGTCATGGTCAATCCAGGCCTTGTTCATTTTTATAAGAGTCAAACTGTCAGCATTTTCAGTTGACAGGGGCATATGCTTATCTGTAGGGTTGAGCGAACCCGAACTGTAAAGTTCGGGTCAGTACTGAACTTTAGGATTTTTGGACCCCGGACCCGAACCCGAACATTTCAGTAAAAGTTTGGGTTCGGGTTCGGTGTTCGGCAATTTCTTGGCGCTTTTTGAAAGGCTGCAGAGCAGCCAATCAACAAGTGTTTAACTGTGTTCCCTTAGAAGCCATCACAGCCATGCCTACTAATGGCATGGCAGTGATTGGCCAGTGCAGTATGTGACCCAGCCTCTATATAATCTGGAGTCAAATAGAGCTGCACGTCACTCTGCTGTTACTAGTGTAGGGATAGGATGCTGCTGCTATGAGGGAGAGAATAGGAAAGAATCTTTAATCAGAAGTGCCTGTGAACTCAGCAATCTACATTGATTTAATTTTGTGGGTGCAGTGCACAATCTTTTTACCCTGCCCTGAGCCCAGTGACACAGAAAAATAACTTTTATCTGTCTGTTAGTTGGGTGGGCGGCAGCGGCCATTATATGCAAGCTCAGTGCACCAGCACTGCATATCTGCTTTTGTGACATTGAAATTCAAGCTTGAAATACTACAATAAAAATCTGGGTTTAAAAAAACAACCATTTTTGGCAATATCCTATATCTGGTGCCTTTGCAGCATTAGTTAGTGTGAAATTAAGCTAGAAATACAGCTATAATATTCTGGGTTTTAAAAAACATCCTTTTGGGGCAAAATACTAAATTTTACAGCCCTTGCTGCATCTGTACGTGTGAAATTCAAGCGTTAAATACTGATGTCATATTCTGTTACTAAAAAAAACACCCATTTTGGGCAAAATACTTAATATTGCAGCCTTTGCTGCATCTGTGAATGTTAAAAACAAGCTTGAAATACTTCAATAATTTTCTGGCTTTTAAAAAACACCCATTTTTGGCAATAACCTCCATCTTGGGCCTCTGCCGCATTAGTCAGTGTGCAATTTAAGCTAGAAATACAGCTATAATTTTCTGGGTTTTAATAAACACCCATTTAGGGCAAAACACTTAATTTGCGGCCTTGTCTACATCTGTACGTGTGAGATACACGGTTTAGATACTACTGTGCTATTTTGTTATTTTAAAAACACCCATTTAGGGCAAAATCTTAATTTTGCAGCCTTTGCTGCATGTGTCTTTGTGAGATACACCCTTTAGATACTGTTGTTCTATTCTGCTATTTAAAAAAAACACACCCATTAAGGGCAAAAAACGTAATTTGAGAAATATGAGGAGAGCGTTAAATAAGGGACGTGGCCCAGGTCGTTGTGCTGCTGGTGGAGCTCCTGTTGCAGGGAGAGGACGTGATCGATCTGTGCCAGCTACACGCACAAGTGAAACACCTTCCTCAGGTGCGAGTAGGCAACAGAACCTTCAGCGGTATTTGGTCGGGCATAATGCGGATAGTACACTGGGTTGCTGACAGTGCCTTCAGTTCCTTCACATTGTCTCCCACCCAGTCTCCTGCTGAAATATCAGAGTTGGCACCTGCAGCCGATGTCCATCAGTCTTTCACGTCACCCCCTTTTAAATCAGCCAAGCAGTCTGAGCCCCAAGTCATGCAGCAGTCTCTTCTACTTTTTGATGACTATGCTAGCAGGGTTTCCCAGGGCCATCCACCTAGCCCTGCCCCAGAAGTGGAAGATATTGAGTGCACCGATGTCATGGCCATGGTCATGGTCGTGACTCCTGAACCGCATGCGGTTGTCAGCGGTTTGGTCTGGTTGTCAATCACAGGTGAGGGCTGTGGTATTTGCCTCACCTGTCGTTGCCGCTGGCAACAGTATTTATGTGGCAGCATAGCAGCCTGAGCTGTATCCTTGCAGCTTGCTATGTTGTGCATGCGGTTGCACTTGGCTTGTGTGTTTATGTATGCACTTTGTATGTCTGATGTGCACGAGGTCTTATGTTAAGTGTGCACTGTGACATTTCCCTTCACTGTGGCTGTCCGTGGCAACGTTTGGTTTATGTACATGTGGTGGCAGTGTCTTGGCCTTCTGGCTGACTCCCAGGACATGGTTGCCACCCATGTCGTTGCCTGCGGTAACAGCTGCAGTGTGTTGTGCATTTGGACACTTCCCCTTTAGTGGTTTCACTCCCTGTTAGTTTTGGAAGGGTTAATTCCCTCTCCTTGTGTGTCTGTGTGGGTGTGGCCACTTTGGGCTATAAAGCCTCTTTGCATATCAGTTGCTGAGGGGTTCTTCAGCCATGCTTTGCTGGAAACACTCTCCTGGTATTTACATCTGCCAGTGGGGGCCACCCTTGTGGTCATAAAACTAATTGTGATTCTTAAGTTTATGTGATGTCCACTTGATGTTTTCCTTGTTATGTTATGCACCTATGGATCTGGGTTCCTGTGTGTTTGTGTGTGTGCTGTGTCCACTGGTGTTTGGGTGTGGACACTTGCTGTATTTCACGGGATCCAGTCTGTGTGTCTGTGGCAGGTAGGTGTGGAAGTGCTTTTCATCCTCCTGCCATATCCATAGGCTGTTTATGTCCTCTTCCCTTTGCAGCTTGGCTAGTGAGACTCCTGTTCCTCCGTGCCTAGGAAGAACAGGTCGTCTTACCCTGCAACTTGTTCCAGGGCAATCCTGAGGGCTAGCAGGGACCCCAAGGCATACGGTGTATGAGTCCTCCCACCTTCAGGGTTGACTCATTTGATTAGGAGTCAGGGTCAGTTTAGGGACGCGATAGGAGGTGACCTGCTCCCTAATACTGTCGTCCTGAATACTGTCGTCCTGGCCAAGCAGCGCTTTACATCTTCTGGCATCGCACGGCTGAGGGTTTTCCCCATCCTCAGCCATGACAACCAATGCCCAACCACTTATGTTTCAAGATGAGTACATGGGAGTGCCATTGCAGCACGTCTCGGATGATGACTGAACACAGGTGCCAACTGCTGGGGCTTTCGAAAGTGTGCAGACCGACAAGTAGGGCAGGGGTGAAGACTGGGTGGAGGACGATGAGGTCCTCGACCCCACATTGAATCAAGGTCATGCGAGTGACCTGTGTAGTTCGGAGGAAGAGGCCGTGGTTGCGCAGAGCCACCAGCACAGCAGAAGAGGGAGCAGGGTGCAAAAGTGGAGAGGCCATGCCCTAGACAGTAAGCCTGCTACTGCCCACCGCAGCAAGGGACCGAGCACACCAAAGCCAGCTCCAAGGAGTTCCCTGGTGTGGCAGTTCTTCAGACAATGTGCTGACGACAAGACACAAGTGGTTTGCACGCTGTGCAATCAGAGCCTGAAGCGAGGCATAAACGTTCTCAACCTGAGCACAACCTGCATGACCAGGCATATAAGTGCAAAGCACGAGCTGCAGTGGAGTAGACACCTAAAAAACCAAGAAAGGTCTCTGGCTCCTCCTGCTTCCTCTTCTGCTGCAGTCTCGGCCTCTTCATCCACCTCTGGAGTGAAAGTGCCACCTGCCACCCCGCAAACAGAGGATCTGCCAGCAACACCACCACCTGGGTCACCAAGCATCTCCACAATGTCCCATGGAAGCGTTCAGCTCTCCATCTCCCAAACACTGGAGAGGAAGAGGAAGTACCTCCATACCCACCCGCGATCACTGGGCCTGAATGCTAGCATTTCAAAATTACTGGCCTTTGAAATGCTATCATTCCGTCTGGTGGAGACAGAGAGCTTTAAAAGCCTTATGGCGGTGGCTGTCCCACAGTACGTCATGCCCAGCCGCCACTACTTTTCCAGGCGTGCCATCCCTTCCCTGCACAACTAAGTGGGGGACAAAATGAGGTGTGCACTGCGCAACGCCATCTGTGGCAAGGTGCACCTCACTATGGATACGTGGACCAGTAAGTACGGTCAAGGACGTTATATCTCCTTAATAGTACACTGGGTAAATGCAGTGGTGGCTGGGCCTAAGGCGGATAGCAGTTTGATGCATGTCCTTCCACCACCTCCTTATCCGGTCAGCGTAACACCTTCAACACCAACTTCAGTACAGCCAAGGGTAAACGACAGCAGGCAGTTTTAAAACTTATCTGTTTGGGGGACAAACAACACACCGAGCAGGAGCTATGGACTGGCCTTGAACAACAGACCGATGAGTGGTTGGTGCCAGTGAGCCTCAAGCCCGGCCTGGTGGTGTGCGATAATGGACGAAATCTCGTAGCAGCTCTGGGACTAGCCGGTTTGACGCACATCCCTTGCCTGGCGCATGTGCTGAATTTGGTGGTGCAGAGATTTGTTAAAAATTACCCCGATACGTTAGAGCTGCTGCATAAAGTCGTTCTCAGCGTTACTATCCCACTTCTATGCCTCCTTGAAAAAATGCTTCTGGCGATGAAGGAAAAGGATGTGTTACAGGAGGAGGTGGAGAAAAGGGGATACATTTTTTTATAGGGTTTCCGGCTAGTCATTCACAATTGGCTCCGAGGGTGGGTTCCTGCACCCACAAATGCCAGGTACACAATAGTCCAGCCAGGGCACAGTTCTGGAGGATGACGAGGTGGAGGGTGAGGATGAAGAGGTGGAGGAGGAGGAACCATGTTCACAGCAGGGAGGCACCCAGAGCAGCTCATGGCCATCACTGGTGAATGGCTGGGGGGATACAGAGGACACAGACGATACACCTCCCACAGAGGTCAGCTTTTCGTTGCCTCTGGGCAGCCTGGTACACATGAGTGATTACATGCTGCAGTGTCTCTGTAACGACCGCCGAGTTGCCCACATTCTAACTTGTGCTGATTACTGGGTGGCCGTGCTGCTGGATCCCCCTTACAAGGACAACGTACCATCATTAATTCTCTCACTGGACCGTGATCGTAATATGTGCGAGTACAAGCGTACGTTGGTAGACGCGCTGCTGGTGGCATTTCCACCTGACAGCAGGGGCACAGAGGAGGAGGAAGAGGCTGCCAACGCAGCTGGGGCACCACCAGCATCTCAGAAGGCAGAGTTAGCATGGCCGAAGAGTGGAAAATCTTTGTCAGTACGCCACAACAACCAGCACCACCAGCTGATATGGAACTGCAGCACGCCAGACCTGCAGGGTATTGCGATAGTGAGGTCACGGTTATGGGCAATCGAGGGTTACTCACTTTTTAGAGGGGAACCCTGGGCAGGCATGCGGCAGTGAAGGAGAGGTAGACACAAGTTCCTCTGGGGCGCACTCTGTAAGGAGGGACCAGGCCTGATGGTATATGAGGTGCCCTGGATGTTGCAGGTATTTTGAGTGCCTGAGGCAAGGTCCCTTTAAGGAACGTGACGCCAGTGCCTGTAACGGTGGCACACCGATTTGTAGAAGTAGTAATAGAGTACACAGATGGTATGGTAAACCAAACGTTGCTTTACTTGGAGAAACAGTCCAACTTTGTACATACAATTGATGATGATGCAGTCCCTTATATCACAAATGCACAGCAGGTTTACTTCACAATACGGCAGGTATAAATCTTGCAAGATACTTGGAGGGTAAACAGTTAATGCTACGCAGAGCTATGCTGCACTATTCCCTCAGCTATTCTAGCTGGCTGGATCCCAAGGCCAGGATGCCTAAATGCTGGCTTGAATCCTTGGTATATAAATCTTCCTCCAGTATTGACCCTTGCTTTATATTAAAGTACCTCTGCCCATCAGCTTACTTATCTGAGCTGGTTGTTCTGCTCCTGTGCTGGGTTTGAAGGTGGCTGCAGGTTACTCCCAGGAGGTCCATTCCTACTACTGGGGTTACTTCATCTGTGCTAGCTGGATTTTACTGGTCTCCAGGCAGGCTGTACTCCTTCTCTAGCCTCCTGGTGCAACTAGAAGCCTGGACTATTCAGCTGCATGTCAGGAGGAGGCTCTCAGCATATCTCTGGCTGGTGCCTTCTCACTTCCGTCTTCACAGACTCTTGACTTTGACCTAACCCCTCCCTGTCTGGGCCTGGACATTTATACTAGGGGCTCCCTATCTTCCTCTAGTGTCTAGGATGTCTAACTACACCCAATAGGCCTGCTGAGCATATAACAGGGGAATCATACAAATGTAAAAACACACAGAAAAATACATTAAATGCATAGATAAATATAATATCACTGTCCCTTGTGAGCAGAAGTAACACGTGACCCAGTTGACCCTTGTGTAGTGCCCACCCCTACCTAGTGGGACACTACAGAACTTCTTAGCAGGAGGCAGCATTTCACCAACATGGTGGAGCAGTATGTGTGCACACGCCTACATGTACTGAATGACGGGTTTGCCTCCTTCAACTTCTGGGTCTCCAAATTGGGGACATGGCCTGAACTTGCCCTTTGCGCCTTGGAGGTGCTGGCCTGCCCTGCAGCCAGTGTATTATCGGAACGTGTGTTTAACATGGCAGGGGGCATTATCAGAGACAAGCGTAGCCGCCGGTCCACAGCCAATGTGGACATGCTCATGTTCATTAAAATGAACCAGGCATGGATCCCACAGGTCTTGTCCGTTCCTTGTGGAGAATAGACATGTATACCGGCCTTAACCAGCCATTGTTATACTACAGTGCAATTGCTCATTCTTGTATTTTGGATATTTCACACTCGTTTGGAGTGTACCCTAATGAATAAAAAATGTAAAATGAAAACAAAAAACTAGTGTTGGCTACCTTGTCCTCCTCCACAGCTGCTTCCACCTACACATCTACATCCACCGCCTCCTCAAACTCCTAATCCATATGGACCTCCACCTCATAAATCAAGTTTTTATTTTATTTATTTGTACGTATTTTATTTTATGTAATTTCACTAATTTGTCTGTTAAATTTACCAATTTTTGGGTGTGATATACCCATGCTCTACCTAGTAGACAAGTAAAAAAAAATCACAAATTTTTCTGTTACATTTTCAGGTGAAATTCAGCAATTTTTGAGTGTGATATACCACTGCTCTACCTATTAGCCGGTTAAAAAAAAATTCACTAATTTGTCTGTTATATTTTCGGGTGACATTCAACGATCTTTGGCTGTGATAGACCCCTGCTCTACCTAGTAGACAGGTTAATAAATTTCACTAATTGTTCTGTTACCTTCTTGGGCTGACATTTTACATTTTTTGCCATGAATAAACCCCTGCTCTGCATAGGTGACAAGGACCGAAATTTAAAAAAATAATATGTTCCATTGGTGGGTGACATTAACCCATTTCTGGCAATGAAAAACCCCTGCTCTGCATAGGTGACAGAGACTTAAATTTCTAAAATTCGTCTTTAATTTGCTCTTTCATTCGATCCTTCTGCTTTAATAACTTGTCTCACATTTCCGCTTCATTGCAGCCATTAACCTCCCTTGGATGAGGTCTCCCTTTCTCATGCTCCCTCTCCGGTGTGGAACCCTGATTCGCTGATAACCGTGATCAACATGGTAGGCTCAGAAAAGAACATCGAAAGTTTATAGAGAAGATATCCAAATGGATGGTGTCACAGGGACGTGCTATCAGGCAGAAGTTATCTAGAGTCAACAAAGCGGCAGCCTCTCCTGGCTAACATTTCCAAATCCAAAATACCCCAGTCACATTCCCTATATATTTTTATTAATCATTCCACTAACAGGGCATCTTAAGAGTCCTGTATTTTTATTTATCGTCACTACCTCCCCAAGTCAGGAGTGGGTAATTGCTGCGCGTCCCCTCCTTAACTTGGAAGCTTATGCTTCAATACTTTGTCCCACATTTCCACTCGATTAAATTTATTTTCATCCATTGACCTCCCTTAGATGTGGTATCCCTTTCTCAGGCTCCCTCTCCAGCCTGGAACCCTGATTCCGCGTCACCCGTGATCACCATGGTAGGCGCATAAAAGAACATCGAAAGTTGATAGAGAAGATATCCAATTGGATAATGGACATCACAGAGATGTGCAAAATGGTGGAGCAGTATATGTCCACATGCCTACACGTACTGAATGATGGGTCTTCCCCCTTCAACTTCTGGGTATCCAAATTGGGCACATGGCCTGAGCTTGCCCTTTATGCCTTGAAGGTGCTGGCCTGCCCTGCAGCCAGTGTATTGTCTGAATGTGTGTTTGGCACGACTGGAGGGGGTTATCACAGGTTATATTTCCCAATGTTTTGGGGTGTACCCTAATTTAAAAAAATAAAAATACATTTAAATCCCAAAAACAGTGTAGGCTACCTCCTCCTCCACCGCCGCTTCCACCTACGCCGCCACATCCACCGCCTCCTCAACCTCCTACTCCATATGGACCTGGTCCTCCTAGATCAATATTATTCTTTTTTATTTTTATGTATTTTATGTTATTTAAAGTAATTTCATTTTAGTGCTCAAAAGTTCGGGTCCCTATTGACTTCAATGGGGTTCAGGGTCAAGTTCGGGTCCTGAAGAAAAAATGGGGTCAGTCAGCACATTCCAATGCACAGGGGCACGTTGCTATTGCTGAAAACATCACTGTAAAGCAAAACATGCAATGCAACAGCTCTCTGCAAACCAAATGAAGTACAAAAATGCATAATAATTGCTGATGCTTAGAGATGCTTGGCAAATACATTTTGTACAAAATTATTTGAGCCCGTCTGCTGCACGTCAAGGTGGCCTCTGTAAGACGGGTCCTAACACTAAATACTACCCTTTATGTGCCATGACGTCTACCATACAATTCAGGGAGTGTAGGTCCCACATGCATGCTGGGCCTTCTTTAATTTCTGTCATCTATGGTGCCAAAATGGCCTCCATTATATCCAAGGAATGCAGGCACCAACATGCATGTCGAGCCCACTCCACACGTTTCCTGGTGCCAAATAGCCACCAAAGAATGCAATGAGAGTCCACACTATACCTCTCCTGGTGCCAAGTGACTTCCAGTGAATGAGGGAGAGCAGGTTAAGCTATAAACTCACACTAATTTAAAATCTGTCTATGGGTCACAAACCCAAACTTTTTTGTGAAGTTCAGCCGAACCCGAACATCTAGGTGTCTGTTAAACTCTACTTATCTGTTATAATGCGACCAGCAGCACTAAATACCAGCTCAGACAAAACGCTGGTGGCAGGGCAGGCCAGCACCTCCAAGGTGTAGAGCGTCAGTTCGTGCCACGTGTCTAGCTTGGATACCCAGTAGTTGTAAGGCACTGAGGAGGCTGACATGGTCTGCTATGTATGTACTACTTAACCATTTTCCAAAATGTTTCCCTCTTTGTGACACTAGGCCGCGCATCAGGGTGAGGGTGCTGGCGGGGTGTCATGAAACTGTCCCAGGCTTTGGAGAGTGTTGCCCTGCCTCTTTTGGAACTGCTGTGTGTTCCCCTTGTCTCCCCTCTTCAGTTGGCCAAGAAATTACGGACTCTGCCGCCAGCGTTGTCAGATGGAAATTTTTGGAGCAATTTTTCAGCAAGGATCATCTGGTATTGCACCGTTTTGCTCGTCCTCTCCACCAAAGGAATGAGAGATGAGAAGTTCTCTTTGTAGCGGGGATCGAGAAGGGTGAACAACCAGTAATCTGTGTTGTCTAAAATGCGTATAACGCGTGGTTCACTGGAAAGGCAGCTTAACATGAATTCAGCCATGTGTGCCAGAGTACCAACAGGCAAGACTTCGCTGTCATCATCAGGAGTATCACTCTCAATCTCCTCATCCTCTTCCTCCTATTCTTCCCACCCACACTGAACAGATGGAATTAAACTTACATGGTTACTACCCTCTGTAGCGGAGGCAACCGTTTAATGCTCCTCCTCCTCATCGTCCAATTAGCGCTGAGAAGACGAACTGAGGGTGGTTTGACTATCACCCTGTGTAATGTCTTCCCTCAATTCCACCTCTTCCACATGCAAAGCGTCGTCTTTAATTGTGAGCAGACACAGAAGTGGAATGGTTACGCTGATAATAGCGTTATCCCCGCTCACCATCTGTGTTGATTCCTCAAAGTTTCCTAAAACCTCACAGAGGTCAGACATCCATGCCCACTCCTCACTTGTGAATAGTGGAAGCTGACTGTGAAAGCGATAACCATGTTGCAGATGGTATTCCACTACTGCCCTCTGCTGCTCACAAAGCCTGGCCAACGTGTGGAATGTCGCATTCCAGCTTGTGCTCACGTCGCACAACAGCCGGTGAGCTGGCAATTTCAAGAGCTGCTGCAGCGTTGACTTGCAGAAATGTGCACACACGCGGCGCACCTTCACCAGTAGCTCAGGCAAATTGGGGCAGGTTTTGAGAAACCTCTGAACCACTAAGTTTAAGATGTGGGCTTGGCAAGTTATGCTACCAAGTTACTGCCATTATCAGACACAACCATACCTGGTTCTAGGTTGAGTGGCGAGAACCACAGCTTAGTCTGGTCTCTTATCAGACAGCTCTTTGGTGGTGTGCTGTTTGTCCCCTAAACATATCAGCTTCAGTACGGCCTGTTGCCGCTTCCCCACTGCAGTGCTACACTGCTTCCAGTTTACGGCTGATGACTGACTGGTGCTGCACATGGATAATTCGGAGGTGGAAGTGGAGGAGGAAAAGTGGGGGTTGGAGCCACTAATGTAGGTGCTGGCGGAAACCCTGATCGATGTAGGGCCCGCAATCCTTGGCGTCGGTAGCACCTGTGCCATCCCAGGGTACGACTCGCTCCCGGCCTCCATAATGTTCACTCAGTGTGCTGTCAGGAAAATTTAGCATCCTTGGCCACAAGCACTTGTCCATGTGTCAGTCGTTAAGTGGACCTTACTAATAACTGCATTGGTCAGTGCACGGGTGATGTTACGGAACACATGCTGGTGTAAGGCAGAGACGGCCTCCTGGGAAAAATAGTGGCGGCTGGGGACTGAGTAACGCAGGACGGCTGCCAACATCAGGCTGCGGAAGGCCTCAGTGTCCACAAGCCTAAATGGCAACATTTCCAGGGTCAGTAGTTTGGAAAGCTGCACATTTAATGCTATGGCCTGTCAATGGGTGGCTGGGTATTTACGCTTGCCTTCAAATGCCTGGGGTAAGAACATTTGGATGCTGCACTGGGACACGGAAGTGGATGTAGTCGCTGATGGTGCTTGCGAAGGTCCAGGGCGGGAGGCATCCGTGACTGCGCCTTCGACAGGGGATTGACCAACACGTAACACAGGGGAAAAGGAGGTAGTGGTGTGACCCGCAGATACAGATTGTAGACTCAGGCGTTCGGCCCACCTATTGCGGTGCTTTGATGCCATGTGGCAGATCATGCTGGTGGTGGTGAGGTTGCTAGTATTCACGCTCCTGCTCAATTTTGTATGGCACAGGTTGCAAATCACAATTATTTTGTAGTCCACACTTTCTTCAAAAAAGTGCCATACTGCAGAACACCTACCCCTTGGCACGGGAGATTTCCGCAAGGGGGTTCTCCAGGGAACAGTTGCGGGCCAGTTTGGTGTGCCCCTCCTTCTCCCTTTTGCCACCCCACTACCTCTTCCAGCCTGTTGCGGTGCAGCAGACCCCTCCCCCTCTGTACTGCTGTCCTCGCTCGGCTTTCCACGTTCCCAGGTTGGGTCAGTGACTTTATCGTCCACCAACTCCTCTTCCACTTCCTCACTCTGCTCATCCTCCTGACTTGTTGACACACATTGTGCAGCCAAAGCCTGAAGCAACACTACGCTACAGCGCAACTAGTAAAGTAAATTGGGCCGTGACCCGACAGTCACAAAAAAATCCAACCTGCTGAATTTCTTGCGACTTTCTGATTGTGATTGTAAGAAACTTGAAGGTCACAATGTGACCCCGTTCATTTTAACTCAATGCATTGCAGCATTGTGCTGCTGTGATCCTTGGTTGCATGACACATTGTTGGCCAAAAGCGCTGTGCAGCCTTATATGCTCCTTAGTCTTCCAAGATTATGCACGCATTGTATATGTTTATGTCTGTATGTGTGGTTTGTGGAGGGGGGGTAGTGGGCCCAGCACATTATTTGCACAGGGGCCCTCTGCTGTCTGTGTCCGCCCCTGAAGGGCATAAACCCTTGTCTTACTTGCGCTGAGTGTGGGAATGTCACAAAGAGCCCGACATTTACCTATCCATCTATGGGCAAAATCCTAAATATCAGAGGCCACTTTTCTTGTCTCACCAGCCATGCCATATATCTTATCAAATGCCCATGTGGTACGGTATATGTTGGCGAAACAATCCAGAAAATTAAAGATATGATATGCCAACACAAATCCAATATACGCACAAAGAAACTTGAAGCCCCCTTAGTGGAACATTTCTCCACACACAAACATTCTGTGAGCCAATTACGTTTCCAAGTCATCGATAGTGATGAGCGGCAAGGGCTATATTCGAATTCGCGATATTTCACAAATATTTGAGCAAATATTCATCATATATTTGTGAATTCGAGATTATTTTCTTGATCACGAAAAATCAGCAATGTTATATTCGCGTAATGTGCGCAAAATACAGGCGTGGGTCACTTTTGCTACATTTTCCAAGCTGCTAGAAGTTTCCTGAGACTGGAGAAAATGGTTGGCACGGCAGAACATTAAAAATGGCTTTATATGCAGTTAGAGTGCTCCAATATATTCGCTATTGCACAAATCGGCACTAACAAGGTGAATATTTTGGCGCAATACGTGAAACTTCACATTTTAGCAGGTCTGCATGTATGTATGGACAGCAGAACCTATAAAAACAGCAGAAAATGGCTGCTGGGGAGGTTCTTATATAGTAAGGGGCAGCTTTCCTATTGGTTGCTAAGCTCTGACAAAGACATTGGAGCCTTCTCATTGGCCCACAAGCAAGAAGGGAGGTTACTGATGAGAATATTCGAAATTACGAATATATATCACTATATTCTAAATATTTACGAATTCTCAAAGTGCCGATATTCGTGATTAATATTTGCGATTCGAATATTCGTAATCAACAATAATCATCGACTGGGTCCCCCCTCTGAAGAGGGGATAGTGAACAGTTGCCTGGGAGAGAGAGATGGCTTGGATCCGCCGCCTTAATACCTTACAACCAACTGGTCTTAATAAAGATTACTGTTGGGATTAATTTTGCCATTATGATGACCTTTATTGGAATAGAAATATGAATGATGTTATAAATATTGATATTTTAACCTTATGTTTCTTGTTCTTTAACTTATAGGGCCTTTGACTTCTAATAGCGAGCACGCTCCATGGGCCTCACTTCTACTGTCCTTGAGGTGGTAACCCCCCCCCCTTTTTTTTCTTCCCCCTTTCTACTGGGTGGTTTATTTGTCAGGTTTCCAATGGTTTATCATCGGCTTTGCGGTTTGATATATATATATATATATATATATATATATACATAAAAAAGATTAGGCAGCACTCCTTCGCTTGCAGTAGATAGTTGTACGGTGCCCGCGATAGTCCCTCGATACAGGACGAATAAACAACAGAGAAAGTCCGCAGCACTCCTTGAAGTAAAAAATGTGCAGTTTATTCACACATGTCAGAAATAGAGTTGAGCGGACACCTGGATGTTCGGGTTCGAGAAGTTCGGCCGAACTTCCCGAAAATGTTCGGGTTCGGGATCCGAACCCGATCCGAACTTCGTCCCGAACCCGAACCCCATTGTAGTCAATGGGGACCCGAACTTTTCGGAACTAAAAAGGCTGTAAAACAGCCCAGGAAAGGGCTAGAGGGCTGCAAAAGGCAGCAACATGTAGGTAAATCCCCTGCAAACAAATGTGGATAGGGAAATGAATTAAAATAAAAATTAAATAAATAAAAATTAACCAAAATCAATTGGAGAGAGGTCCCATAGCAGAGAATCTGGCTTCACGTCACCCACCACTGGAACAGTCCATTCTCAGATATTTAGGCCCCAGCACCCAGGCAGAGGAGAGAGGTCCCGTAACACAGAATCTGGCTTCATGTCAGCAGAGAATCAGTCTTCATGTCATAGCAGAGAATCAGGCTTCACGTCACCCACCACTGCAACAGTCCATTTTCATAAATTTAGGCCCAGCACCCAGGCAGAGGAGAGAGGTCCCGTAACAGACAATCTGTCTTCATGTCAGCAGAGAATCAGTCTTCATATCATAGCAGAGAATCAGGCTTCACGTCAGCCACCAATGCAACAGTCCATTGTCAGATATTTAGGCCCAGCACCCAGGCAGAGGAGAGAGGTCCCGTAACAGACAATCTGGCTTCATGTCAGCAGAGAATCAGTCTTCATATCATAGCAGAGAATCAGGCTTCACGTCACCCACCACTGCAACAGTCCATTTTCATAAATTTAGGCCCAGCACCCAGGCAGAGGAGAGAGGTCCCGTAACAGACAATCTGGCTTCATGTCAGCAGAGAATCAGTCTTCATATCATAGCAGAGAATCAGGCTTCACGTCAGCCACCAATGCAACAGTCCATTGTCAGATATTTAGGCCCAGGCAGAGGAGAGAGGTCCCGTAACAGACAATCTGGCTTCATGTCAGCAGAGAATCAGTCTTCATATCATAGCAGAGAATTAGGCTTCACGTCAGCCACCAATGCAACAGTCCATTGTCAGATATTTAGGCCCAGCACCCAGGCAGAGTAGAGAGGTCCCGTAACAGACAATCTGGCTTCATGTCAGCAGAGAATCAGTCTTCATATCATAGCAGAGAATCAGGCTTCACGTCACACACCACTGCAACAGTCCATTTTCATAAATTTAGGCCCAGCACCCAGGCAGAGGAGAGAGGTCCCGTAACAGACAATCTGGCTTCATGTCAGCAGAGAATCAGTCTTCATATCATAGCAGAGAATCAGGCTTCACGTCAGCCACCAATGCAACAGTCCATTGTCAGATATTTAGGCCCAGCACCCAGGCAGAGGAGAGAGGTCCCGTAACAGACAATCTGGCTTCATGTCAGCAGAGAATCAGTCTTCATATCATAGCAGAGAATCAGGCTTCATGTCAGCCACCAATGCAACAGTCCATTGTCAGATATTTAGGCCCAGCACCCAGGCAGAGGAGAGAGGTCCCGTAACAGACAATCTGGCTTCATGTCAGCAGAGAATCAGTCTTCATGTCATAGCAGAGAATCAGGCTTCACGTCACCCACCACTGTAACAGTCCATTTTCATAAATTTAGGCCCAGCACCCAGGCAGAGGAGAGAGGTCCCGTAACAGACAATCTGGCTTCATGTCAGCAGAGAATCAGTCTTCATGTCATAGCAGAGAATCAGGCTTCACGTCACCCACCACTGTAACAGTCCATTTTCATAAATGTAGGCCCAGCACCCAGGCAGAGGAGAGAGGTCCTGTAACAGACAATCTGGCTTCATGTCAGCAGAGAATCAGACTTCATGTCATAGCATAGAATTAGGCTTCACGTCACCCACCACTGCAACAGTCCATTTTCATAAATTTAGGCCCAGCACCCAGGCAGAGGAGAGAGGTCCCGTAACAGACAATCTGGCTTCATGTCAGCAGAGAATCAGTCTTCATGTCATAGCAGAGAATCAGGCTTCACGTCACCCACCACTGCAACAGTCCATTTTCATAAATTTAGGCCCAGCACCCAGGCAGAGGAGAGAGGTCCCGTAACAGACAATCTGGCTTCATCTCAGCAAAGAATCAGTCTTCATGTCATAGCAGAGAATCAGGCTTCACGTCACCCACCACTGCAACAGTCCATTTTCATAAATTTAGGCCCAGCACCCAGGCAGAGGAGAGAGGTCCCGTAACAGACAATCTGGCTTCATGTCAGCAGAGAATCAGTCTTCATGTCATAGCAGAGAATCAGGCTTCACGTCAGCCACCAATGCAACAGTCCATTGTCAGATATTTAGGCCCAGCACCCAGGCAGAGGAGAGAGGTCCCGTAACAGACAATCTGGCTTCATGTCAGCAGAGAATCAGTCTTCATATCATAGCAGAGAATCAGGCTTCACGTCAGCCACCAATGCAACAGTCCATTGTCAGATATTTAGGCCCAGCACCCAGGCAGAGGAGAGAGGTCCCGTAACAGACAATCTGGCTTCATGTCAGCAGAGAATCAGTCTTCATATCATAGCAGAGAATTAGGCTTCACGTCAGCCACCAATGCAACAGTCCATTGTCAGATATTTAGGCCCAGCACCCAGGCAGAGGAGAGAGGTCCCGTAACAGACAATCTGGCTTCATGTCAGCAGAGAATCAGTCTTCATATCATAGCAGAGAATCAGGCTTCACGTCACCCACCACTGCAACAGTCCATTTTCATAAATTTAGGCCCAGCACCCAGGCAGAGGAGAGAGGTCCCGTAACAGACAATCTGGCTTCATGTCAGCAGAGAATCAGTCTTCATATCATAGCAGAGAATCAGGCTTCACGTCAGCCACCAATGCAACAGTCCATTGTCAGATATTTAGGCCCAGGCAGAGGAGAGAGGTCCCGTAACAGACAATCTGGCTTCATGTCAGCAGAGAATCAGTCTTCATATCATAGCAGAGAATTAGGCTTCACGTCAGCCACCAATGCAACAGTCCATTGTCAGATATTTAGGCCCAGCACCCAGGCAGAGTAGAGAGGTCCCGTAACAGACAATCTGGCTTCATGTCAGCAGAGAATCAGTCTTCATATCATAGCAGAGAATCAGGCTTCACGTCACACACCACTGCAACAGTCCATTTTCATAAATTTAGGCCCAGCACCCAGGCAGAGGAGAGAGGTCCCGTAACAGACAATCTGGCTTCATGTCAGCAGAGAATCAGTCTTCATATCATAGCAGAGAATCAGGCTTCACGTCAGCCACCAATGCAACAGTCCATTGTCAGATATTTAGGCCCAGCACCCAGGCAGAGGAGAGAGGTCCCGTAACAGACAATCTGGCTTCATGTCAGCAGAGAATCAGTCTTCATATCATAGCAGAGAATCAGGCTTCATGTCAGCCACCAATGCAACAGTCCATTGTCAGATATTTAGGCCCAGCACCCAGGCAGAGGAGAGAGGTCCCGTAACAGACAATCTGGCTTCATGTCAGCAGAGAATCAGTCTTCATGTCATAGCAGAGAATCAGGCTTCACGTCACCCACCACTGTAACAGTCCATTTTCATAAATTTAGGCCCAGCACCCAGGCAGAGGAGAGAGGTCCCGTAACAGACAATCTGGCTTCATGTCAGCAGAGAATCAGTCTTCATGTCATAGCAGAGAATCAGGCTTCACGTCACCCACCACTGTAACAGTCCATTTTCATAAATGTAGGCCCAGCACCCAGGCAGAGGAGAGAGGTCCTGTAACAGACAATCTGGCTTCATGTCAGCAGAGAATCAGACTTCATGTCATAGCATAGAATTAGGCTTCACGTCACCCACCACTGCAACAGTCCATTTTCATAAATTTAGGCCCAGCACCCAGGCAGAGGAGAGAGGTCCCGTAACAGACAATCTGGCTTCATGTCAGCAGAGAATCAGTCTTCATGTCATAGCAGAGAATCAGGCTTCACGTCACCCACCACTGCAACAGTCCATTTTCATAAATTTAGGCCCAGCACCCAGGCAGAGGAGAGAGGTCCCGTAACAGACAATCTGGCTTCATCTCAGCAAAGAATCAGTCTTCATGTCATAGCAGAGAATCAGGCTTCACGTCACCCACCACTGCAACAGTCCATTTTCATAAATTTAGGCCCAGCACCCAGGCAGAGGAGAGAGGTCCCGTAACAGACAATCTGGCTTCATGTCAGCAGAGAATCAGTCTTCATGTCATAGCAGAGAATCAGGCTTCACGTCAGCCACCAATGCAACAGTCCATTGTCAGATATTTAGGCCCAGCACCCAGGCAGAGGAGAGAGGTCCCGTAACAGACAATCTGGCTTCATGTCAGCAGAGAATCAGTCTTCATATCATAGCAGAGAATCAGGCTTCACGTCAGCCACCAATGCAACAGTCCATTGTCAGATATTTAGGCCCAGCACCCAGGCAGAGGAGAGAGGTCCCGTAACAGACAATCTGGCTTCATGTCAGCAGAGAATCAGTCTTCATATCATAGCAGAGAATTAGGCTTCACGTCAGCCACCAATGCAACAGTCCATTGTCAGATATTTAGGCCCAGCACCCAGGCAGAGGAGAGAGGTCCCGTAACAGACAATCTGGCTTCATGTCAGCAGAGAATCAGTCTTCATATCATAGCAGAGAATCAGGCTTCACGTCACCCACCACTGCAACAGTCCATTTTCATAAATTTAGGCCCAGCACCCAGGCAGAGGAGAGAGGTCCCGTAACAGACAATCTGGCTTCATGTCAGCAGAGAATCAGTCTTCATATCATAGCAGAGAATCAGGCTTCACGTCAGCCACCAATGCAACAGTCCATTGTCAGATATTTAGGCCCAGCACCCAGGCAGAGGAGAGAGGTCCCGTAACAGACAATCTGGCTTCATGTCAGCAGAGAATCAGTCTTCATATCATAGCAGAGAATTAGGCTTCACGTCAGCCACCAATGCAACAGTCCATTGTCAGATATTTAGGCCCAGCACCCAGGCAGAGGAGAGAGGTCCCGTAACAGACAATCTGGCTTCATGTCAGCAGAGAATCAGTCTTCATATCATAGCAGAGAATCAGGCTTCACGTCACCCACCACTGCAACAGTCCATTTTCATAAATTTAGGCCCAGCACCCAGGCAGAGGAGAGAGGTCCCGTAACAGACAATCTGGCTTCATGTCAGCAGAGAATCAGTCTTCATATCATAGCAGAGAATCAGGCTTCACGTCAGCCACCAATGCAACAGTCCATTGTCAGATATTTAGGCCCAGCACCCAGGCAGAGGAGAGAGGTCCCGTAAAAAGACAATCTGGCTTCATGTCAGCAGAGAATCAGTCTTCATATCATAGCAGAGAATCAGGCTTCACGGCAGCCACCAATGCAACAGTCCATTGTCAGATATTTAGGCCCAGCACCCAGGCAGAGGAGAGAGGTCCCGTAACAGACAATCTGGCTTCATGTCAGCAGAGAATCAGTCTTCATATCATAACAGAGAATCAGGCTTCACTTCAGCCACCAATGCAACAGTCCATTGTCAGATATTTAGGCCCAGCACCCAGGCAGAGGAGAGAGGTCCCGTAACAGACAATCTGGCTTCATGTCAGCAGAGAATCAGTCTTCATATCATAGCAGAGAATCAGGCTTCACGTCAGCCACCAATGCAACAGTCCATTTTCATAAATTTAGGCCCAGCACCCAGGCAGAGGAGAGAGGTCCCGTAACAGAGGATCTGGCTTCATGTCAGCAGAGAATTAGTCTGCATGTCATAGAAGAAAATCAGGCTTTACGTCAGCCACCACTGCAACAGTCCATTGTCAGATATTTAGGCCCAGCACCCAGGCAGAGGAGAGAGGTCCCGTAACAGAGGATCTGGCTTCATGTCAGCAAAGAATTAGTATGCATGTCATAGCAGAGAATCAGGCTTCACGTCACCCAACATTGGAACAGTCCATTGGCATATATTTAGGCCCCGGCACCCAGACAGAGGAGAGGTTCATTCAACTTTGGGTAGCCTCGCAATATAATGGTAAAATGAAAATAAAAATTGGATTGAATGAGGAAGTGCCCTGAAGTACAATAATATATGGTTAAGGGGAGGTAGTTAATGTCTAATCTGGACAAGGGACAGACAGGTCCTGTGGGATCCATGCCTGGTTCATTTTTATGAACGTCAGCTTGTCCACATTGGCTGTAGACAGGCGGCTGCATTTGTCTGTAATGACGCCCCCTGCCGTGCTGAATACACGTTCAGACAAAACGCTGGCCGCCGGGCAGGCCAGCACCTCCAAGGCATAAAAGGCTAGCTCTGGCCACGTGGACAATTTAGAGACCCAGAAGTTGAATGGGGCCGAACCATCAGTCAGTACGTGGAGGGGTGTGCACACGTACTGTTCCACCATGTTAGTGAAATGTTGCCTCCTGCTAACACGTTGCGTATCAGGTGGTGGTGCAGTTAGCTGTGGCGTGTTGACAAAACTTTTCCACATCTCTGCCATGCTAACCCTGCCCTCAGAGGAGCTGGCCGTGACACAGCTGCCTTGGCGACCTCTTGCTCCTCCTCTGCCTTGGCCTTGGGCTTCCACTTGTTCCCCTGTGACTTATGGGAATGCTCTAAGTAGCGCGTCTACCAACGTGCGCTTGTACTCGCGCATCTTCCTATCACGCTCCAGTGCAGGAAGTAAGGTGGGCACATTGTCTTTGTAGCGTGGATCCAGCAGGGTGGCAACCCAGTAGTCCGCACACGTTAAAATGTGGGCAACTCTGCTGTCGTTGCGCAGGCACTGCAGCATGTAGTCGCTCATGTGTGCCAGGCTGCCCAGGGGTAAGGACAAGCTGTCCTCTGTGGGAGGCGTATCGTCATCGTCCTGCCTTTCCCCCCAGCCACGCACCAGTGACGGGCCCGAGCTGCGTTGGGTGCCACCCCGCTGTGACCATGCTTCATCCTCATCCTCCTCCATCTCCTCCTCATCCTCGTCCTCCAGTAGTGGGCCCTGGCTGGTCACATTTGTACCTGGCCTCTGCTGTTGCAAAAAACCTCCCTCTGAGTCACTTCGAAGAGACTGGCCTGAAAGTGCTAAAAATGACCCCTCTTCCTCCTCCACCTCCTCCTCCTCCTGGGCCACCTCCTCTTCCATCATCGCCCTAAGTGTTTTCTCAAGGAGACATAGAAGTGGTATTGTAACGCTGATAACGGCGTGATCGCCACTGGCCATGTTGGTGGAGTACTCGAAACAGCGCAACAGGGCACACAGGTCTCGCATGGAGGCCCAGTCATTGGTGGTGAAGTGGTGCTGTTCCGCAGTGCGACTGACCCGTGCGTGCTGCAGCTGAAACTCCACTATGGCCTGCTGCTGCTCGCACAGTCTGTCCAGCATGTGCAAGGTGGAGTTCCACCTGGTGGGCACGTCGCATATGAGGCGGTGAGCGGGAAGGCCGAAGTTACGCTGTAGCGCAGACAGGCGAGCAGCGGCAGGATGTGAACGCCGGAAGCGCGAACAGACGGCCCGCACTTTATGCAGCAGCTCTGACATGTCGGGGTAGTTGTGAATGAACTTCTGCACCACCAAATTCAGCACATGCGCCAGGCAAGGGATGTGCGTCAAACCGGCTAGTCCCAGAGCTGCAACGAGATTTCGCCCATTATCGCACACCACCAGGCCGGGCTTGAGGCTCACCGGCAGCAACCACTCGCCGCCAGCAACTCCTGTGCGGTGTGGGGCCTGTCCCCCAAACATATGAGTTTCAGAATGGCCTGCTGACGTTTACCCCGGGCTGTGCTGAAGTTGGTGGTGAAGGTGTGTGGCTGAATGGATGAGCAGGTGGAAGAAGAGGAGGAGGAAGCCGAGAAGGAGGAGGTGGCAACAGGAGGCAAAGAATGTTGCCCTGCGATCCTTGGCGGCGGAAGGACGTGTGCCAAACAGCTCTCCGCCTGGGGCCCAGCTGCCACTACATTTACCCAGTGTGCAGTTAGGGAGATATAGCGTCCCTGGCCGTGCTTACTGGTCCACGTATCTGTGGTTAGGTGGACCTTGCTACAGATGGCGTTGCGCAGTGCACACTTGATTTTATCGGATACTTGGTTGTGCAGGGAAGGCACGGCTCTCTTGGAGAAGTAGTGGCGGCTGGGAACAACATACTGTGGGACAGCAAGCGACATGAGCTGTTTGAAGCTGTCTGTGTCCACCAGCCTAAATGACAGCATTTCATAGGCCAGTAGTTTAGAAATGCTGGCATTCAGGGCCAGGGATCGAGGGTGGCTAGGTGGGAATTTACGCTTTCTCTCAAATGTTTGTGAGATGGAGAGCTGAACGCTGCCGTGTGACATGGTTGAGACGCTTGGTGACGGAGGTGGTGGTGGTGTTGGTGGTACATCCCCTGTTTGCTGGGCGGCAGGTGCCAATGTTCCTCCAGAGGCGGAGGAAGAGGCCGAGGCGGCAGCAGCAGAAGAGGCCGAGGTGGCAGCAGCAGAAGAGGCCGAGGCGGCAGCAGCAGAAGAGGTAGCAGGGGGAGCCTGAGCGACTTCCTTGTTTTTAAGGTGTTTACTCCACTGCAGTTCATGCTTTGCATGCAAGTGCCTGGTCATGCAGGTTGTGCTAAGGTTCAGAACGTTAATGCCTCGCTTCAGGCTCTGATGGCACAGTGTGCAAACCACTCGGGTCTTGTCGTCAGCACATTGTTTGAAGAAGTGCCATGCCAGGGAACTCCTTGAAGCTGCCTTTGGGGTGCTTGGTCCAAGATGGCGGCGGTCAGTAGCAGGCGGAGTCTCTTGGCGGCGGGTGTTCTGCTTTTGCCCACTGCTCCCTCTTTTGCTACGCTGTTGGCTCGGTCTCACCACTGCCTCTTCCTCCGAACTGTGAAAGTCAGTGGTACGACCTTCATTCCATGTGGGGTCTAGGACCTCATCGTCCCCTGCATCGTCTTCCACCCAGTCTTGATCCCTGACCTCCCGTTCAGTCTGCACACTGCAGAAAGACTCAGCAGTTGGCACCTGTGTTTCGTCATCATCAGAGACATGCTGAGGTGGTATTCCCATGTCCTCATCATCAGGAAACATAAGTGGTTGTGCATCAGTGCAGTCTATGTCTTCCACCGCTGGGGAAGGGCTAGGTGGATGCCCTTGGGAAACCCTGCCAGCAGAGTCTTCAAACAGCATAAGAGACTGCTGCATAACTTGAGGCTCAGACAGTTTCCCTGATATGCATGGGGGTGATGTGACAGACTGATGGGGTTGGTTTTCAGGCGCCATCTGTGCGCTTTCTCCAGAAGACTGGGTGGGAGATAATGTAAACGTGCTGGATCCACTGTCGGCCACCCAATTGACTAATGCCTGTACCTGCTCAAGCCTTACCATCCTTAGAACAGCATTGGGCCCCACCATATATTGCTGTAAATTCTGGCGGCTACTGATACCTGAGGTAGTTGGTACACTAGGACGTGTGGATGTGGCAGAACGGCCACGTCCTCTCCCAGCACCAGAGGGTCCACTAACACCACCACGACCATGTCCACGTCCGCGTCCCTTACTAGATGTTTTCCTCATTGTTATCGTTCACCACAACAACAAAAATATTATTTGGCCCAATGTATTGTATTCAAATTCAGCTGAATATAAATTTGAGGCCTAGTATTTAGGCGCTAGGTGACAGGTATGGATTTACTGACAGAATTAGACTTGGAAATGCACAGTAGCGTGTGTGAAGTTATTCTGAATGACCCTATGTGCACCTTGAATATGATATACCCTTTTAGGGATAGATTTCAAATAGCTCTGATACAGCAGAAACCACTAAATTAGGAAATTGCTAAATTGGGAATTGTATTTCAACCCAGAACAAAAAATGTGCTTTGACGGACACTAAATAACTTGCCCAGCCAGAACAGTACAGCAGTAACGACAGATTTAGCGGGATATAAATTTGAGGCCTAGTATTTAGGCGCTGGGTGACAGGTATAGATTTACTGACAGAATTAGACTGGGATATGGCCAAAAAATAACCACACTATTGCTGGTTAAATGCACTTGGTGTGACAGCTTGACCAACCAAACTACTGAGGGTTAAATGCACTTGGTGACGGGCGCAGCTTGCCCCTGATGTAGTATATGGCCAAAAAATAAACAGACTATTGCTGGTTAAATGCACTTGGTGTGACAGCTTCACCCTGATGTAGGCTTTAGCCAAAAAACAACCACACCATTGAGGGTTAAATGCACTTGGTGACAGGCGCAGCTTGCCCCTGATGTAGTATATGGCCAAAAAATAAACAGACTATTGCTGGTTAAATGCACTTGGTGTGACAGCTTCACCCTGATGTAGGCTTTAGCCAAAAAACAACCACACCATTGAGGGTTAAATGCACTTGGTGACAGGCGCAGCTTGCCCCTGATGTAGTATATGGCCAAAAAATAAACAGACTATTGCTGGTTAAATGCACTTGGTGTGACAGCTTCACCCTGATGTAGGCTTTAGCCAAAAAACAACCACACCATTGAGGGTTAAATGCACTTGGTGACAGGCGCAGCTTGCCCCTGATGTAGTATATGGCCAAAAAATAAACAGACTATTGCTGGTTAAATGCACTTGGTGTGACAGCTTCACCCTGATGTAGGCTTTAGCCAAAAAACAACCACACCATTGAGGGTTAAATGCACTTGGTCGCAGCTTGTGCATTCGCACCACAAGACACAAAATGGCCGCCGATCACCCCAGAAAAAAGTGACTGACAAATGGTCTGGGCAGCCTAAAAACAGTGAGCAATTGAGTATCAGCAGCTCAATGGCCCACAGCTGCAGATCGATCAATAATCAAGTCCTTTGGAGGAGTTAATCTGCCTAATCTCGCCCTACTGTCGCAGCCGCAACCTCTCCCTACGCTGATCAGAGCAGAGTGACGGGCGGCGCTATGTGACTCCAGCTTAAATAGAGGCTGGGTCACATGGTGCTCTGGCCAATCACAGCCATGCCAATAGTAGGCATGGCTGTGATGGCCTCTTGGGGCAAGTAGTATGACGCTTGTTGATTGGCTGCTTTGCAGCCTTTCAAAAAGCGCCAAGAAAGCGTCACAAAAGCGCCAAGAAAGCGATGAACACCGAACCCAAACCCGGACTTTTACGAAAATGTCCGGGTTCGGGTCCGTGTCACGGACACCCCAAAATTCGGTACGAACCCGAACTATACAGTTCGAGTTCGCTCATCCCTAGTCAGAAATTGACAGCGTTTCAGTTCTCTCACAGAACCTTTCTCAAGTCAGGTGAACATAAAGTGCATATGTGCATGTTTAAATACATTTTCACATTGTGAACAATTAATTCATTAACCAATACAACAGCAGTGCACTCCCCTCTTAGGAAAAGCTACAATCCACATAATTGGCTCCACATGTTGCCATAGGCGCCAATATATCTAAGCATGTTTACTAATATATTTAATAGTGATTTTTCATGACAAGTGTATAAAAGTGCAGATAATAAAGTGCAGAGTGCACTAAAAAGACTTAACTTTAACTATTATAAAACCTTGCTGGGGTTTTTTGCACAGAGGTATAAGGAGAAGGCGTCTTTACTTCTGTGGAGGCACGCCACTCCTCCGCGTCTCTTGCTCCTCAATGTGCATGTGTCAGTCCTTCCCCCCTTGTGACGCAGTACATATCCCTCGTGCGTCACCAATAGGCGGAGACCCAGCGTGGTGACGATCGTGTCACCACCCAACGCGCACGTCATACATGCGCCAGTGCGCTACACCATACGTCCGCGTCACATCACCAGTCTACTCGGCAATTTTACATTTGGGCACTCATTAGGGCAATACCTTGCGCCTCTGTTTCTCCCTATAGACCCTATTGCAAAACCCCGTCTACCAGCTTAGGTTCAAATCTGAATTACAGTTCAAACAATACATATATGTAAACACATCACATTTTAACGTGGACACATCCCTGTACCTTTCCTTGGATCCACCTCATACAGCATGCTAAAATACATCAGAACACAGTTATTACGGACGGATTTTAGCTGACCATTCCTCCTGTCACCCTGAATTCAACATTTAACCCTTTAGGTTTCAGAGTGTCCAGCCGGAAAATCCATCTAAGCTCAGTTTTCTTTAAAATATTGAGTCGATCCCCTCCTCTATCCAAAGGTTTAACATGATCCAAGATCATAAATCTCAGGTCATTTTCTTTATAATTTTTTTCCACAAAATGTTTTGACACAGGCAAATCCCTTCTTTTATTCATAATGGATTGTCTATGGCTGTTTAACCTGGTTTTCATGTCGCATGTGGTTTCACCCACATAGAGCTTTTTGAAAGGGCACCATAATGCATATATCGCCCATGACGAGTCACAAGTGAGATAATGCCTTATGTTAAAGGTCTCATCCGTGTCTGGATGTGTGAACACTGATCCTTTGTCCATCAGTTTACAGTTCACGCATCCCAGACACGGGAAAGAGCCCGTACGTTTTGTCTTAAAAAATGTCTGCCTGAGTTGACCGTTTCAGGCAGTCTGGAATGCACAACCTTATCCCTGATATTTCCTGCTCTTTTATATGCCATCATGGGCAGATTTTTAAAAGCAGCTATACTCGGGTGGCCACTACTGAGCAATCCCCAGTGTCGCCTCACTATCCTTTCAATATTTGGACTCAGCTCACTATATGATGACACAAAAGGCAATCTATCACCAGTCTGTCTAACTTTTGAGGTCAACAACTCCTCTCTAGGGATTTCTCTTGCTTTATCCGCATGTTTTTTCACTAACCTTTTAGGATAACCCCTATTTTTTTGAATGATTGTTCCATGTTACTCAATGCCACATTCATATTCTCATCCTTATCAACTATTCTCCATACTCTGAGCATTTGACTGAACGGCAGCGAATCTACCATCCTTCTTGGATGTCCACTTGTAAAGTGCAACAATGTGTTCTTATCAGTAGGTTTGATATTCAAATCCATATGTATCTGGTCCTCCTCAATATAAACTTGAGTGTCCAAATACTGCACCCGGTCAACCGATGCCGTTAACGTAAATCTCCCGATCAAGAGAGTTCAAAAATACGTGAAAGTCCATCAGCTGCTCCATGGTGCCTAGCCAGATGAGGAAAATATTGTCTATGTATCTCCACCACGTCAAGACCTGGTTGAAGTGGGGAGATACATAGACAAGACATTCCTCAAATGACCGCACAAAAATATTTGCGTAAGTGGGCGCGGCATTGGAACCCGGCCATTGCTTGCAAATAGAACTGTCCCTGGAACACAAAATAATTGTTCCTCAAGGACAGCTCCATCAATGTTAATACAACCTGTCGTACTGGAGCAGAGAACTGGGAAAAACCAGAGCACAAAGATTAACGAGAACCAACAACTCCAGACAGATGAATGTAACAAAGAAAAAATAGACTCAAATGTAGTGGTAAACATTTCATCCTATTCACTATCTGAGCACTAATTGAAAGTATTAAATAAAGGACTGTCCTTTTGTCCACAGGCTAAGCCTGATTAGTTCCATTTGGAACTGGACTTGAACTGCCTCTTCAGGAATCTTAAACTGAGGTTGCGATTCGACTCTGGTTCCTCTGGTGCCATGAGCACTAATGAGGTCAATACTCCTGATGGACGGTTGACTTTGAAACAATTTGGTTTGCATTTGAAAAGTGACTTTTTTCCTGTTGTAAATTCACATGCTCTGGAGTGTTTTTCAGAGGCAGTTAAACGGGATGTAGCCCTGTTGAGAGAAAGAACCAAAACTGATGCATTTGTAAAACCAAATATTACGGCACAGGAAATGTCTGCTTTAGAGAGTTTGTCCAGGAACCCCGATCTCACCATCAAGCCTGCGGACAAGGGTGGTAGGATCGTGGTTATGGACACCTCTCGGTATATAAAAGAGATACAGAGGCAATTGGGAGAACCTGGAGTCTATGAACCATTGGTCAGGGACCCCAGATTCGACATAGCTAGGAAAATTGATGCAGTATTGACCATAGCGGTACAGGACAGTATCATTGATAAACAGTTCAAGGAATTCTTGGTGGTGAAGTCTCCGGCTACTCCCACTATATATGTATTACCCAAAATACACAAAAGGCTGATTGACCCTCCAGGGCGGCCAATAATTTCAGGCAGGAATTTGATTTTTTCGAATATTAATGTTTTCCTGGACAAAATTTTGAGGGAGTATGCTATGAGTGCTAAATCGTATGTTAGGGACACCGGAGATTTCATCACCAAGATTAAAGGGATGCGGATTTCAAAGGGGGCGATCTTGGCATCTTTTGACATTGTGTCATTGTACACCTCTATTAACTATGGAAAGGGCTTGTCGGCTGTAGCAGAGATGCTGCAGCATTCAGACTACTCTGCTCCAGTATGACAGTTTGCATTAACATTGATGGAGCTGTCCTTGAGGAACATCTATTTTGTGTTCCAGGGACAGTTCTATTTGCAAGCAATGGGTGCGGCAATGGGTTCCAATGCCGCGCCCACTTACGCAAATATTTTTGTGCGGTCATTTGAGGAATGTCTTGTCTATGTGAATCCCCACTTCAACCAGGTCTTGACGTGGTGGAGATACATAGACGATATTTTCCTCATCTGGCTAGGCACCATGGAGCAGCTGATGGACTTTCACGTATTTTTGAACTCTCTTGATCGGGAGATTTACGTTAACGGCATCGGTTGACCGGGTGCAGTATTTGGACACTTAAGTTTGTTTTTGAATATTAAACCTACTGATAAGAACACATTGTTGCACTTTACAAGTGGACATCCAAGAAGGATGGTAGATTCGCTGCCGTTCAGTCAAATGCTCAGAGTACGGAGAATAGTTGATAAGGATGAGAATATGAATGTGGCATTGAGTAACATGGAACAATCATTCATAAATAGTGGTTATCCTAAAAGGTTAGTAAAAAAACATGCGGATAAAGCAAGAGAAATCCCTAGAGAGGAGTTGTTGACCTCAAAAGTTAGACAGACTGGTGATAGATTGCCTTTTGTGTCATCATATAGTGAGCTGAGTCCAAATATTGAAAGGATAGTGAGGCGACACTGGGGATTGCTCAGTAGTGGCCACCCGAGTATAGCTGCTTTTAAAAATCTGCCCATGATGGCATATAAAAGAGCAGGAAATATCAGGGATAAGGTTGTGCATTCCAGACTGCCTGAAACGGTCAACTCAGGCAGACATTTTTTAAGACAAAACGTACGGGCTCTTTCCCGTGTCTGGGATGCGTGAACTGTAAACTGATGGACAAAGGATCAGTGTTCACACATCCAGACACGGATGAGACCTTTAACATAAGGCATTATCTCACTTGTGACTCGTCATGGGCGATATATGTATTATGGTGCTCTTGCAAAAAGCTCTATGTGGGTGAAACCACATGCGACATGAAAACCAGGTTAAACAACCATAGACAATCCATTAGGAATAAAAGAAGGGATTTGCCTGTGTCAAAACATTTTGTGGAAAAAAATCATAAAGAAAATGACCTGAGATTTATGATCTTGGATCATGTTAAACCTTTGGATAGAGGAGGGGATAATATTTTAAAGAAAACTGAGCTTAGATGGATTTTCCGGCTGGACACTCTGAAACCTAAAGGGTTAAATGTTGAATTCAGGGTGACAGGAGGAATGGTCAGCTAAAATCCGTCCGTAATAACTGTGTTCTGATGTATTTTAGCATGCTGTATGAGGTGGATCCAAGGAAAGGTACAGGGATGTGTCCACGTTAAAATGTGATGTGTTTACATATATGTATTGTTTGAACTGTAATTCAGATTTGTACCTAAGCTGGTAGACGGGGTTTTGCAATAGGGTCTATAGGGAGAAACAGAGGTGCAAGGTATTGCCCTAATGAGTGCCCAAATGTAAAATGGCCGAGTAGACTGGTGATGTGATGCGGACGTATGGTGTAGCGCACTGGCGCATGTATGACGTGTGCGTTGGGTGCTGACACGATCGTTCGAGCGTCACCACGCTGGGTCTCCGCCTATTGGTGACGCACGAGGGATATGTACTGCGTCACAAGGGGGGAAGGACTGACACATGCGCATTAAGGAGCAAGAGACGAGGAGGAGTGGCGTGCCTCCACAGAAGTAAAGACGCCTTCTCCTTATACCTCTGTGCAAAAAAAAACCAGCAAGGTTTTATAATAGTTAAAGTTAAGTCTTTTTAGTGCACTCTGCACTTTATTATATGCACTTTTATACACTTGTCATGAAAAATCACTATTAAATATATTAGTAAACATGCTTAGATATATTGGCGCCTATGGCAACATGTGGAGCCAATTATGTGGATTGTAGCTTTTCCTAAGAGGGGAGTGCACTGCTGTTGTATTGGTTAATGAATTAATTGCTCACAATGTGAAAATGTATTTAAACATGCACATATGCACTTTATGTTCACCTGACTTGAGAAAGGTTCTGTGAGAGAACTGAAACGCTGTCAATTTCTGACATGTGTGAATAAACTGCAAATTTTTTACTTCACGGAGTGCTGCAGACTTTCTCTGTTGTTATATATATATATATATATATATACACACACTATACTCCCTACTGTACTGCCATATCAGTTTGCGGTAATTTGATCAAACATGGCCATTAACTCTGCCTATGATTTGGCTGTTCTACCAGCTCCAACGGTTCTTCACACTGACAAGTGCTCTATGTTAGTATAAATTTCTGTCTTACTCCAAGATAGTTATTTGATCATCAGCATTCTATGCGCCTGCGCGGCAGCGCCCTGCAGGCGTCCTATGTGAAATTCGGCTCCTGCCCTAATCCAAGACGGCGATCGTATCCTTAGCGCCTAATGCGCATGTGCGATCGCACCTCCTAGCCCCGGCATCATTCCGGAGCTCTATTCATTGCGCTTTTGCTCTTGTGCTCGCTGCCGACCTGCTCCGCCTATCAGGACTTTTTAAGATGGCGCTTGCCATCCCTTCATCCCAGCGCTGTCGTTCACATGATTGTGCCTATACACCAGGGTAAGCTCAACAAACTTCTGTCCTTCCCAGCCTTATTTCACTTGTTAACATCGGTTTCTGCTCTTCTCTACCGCTAGCTTCGTCCCTTATACCCCTCAGAGACGCACTTTATCGCTGCCACTTTTATTCATTACCTATTTACTTATTCAGCCTGCTTTTCCTGCTATATGTGTGGTTCTATCACATGGGGTACTTTAACCCTTATATACCTCACATTACCTAATATATTGCATATATTGTACAGTTGCATTCATTGTATTCGCCATATGAAATTTCTGGATTGCAAATTTTCTGAAAGAATATGGATGATATATAATCATGTATACCTGAATTTGACACGACTATGAATTGTATCAAAATTATGCATTTAGTTAATTGCAGTTTCTTGTTATATTTTTGTTCATAAGCCTGATGAAGGGCTATACATATCCCGAAACGTTGCCTGAATTTATTATACACCATTAGGTCCGGCATGTGCCCACAATAGTAGCTGCAGCTGTAGCTGAAGAGCAAGAAACAGATGAGGAAGTAGATCTGAGGGCGGCTGTTTAGGGTAGTGCTAATAGTAGTAGTTGCTAGAGATGAGCGAATCAAAGTTGATGAAGTGGAATTCGATCTGAATTTCAGGAAAAACTCGATTTGCACCGAAGGCGAATTTCCTCGTGCTTCATGGTAACAAATTGTCTTTTTTCCTAAAATGGCTGCTGCAATTGTTAGGACACGGAGCAAAGAAATCTGGGAACGAGGGATCACCCACAATGCCATTCATGCAGCCAAAACAGCAGCCAGCAAGCCCCTGTGATGTCACAGCCCTAGAAATAGTCTCAGCCATCTTGAATTCTGCCATTTTCTAGGGTACTTAGTGTAAGGAGAGATGTGACAGGCGCTAGGAACAGTGTTAGGAAAGATTTTATTCAGCAAAAAAAAAAGATTTAGAAGTTCAGGGAAAGATCATTAGATGTGTAGGGAAAGGATAGGGAGGAATTATCCACACTATAAAAGGAGAACAGGGTCCAGTAGGAAAGTGTACAGTCTGGGTAATAGGAGCGATTCTATTACACCTTGCCAGACCACCCTCCGTCTGTCTTCTCAGCATGAATTGGACGATGAAGAGGAGGAGGAGCAGCAGGAGATGTTGCCTCCGCTACAGAGGGTAGTACCCATGGAAGTTTAATTCAATCTGTTCAGAGTGGGTGGGCAGAAGAGGAGGAAGAGGATTAGGAGATGGCCAAGTCATCTTCCTGATGACAGCGAAGTCTTGCCTGTTGGTACTCTGCCACACATGGCTGACTTCATGTTTGGCTGCCTTTCCCGTGACCCATGTGTTATTTTACGCATTTTAGACAACACAGATTACTGGATGTTCACCCTTCTCGACCCCCGCTACAAAGAGAACTTGTCATCTCTTATTCCTCAGGTGGAAAGGACGAGCAAAATGGTGCAATACCAGAAGGTCCTTGTTGAAAAATTGCTCCAAAAATTTTCATTTGACAACACTGGCAGCAGAGTCCGTACTTTCTTAGGCAACCGAGGAGGGGAGATAAGGGGAACACACAGAAGTTCAAACAGAGGCAGGGCAACACTCTCCAAAGCCTGGGACAGTTTCATGACACCCCGCCAGCACCCTCACCCTGATGCGCGGTCACAAGGAGTGAAAAGTTTTGGAAGATGGTGAAGTAGTACGTAGCAGACCGTGTCAGCGTTTTCAGTGATCCCTCAGTGCCTTACAACTACTAGGTGTCCAAGCTGGACACGTGGCATGAACTGGCGCTCTACGCCTCCTTGGAGGTGCTGGCCTGCCCTGCTGCCACCGTTTTGTCTAAGCGGGTATTTAGTGCTGCTGGTGGCATAACAGATATGCGTATCCGCTTGTCAACTGAAAAATGCTGACAGGTTGACTCTTATAAAAATGAACAAGGCCTGGATTGCCCCTGACTTCTCGACTCCACCAGAGAAAAGCAGATGCATGAAGGCACTTTAAATGTGTTGTTTAATGTACTCAATACACTGTATTCCCATGCACCCCTTCCACCACGAAAAAGGGTATATTGTAAATCTTCCTTTTCTCATCCTCCTCCTCCTCTTCCATCATATCAACATGCTTATTCGTCGCATATAATGCCCTTTGTATATATGCCCTCGCATATAATTTTTTACAGGGTCAGCTCACCTACAAGCCCTAGCATATAATTTTTTACAATGTCAGCTCACCTGCAGGCCCTCGCATATAATGTTTTACAGGGTCAGCTCACCTGCAAGCCCTCACATATAATGTTTTACAGGGTCAGCTCACCTGCAGGCCCTCACCTACAATCTTTTACAGGGTCAGCTCACTTTCTGATGATGACAGCAAAGTCTTGCCTGTTGGTACTCTGGCACACATGGCTGACTTAATGTTAGGCTGCCTTTCCCTCAAGCCGCGCGTTATTTGCATTTTAGACAACACAGATTACTGGTCGTTCACCCTTCTCGACCCCCGCTACAAAGAGAACTTCTCATCTCTCATTCCTCTGGTGGAGAGGACAAGCAAAACAGTGCTAAGCCAGAAGGTCCTTGTTGAAAAATTGCTCCAAAGTTTATAGGGCAGACATCCAAATGGATTGTCTCTGTCACGGGGACGTGCGATCGGCTAGAAGTTATCTAGAGCCAACAAAGCGGCAGCAGGCCCTCACATACAAGTCCAGTCTCAGTAGCCAAGAGTATGGTCAACACAATCCTCACCATGACAGCACACTGGGTGAACCTTGTGGAGGCCGGGAGCAAGTTGGCTGCTGGCACCAGACTTGCCCTTCAATAGATCCTCGTTAACGGAAAGTGTACACATTCCAATAACAAGGCCTCTTGTTATTTATCGTCACTACCTCCCCAAGTCGGGAATGGGTAACTGCCGCTCACCTGCTGTCTTCCTTTGAAGCTTGTGCTTTAATAACTTGACCCACCCTCTCTGGGTGGTTCACAATTAGGAAAAAAAGGGGCAAGGCCACAACAGCCAATCAGATTTCAGCCATTGACCTCCCTTGGATGTGGTAGCTGTTTCTAAGGCTTCCTCTCCGGCATCGAACCCTGATTCCCCGTTACCCGTGATCACCATGGTAGGCGCAGAAAAAAACATCAAAAGTTGATAGGGCAGACATCCAAATAGATCGTCGTCATCACGGGGACATGCAATAGCCCAGAGGTTATCTAGAGTCACCAATGCGGCAGCAGGCCCTCGTCCCTAAGGTTTTAGATGGTCATATAAGCAGGGCCTTGCTACAAATGTTTTTGAGGGTCACCAGCAGGACATCAATCATAATTTTTTAAGGGTGTGTATGATGCCCTCCTTATGTGTAACAAAACAGCCCCTCAGATCTACTGCCTCATCTGTTTCATGCATTGCTGCTGCAACGCACCCACAGGGCCGCATCTGGGGTATCCCTCACCCCTTAGGAGGTTTCTACTAAATATGTCCCTCTTATAGAGCAAGTAAATGTGACACCAGCTGCGGTTAAGCAGCAAAAGCACAAGCCTCCCTTTGTAGATGGTAATGTTGGTACCCAGAGGTAGGATTGCCAGAGTGGTGCAGGATGGCCTACATTCTCTGTAGATGTTATGTACATGTGTCATGGTGTTCCTACCTGGATATCCGTGGATCCCAGACGTTATGTGATACAAAGCAGTGCAAAATGGGTAGTTGAGCAGTGCAAAAGGGGTAGTTGAACTTGGATGGTGGATAAGTAGAATAAATGGAGTCCAGAATTTGTAGTAACGTTAAACTGTTGCTTTTACTTGGCATGAATTGGTAATCCAAACAGCTAGGTATTGGCTTAACTTTGGCAGGCAAATACTCCTCTGCAACAATCTCAGCTCTCCTATGCAGTAGCTCTCTCAACTCTGCTATACTTGGCTGGATAAATAGAAAACTCTTCCTCTTCTGCTGGAACTCAAGTTAGCTGTAGTTTGTAGACTGTCTCTTACTTATAATCCTAGGAACTTCTTTGTCCTGGTTTTAGAGTACCTCAATCTTTGGCTCAGCTTGGAAGGAGGCAATGCAAGGAGGGGACAAGCAACCATGTAGACTTCAGAGGCAGGGCCTCTGGGCCTAGCAGAGGAGGCAGTGCTCTGCTAGCCAGCACGCAACCTCTCCCTAAGGAGGGTGGACTAGAACTGCTCTCTAACTAACTAACTAAACTCTTCCCTCTAGCTACAGAGGACTGGAAGGAAACCAGAATGTTCCTCTCCAGGGAAGCTAATACTGCCAATGTTGCTGCCGCCATCTGCTGGTGGACCAGGTCACTGCACTTGAACATAACTGCTTCAGGAACAAATATGCACGTTATTAAGCGATGACATAAAATACATGAGATATTATATATTAGCACATAGGAAATAGTAGCAAGGCGCCAAAAGAAGTGGTAATGGCACTCCGTGTTATTACCCTGCTGTAGCTGCAGCTACGATTGTGGCCACATGCCACTGTTACCCTACCATTTCCACATCCACACTGTACTTCTACTACTCACAATTAAAAGGGAAAATTTTTCCAGGCTCCTTCAGAACAAGCCATTTTTTCTTCTGACAATTAACACTTGTGTGTGTATGAAAAGGGGAGATATTCTTCCTCCGTTACTGCATAATTTTGCCCCTTTAAGGCATATTTTTTGGACGCTTGGTGCCAAGAAGTCACATTTTTTTTTCTCATAACTCCTTGTGCCCCCTATAAGGTATAGTTTCTGAAAGCTTTAAAATATGGAAAAGCATGACACATGCAAAAGGCTCCAACAGTGTAAGGACAGATGATGTGGCCATCCCATAGCCGCTGTACCTCGGGTTAAACTTCATGCCTTTACCGGTGTAAATGACCGAATTCCAGATGTACCCAGTGGATGACTCGCAGAGCATGTAGGATTTGATGCCAAACCGTGCTTTTTTGGATGCAATGTACTGTATCCAGCTTAGGCGTCCCTTGTAGGCCATCAAACTTTCATCTACGCTGACGTCCCTTTCTGGCACATAGGTCCGCTGGAAATTGGTCACAATAATTTGCCATACCTCCCAGATTTTTTTTTGTTTGGGCGCAGGATGCGTGGTCTCATCAAATTTTTCATTGTTCATGAAGTGGAAATACTTCATGATGAGGGAAAACTGGTATTCTGACATCACGGTGCCAAAAAATGGAGTGGCCAGTAACTTATTGGTGGTCCAGTACCATTTCTGGAGTGGTTTCCTCAGCACTCCCTGAAGAATGATGAGTCCCAGAAACTGCCACATGTCCTCTTTGGTCACCATTCACCACTTTCTGCTTCTGGAAAACGTGGCATGCAGCATAGCGGATTGCTGCTCTTGATAGCGATTTGTCTCTGTGACAATTTTTTCAATAATTGCAGGTATGCCAGAGGATTGTCACGGTCAACATCTACCTTCATCCCAGGTGATCCAGTGAACAGGAATCTTTGGGGGCGCAACCTGGTCTGTATTGCAGTCAATAGGGCACCAAGTGCGCACATGGCTGAGATCAGGTGCAGGATCATCGCCGTTGCCAGATCAGTGTCAGTGTCAGATGACAAATCTCCCCACAACTCACTATCGCTCAGTTCTGTGAGCACCTCTGTGTCACTGTCGCTGTCACTCAACTGGTCCAAAAGTGCTTTTGTAGTAAAGTTGCGCTTTTTTGATGCCATGTTATAAATATTTTATGGGCACAAATCACAGTAAAATGGCAGGCAAGGGGCACTGTACAGTGATCAAGTGTCAGATCTGAGGTGATACAGTGTAATCCTCTCAGATTACAATGTATAACCTCTTTTATGTTAGTGTGTCACTTTTATGTTTATATCACATTTGAATTTCCCGCCCAGTTCCGCTCCCATGTGCCGTTGCTGCTCACAGGGAATGGAACCAGGAAGTCAGATGCCGGCTAGCGCTCTCGCCGGCGATCACAGCGGAGGACATCACTGGATCGCCGGGAGAAGGTGAAGGGACTCCGCTGACAGCTCTGCAATGTTACCCAGAGCGTGACTCGGGATTACCGCTCCAGGCAGCGAAAATTAACCCCGGGAATACCACCAGGGAGGTTAAACATGCTATTTGTTAACATTGTCAATTATGCTTTTGCCCATAACCATATATGTCAGTGTCACTTTGATCATTGATTTTAGTTTTTCAATTTGTTGAATTGGACATAGAACAGACTTAAAGAAGTTTGTTCTTCTCTACACTAGATCGAAATGCAATATGTGCCTAATTGGGAAAATACACATTAGCCAATTTGATAACAGAACCTGCAACAGAAAGATTAAGAAATAAGAAACAATCTTGAAGATCGAACTCTGTGGCAAACACGTTAAGTTGAAAGGATTTTCGAAAAAAGCTATGGGAACACAGGTCTCTTTACAGGTTGGGTTAGGGGTGTGGGACCAAAAAGGATAATACTTGCTATTACATTTAGGAATGCTAGTGGCTTTAAAATATGTTTTTAGCGCATAACAACCATGACCCTCATCTTATGAGACCTATATACACACTTTTCTGTTTTGTCAAGTCACTCGTGTTATAGGTAAAATATTTGATGATAGCCATCATGGTGAGAGAAAGGAAGCCATGCAGTGAAGTATAGATAAACAGGGAAAGAAAAAGAACAGGTCTGACCGGCAAAGTATGACATCTGTCAAGACAATAGCTAGTGCTGTGATTCCTAAACGAGTAAGAAGAGGGTCTAAGGTACTGACTGACTGTGTACAAATTCCTGAAATGTATGAAATTACTCTATTGGGCTCTAACACAATAAGAAAATTAGGGAAACCTACCTATTGTGTAGCAGCTAAATAAACAAATTTGTCCAACCCCACATGTCATATTTAGAGCTCCAAATGGGGTTATAATGTTAAATACAATGATCAGCATTTAATGAAACTATCGAATAAAGAATCTAAGTTGCTACAAGGTAGAATAGTGTCGTAGGGCTTATAAACATTAAGGGGGAGAATTATCAAAGACCATCATTTTATGAAAGCCTTTGAAATCTCCTGAGCTGCCAGAACAAGTGCCTAATTTATGACAAGATGCATGCCTTATCATACGGTATATTAGATGTATCCTCTGACAATCAGTGTGCTAGAGTAAAATCTACAGCAACTCCAAGCTGCCATAGATTTCTGTCTTCATTTGCACCAGAAAACTGGCTCAAATGAAAATAATTGTGTCAGGCCCACTGGCCCGGCACCTCCTCACCCTTACCAAATTTACTTAAAAGTCACCAACATGGGATTTGCAAGTTTGGCAGTGGCACAGAGACATGTGAAAGTGGCACAGGAACATGATAAATCTGTAATCTGTGAGTGATATTACTATTAAGGTAAATAATTTCTGAGAGGACCATAACTGCTTTCTGAGGCCATGTAGGGTATTTTAACAGTAACTATATTGAGACACAAACAACATAACAAAAGTTAAAAACTGTAACTTCTATGTATGTTAACAACTTTTATATCTATATAGCCTACAGATGTCAGTAAACATGTTCACGTGTATAACTCCTAATATCCTTCGTTTCTTGTGAAATCAAGTAGTATATATCATAAGGGATTGGATAAATACAATGCATTCCATAGGTGATAATGTTTTATATCATGTGTCTAGCATACAAAATCTTTTTATCTTGCTGGTGTCCTAATAACCCTAGTTCTAGTATGTCTTGATGTGGCTGGAAGCTTCACATTGTTGCTTACAATCATCTATCCTTGATTCAGGAGTTGTCCCATCAGGAGATCACTTCACTTATTTCAATGTGAGATTTGTCATCCGTAGTCCTTAGAAACATCCCCACTGTATACGATCGTGGAGTAACTTTCTCCAAACAGATACTTTGTCGCTAGATTCCATCTGTTGACAAAGGCGATGGGTGGCTCACTGGCTGGCCAATGCTTAGTTCTGGAAGTTCCTTGGATCCATTATCATAGTATGCCTTTGCTTTTTTGCATCTTTCAGTTAAGTTCTCGACCACTCCTTTTATGAACTTTGGAAACGGCCGTTTCTGAGCTGTAGGAAGTAAAGTCCAAGACCTTTTTGACATTAGCCGTTGTACATGACTACTCTGGTGCCTTCTGATGGAGTATTCCTCCAGTCAAGAACTGCTTTTCAGAGATCCTTGGCATCTTATTGAGCTTTCTTTATGAGTGTTCTTGCTATTTTTACAGCAGTTTTAATGCGTGCTAGACTTTAATTTAGTGTACCGTAGGTGCAAATCGGACACTCTTAAGCATCCTTTAAACAGACCAAGAATCTACCAGATAATCACTAAGAAGCTTTATTATCTGGTGGTGTAAAGGTGCCATTGATTATCTGATAAATGAGCGAATCACTGCCTTCAGCTCAGATACCATGTTTATTATGACAGGTTACCTTTAATATTTTTCCTGTAAATACTGATTAAACTTCTGGCATTTATAATGACAAGACATTCTTTTTCAATCTGGTCATACCTCTGCTCTGTTGAAGACAGTGTGCGTGACGCTGACCTTCTTGCAAAAGCATTGCTCCAAGATCGTTTTCACTGGCATCACATTGGACTGTTACTTCTTCATTGACATTGTAGTATCTCAAAACTGGATGTTTATTAACAATATCTTTTATCTGCTTAAGTGCTTCATCATGACTGGATTTTACAAACCCTAGCAGTCTTTGAGCGGCTTGTACATTGTCAGCCTATGCTACCTCTAAAATTGCTCTGACTGAATCAGGGTGCAGGCTTTCTGCTGTGAGTAAATGTCCCATTTTTGGTACTGAAGATAACCTCAATCTTAGTTTCTTTTTATTGAATTTTAGTCCAATCAAATTCTTGTCATGATTAGGGATGAGCGAACTCGAACTGTATAGTTCGGGTTCGTACCGAATTTTGGGGTGTCCGTGACACGGACCCGAACCCGGACATTTTCGTAAAAGTCCGGGTTCGGTGTTCGTCGCTTTCTTCGCGCTTTTGTGACGCTTTCTTGGCGCTTTTTGAAAGGCTGCAAAGCAGCCAATCAACAAGCGTCATACTACTTGCCCCAAGAGGCCATCACAGCCATGCCTACTATTGGCATGGCTGTGATTGGCCAGAGCACCATGTGACCCAGCCTCTATTTAAGCTGGAGTCACATAGCGCCGCCCGTCACTCTGCTCTGATTAGCGTAGGGAGAGGTTGCGGCTGCGACAGTAGGGCGAGATTAGGCAGATTAACTCCTCCAAAGGACTTGATTAACTGATCGATCTGCAGCTGTGGATCATTGAGCTGCTGATCCTCAATTGCTCACTGTTTTTAGGCTGCCCAGACCGTTTGTCAGTCACATTTTTCTGGGGTGATCGGCGGCCATTTTGTGTCTTGTGGTGCGCCAGCACAAGCTGCGACCAAGTGCATTTAACCCTCAATGGTGTGGTTGTTTTTTGGCTAAAGCCTACATCAGGGTGAAGCTGTCACACCAAGTGCATTTAACCAGCAATAGTCTGTTCATTTTTTGGCCATATACAAAATCAGGGGCAAGCTGCGCCTGTCACCAAGTGCATTTAACCCTCAATGGTGTGGTTGTTTTTTGGCTAAAGCCTACATCAGGGTGAAGCTGTCACACCAAGTGCATTTAACCAGCAATAGTCTGTTCATTTTTTGGCCATATACTAAATCAGGGGCAAGCTGCGCCTGTCACCAAGTGCATTTAACCCTCAATGGTGTGGTTGTTTTTTGGCTAAAGCCTACATCAGGGTGAAGCTGACACACCAAGTGCATTTAACCAGCAATAGTCTGTTTATTTTTTGGCCATATCCCAGTCTAATTCTGTCACTAAATCCATACCGGTCACCCAGCGCCTAAATACTAGGCCACAAATTTATATCCCGCTAAATCTGTCCTTAGTGCTGTAGCTGGGCGAGTTATTTAGTGTCCGTTCAAGCACATTTCTTGTTCTGGGTTGAAATACAATTCCCAATTTAGCAATTTCATAATTTAGTGGTTTCTGCTATATCAGAGCTATTTGAAATCTATCCCTAAAAGGGTATATAATATTCAAGGTGCACATTGGGTCATTCAGAATAACTTCACACACACCCGCTACTGTGTATTTCCAAGTCTAATTCTGGCACTAAACCCATACCTGTCACCCAGCGCCTAAATACTAGGCCTCAAATTTATATCCCGCTAAATCTGTCCCTAGTGCTGTAGCTGGGCGAGTTATTTAGTGTCCGTTCAAGCACATTTCTTGTTCTGGGTTGAAATACAATTCCCAATTTAGCAATTTCATAATTTAGTGGTTTCTGCTATATCAGAGCTATTTGAAATCTATCCCTAAAAGGGTATATAATATTCAAGGTGCACATTGGGTCATTCAGAATAACTTCACACACACCCGCTACTGTGTATTTCCAAGTCTAATTCTGGCACTAAACCCATACCTGTCACCCAGCGCCTAAATACTAGGCCTCAAATTTATATCCCGCTAAATCTGTCCTTAGTGCTGTAGCTGGGCGAGTTATTTAGTGTCCGTTCAAGCACATTTCTTGTTCTGGGTTGAAATACAATTCCCAATTTAGCAATTTCATAATTTAGTGGTTTCTGCTATATCAGAGCTATTTGAAATCTATCCCTAAAAGGGTATATAATATTCAAGGTGCACATTGGGTCATTCAGAATAACTTCACACACACCCGCTACTGTGTATTTCCAAGTCTAATTCTGGCACTAAACCCATACCTGTCACCCAGCGCCTAAATACTAGGCCTCAAATTTATATCCCGCTAAATCTGTCCTTAGTGCTGTAGCTGGGCGAGTTATTTAGTGTCCGTTCAAGCACATTTCTTGTTCTGGGTTGAAATACAATTCCCAATTTAGCAATTTCATAATTTAGTGGTTTCTGCTATATCAGAGCTATTTGAAATCTATCCCTAAAAGGGTATATAATATTCAAGGTGCACATTGGGTCATTCAGAATAACTTCACACACACCCGCTACTGTGTATTTCCAAGTCTAATTCTGGCACTAAACCCATACCTGTCACCCAGCGCCTAAATACTAGGCCTCAAATTTATATCCCGCTAAATCTGTCCTTAGTGCTGTAGCTGGGCGAGTTATTTAGTGTCCGTTCAAGCACATTTCTTGTTCTGGGTTGAAATACAATTCCCAATTTAGCAATTTCATAATTTAGTGGTTTCTGCTATATCAGAGCTATTTGAAATCTATCCCTAAAAGGGTATATAATATTCAAGGTGCACATAGGGTCATTCAGAATAACTTCACACACACCCGCTACTGTGTATTTCCAAGTCTAATTCTGGCACTAAACCCATACCTGTCACCCAGCGCCTAAATACTAGGCCTCAAATTTATATCCCGCTAAATCTGTCCTTAGTGCTGTAGCTGGGCGAGTTATTTAGTGTCCGTTCAAGCACATTTCTTGTTCTGGGTTGAAATACAATTCCCAATTTAGCAATTTCATAATTTAGTGGTTTCTGCTATATCAGAGCTATTTGAAATCTATCCCTAAAAGGGTATATAATATTCAAGGTGCACATTGGGTCATTCAGAATAACTTCACACACACCCGCTACTGTGTATTTCCAAGTCTAATTCTGGCACTAAACCCATACCTGTCACCCAGCGCCTAAATACTAGGCCTCAAATTTATATCCCGCTAAATCTGTCCCTAGTGCTGTAGCTGGGCGAGTTATTTAGTGTCCGTTCAAGCACATTTCTTGTTCTGGGTTGAAATACAATTCCCAATTTAGCAATTTCATAATTTAGTGGTTTCTGCTATATCAGAGCTATTTGAAATCTATCCCTAAAAGGGTATATAATATTCAAGGTGCACATAGGGTCATTCAGAATAACTTCACACACCCGCTACTGTGCATTTCCAAATCTAATTCTGTCACTAAACCCATACCTGTCACCCAGCGCCTAAATACTAGGCCTCAAATTTATATCCCGCTAAATCTCTCGTTACCGCTGTCCTGTTGTGGCTGGGAAAGTTATTTAGTGTCCGTCAAAGCACATTTTTTGTTCTGGGTTGAAATACAATTCCCAATTTAGCAATTTCATAATTTAGTCGTTTCTGCTATATCAGAGCTATTTGAAATCTATCCCTAAAAGGGTAGATCATATTGAAGGTGCACATAGGGTCATTCAGAATAACTTCACACACACGCTTCTGTGCATTTCCAAGTCTAATTCTGTCACTAAATCCATACCGGTCACCCAGCGCCTAAATACTAGGCCTCAAATTTATATCCCGCTGAATTTGAATACAATACATTGGGCCAAATAATATATTTGTTGTTGTGGTGAACCATAACAATGAGAAAAACATCTAGTAAGGGACGCGGACGTGGACATGGTCGTGGTGGTGTTAGTGGACCCTCTGGTGCTGGGAGAGGACGTGGCCGTTCTGCCACATCCACACGTCCTAGTGTACCAACTACCTCAGGTCCCAGTAGCCGCCAGAATTTACAGCGATATATGGTGGGGCCCAATGCCGTTCTAAGGATGGTAAGGCCTGAGCAGGTACAGGCATTAGTCAATTGGGTGGCCGACAGTGGATCCAGCACGTTCACATTATCTCCCACCCAGTCTTCTGCAGAAAGCGCACAGATGGCGCCTGAAAACCAACCCCATCAGTCTGTCACATCACCCCCATGCATACCAGGGAAACTGTCTCAGCCTCAAGTTATGCAGCAGTCTCTTATGCTGTTTGAAGACTCCGCTGGCAGGGTTTCCCAAGGGCATCCACCTAGCCCTTCCCCAGCGGTGAAAGACATAGAATGCACTGACGCACAACCACTTATGTTTCCTGATGATGAGGACATGGGAATACCACCTCAGCATGTCTCTGATGATGACGAAACACAGGTGCCAACTGCTGCGTCTTTCTGCAGTGTGCAGACTGAACAGGAGGTCAGGGATCAAGACTGGGTGGAAGACGATGCAGGGGACGATGAGGTCCTAGACCCCACATGGAATGAAGGTCGTGCCACTGACTTTCACAGTTCGGAGGAAGAGGCAGTGGTGAGACCGAGCCAACAGCGTAGCAAAAGAGGGAGCAGTGGGCAAAAGCAGAACACCCGCCGCCAAGAGACTCCGCCTGCTACTGACCGCCGCCATCTGGGACCGAGCACCCCAAAGGCAGCTTCAAGGAGTTCCCTGGCATGGCACTTCTTCAAACAATGTGCTGACGACAAGACCCGAGTGGTTTGCACGCTGTGCCATCAGAGCCTGAAGCGAGGCATTAACGTTCTGAACCTGAGCACAACCTGCATGACCAGGCACCTGCATGCAAAGCATGAACTGCAGTGGAGTAAACACCTTAAAACCAAGGAAGTCACTCAGGCTCCCCCTGCTACCTCTTCTGCTGCTGCCGCCTCGGCCTATTCTGCTGCTGCCGCCTCGGCCTCTTCCTCCGCCTCTGGAGGAACGTTGGCACCTGCCGCCCAGCAAACAGGGGATGTACCACCAACACCACCACCACCACCTCCGTCACCAAGCGTCTCAACCATGTCACACGCCAGCGTTCAGCTCTCCATCTCACAAACATTTGATAGAAAGCGTAAATTCCCACCTAGCCACCCTCGATCCCTGGCCCTGAATGCCAGCATTTCTAAACTACTGGCCTATGAAATGCTGTCATTTAGGCTGGTGGACACAGACAGCTTCAAACAGCTCATGTCGCTTGCTGTCCCACAGTATGTTGTTCCCAGCCGGCACTACTTCTCCAAGAGAGCCGTGCCTTCCCTGCACAACCAAGTATCCGATAAAATCAAGTGTGCACTGCGCAACGCCATCTGTGGCAAGGTCCACCTAACCACAGATACGTGGACCAGTAAGCACGGCCAGGGACGCTATATCTCCCTAACTGCACACTGGGTAAATGTAGTGGCAGCTGGGCCCCAGGCGGAGAGCTGTTTGGCGCACGTCCTTCCGCCGCCAAGGATCGCAGGGCAACATTCTTTGCCTCCTGTTGCCACCTCCTCCTTCTCGGCTTCCTCCTCCTCTTCTTCCACCTGCTCATCCAGTCAGCCACACACCTTCACCACCAACTTCAGCACAGCCCGGGGTAAACGTCAGCAGGCCATTCTGAAACTCATATGTTTGGGGGACAGGCCCCACACCGCACAGGAGTTGTGGCGGGGTATAGAACAACAGACCGACGAGTGGTTGCTGCCGGTGAGCCTCAAGCCCGGCCTGGTGGTGTGTGATAATGGGCGAAATCTCGTTGCAGCTCTGGGACTAGCCAATTTGACGCACATCCCTTGCTTGGCGCATGTGCTGAATTTGGTGGTGCAGAAGTTCATTCACAACTACCCCGACATGTCAGAGCTGCTGCATAAAGTGCGGGCCGTCTGTTCGCGCTTCCGGCGTTCACATCCTGCTGCTGCTCGCCTGTCTGCGCTACAGCGTAACTTCGGCCTTCCCGCTCACCGCCTCATATGCGACGTGCCCACCAGGTGGAACTCCACCTTGCACATGCTGGACAGACTGTGCGAGCAGCAGCAGGCCATAGTGGAGTTTCAGCTGCAGCACGCACGGGTCAGTCGCACTACAGAACAGCACCACTTCACCACCAATGACTGGGCCTCCATGCGAGACCTGTGTGCCCTGTTGCGCTGTTTCGAGTACTCCACCAACATGGCCAGTGGCGATGACACCGTTATCAGCGTTACAATACCACTTCTATGTCTCCTTGAGAAAACACTTAGGGCGATGATGCAAGAGGAGGTGGCCCAGGAGGAGGAGGAGGAGGAGGAGGAAGAGGGGTCATTTTTAGCACTTTCAGGCCAGTCTCTTCGAAGTGACTCAGAGGGAGGTTTTTGGCAACAGCAGAGGCCAGGTACAAATGTGGCCAGCCAGGGCCCACTACTGGAGGACGAGGAGGACGAGGATGAGGAGGAGGTGGAGGAGGATGAGGATGAAGCATGGTCACAGCGGGGTGGCACCCAACGCAGCTCGGGTCCATCACTGGTGCGTGGCTGGGGGGAAAGGCAGGACGATGACGATACGCCTCCCACAGAGGACAGCTTGTCCTTACCCCTGGGCAGCCTGGCACACATGAGCGACTACATGCTGCAGTGCCTGCGCAACGACAGCAGAGTTGCCCACATTTTAACCTGTGCGGACTACTGGGTTGCCACCCTGCTGGATCCACGCTACAAAGACAATGTGCCCACCTTACTTCCTGCACTGGAGCGTGATAGGAAGATGCGCGAGTACAAGCGCACGTTGGTAGACGCGCTACTGAGAGCATTCCCAAATGTCACAGGGGAACAAGTGGAAGCCCAAGGCCAAGGCAGAGGAGGAGCAAGAGGTCGCCAAGGCAGCTGTGTCACGGCCAGCTCCTCTGAGGGCAGGGTTAGCATGGCAGAGATGTGGAAAACTTTTGTCAACACGCCACAGCTAACTGCACCACCACCTGATACGCAACGTGTTAGCAGGAGGCAACATTTCACTAACATGGTGGAACAGTACGTGTGCACACCCCTCCACGTACTGACTGATGGTTCGGCCCCATTCAACTTCTGGGTCTCTAAATTGTCCACGTGGCCAGAGCTAGCCTTTTATGCCTTGGAGGTGCTGGCCTGCCCGGCAGCCAGCGTTTTGTCTGAACGTGTATTCAGCACGGCAGGGGGCGTCATTACAGACAAACGCAGCCGCCTGTCTACAGCCAATGTGGACAAGCTGACGTTCATAAAAATGAACCAGGCATGGATCCCACAGGACCTGTCCGTCCCTTGTCCAGATTAGACATTAACTACCTCCCCATAACCATATATTATTGGACTCCAGGGCACTTCCTCATTCAATCCTATTTTTATTTTCATTTTACCATTATATTGCGAGGCTACCCAAAGTTGAATGAACCTCTCCTCTGCCTGTGTGCTAGGCCTAAATATATGCCAATGGACTGTTGCAGTGGTGGCTGACGTGAAGCCTCATTCTCTGCTATGACATGCAGACTGATTCTCTGCTGACATGAAGACAGATTCTCTGTTACGGGACCTCCCTCCTCTGCCTGGGTGCTGGGCCTAAATATATGCCAATGGACTGTTGCAGTGGTGGCTGACATGAAGCCTGATTCTCTGCTATGACATGCAGACTAATTCTCTGCTGACATGAAGCCAGATTGTCTGTTACGGGACCTCTCTCCTCTGCCTGGGTGCTGGGCCTAAATTTATGACAATGGACTGTTGCAGTGGTGGCTGACGTGAAGCCTGATTCTCTGCTATGACATGCAGACTGATTCTCTGCTGACATGAAGCCAGATTGTCTGTTACGGGACCTCTCTGCTCTGCCTGTGTGCTAGGCCTAAATATATGCCAATGGACTGTTGCAGTGGTGGCTGACGTGAAGCCTCATTCTCTGCTATGACATGCAGACTGATTCTCTGCTGACATGAAGCCAGATTGTCTGTTACGGGACCTCTCTGCTCTGCCTGTGTGCTAGGCCTAAATATATGCCAATGGACTGTTGCAGTGGTGGGTGACGTGAAGCCTCATTCTCTGCTATGACATGCAGACTGATTCTCTGCTGACATGAAGCCAGATTCTCTGTTACGGGACCTCTCTCCTCTGCCTGTGTGTGTGCTGGGCCTAAATATATGCCAATGGACTGTTGCAGTGGTGGCTGACGTGAAGCCTGATTCTCTGCTATGACATGCAGACTGATTCTCTGCTGACATGAAGCCAGATTGTCTGTTACGGGACCTCTCTCCTCTGCCTGTGTGTGTGCTGGGCCTAAATATATGCCAATGGACTGTTGCAGTGGTGGCTGACGTGAAGCCTCATTCTCTGCTATGACATGCAGACTAATTCTCTGCTGACATGAAGACAGATTCTCTGTTACGGGACCTCTCTCCTCTGCCTGGGTGCCGGGGCCTAAATATCTGAGAATGGACTGTTCCAGTGGTGGGTGACGGGAAGCCAGATTCTCTGCTATGGAACCTCTCTCCAATTGATTTTGGTTAATTTTTATTTATTTAATTTTTATTTTAATTCATTTCCCTATCCACATTTGTTTGCAGGGGATTTACCTACATGTTGCTGCCTTTTGCAGCCCTCTAGCTCTTTCCTGGGCTGTTTTACAGCCTTTTTAGTGCCGAAAAGTTCGGGTCCCCATTGACTTCAATGGGGTTCGGGTTCGGGACGAAGTTCGGATCGGGTTCGGATCCCGAACCCGAACATTTCCGGGATGTTCGGCCGAACTTCTCGAACCCGAACATCCAGGTGTTCGCTCAACTCTAGTCATGATCCTTTGTGGCTTCCTCTGTTAGTGTCACCATAGTCATATACCAATATATCATCTGCAATAACATCCACTCCTGGCAGGTCTTCTACTGCTTCATGTTGCCTGCGTTGATATTCTTCTGGTGCAGTGACAATTAGTGTTCAGCGAAGTGAGCTTCGAATGCTTCATCCATCACTTTGTTCAAAACCTCGGAATAATACAATACGGAGATTCTCCATACAGTATTAGAATGTATGGGCTCTGATGAGCCAGACGTGTCTTCATTGAATAATTTGGATAGTTGACTTTTAAAGTAGAAAACCACTTTAAAACTTGAAATCGAACTCAGCTTCGGATTTCCTCTATGGTGGGCATAGGATAATGTGACCATTTTAGTACCTTATTTAAAGGAGATGTGTCATCATAAAATGACCTATTATTAAAAGTCCATTTTACGTGTAATATATTTTTAAAGAACTTTTGGTAGTTATTTTTAATTTTCCATGTCAATATCTATATTTAAACTAATACCATCAAACCAGTTTTCGCATTGGTCCCTAAGCCTAATGATAGGCGTCACTTTTTGGTCTGTACAGATCACTTTATTGAAGTTAATGCCTTTTTACTGTGGGGTTTCGCCCTGGTAGACAGGATTATCGGATGCAGTATAGAGGCAAGAACAAGTTCTTTGGATCAAACAGTTCAGTGTTTTATTTACTTTAGGCAAATGACAAAAACAAGCAGTCATAATCAAGCAAAAAGTCACCTTGTGGTGTTGGTGGTAATTCACACCATGCGCCAATTCTGCCTCAAAGAGTCCTTGACCATAGCAGCACCAACCTGTTTTGACGCCAAACAGGTAGCAAGCTTTCATCCAGACACAAGGCTCCCAGATCTCAACACAGAGACCTGGCTTCTGAGCCCAGCTGCCTATTTAAGGACAGCCAAGTGCTGCCAAAACCCGGACCGGCACTTAAAATCCTGTCCGGTATTTGACTTCACCTGGCTGTAAATCAGCCCAGCAGCATGCATACTGGGAGGAAAATATCTGTTTTCCCAGACAAAACCTCTCACTGTGTCACATACCCCCCTTTGTTTAACGCTGAGGGGGAAAACACACTCCAGACAGTGTATCCGGGATAGGGCATCCACGTTTACCTATAACCGGCCTGCCCTGTGTTCCACCGAAAATGTAAAGTTTTGTAGGGGGAGAAACCATCAGGTGACCAGCGCACTTCTATCCTTGCCCTGGCTCATCCACTTGAGAGGGGAGTGGTCAGTCACCAGGCAGAACTTTCTCCCCAATAAATAATAGAGGAGAGATTCTAGTGCCCACTTGATAGCCAGGCACTCTCCACTATACTATACCGGGTCTCGGCTGGGGTGAGCTTATGGCTGAGGAAGACAACGGGATCCTCCTCTCTATTGACTTTCTGAGACAGTACAGCACTGAGGCCTACTTTAGAGGCATTGGTCTGTACTATAAACTCCCTTTTGAAGTCGGGAGTGGAGAAAGCCTCTTCCGCCCGATCATCCCAGCAAACCATCATTGACTTGTGTCCCTTCAAGAGTCCTGTCAAGGGTGTGGCTAGAGCAACAAAGTGGGGAACAAACCTCATGTAATAGCCCACCATTCCCAGGAATGACTTTATATGCCTAGTGGTGACAGGTCGGGGACAATTCTGTATCACCTCTATTTTGTTCACTTGAGGTTTGATGACTCCGCACCCAATGACATACCCCAGGTTCTTAGTCTCTTCTAACCCTATCGCACATTTTTCTGGGTTAGTGGTTAGGTCAGCTTTCCGAAGGGAGTACCTACAACCTGCACTTTGGGTAGGTGACTTTGCCAGTTGGTACTGTGGATACAATATCGTCCAGGTAAGCTGAAGCGTACCGACGATGTGGATGAAGCACAATGTCCATTAGTTGCTGAAAAGTGATGGGAGCGCCATGCAGACCAAAGGGTAAGACCTTCTATTGATACAGCCCCTCAGACGTGATGAAGGCTGTTGTCTCTTTGGCAGCCTCCATTAAGGGCACCTGCCAGTAACCTATTGTTAGGTTCAAAACAGAAAAATACCGAGCTTGTCCTAACCTCTCCATAAGCTCATCCACCCAGGGCATGGGATACGCATCAAATTTGGAAACCTTGTTAAGTTTTCGAAAGTCGTTAACAAACCGCAATGTCCCGTCCGGCTTGGGAATCAATACTATAGAACTGGCCCACTCACTTTTTGACTCCTCAGTGACATCTAGCTGCAACATTAGCTGCTCCTCCTCCAATATGGCTTGTCGCCGAGCCTCGGGTACCCGGTATGGTTTAAGTCAGACTTTAGCCTAAGGCTCATGCTGGATTATGGAAGTGCGTCTAGGGAGGTCCGAGAACACATCCGTGTTCCGACTAATGAACTCTCTGGTCTGTTTAGAGGAGAGGCTGTCAGCAATTTTTACTGTGGCAGCTGCCTCTCTTGCATCAGACAGAGGTACTGGTACCTCTTCTCCTAGAAAAACTGGCCGTGGGCGGTCTTCTGTACAAGTTTCCCTATCTTTCCACGGTTTGAGTAAATTCACATGTTAAACCTGCTGCGGCTTTCGCAGCCCGGGCTGGTATACCTTGTAGTTTACATCTTCAATTTCCTTGAGTACCTCGTAGGGCCCTTGGCATCTAGCCAAGAAGTTACTGTCCAGGGTCGGCACCAGAACCAAAACCCGATCACCCGGGTTAAAAATCCAGACCCTAACCTGTCGATTATAGACCTGACTCTGGGCTTGCTAAGCTTCCTCCATTAGAGATGGCCTTGCAGTTCACCCAGCGGTCGTTTCACGGCAAACTTTGCTCATTCGTGGTTCACCAAACGGCCGAACATATGGCGATGTCCACCAGCGCCATATTCTTTTACATTGAGAAGAACTTTTACCCATGACACATCCATCAGGTGGTACAGGACAGCCAATTGAGACATTTCAGAACATGGACATACCCCCTATGTTATAAATAAACCCGATCTGACCGCCATTTTATATTCAGTCTTTTGCCAGTGTAGGGAGAGGTTGCTGTGTGAAGTAGGGACAGACTGTTAGGGACACCAAACGCTAGCTAATAGGGCCACAAAAGTCCTTTTGAGGGCTTGTATAGGTGTGCTATCGATAGGTGTGACTTACTGAGGGGTGTGATATACTTATAATTTACTGGTATACTCAATAACTTTTTTGGGAGAGCAACTGGTATATCACACCAGTAGAAATTATTTTTTCCAAGAGTGTTTGCCCCCCCAAAAAAGTGATTGAGTTGGGGGTGTTATATACCAATAATATACTTTCTACATTTGAAAAGTGCAGCATTTGTTTGTGGTTTTGCTGCATTACTGCAGCTACACAGAGTGACAAACGCTATTGTAACAAATAATTTCTACTGGTGTGATATACCAGTTGCCCCCCAAAAAAGTGATTGAGGCAGGGGTGTTATATGCCAATAATATACTCTTTAAATAGTGCATTTGAGTAGTGCAGCATTTGTTTGCGGTTTTGCTGCGTTACCACAGCTACACAGAGTGACAAAAGCTATTGGAACAAATAATTTCAACTGGTGTGATATACCAGTTGACCCTCAAAAAAACTGATTAAAGCAGGGGTTTGATATACCAATAATATACTTTCTATATAGTGCATTTGGGTAGTGCAGCATTTGTTTGTGGTTTTGTTGCATTATACCAGCTACACAGAGTGACAAATTGTATTGGAACAAATAATTTCTACTGGTGTGATATACCAGTTGCCTCGCCAAAAAAGTAATTGCAGCAGGGGTGTAATATACCAATAATATACTTTTTATATAGTGCATTTGGTTAGTGCAGCATTTGTTTACGGTTTTGCTGCGTTACCGTAGCTACACAGAGTGACAAATGCTGTTTACGGTGTTGCTGTGTTACTGCAGTGACAGAGTAACAAACGCTATTGGAACAAATAATTTCTACTAGTGTGCTATACCATTTGCCCCCCCCCAAAAAAGTGATTAAGACAGGGGTGTTATATACCAATAATATTCTTTCTATATAGTGCATTTGGTTAGTGCAGCATTTGTTTACGGTTTTGCTGCGTTACCGTAGCTACACAGAGTGACAAATGCTATTGGAACAAATAATTTCTACTGGTGTGATATGCCAGTTGCCCCCCAAAAAAACTGATTGAGGCAGGGTTGTGATATACCAATAATATACTATTTATATTGTGTATTTGGGTAGTGCAGCATTTGTTTGCGGTTTTGCTGTGTTACCACAGCTACACAGAGTGACAAATGCTATTGGAACAAATAATTTCTACTGGTGTGATATACCAGTTGCCCCTCCCCCCAAAAAAAAGTGATTGAGGCAAAGGTGTTATATACCAATCATATACATTTGTTTGGGGTTTTGCTGCGTTAACGCAGCTACACAGAGTGAAAAACGCTATTAGAACAAATAATTTCAACTGGTGTAATATACCAGTTGCAACCCCCCCCCCCCCCAAAAAAAAAGGGATTGAGGCAGGGGTGTTATATACCAATAACAATTTACTTTCTATATAGTGCATTTGGGTAGTGCAGCATTTGTTTGCGTTTTTGCTGCGTTACCACAGCTACACAGAGTGACAAAAGCTATTGGAACAAATAATTTCAACTGGTGTGATATACCAGTTGACCCTCAAAAAAACTGATTAAAGCAGGGGTTTGATATACCAATAATATACTTTCTATGTAGTGCTTTTGGGTAGTGCAGAATTTGTTTATGGTTTTGCTTGGTTACCGCAGCTACACAGAGTAACAAACGCTATTGGAACAAATCATTTCTACTGGTGTGATATACCAGTTTCCCCCCCCAAAAAAGTGACGCACCAGAGTTGGTTGAGTGGGTCACTCAGCCTTTCGCTTATGCACCCTCCTTATCCTCTCTATCTGCACCCTCTTCACTCTCTGCTGTGTGCACCCCTAAAGACACCACCATATCCCCTCTGCTCAAGTCAGAGGAATTATTTTCCCATCCATTCCAAGACCTTACCAATGCACAGCCATTCTTAGCATCGGATCAGGAAGAGGAAGTATCAACGGTCACCACCCAGCAGTCTGACAACAGTACCCAGATCAGCCCAAGGAGGGTGGTCCCTGCTGTTGCTGCCTACTATGAGATCTCTATTGTCAGTGGTAGTGAAGGTGACGATGATGACGTGTCACGTGGGTGCCCACAATAAATGAATAGCAGGTGAGTTCAGAGGGAGAGACGGAGCACATCTGGCGCTCCCAGGATGCCGGCACATGGCTCCGCAGTGTGGGCTTTTTTTTAACGTGTCTGCTGCTGAGAATAGTGTTGCCATCTACAGCCTGTGCTGTCAACGCATAAGTCGCGGTAAGCCCAACACTCATCTAGGGACGACCGTCTTAAGAAGGCACCTGGCGCACCACGTCCTGCCTCCTCTCCTTCTCCTCACTCCTCCCAATTGTCCTCCACCCCACCTTCCACCGTGCCGTCGTCGCGTTCATCTGGCAAAAGTCAGGCGTCCGTGGCCCAAATGTTCCAGTGTAAAAAGATTATGACGCCGTATAACCCTCTTGCCCAACGGCTGAACGACAGTTTGTTGGAACTGCTAGCCCGCCAACTACTGCCATATAAACTGGTGGACTTGGAGGCCTTTAGAAAATTTGTGGCCATTGGCACACCGCAATGGAAGGTCCCCGGAAGGAAATATTTCTCGCGGAAAGGCATCCCAGGGCTATATGGCCACGTTCCACGTTCAACGTGTACACACAGTGTCGGTGCCAAGATACCTTCTGACGGCCATCAAGCATGTAACCCGTGGCATCCGTGTGGATTTAGTGTTACCGCCACGGATTGTATGCAGGCCTGCCTCTTCTTCTCCTCCAGGGTGAGACTTTGCCATGCTGTTCTGTGGCTGTTGTGCCTGAAAGCCAAGAGCCACACCGGTCCTGCACTCCTTTGAGCTTTGAGGTCACAGGCCGATCAGTGGCTAACCCCGCTCAATTTGACAGTTGGTAAAGTGATGTGCAACAACGGTGCCAATCTGCTGAGCATGCTGAAACAAGGCAAAATGACACATGTGCTGTGCGTGGCACACGTCCTGAACTTAGTCGTGCAGCGTCTTGCGGCAGTCCAGGAAAATCTCGGATCTTACTCGGACATGGCTCGTCTTGCTGATGTTCAGATGTCTTATTTGTGACTGCCCGACACGCTGGAACTCCACCTTGTATATGCTTGATAGGCTGCTCCAGCAGAAACATGCAGTTAACGACTACCTGTACGAACTCTGTGGCAGGACAGTTTCTGGGGAGCTTGTTTTTCTTTCACCGCACCAGTGGCTGATCATGCTCGATGCATGCAGACTTCTGCGGCCATTTGATGAGATCACCAAACTGGTTAGTCGCAGCCAGGGCGCCATCAGTGACATCGTACCTTACGCCTTTTTTCTGGATTGTACATTACGTCGTGTCATTGATTAAGCCGTCGAGGAGAAGGAAGATGAGTAAGTCGCAATGCTGGATGAATTCCCAGGTGGGGCTACTCCATTTGAGACAAGTCAAGTCAGAGGAGGATAGTGCCGGGACGTAGGAGGAGATGGAGCAAGAAGAGCATGCTCTAAACTTTTCTGGGATCCCTGGTGTTGTCCGTGGGTGGGGAGAGGAGACTGAGGACAACATTATCCTGGTCGATGAGCAGGAGCCAGGCCACTCCACTGCTTCAAGTTTAGCGCAAAGAGGGGCCTTCATGCTCCAGTGTTTGAAGAGGGACCCCCGTATAAAAAGCATAAAGGGCAAAGACCAGTACTTGTTGGAAACGTACAAACACAAAATGGCTGACATGCTACCAGCACCCCAGAGGGCTGTCAGAATGCAGCACTTCCAGGCCTTGCTTCGAGAAATGTTGCATTCCGCTTTTGCAGGCACTGGCAGAAGAATTTCCACTCACAGAGAAACAGTTGCGGGTACCAATTCAACAGCACATGGAAAAAGAGGGAGCCCTCCAGATTAAGCCTCAGGGAACACCTAGACCCACAGGTGTCCAACTACATTGGGTTAACAGCCGATGTGGACGTTCTGAGAAACGAGGAACCCCTAGACTACTGGGTGTGCAGGCTTGACATGTGGCCAGAACTGGCACAATTTGTCATAAAAAACTTTTGACTTGCCCCTAATGTTTCAACTTTTATCATCAGGGTTTTTTTTCAAGAGGGGGGGTTTTGTTAGCCATGTTTTTAATCCAATTTTATATTTTTAGTTCTTTTAAACATATATATTTGACCTGTATTTGTACTGGCCTGCTGTAAAATTGATATCCATTGACTGTCTAATAGACCTCCAGCCAAATACTTACTTGTTCTTTTCTGTACGCTGAGTGCATAATTTTTGGAGCCTGCAGTCCACTGGCCTACTATAAAATTGATATCCAATGACCGTGTAATCTACCTCCAGCCAGCCACATACTTACTTGTTCTTTTCTGTCCACTGAATGCATACACATTGGGGCATCAATGACCGTTGGTAATGAAAAGGTTAACATTTCCCATATGTCTACTTTATGTTGACATCATTTTGGAAATGTAATTTTATTTTTTAGGACGTTAGAAGGCTTAGAAGTTTAGAAGCAATTCTTAAAATTTTTAAGAAAATTTCCAAAACCCACTTTTTAAAGACCAGTTCAGGTCTGAAGTCACTTTGTGGGGCTTACAAAGTGGAAACCCCCCCATAAATGACCCCCTCAAGTTACTCAAAACTGATGTATACATTATGGGGATATGTGGGGTTTTGAGGTATTCTCTGTGTTTTGGGAAAAATGTGTGGTTTCTGTCTGTGAGGGATTAAGTTAGCCCATTACGTTTGGTAATTGTATTTTCTTGATTGCGCCTCAGTCAATGCCAGTGTGTTAGTTAATTGCGTCAAAGACAATGCTCATTGTATTTTGTTGATTGCGTTATAGACAGAGGGAAGGGGGTTTTGTGTACAATTGCTGGGAAGGTGTCAATACTGTAAATGCATGTGATTGGCTGTTTTTACAAAACCCTGTGGGTGGTAACCTTGTTGGAAGATGTGTATAAATCAATGCTGTGTGTTCAAATAAAGAGTTCCTGTTTTACCCTTTACCAAGTTGAGGCTGGTGTTTGGGTAACTGATCGACACTGGGGGATTGCTATACGCTAAAGATCTGCTATACTCCAATGGCATAACTACTAGCTCTTATAAGAGCTGTTCCTGCTCTCTGGGTGTAGGAGAGGTTCACCCACTGGAGCCTGGAGCTTTGTCGTAGGTCCAGGGTGGGTAGGAGACGGTGAGACCTCAACCAAGCTTCGGCGGTTCGTAGGGCCTGCAGTGTGTACGGTGTCAATAATAAAAAAATTATGTTTTAGTGTCTCAATGTTCTAAGAACTATAGTTTTTTTATTTTGTGAGCGATTTTCTTATGTAGGGTCTCATTTTTTGCGAGGTGAGGCGATATTGGTACCATTTTGTTTGATATACACCTTTTTGATCACTTGGTGTTGCATTTTTTGTGATGTAAGCTGACAAAAATGGCTTTTTTTACACAGATTATTATTTTTTTTTAATGGTGTTTATCGGACGGGGTCTATCATGTGATATATTTATAGAGACGGTCGTTATAGACGCGGCGATACCTAATATGTGTAGTTTTTTGTTTAGTTTTTTTTTTATAGGAAAAGGCAATTTATTTTTTTAATTTTACATTTTTATTTATTTATTTTTACTTTTATTATTTTCACATTTTTTTTTTATCAAGTCCCTCTTAGATCTTGAAGATCCAGTGGGGCTGATGGCTTTACTATACTTTTCAATGCTCTTGCATTGCAAAGTATAATACTATCAGATGTCCTGTAGGTGGCAACACTGGATGCTTTTGCAAAGCGTCCGGTTGCCATGGCAACCATCGGGCGCTGCCATCGCAGCACGGCAGCCCAGATGGTGGAGAGAGGGAGCCACCTCCCTCTATTAACCCCATGGATGCCGCTGCCGCGGCATCTAAGGGGTTACAGCAGAGTGTCAGAATAGAGCGGACACTTGCTGCTGATGGCGGCGGCTCAGGAATGGAGCCGCCGCCATCAAACACAGCAGGGGGATCGCATCGGACGCTGGGGGCAGCGCTGGAAAGGGGGGGTACGGCCAGCATTGAGGGAGGCAGCACAAATGGGGGCAGGAGGAATGTATGGGGCAGGGAGGGGGCGGACCGCATCAAGGCAGGCTGCATAGATATGGAGTTGAGCCTGGGGGAACTGCATCAGAGGCAGACGGGGACAAGGGGAGGCCTGGAGGCGCACAGGAATGGGGCGCAGATTGGGGGGCATGAGGACACTACCTGATTTCAGGCTCTGATCTGCAGAGCGCAGATCAGAGCCTGGAACAGGCATTTTTTCACTGCCGCGATTCGATTAGTTAGTCTGCATAGACTAACCAATCGGATCGATTTCCGGCAATGGGCTACTCTGATTGGTCCCTTGCCGGCATTACTGCACTGTATGCTGTCCGTGACAGCAGCAGGACAGGGGCAGAAGCTTTAATCCAAACGCTTTGCAGCGCTTGGATTAAAGCGCTGCCTGATGTCTATACACGTGCTATCTGCAAGGGGCATATAGACGTATATAGACGGATTTGCAGTCGGGAAGGGATTAAGGGTTCCCAGTTTCAAGTTTGCTCCTAGGTTCCTTTCACCCTTTGAAGTATTGAGGAGGATCAGCAAAGTTACATATAAGTTACGTCTGCCTCTCTCTCGATGGCTCCTTCTACTCCAACTCCGGTATCTAAAGATTCTGACGAGATATTTGAGCTCAAAGACATCCTGGACATCAAGAGGCGTGGCCAGAAGACCTACTATCTTGTGGACTGGAAGGGCTTTGGTCCTGAGGAGAGGTCTTGGGATCCAGAAGAGAACATTCATGCTCTAAACTTGATAAAAAGTTTTCTGTCTCATCTTGGACTTAAGAGGGGGCGTAACGGGGGGGGGGGGGGGGGGGTTCTGTAACAGCGGCTTCACAACAGTTGGCCAGATCAAGAACACTCTCCAGGAGGTAGGTGTATGTGTGTCAAAGTCAACAATCAAGAGAAGACTTCACCAGAGTGAATACAGAGGGTTCACCACAAGATGTAAACCATTGGTAAGCCTCAAAAACAGGAAAGCCAGATTAGAGTTTGTTCTAATAAAAGCCTTCACAGTTCTGGAACAACATCCTATGGACAAATGAGACCAAGATCAACTTGTACCAGAGTGATGGGAAGAGAAGAGTATGGATAAGGAAAGGAACTGCTCATGATCCTAAGCATACCACCTCATCAGTGAAGCATGGTGGTGGTAGTGTCATGGTGTGGGCATGTATGGCTGCCAATGGAACTGGTTCTCTTGTATGTGACTGCTGACGAAACACTTCAGAATTCACAATGAATTCTGAAGTGTTTCGGCAATATTATCTTCTCATATTCAGCCAAATGCTTCAGAAGTGGCAAAAGAAACCAACGAGTTTTTTAAGGGAAAGAAGTGAAATCTTATGCAATGGCCAAGTCAGACACCTGACCTGAATCCGATCGAGCATGCATTTCACCAGCTGAAGACAACACTGAAGGGAAAATGTCCCAAGAACAAGCAGGAACTGAAGACAGTTGCAGTAGAGGCCTGGCAGAGCATCACCAGGGATGAAACCCAGCGTCTGGTGATGTCTACGTGTTCCAGACTTCAGGCTGTAATTGACTGCAAAGGATTTGCAACCAAGTATTAAAAAGTAAAAGATTGATTTATGATTATTATTATGTCCCATTACTTTTGGTCCCTTAACAAGTGGGAGGCACAGATGCAAACTGTTGTAATTCCTACACCGTTTACCTGATTTGGATGTAAATATCCTCAAATTAAAGCTGACAGTCTGCAGGTAAAGCACATCTTGTTCGTTTCATTTCAAATCCATTGTGGTGGTATATACAGCCAAAAATGTTAGAATTGTGTCAATGCCCCAATATCTATGGACCTTACTGTATATTAGAAAAATTTTCTACATCCTATTGTCTAAAGAAACTAATGCAATCATTAAAACTGGAATATCAAAGTCCACCTTCCTGTGGACATGTAAATTGTCATGATGAAACTAAAGAGACAGATTTAAATCAATGTAAAGACAGTTATAATGATAATTATATGAGCTATGTCCACCATATCTCACTGCTCAGTACTAATAAATGTTTCTGTCCCATGACTGAACTAAGCTGTATTTACTTCATTTTTATATCAGTAGATGTGACACAGATGCAACTGTAACCCTGCAATACTCCTCCATGCTGATTTTACAAGACTTTGAAAAATGTTCCCCAACTCGTCTGACATTATATTTAGAATAAGCTAATAAAGGAGGTTAGTATTAGCGTTTAGTAGAGTCTAGTGTCCTGTAACCAACATCCAACAGTTGTGAGTTTTCAGAGGTTGTCATGTTGCATTTGCACTGCAACACCATTAACAATAATTAGATACAGTAGACTCCTTGGTTAACTCCTCATCATGTAGGAACCATATATCCTTTGTAGTATTGCTCCACGCCGGTAGACTTTTATCGTAAGACTTATTATAGGCGACACTTTCATCCTCTTTTACACTAACACAGCTCCCTCTCGCCCCTGCTTCTACAGGAGCGATATCTATAAAGTCCTGGGATGCATTGTGGACCCGCAAATAAGCGAGACATTGTGGCGCTGAGTGGTCAAGAAACACACAGAAGCTACAGGAGAAAGACTGGGAAAGAACGAAGAGAAAATTGAGAATTGAGAAAGAAAGGGGAAATGTAAGGAAATAAAAAAGGGGCAAGAGTAAAAGACAGCGTTGGAGAAAGCACTTCATGCATTCCCGGAGGCATTTAGTTCAGCCTGGAATTGCTCGTCGAGATATCTAGTGAAAGACAGATGACACCTTTTTATTGTGAAGTCATAAACTCCATACCATAATAACAGCATGTTTAGTTACATTAAGTGCTTGAAAATGGCTATTATTAAATCATTGGAGGCCTTGCTTTTTTTTTAATTTTTTTTTTATTATGCCTCCAAAACCATCGAAACAGCAGAAAATAGACTCCAGAAGACAGTTAGGAATTTGCAATCATATTGATGCTCTCTATACAACCGGCAGCTCCAGACAGATGCCCATAGGTGACTGAATTATGGCCCTTGCTTACTCATATATTGTACATTTGCCTCTGTATATATATATCTATCCTTACTACTACCTGCCATTCGGTTACTGATAAATGATATAACTTATGCCACACCTTACAGGCCACGCCACCCTTGAGACGCTCTGTTGACCTGCACCACTCTGCATGTGCTTGCTAGCTATAAACCTCGCCAAGCTTATTGATATCCCGGCTGCTGCTGATTTCTCCACTGTTTTTCCACTGTTAACCATGATGCGTATAGCTATACATGTCTCTGTATCTCTCTTAATGTAACTCTACTATTGACGATGCCATTATGAGTGGAAAGTGCGTTTTTTACCCATCCCCTGTGTCCCCATATACTAGGCACTGGACATTTTTTGCTGTATATATTATGAATTGACTATGAATCTATTTATCAAATAAAAAATACCCTGATGTATTGCATTGTATTTACTTTACTCCAGGCCGTGATCAAGGTCCCATACTAGGACCGAAACGTTGGCCAGTCTGTGCAAATCTCATTCCTGGATGCTGATAAAAATGAAATGATAAATGATGAAATGAAAAATGATAATGAAATGAAAATATAAATTTTCAAAACTACTAAAAACGAGTGCCGTAGTTTCCTTTACTATATTACCTCAACTACCATTGAGCACCGTACCAAACCGACACCAGAGGAGTGCCGTCCAACCCAAGCTACTCCAGGAATTTGCAATCAGTCACCAGAATAGGCTAAACCTGAGGAGTATGTTTTAACAAAGGAGACATTAAAGATTGTATACAGGAAGCAGTTCAGCAGGTTTTTCCTTCACTGAATGACACAATTTAGAAATGTATCTATTTGAAACCAGAGGAAAAAAATCTGTCTGGTGTGAAGTTGTTTTGGAGCAGCACTTATACAAGCAGACAAACAACGCGAGTTTTGTGTTGCACAGGTGAGTAATTAGGGTATGGCTGTCTAAAGCCCTCATTAACACGTCCGTACTCAAATCCATAAAAGGTGGTCAGTGATGCATCCGTGAAGCTGTCCGTGAAGGATCCGTGTTGGGTCCATGTGTCCGTTTTTTGCTGTCTGTGTGCCATCCGTGTTTCACTGACACTGAACAGCTGAAAAATAATTTGTGTTGCATCCGTGGTTTTCCTGGACCCATAGACTACTGTATATGATGTTTATAGACTATATAATGATAATGGATCTGTAAACACAGACAAAATAGAGCATGCATCCGTGCTAAAAACACGGACCCATGGACCGTGCTAAAACACTGATGTGTGAATGCACACATTAAAATGAATGGCCTGTAAAATGGGGACGTGTGCTGTCCGTGGAGAACAAGTACAGCACATGTCTGTGGAACACTGACATGTGAATGAGGCTTAATGAGGAGAAGTTAAATAGCCAGTCTTGAGGGCAGCTCAGTCCTTTGCATCCAGAGGGAAAAAAGCAGTCTGGTGTTCTTTTTGAGCAGCACTTATACAAGAAAACAAACAACGAGAGTTTGTGCGCATTTGCGTGTTTGATTTCAAGTGTGTGATTGTATTAAGTGTGTGACTTTAGATTAGGTAACTTCCGATTCAGGGACTTTAGGAGGGGACTACAGTAAGTCATTTGCTTATCAGTGCACTGTTGTATTGTATTTTTTTTTATTTCTCTTTTCTTGTGTACTCCCTATTAGTACTCCATTACGGACAGCGCAGTCCAGTGCACATCTTGTCTAATGAATGCAGTCCTGGAACAGCCGTTTGAGGACGCATATCTTCAAAATGTGAGCAAATAACTTGTTTGGAATCACACATCGTGTATCTAAACGAGCAAGTTTCAACACTGAAAAGCATTAGAAATTTGGAACAGAGTTTGCTGCTCACTGAGCAGGTAATCTATGGGGTAGATGAGGGGGGAGGGTGGTAGCATGGAGGCACAGGAAAGTGAGGTAGGTAGCTGGATAACAGGTAGAAAGCAGGGTACAGGGAACAGTGCCATGGAGGCTAGCCCTCATCTAGTGCACCCCAACAAGTTTCTAAGGTTGACAGAAGAGGGGGAAGTCAGTTCAAGGGGAGCACAGCTGCAGCCGGACCCTTCCTCTGCCAGTCAGGTGAATGTAAGGTTCAGTAAGCAGGGGACCAGGAGAGCAGGGCAGGCCAGACAAGTGCTGGTGCAATGAGCAGGACCGTGGTACGGTTAGGCGGAAGCCAAATTATGCAGTGGGTCCGGATATGGGTATAAAAGTCTATCGTTTTTGTTCGTGACGCCAATTGCAGCGTGCGCAGGGTACAGTCTCAGGGCCCTTTAAGGTGTTGCAACTCACGTACCAGGTTAGGAAGGCCAGAGTGGTGTAATGTCTCTGTGTAGCAGTAGGTATAGTGTCAACGGTGTCTCCTACCTTGGTACGGCTGGACTCCTGGATCCTGGCTCACTTGCAATAAATGAGTGCGTTGCTAGTAGGAGTAATTGAGGAACTTGGTAGTAATGAATGAGATCCAGACTTGAAATATAATTCAACTTGTCTTTACTGGAGGCATTAATCCATATGAGATACAGCAATAGCCTTGGGTCCCAGCGGGTATTTGGCAATGTATGTCAGGGATCAATATCTCTTCTGCTCCTATCATGTGCCTGGAGAATATGGCAGGAATCTGTCTTCTGCTCTGTCTATCTTCTGCTGTGTATGGGACTGACTAGCTGAGGAGGAATTTGGCTTCTCCTGGTCCATGGATAGTACTCACAGTTAGTTCACAGGGAATGGCTCTTCCTGGAGTTCTAGAGGTGCTAATGGCTTGTCGCCAGTTGAGGCTGAAGGGCTCAGACTGGGAATGAAGATTTTTGGTCTCAACCGAGACAAGATCCTGGTTTGGGATCCCTATTTCTAGGAGCTCCTACTTGCACAGCCTACCCCTAGCCGGGGTGGCTGGCACACTAACTTTAACTTCCTTTCCTCCCCATGAGGCAGGACGTGGGCGAGCCCACTCTGCTCAAAGAGGGGGGAGCTAAACTGGAATGTACTATTACAGTCTAGATATGCTAAACTGAACTAAGGTCCTGCTGACACATTGCTGCCACCTGCTGGTGTACATGGGAATTACAGCAATTACATGTAACAGGCTTAGAAAATGCACATTTGTGAGGAATATTACATAAAATCACATTAGATGACAAGGCACATGTTACTAACAAATAGTAGCGGGGAAAAATAGTTTAGTAACATAACTCTGGGATGTTACACTGGCAGTGGCAGACTCAATTATTAGGGGTACAGAGAGGGCGATCTGTCACAAAGACTGGGATCGTCGAACGGTGTGTTGTCTTCCTGGTGCTCGAGTTCGACACATCGCGGATCCGGTTGACAGATTACTGGGAGGGGCTGGCGAAGATCCCACAGTCATGGTACATATTGGAACCAATGACAAAGTTAGAGGTAGGTGAAGCGTCCTTAAAAATTATTTTAGGAATTTATGTCACAAGCTTAGTGCAAGGACCTTAAAGGTAGTTTTTTTTCGAAAAGCTAACTGTACCACGAGCCGCTCAAGAAAGGCAGCAGGAGATTAGGGAGGTTAACTAATGGCTCAAAAACTGGTGTGGAAAGGAGGGGTTTGGGTTCCTGGAGAACTGGGCCGACTTATCTGTCGGCTATAGGCTCTATCATAGTGATGGCCTGCACTTCAATGGGGAAGGGGCAGCTTTTTGGGGTAAGATGGCTAAAAGGTTGGAGGAAAGTTTAAACTGGGGACTGGGTGGGAAGGGTACATACAGTCGTGGCCAAAAGTTTTGAGAATGACACAAATATCAGTTTTCACAAAGTTTGCTGCTAAACTGCTTTTAGATCTTTGTTTCAGTTGTTTCTGTGATGTAGTGAAATGTAATTACACGCACTTCATACGTTTCAAAGGCTTTTATCGACAATTACATGACATTTACGCAAAGAGTCAGTATTTGCAGTGTTGGCCCTTCTTTTTCAGGACCTCTGCAATTCGACTGGGCATGCTCTCAATCAACTTCTGGGCCAATTTCTGACTGATAGCAACCCATTCTTTCATAATCACTTCTTGGAGTCTGTCAGAATTAGTGGGTTTTTGTTTGTTCACCCGCCTCTTGAGGATTGACCACAAATTCTCAATGGGATTAAGATCTGGGGAGTTTCCAGGCCATGGACCCAAAATGTCAACGTTTTGGTCCCCGAGCCACTTAGTTATCACTTTTGCCTTATAGCACGGTGCTCCATCGTGCTGGAAAATGCATTGTTCTTCACCAAACAGTTTTTGTATTGTTGGAAGAAGTTGCTGTTGGAGGGTGTTTTGGTACCATTCTTTATTCATGGCTGTGTTTTTGGGCAAAATTGTGAATGAACCCACTCCCTTGGATGAGAAGCAACCCCACACATGAATGGTCTCAGGATGCTTTACTGTTGGCATGACACAGGACTGATGGTAGCACTCACCTTTTCTTCTCCGGACAAGCCTTTTTCCTGATGCCCCAAACAATCGGAAAGAGGCTTCATCGGAGAATATGACTTTGCCCCAGTCCTCAGCAGTCCATTCACCATATTTTCTGCATCTGTCCCTGATGTTTTTTTTTTTTAGAGAAGTGGCTTCTTTGCTGCCCTTCTTGACACCAGGCCATCTTCCAAAAGTCTTTGCCTCACTGTCCGTGCAGATGTGCTCACACCTACCTGCTGCCATTCCTGAGCAAGCTCTGCACTGGTGGCACTCTGATCCCGCAGCTGAATCCTTTTTAGGAGACGATCCTGGCGCTTGCTGGACTTTCTTGGACGCCCTGAAGCCTTCTTAACTACCTCAGCTCCCCTAACTTAAACACCCTTAATGACCAGACCACTTTTTACAATTCTGCACTACACTACTTTCACCGTTTATTGCTCGGTCATACAACTTACCACCCAAATGAATTTGACCTCCTTTTCTTCTCACTAATAGAGATTTCATTTGGTGGTATTTCATTGCTGCTGAAATTATTTTTTTTTTTTATTAATCGAAATCTACCGATTTTTTTGCAAAAAAATTAGATTTTTCACTTTCAGTTGTAAATTTTTTTTAAAATTACATTTCTATATAAATTTTTCTCTAAATTTATTGTTTTACATGTCTTTGATAAAAAAAATGTTTGGGTAAAAAAAAAAATGGTTTTGGTAAAAGTTATAGCGTTTACAAACTATGGTACAAAAATGTGAATTTCCGCATTTTGAAGCAGCGCCGACTTTATGAGCACCTGTCATGTTTCCTGAGGTTCTACAATGCCTACACAGTAGAAAAACCCCACAAATGACCCCATTTCGGAAAGTAGACACCCTAAGGTATTCACTGATGGGCATAGTGAGTTCATAGAACTTTTTATTTTTTTTCACAACTTAGTGGAAAATGATGATTTTTTTTTTTTTCTTACAAAGTCTCATATTCCACTAACTTGTGACAAAAAATGAAAACTTCCATGAACTCACTATGCCCATCACGAAATACCTTGGGGTGTCTTCTTTCCAAAATGCGGTCACTTGTGGGGTAGTTATACTGCCTTGGCATTTTAGTGGCCCTAATGCGTGAGAAGTAGTTTGAAATTCAAATGTGTAAAAAATGTCCTGTGAAATCCTAAAGGTGCTCTTTAGAATTTGTGCCCCTTTGCCCACCTAGGCTGCAAAAAAGTGTCACACATGTGGTATTGCCGTACTCAGAAGAAGTTGGGCAATATGTTTTGGGGTGTCTTTTTACATATACCCATGCTGGGTGAGAGAAATATCTCTCTAAAATGACAACTTTGTATAAAAAAAATTGAAAAGTTGACTTTTAGAGAGATATTTCTCTCACCCAGCATGGGTATATGTAAAAATACACCCCAAAACATGTTGCCCTACTTCTTCTGAGTACAGCGATACCACATGTGTGACACTTTTTTGCAGCCTAGGTGTCACTACCAGAGCTTTGAGACGTTCTCACAGCTCTGTGTCTCCACCCCTGTGATGATGTCACTTAGAGTTTGGAGGTGTTCTCACTGTTCTGTCTCTCCGCCCCTGTGATGAGGTCTTTACTCCCAGCTGTTCCTCCTGCGTTTGATTTCCCTGCCTTTAAATCACCCCTCCTCCTATTGCAGGGCGTGGATTATATTTCTCTTTTCAGTTGTAGCTCTGCCTTGAGTATCTTCACTTGTTAAGCTATCAGTTCTCTTGACCTGTGTTCTGTTGCTGCAAGCACTCCGGATATTGCCAGCGGCCCTTGGATCCGTCTTCTCTGCGGCTGCAGCTCCATCAGCTAAGTGTGCAGACATTGTTGTGTACCTGGTGATTTTCTGACTGGATCTGAGGTGGCCACGGTTCCCTCCATATTCTGAGCAGGGCATCGGTGGCCGTGCCCCTTCCACTATTGTAGGGGTTACAGGGCTCATCAGTCTTAGGCACGCGGGCATGCCTCGTTCCACCACATGGATCCGGGCATGTGCTTTAGCAGCATAGGGAGAGTGTTGAGGGTCTGACAGGGGTCACCCTTTCTCTTCCCTAGTTTAGGTCCGGTCAGTAGCTCTTTTTACTGTGTATGCTCTTGTTACCCTTAAACAGCCGTGACATTATAATCCACCAAAACCGTCCTTGTTGACATGGATCCGCTTTCTGACCTGGTTGACCGCATGCAGGTTCTTTCTTTGGAAGTAGCGGATCTCCGTCAATCTGTGACTCAGCTACAAGCATTGGGCTCTGCTCCGGCTCATGGAGTCTGTTGCGAGCCAAAGGTCTCACTTCCGGAAACGTTCTCCGGGGGCAGTGAGAATTTTGTTCGCTTCAGAGAGGCATGTAAACTCCATTTTTGTTTGTGTCCCCACTCCTCTGGTAATGAGGAACAGAGGGTGAGGATTGTCATCTCCCTGCTCAGGGGTAATGCTCAGACTTGGGCTTTTTCGCTGCCATCAGCGTGGAAAGATTTTTTGTGGCCCTGGGGCAGATATATGATGACCCGGATTGTGTTGCTCTGGCAGAATCGAACTTGCGTGTTTTATGCCAGAACAAACTGTCTGCGGAGCTTTATTGTTCTGAATTTCGGAGATGGGCAGCTGATTCAGGCTGGAATGATACTGCACTCCGAAGTCAGTTCTGTCATGGTCTCTCAGAGGGTTTGAAAGATGCCTTTGCTTTCCATGAGAGACCAACGTCCTTAGAGTCTGCCATGTCATTGGCGGTACGCCTTGACAGGCGTCTAAGGGAAAGAAACAAGACCTCTCCGTCCAGCCATTGTCAGTCTAGGGGCAATGGTGCGGACTCATTCATCCTGTCTCGCTCCCCTCTGAGGAGGAGCCCATGCAGCTAGGCCGACTTGCCCCTGATAAAAGAGGATTTAGTCCTCAGAATATGGTGTGTTTTTGTTGTGGGGGCATAGGTCATTTGGCAAATGTTTGGAGATTCCTGAACTGTACTAAGAGCGATAATAAGAGAAAAACCTCAAGTGGTAGATCATCAAGTTCTGCTTCATCTGCTACTTTGGGCAAAGTTGATGTGGGAATTGATGCTATTCCTCTGACCTGCAGTTCCCGTTTTCTCCTGTCTGCCAGGGTGGCGCTAGAGAGCAAAGTCATTCCTTGTGAGATTTTTGTGGATAGTGGAGCGGCCGTCAATCTTATTGACACTCAATTTGTAGCCTTGCATGGTTTTCAGGTTTGTACATTAGAAAAGGATATACCTGTTTTTGCTATTGACTCTGCCCCACTCTCGCAGAGATCTCTGAAAGGCATTGTTCACAATATCCGGCTAGCTGTAGGTGACACTCATGTGGAGGAGATATCTTGTTTTGTCCTTAACGGATTGCCTTCTCCTCTAGTTTTGGGGCTACCCTGGCTCACTAGACATAACCCCACTATTGATTGGCAAGGAAGGCAAATAAATGAGTGGAGTGACTTTTGTAGAGAGAATTGTCTCACAGCGACTTTTGCAGAGGTGTCTACTAAAACTGTGCCATCATTTCTCTCTGATTTCTCGGATGTGTTTTCCGAGAGTGGTGTTCAGGAGCTACCTCCTTACCGGGAGTTTGACTGTCCCATTAACCTCATTCCCGGCGCCAAGCTGCCAAAGGCACGCCTCTACAATCTCTCACAACCGGAAAGACTCGCAATGCGAACCTATATCTCCGAGAGTCTCGAGAAGGGGCATATTCGTCCCTCAAAGTCGCCTGTTGCCGCGGGTTTTTTTTTGTTAAAAAAAAGATGGCTCTCTGAGACCTTGCTTAGATTTTAGGGAGCTGAACCGTATCACGATTCGCGATCCCTATCCCCTTCCTCTGATCCCGGACCTCTTCAACCAAATTGTTGGGGCCAAGGTGTTTTCAAAATTGGATCTGAGAGGCGCGTACAACCTGGTCAGGGTCAGAGAGGGGGATGAATGGAAAACGGCCTTTAATACCCCTAACGGGCATTTCGAGAATCTCGTTATGCCTTTCGGCCTGATGAATGCTCCGGCCGTCTTTCAGCATTTTGTTAATAGTATTTTCTATCATTTAATGGGGAAATTTGTATTGGTGTATCTTGATGATATTTAGATTTTTTTCCCCTGATGTTCAGACCCATCAGGATCATCTTTTTCAGGTCCTGCAGATACTGCGGGAAAATAAACTGTATGCCAAGCTGGAGAAATGTCTTTTTATGGTATCAGAGATTCAATTTCTGGGTTTTCTCCTCTCTGCTTCTGGTTTTCGCATGGATCCGGAGAAGGTCCGTGCTGTGCTGGAGTGGGAGCTTCCTGAAAATCAGAAGGCATTGATGCGCTGAGTCTAACTACTACAGAAAGTTCATTTTGAATTATTCCTCTATTGTCAAACCCCTTACTGACATGACAAAAAAGGGGACGGATTTTTCCTCTTGGTCGGAGGAGGCGCTTGCAGCCTTTTCTAAGATTAAAGAGAGTTTTGCATCTGCTCCCATCTTGGTGCATCCCGATGTTTCCTTACCTTTTATTGTTGAGGTGGTATCACGATCGGCGTAACTGTCACATACGTGACACGGAGGGAGGAAAAGAGGGAGGCCCTGCCCTAGTGAGAGGGAAGGTGGTGACCCCTGACTCACCTTGCGACTGGCGCCTGGCTGCCCTGTCGTCCCTAGACGGGTTCCTCACCCGTACGCCGATCACGTGCCTAAAACCCTGGCTTTCCCTAGGATGAGCCCTAGATAGTGAACAGGGCGGTGGGAACACTAGTCCGCACCACTAGCTCTAAAGGAAAACACCAAGGGGAGGACAGACAATACAAACTAAACATATAATCCCAGGAGGGCAACAACAGGAGACAACAAAAGCCCAACAGGGATCCGGAGGGTAGCACTCTGGAACAACAACCAGATTCTCAGCTCCAGTGGGTCAGCATAGATGTCCAGGCAGGAAGCTCTATAACTGGCAACAAGAGAAGTGTGAGAGGAGAATATAAGGAGTTTGGGAGTGGCAGACAAGAAACAGCTGAGGAGGAGAAGCTACGGATCCCTGAGTGAGACAAAAAGGATAGCAAGGCAAACACAGAAAACAAACACTAAGAAACACCGTGATCTTTAGACATAGAGCGCGCAGCCACCCGCTGCGACTTCCTGACCCCGGGTATAACGGAGTCAGACGTGGCTCTTGACACCCTCGTGACAGGTGGATGCTTCCAAGGTGGGTGTGGGTGCAGTTTTGTCCCAGGGCCCCTCTCCTGCCAAATGGCGACCTTGTGCCTTTTTCTCTAGAAAACTCTCCCCGGCAGAGAGAAACTATGATGTGGGAGATAGGGAGTTGTTGGCCATCAAGTTGGCTTTCGAGGAATGGCGCCATTGGTTGGAGGGGGCCAGGCACCCTATCACCGTTTTTACTGACCATAAGAATCTGGCGTACTTGGAGTCGGCCAGGCGTATGAATCCGAGACAGGCCAGATGGTCTCTGTTCTTCTCCAGATTCAATTTTGTTGTTACTTTCCACCCTGGGATACAAGAATGTAAAGGCTGATGCTCTCTCTCGCTGTTTTCCGGGAGGAGGAAACTCTGAGGACCCGGGTCCCATTTTGGCGGAGGGGGTAGTTGTTTCTGCTCTATATTCCGATTTGGAGGCCGAGGTCCAGGCTGCCCAGTCTGAGGCACCTGCCCGTTGTCCCTCCGGGAAGTTGTTCGTGCCTCCTGAGCTACGTCACAAACTCTTTAAGGAACATCATGATACGGTTCTTGCTGGTCACCCCGGGAGTAGAGCCACGGTAGATCTCATTGCTCGGAGATTTTGGTGGCCGGCTCTTCGTAAGTCTGTGGAGGGTTTTGTGGCGGCTTGTGAGACGTGCGCTCGTGCTAAGGTCCCTCGTTCACGACCTTCAGGTTCCCTTCTCCCGTTACCCATACCTTCCAGTCCTTGGACACACCTGTCCATGGACTTTATCACGGATCTTCCTCGTTCCTCGGGGAAGTCGGTGATCCTGGTGGTCGTGGACCGTTTTAGCAAGATGGCTCATTTCGTTCCTTTCCCTGGTTTACCCAATGCTAAAACGTTGGCGCAAGCTTTTGTCGATCATATTGTTAAATTGCACGGCATTCCCTCTGATATTGTTTCCGATAGAGGCACGCAGTTTGTGTCCAGGTTCTGGAAGGCTTTCTGTTCTTCCCTGGGGGTTCGGCTGTCCTTCTCTTCTGCTTTTCACCCACAGTCGAATGGTCAGACTGAGCGCCTCAATCAGAATCTGGAGACATATTTGCGCTGTTTTGTGGCAGAGAACCAGGAGGATTGGTGTTCATTTCTCCCTCTTGCTGAGTTTGCTTTGAACAACCGTCGTCAGGAATCTTCTGATAAGTCACCATTTTTTGGTGCATATGGGTTCCATCCGCAGTTTGGGACATTCTCGGGAGGGGCTCTTTCTGGTTTACCTGAGGAGGAGAGATTTTCCTCGTCTTTGTCTACCATTTGGCAAAAGATTCAGAGTAATCTCAGAAAGATGAGCGAGAAGTATAAGCGTGTGGCTGATAAGAGACGTGTGCCTGGTCCGGACCTGAATGTGGGTGATCTGGTGTGGTTGTCTACAAGAAATATTAAACTGAAGGTTCCCTCCTGGAAATTGGGTCCCAAGTTTATTGGGCCTTATAAAATTTTGTCAGTCATCAATCCTGTTGCCTTCCGCCTTGATCTTCCACGGGTTTGGAAGATACATAATGTATTTCACAGATCTCTCTTAAAACCATATGTCCAGCCCACAGTACCCTCCTCTTTGCCTCCTCCTCCAATTTTGGTTATCTGGAGTTTGAGGTTTCCAGAATTGTGGACTCTCGGTTCTCTTCAGTACCTCGTTCATTGGAAGGGTTATGGTCCTGAGGAGAGGATGTGGGTTCCGATGTCGGACATTAAAGCCACTCGCCTTATCAGGGCATTTCATAGGGCTCATCCTGGGAAGGTGGGTCCTGGGTGTCCGGAGTCCACCCGTAGAGGGGGGGGTACTGTCACTACCAGAGCTTTGAGACATTCTCACAGCTCTGTGTCTCCACCCCTGTGATGATGTCACTTAGAGTTTGGAGGTGTTCTCACTGTTCTGTCTCTCCCCCCTGTGATGAGGTCTTTACTCCCAGCTGTTCCTCCTGCGTTTGATTTCCCTGCCTTTAAATCACCCCTCCTCCTATTGCAGGGCGTGGATTATATTTCTCTTTTCAGTTGTAGCTCTGCCTTGAGTATCTTCACTTGTTAAGCTATCAGTTCTCTTGACCTGTGTTCTGTTGCTGCAAGCACTCCGGATATTGCCAGCGGCCCTTGGATCCGTCTTCTCTGCGGCTGCAGCTCCATCAGCTAAGTGTGCAGACATTGTTGTGTACCTGGTGATTTTCTGACTGGATCTGAGGTGGCCACGGTTCCCTCCATATTCTGAGCAGGGCATCGGTGGCCGTGCCCCTTCCACTATTGTAGGGGTTACAGGGCTCATCAGTCTTAGGCACGCGGGCATGCCTCGTTCCACCACATGGATCCAGGCATGTGCTTTAGCAGCATAGGGAGAGTGTTGAGGGTCTGACAGGGGTCACCCTTTCTCTTCCCTAGTTTAGGTCCGGTCAGTAGCTCTTTTTACTGTGTATGCTCTTGTTACCCTTAAACAGCCGTGACACTAGGTGGACAAAGGGGCACAAATTCTAAAGAGCACCTTTACGATTTCACAGGGCATTTTTTACACATTTGGATTTCAAACTACTTCTCAAGCATTAGGGCCCTTAAAATGCCAAGGCAGTATAACTACACCACAAGTGTAAGAAGACACCCTAAGGTATTCGCTGATGGGCATAGTGAGTTCTTAGAAGTTTTTATTTTTTGTCACAAGTTAGCGGAAAATAATGATTTATTATTTTAAAAAAAATTCTTATAAAGTCTCATATTCCACTAACTTGTGACAAAAAATAAAAACTTCCATGAACTCACTATGCCCATCACAAAATACCTTGGGGTGTCTTCTTTCCAAAGTGGGGTCACTTGTGGGGTAGTTATACTGCCCTGGCATTTGAGGGGCCCTAATGCGTGAGAAGTAATTTGGAATCCAAATTCGTAAAAATGGCCTGTGAAATCCTGAAAGTACTCATTGGAAATTGGGCCCCTTTGCGCATCTTGGCTGCAAAAAAGTGTCACACATGTCGTATCGCCGTACTCAGGAGAAGTTGGGCAATGTGTTTTGGGGTGTCTTTTTACATATACCCATGCTGGGTGAGGGAAATATCTCTCTAAAAGTCAACTTTTCACATTCTTTTTATACAAAGTTGTCATTTGGGGGTGTTTGGGGGGTGTTTGTACTGCCCTGGCATTTGAGGGTCTCCGCAATCATTACATGTATGGCCAGCATTAGGAGTTTCTGCTATTCACCTTATATTGAGCATATGTGGATGAATAAATCATTGCCTTTATTTTTTTTTATATACAAAGTGTTTGCCAAAGCATATGAACACCACCGCCCCCTCAGCTCATAAGCCTCGGCAAACATATCTTTTTTACTGCAGAGGAGAAATCTTGTCGTGCAGCGCCGCATACACCGACTTTTGTGTAATCTGACAGCAACGCAATGCTTCTGTCAGAATGCACATCAGTGCTGCAACTGGTCAATCGGTTGGTCCACCTAGAAGAAAAAAAAAGAAAAAACCAGGCCGCAACGCAATAAATTTATTAACATGAACTTTATAATAACTTTTGAACAGAACATTAACTTTTATGAACTTTGGAAACAGAACATTAACTTTTTTGCTTACCGGTGATTATTATATTTTTTTTTTTTACCTTTATAGGACAAACCTCTCCTTCCCCATGGGACAATGTGCAAAGCGCAAATCGCCCAGAGATGTGGCGAAGTACATTATGCACTTTGTCCCAGGTGAAAGGAGAGGTTTGCAGCAGCTCTGTGTGAATGGGCCCTAATAGCCCTGTGTGCCTGTCCTGTGAGATGCAGTCCCTATGCTAAGTGTACCTGTGTGTGGTACTTCCGGAAACACTCCCCTAAGCATAGGGCAGGGTGGTCAGGGCAGTCAGGACAGAAATAACGGGTGTCACGCCTTATTCCACTCCTGCTACAGACACGACATTTTTTTAGGGGTGGCGGTTTGTTTGAGGTAAAAGCAACGACACTGGGGAAATGTTGCTCGTGTAGATGGCTCACTACACTGGTGGTTGGGGCCACGGAACCTCCTGGATACAGGAGGTTCTCGATGATCTCTTCCTGAAATTTGAGGAAGGATCTTGTTCTCCCAGACTTACTATAGAGAACAAAACTATTATATACAGCCAATTGAATCAAATTTACAGACACCTTCTGCGTCTGGTTCTGCGGGAAAGTAAATAGGGAGCCAACATCTGGTCATTAAAGTCCACCCCTCCCATGAGCGAATTATAGTCGTGGACACAGAGGGGCTTTTCAATGACACTGGTTGCTCATTCAATTTGGATTGTTGTGTCTGCGTGAATGGAGGAGAGCATGTAAACGTCACGCTTGTCTCTCCATTTCACCGCGAGCAGTTCTTGGTTACACAAGGCAGCCCTCTCCCCCCTTGCAAGACGGGTGGTGACGAGCTGTTGGGGGAAGCCCCGGCGACTAGGTCGCACAGTGCCACAGCAGCCAATCTGTTCTAGGAACAAATTCCTGAAAAGGGGCACACTTGTGTAGAAATTGTCTACATAAAGATAGTACCCCTTGCCAAATAAGGGTGACACCAAGTCCCAGACTGTCTTTCCACTGCTCCCCAGGTAGTCAGGGCAACCGACCGGCTCCAGGGTCTGATCTTTACCCTCATAGATCCGAAATTTGTGGGTATAGCCTGTGGCCCTTTTACAGAGCTTATACAATTTGACCCTATACCGGGTGCGCTTGCTTGGGATATATTGTTTGAAGCAAAGGCACCCGGTAAAATGTATAAGGGACTCGTCTACACAGATGTTTTGCTCAGCGGTATACAAATCTGCAAATTTGGTGTTAAAGTGGTCTATGAGGGGCCGAATTTTGTGGAGCCGGTCAAAAGCTGGGTGGCCTCTGGGACGGGAGGTGCTGTTGTCGCTAAAGTGCAGGAAACGCAGGATGGTCTAAAATCGTGTCCTGGACATGGCAGCAGAGAACATGGGCATGTGATGAATTGGGTTCGTGGACCAATATGACCGCAATTCATGTTTTTTTGTTAGGCCCATGTTGAGGAGAAGGCCCAGAAAAGTTTTAAATTCGGAAACTTGGACGGGTTTCCACCGGAAAGACTGGGCATAAAGCTTTCCGGGTTGGCGGCTATAAATTGAGTGGCATATCGATTTGTTTCTGCAGCAACTAAGTCCGACAGCTCCGCAGTCCAGAACAGCTCAAAAAAAAACAGTGCCGAACCGATCTGAGCTGTCTCAACCTGAACTTCAGACTGGGTGGTGATAGGGGGAACTACTGGTGCGGCAGAAGTTGGGGGCTGCCATTTAGGGTTTGCCAACACCTCAGGGACTCTAGGGGCTCTACGGGCCTGTCTGTGCGGTGGCTGCGACGGGGGAACTACTGCATGTGCCACCGTAAAAGCTTCAACTGCCCTTCCGGTGCTCGCCACTTCACCATGTTGTACGGCAGTGCTGGTACTAGGTCCAGGATGGGCTGCGCTGCTGGTGTATGCCTCACCACGTAATCCGACAGCGCCAGCCCCACTCTGCTGCCCTTGAAGCGGATCCTGCGCAACCTGTGGTCTAGCAACACGGGGCCGGGTACGCCCAGTGGTATCAGGGACCTCAACCTCCTCGTCCAAACTTTGGGTCAGACTGCCACTGCTTTCTACAGGTTCATATTCTGACCCGCTGGATTCGTCAGATGAGGGTTCCCATTCCCAGAAAACCCCTTATTTGCCATTTGGACAACTAAATTTAGGGTGTATTCCCTGAGACTACCCAAGAAAAAAAAGCAAGCCTGTCTTACAAATGGGAGGCTAGCAAAGTACCGGAGGCCGCTGCGATTGATAAAAAATATCAAAACGGATTTTTTTTTTATCGTCGCAGCGCTTGTAAAGTGATTGTGCAGTGATCAAAAAAAAAAATGTTGTCACTGCGGCGGGGCGGGCATGGGTGAACGCACGTGTGGGCGACCGATCAAGCCTGATCGGGCAAACACTGCGTTTTGGGTGGAGGGCGAGCTAAGGTGACACTAATACTTTTATAGATCTGACTGTGATCAGTTCTGATCACTTACAGATACTATAACAGTACAAATGCTGATTAGCGCATCGCTAATCAGCGAATCAGTGACTGCTGTGTGGTGCGGTGGGCTGGGCGCTAAACGATTGCTAACTACCTAACCAAGGGGCCTAAACTATTCTAAAACTATCAGTCAATACCAGTGAAAAAAAAAAAGTGACAGTTTACACTGATCACTTTGTTCCCTTTCACTAGGTGATTGACAGGGGCGATCAAGGGGTGATCAAGGGGTTAATTGGGGTGATGAGGGGTGATCTGGGGCTAAGTGTAGTGTTTGGTGTGTACTCACTGTGAAGTCTGCTCCTCTGCTGGAACCAACCAACGAAAAGGACCAGCAGAGGAGCAGAGAAGCCATTTAACACATTATATTTATAAATATAATGTGTTAGATGGCTTCTGATTCGATTTTTTGAAAATCAGCCTGCCAGCAACGATCATTGGCTGGCAGGCTGATGACGAAATTGTAATGATGGCTGCACACGTTTCTTTGCAGGTCACCATGGTTAACAATGGAAGAACAATGATTTCAAGCATCACCCTCCTTTTAACAGGTCAAGTCTGCCATTTTAACCCAATCAGCCTGACATAATGATCTCCAGCCTTGTGCTCGTCAACATTCTCACCTGAGTTAACAAGACGATTACTGAAATGATCTCAGCAGGTCCTTTAATGACAGCAATGAAATGCAGTGGAAAGGTTTTTTGGGATTAAGTTAATTTTCATGGCAAAGAAGGACTATGCAATTCATCTGATCACTCTTCATAACATTCTGGAGTATATGCAAATTGCTATTATAAAAACTTAAGCAGCAACTTTTCCAATTTCCAATATTTATGTAGTTCTCAAAACTTTTGGCCAAGACTGTACATTATAGGACGGGAAGATAGTGCAGATAGAGACCTGGGATGAGGTAATGTAACTGTGGGAGGAATGGAAGGAGGTACTAGAACAGTTCATAAGGAAAGGTGTAGGGTAAAAAACATACATAAACTTCTCAATTGTATGTATACTAATGCCAAAAGCCTGACTAATAAAACTGGGAAACTGGAATTAGTTATGTGTGAGGAGGACTATGACATATTCGTAATAACTGAGACATGGCTGGATGATAGCTATGACTGGGCAGTTAACATACAGAGTTACAGTCTGTTTAGAAAGAATCACAAAAAACAAAGAGGGGGAGGGGTCTGCCTTTATGTAAAGTCTTGTCTAAAGCCCACACTCAGGAAGATAAGTGAGGGTAATGAACATGTTGAGTTACTGTGGGTAGAAATACATGGAGGCAAAAACAATAATAAAAAACTAATAGGAGTTTATTATAAACCACCTAATATACCAGAGTCCACAGAAAATCTATTACTAAATGAAATAGATGAGGCAGCAAATCATAATAAGGTCGTTATTATGGGGGACTTCAACTACCCAGATATACACTGGGAAACTGAAACCTGTACATATCATAAAGGAAACAGGTTCTTGGCAATAACCCCAAAGACCTTTTCCAACTGGTTCAGGACCCGACTAGAGGGACACCCATACTGGACTTTGAACTAACCAATAGACCTGACAAATCAACAGATGTGCAGGTTGGGGGACACCTGGGTAATATGGACCATAAAATAATAACCTTCCAATTGTCACTCAAAAGAGTGTTTCTTCAGGGAGGAACAAAAATGCCAAACTTCAAAAAGGCCATTGGCCTAGCTAACTGGGACAATGTCCTAAAAAATAAAAATACAGCCACAAAATGGTATATTTTTAAGGGCATACTAAATGCTAATTGTGAGAGGCACATACTTTATGGGAATAAAAGGGTGAGGCACAAGAAAAAACCCATGTGGATAAATAGAATTGTAAAGGAAGCATAAATGACAAAAAGAAAGCATATAAATCACTAAAACAAGAGGGTAGCGAGGAAGCACTAAAAAACTATAAGGAAAAAAATAGAATATGTAAAAGACAAAAAAAAAGCTGCCAAACTAGAGACAGAGAGATTCATTACCAAAGAGAGCAAAACTAACACTAAAATGTTCTTCAATTATATAAATGGTAAAAAGCATAAATCTGAAGGTGTCGGCTCTTTACAGAGTGATGAGGGGGGAGTTGCAGAGAGCGATGAGGAGAAAGCAAAGCTATTAAAAAAAAAAAATTCTCCACTGTATTCACTGAAGAAAATAAACTGTCAGATGAAATGCAGAATGTAAAAGTCAATTCCTCATTAAATTGGCGCATAGCAAATGCGGTGCCAATTAGTGTTGAGCATGAATATTCGAAAAGCTAATTTTTATCTCGAATATCGCCACTTCGAGACTTTTAAATATTTTGAATATAGTGCTATATATTCGTTATATCGAATATTCGTCATTTTTACCATCTGAAAACATGACTCCTCCTTGCTTGTGGGCCAATGAGTCATTGGCCCACAAGCAACTTAAGCAGGGAGGAATCATGACTTCAGATGGAAAAAAATGACGACTATTCTAAAAAAAAGAATATATATACCACTATATTCAATATAGTGCTATATATTCGTTTTTTTAGATTCAGATTGAAAAAAATTACGACTATTCTAAAATACGAATATATAGCACTATGTTGAATATATTGCTATATATTCATGGAAAGAAGAAAAATACATAGTTTGTGACGGCTCACCTAGTAGCTAACGTGGAATGGGTGCTCCAGCCAGTATAGACACACCCTGTCTATGGAGTAGATAATAGTATAAAGTAATGGATTGGTTGTGCACACCTCACATGGAATATCGCATATATATCGGATCTTGTTTGGATAAGTACTCAATATTTATTGTACATAAGTTAAAAAAGTTTATATAGATACACTTGATAGCTTAACAAAGTGTCGACAGAATATCTTTTTATTTAATTAAATATGATAACAATTTTATCCTAACGTGATGTTTAATGTGATCTGTAAAATATCTATATAAATATCAAAATGCACAAATGTTATGTAACAAGATGCACAAATGATATATATAAAATATTTTAGGTGAGTGTATGTGATTCACACTATCATTTCAGAAAATGTGTTATAAAAATCAAAAAAGTCGAAAATGTAGCAAAAATCGAATCGTGACCTATAAGCAAAGTATCCAACGTGAAATTCCACTCATTAAAATATGCAATAAATATAGTAAATAGTGAGAAGAGCTACAAAGTGCATATGTAATAGAAAAGGCACAATGGAAGTATATTTCTATAATGAGCAGTGCCCAGAGAATCTACAGTTAGACACACTATGCCACAATGGGCAATAACATTCGATCCTGCAATATTGGAATCTTCAAGAAGGAACCATATATTCAAAAAAGTTCTCAAATTCGGTCACCACAATAGTCAAATGTAGAGACCAATAGTCCACCGTTTTGAGGCAATGTGTCACCTGAGGTGAACAATACTATATTGGACATTGTTGTACCCAGCAGTATTGTAATTTTGATCCAGCAGTGCTGTTGTTGAGAAATAGTTCCTTCAGAGAAACAGCACTAATCAAAAAGCACTGAAAAAAAAAGAGTTAACTCATTCAGCTTTGTTAAAGCTTCAATATATTGCGGTTAATTGCTTCTAAATCGATTGCTGTATATCTTCCTTTTGGATATTTTGCAATTATGCCGTACTCCTTAAATGTAGATGCCGTTCTACGGTCTCATGATCTCAGTCAAATAGACAGGCCACTTAGTTCATCTAGAGGTTAATATATTATATCTGCTACTCACGATTAGTTGGCCCTGATTGTAGATTGTAGTATAGGCGGCTTGGTACTTCCACTCTGTAACTGCAAGCTAATATTTGTTTGTCTCTGTGTCTGCGGCGTCCCTTGTGCTCACAGAGATGGCAGTGTTTGAGTCTTTCAGAGTGTGGGATAGCTGCAAAGTCCGAAGGTGTCGGTTCGTTTCACACAGCTGTAAGTAGCAGAGAGTGATGCATCAAATGAATACTTGGAGCGCTCCAAGATCTTGGGGATCCTGTATCAATATAGCATTAGGCTGGGGGTCCTCTTTACACCAGATGTACGTTTTAGAGATCTCTGTCTCCTTCCTCAGTGGTTAGGAGTCCCCCAGATCTGGTGCAACTTTCATAGTCTTGTTGAATCAGGATTTCAAGTGGGCTGGAAAACCCGTTGTGGACTCATGCTTCCACTATAGATGGCACGGCTATAGATGTAGTTCATACAGCATAATGCGGTTTTATTGCAATTTTCCTTTATAGATAATACTGTTCAATGTTGCAATAATTAATCCTAATTGTATAGGGATACTAAAAATAGAATCATTGTTATATCTATAAAACATATATAATATTTTTTATAAAAAGTGCACATAAAAAATATATTATATAATTTCCGTAAAAGTTATTAACCCTTAGTATGTTGGCCAACATATATTTACAAGAGAAAATAGATTATGTATAAATATTGTATACGGTTTAAATCATTTATGGTCACTCATATTTTCAAGCGGTGGTCTTGTTTAAGCTGATCTCACTTTGTTGATATTTTGGCAGAAGCAATGGATGTGGACACTAAGTGTAGAAGGGAGATGGCAGTGCTGGTAAAACAACCCGACTGCCATTTCTCGTCAGCAAAAAGCATACCACATAAAAAATTCAATTCATAAAAATCCTAAATTTTTGAGGTCTGCATTAAGTCCATTGGGGAGGAGGGTGCCCAGTTCATAAATTATTTTAGATTCAAGTCTAGACATTCTGAAGATGTGGTTGCCTCCTCTCTAATGTATAGGGACCTTTTCAAGTGCCATAAATACTGAACCTGCAGGATTCTGGCAGGACTATGCAATTCATCTGATCACTCTTCATAACATTCTGGAGTATATGCAAATTGCTATTATAAAAACTTAAGCAGCAACTTTTCCAATTTCCAATATTTATGTAGTTCTCAAAACTTTTGGCCAAGACTGTACATTATAGGACGGGAAGATAGTGCAGATAGAGACCTGGGATGAGGTAATGTAACTGTGGGAGGAATGGAAGGAGGTACTAGAACAGTTCATAAGGAAAGGTGTAGGGTAAAAAACATACATAAACTTCTCAATTGTATGTATACTAATGCCAAAAGCCTGACTAATAAAACTGGGAAACTGGAATTAGTTATGTGTGAGGAGGACTATGACATATTCGTAATAACTGAGACATGGCTGGATGATAGCTATGACTGGGCAGTTAACATACAGAGTTACAGTCTGTTTAGAAAGAATCACAAAAAACAAAGAGGGGGAGGGGTCTGCCTTTATGTAAAGTCTTGTCTAAAGCCCACACTCAGGAAGATAAGTGAGGGTAATGAACATGTTGAGTTACTGTGGGTAGAAATACATGGAGGCAAAAACAATAATAAAAAACTAATAGGAGTTTATTATAAACCACCTAATATACCAGAGTCCACAGAAAATCTATTACTAAATGAAATAGATGAGGCAGCAAATCATAATAAGGTCGTTATTATGGGGGACTTCAACTACCCAGATATACACTGGGAAACTGAAACCTGTACATATCATAAAGGAAACAGGTTCTTGGCAATAACCCCAAAGACCTTTTCCAACTGGTTCAGGACCCGACTAGAGGGACACCCATACTGGACTTTGAACTAACCAATAGACCTGACAAATCAACAGATGTGCAGGTTGGGGGACACCTGGGTAATATGGACCATAAAATAATAACCTTCCAATTGTCACTCAAAAGAGTGTTTCTTCAGGGAGGAACAAAAATGCCAAACTTCAAAAAAGGCCATTGGCCTAGCTAACTGGGACAATGTCCTAAAAAATAAAAATACAGCCACAAAATGGTATATTTTTAAGGGCATACTAAATGCTAATTGTGAGAGGCACATACTTTATGGGAATAAAAGGGTGAGGCACAAGAAAAAACCCATGTGGATAAATAGAATTGTAAAGGAAGCATAAATGACAAAAAGAAAGCATATAAATCACTAAAACAAGAGGGTAGCGAGGAAGCACTAAAAAACTATAAGGAAAAAAATAGAATATGTAAAAGACAAAAAAAAAGCTGCCAAACTAGAGACAGAGAGATTCATTACCAAAGAGAGCAAAACTAACACTAAAATGTTCTTCAATTATATAAATGGTAAAAAGCATAAATCTGAAGGTGTCGGCTCTTTACAGAGTGATGAGGGGGGAGTTGCAGAGAGCGATGAGGAGAAAGCAAAGCTATTAAAAAAAAAAAATTCTCCACTGTATTCACTGAAGAAAATAAACTGTCAGATGAAATGCAGAATGTAAAAGTCAATTCCTCATTAAATTGGCGCATAGCAAATGCGGTGCCAATTAGTGTTGAGCATGAATATTCGAAAAGCTAATTTTTATCTCGAATATCGCCACTTCGAGACTTTTAAATATTTTGAATATAGTGCTATATATTCGTTATATCGAATATTCGTCATTTTTACCATCTGAAAACATGACTCCTCCTTGCTTGTGGGCCAATGAGTCATTGGCCCACAAGCAACTTAAGCAGGGAGGAATCATGACTTCAGATGGAAAAAAATGACGACTATTCTAAAAAAAAGAATATATATACCACTATATTCAATATAGTGCTATATATTCGTTTTTTTAGATTCAGATTGAAAAAAATTACGACTATTCTAAAATACGAATATATAGCACTATGTTGAATATATTGCTATATATTCATGGAAAGAAGAAAAATACATAGTTTGTGACGGCTCACCTAGTAGCTAACGTGGAATGGGTGCTCCAGCCAGTATAGACACACCCTGTCTATGGAGTAGATAATAGTATAAAGTAATGGATTGGTTGTGCACACCTCACATGGAATATCGCATATATATCGGATCTTGTTTGGATAAGTACTCAATATTTATTGTACATAAGTTAAAAAAGTTTATATAGATACACTTGATAGCTTAACAAAGTGTCGACAGAATATCTTTTTATTTAATTAAATATGATAACAATTTTATCCTAACGTGATGTTTAATGTGATCTGTAAAATATCTATATAAATATCAAAATGCACAAATGTTATGTAACAAGATGCACAAATGATATATATAAAATATTTTAGGTGAGTGTATGTGATTCACACTATCATTTCAGAAAATGTGTTATAAAAATCAAAAAAGTCGAAAATGTAGCAAAAATCGAATCGTGACCTATAAGCAAAGTATCCAACGTGAAATTCCACTCATTAAAATATGCAATAAATATAGTAAATAGTGAGAAGAGCTACAAAGTGCATATGTAATAGAAAAGGCACAATGGAAGTATATTTCTATAATGAGCAGTGCCCAGAGAATCTACAGTTAGACACACTATGCCACAATGGGCAATAACATTCGATCCTGCAATATTGGAATCTTCAAGAAGGAACCATATATTCAAAAAAGTTCTCAAATTCGGTCACCACAATAGTCAAATGTAGAGACCAATAGTCCACCGTTTTGAGGCAATGTGTCACCTGAGGTGAACAATACTATATTGGACATTGTTGTACCCAGCAGTATTGTAATTTTGATCCAGCAGTGCTGTTGTTGAGAAATAGTTCCTTCAGAGAAACAGCACTAATCAAAAAGCACTGAAAAAAAAAGAGTTAACTCATTCAGCTTTGTTAAAGCTTCAATATATTGCGGTTAATTGCTTCTAAATCGATTGCTGTATATCTTCCTTTTGGATATTTTGCAATTATGCCGTACTCCTTAAATGTAGATGCCGTTCTACGGTCTCATGATCTCAGTCAAATAGACAGGCCACTTAGTTCATCTAGAGGTTAATATATTATATCTGCTACTCACGATTAGTTGGCCCTGATTGTAGATTGTAGTATAGGCGGCTTGGTACTTCCACTCTGTAACTGCAAGCTAATATTTGTTTGTCTCTGTGTCTGCGGCGTCCCTTGTGCTCACAGAGATGGCAGTGTTTGAGTCTTTCAGAGTGTGGGATAGCTGCAAAGTCCGAAGGTGTCGGTTCGTTTCACACAGCTGTAAGTAGCAGAGAGTGATGCATCAAATGAATACTTGGAGCGCTCCAAGATCTTGGGGATCCTGTATCAATATAGCATTAGGCTGGGGGTCCTCTTTACACCAGATGTACGTTTTAGAGATCTCTGTCTCCTTCCTCAGTGGTTAGGAGTCCCCCAGATCTGGTACAACTTTTATAGTCTTGTTGAATCAGGATTTCAAGTGGGCTGTAAAACCCGTTGTGGACTAATGCTTCCACTATAGATAGCATGGCTATAGATGTAGTTCATACAGCATATTGCGGTTTTGTTGCAATTTTCCTTTATAGATAATACTGTTCAATGTTGCAATAATTAATCCTAATTGTATAGGGATACTAAAAATAGAATCATTATATCTATAAAACATATATAATATTTTTTATAAAAAGTGCACATAAAAAATATATTATATAATTTCCATAAGTTATTAACCCTTAGTATGTTGGCCAACATATATTTACAAGAGAAAATAGATTATGTATAAATATTGTATACGGTTTAAATCATTTATGGTCACTCATATTTTCAAGCGGTGGTCTTGTTTAAGCTGATCTCACTTTGTTGATATTTTGGCAGAAGCAATGGATGTGGACACTAAGTGTAGAAGGGAGATGGCAGTGCTGGTAAAACAACCCGACTGCCATTTCTCGTCAGCAAAAAGCATACCACATAAAAAATTCAATTCATAAAAATCCTAAATTTTTGAGGTCTGCATTAAGTCCATTGGGGAGGAGGGTGCCCAGTTCATAAATTATTTTAGATTCAAGTCTAGACATTCTGAAGATGTGGTTGCCTCCTCTCTAATGTATAGGGACCTTTTCAAGTGCCATAAATACTGAACCTGCAGGATTCTGGCAGGACTATGCAATTCATCTGATCACTCTTCATAACATTCTGGAGTATATGCAAATTGCTATTATAAAAACTTAAGCAGCAACTTTTCCAATTTCCAATATTTATGTAGTTCTCAAAACTTTTGGCCAAGACTGTACATTATAGGACGGGAAGATAGTGCAGATAGAGACCTGGGATGAGGTAATGTAACTGTGGGAGGAATGGAAGGAGGTACTAGAACAGTTCATAAGGAAAGGTGTAGGGTAAAAAACATACATAAACTTCTCAATTGTATGTATACTAATGCCAAAAGCCTGACTAATAAAACTGGGAAACTGGAATTAGTTATGTGTGAGGAGGACTATGACATATTCGTAATAACTGAGACATGGCTGGATGATAGCTATGACTGGGCAGTTAACATACAGAGTTACAGTCTGTTTAGAAAGAATCACAAAAAACAAAGAGGGGGAGGGGTCTGCCTTTATGTAAAGTCTTGTCTAAAGCCCACACTCAGGAAGATAAGTGAGGGTAATGAACATGTTGAGTTACTGTGGGTAGAAATACATGGAGGCAAAAACAATAATAAAAAACTAATAGGAGTTTATTATAAACCACCTAATATACCAGAGTCCACAGAAAATCTATTACTAAATGAAATAGATGAGGCAGCAAATCATAATAAGGTCGTTATTATGGGGGACTTCAACTACCCAGATATACACTGGGAAACTGAAACCTGTACATATCATAAAGGAAACAGGTTCTTGGCAATAACCCCAAAGACCTTTTCCAACTGGTTCAGGACCCGACTAGAGGGACACCCATACTGGACTTTGAACTAACCAATAGACCTGACAAATCAACAGATGTGCAGGTTGGGGGACACCTGGGTAATATGGACCATAAAATAATAACCTTCCAATTGTCACTCAAAAGAGTGTTTCTTCAGGGAGGAACAAAAATGCCAAACTTCAAAAAAGGCCATTGGCCTAGCTAACTGGGACAATGTCCTAAAAAATAAAAATACAGCCACAAAATGGTATATTTTTAAGGGCATACTAAATGCTAATTGTGAGAGGCACATACTTTATGGGAATAAAAGGGTGAGGCACAAGAAAAAACCCATGTGGATAAATAGAATTGTAAAGGAAGCATAAATGACAAAAAGAAAGCATATAAATCACTAAAACAAGAGGGTAGCGAGGAAGCACTAAAAAACTATAAGGAAAAAAATAGAATATGTAAAAGACAAAAAAAAAGCTGCCAAACTAGAGACAGAGAGATTCATTACCAAAGAGAGCAAAACTAACACTAAAATGTTCTTCAATTATATAAATGGTAAAAAGCATAAATCTGAAGGTGTCGGCTCTTTACAGAGTGATGAGGGGGGAGTTGCAGAGAGCGATGAGGAGAAAGCAAAGCTATTAAAAAAAAAAAATTCTCCACTGTATTCACTGAAGAAAATAAACTGTCAGATGAAATGCAGAATGTAAAAGTCAATTCCTCATTAAATTGGCGCATAGCAAATGCGGTGCCAATTAGTGTTGAGCATGAATATTCGAAAAGCTAATTTTTATCTCGAATATCGCCACTTCGAGACTTTTAAATATTTTGAATATAGTGCTATATATTCGTTATATCGAATATTCGTCATTTTTACCATCTGAAAACATGACTCCTCCTTGCTTGTGGGCCAATGAGTCATTGGCCCACAAGCAACTTAAGCAGGGAGGAATCATGACTTCAGATGGAAAAAAATGACGACTATTCTAAAAAAAAGAATATATATACCACTATATTCAATATAGTGCTATATATTCGTTTTTTTAGATTCAGATTGAAAAAAATTACGACTATTCTAAAATACGAATATATAGCACTATGTTGAATATATTGCTATATATTCATGGAAAGAAGAAAAATACATAGTTTGTGACGGCTCACCTAGTAGCTAACGTGGAATGGGTGCTCCAGCCAGTATAGACACACCCTGTCTATGGAGTAGATAATAGTATAAAGTAATGGATTGGTTGTGCACACCTCACATGGAATATCGCATATATATCGGATCTTGTTTGGATAAGTACTCAATATTTATTGTACATAAGTTAAAAAAGTTTATATAGATACACTTGATAGCTTAACAAAGTGTCGACAGAATATCTTTTTATTTAATTAAATATGATAACAATTTTATCCTAACGTGATGTTTAATGTGATCTGTAAAATATCTATATAAATATCAAAATGCACAAATGTTATGTAACAAGATGCACAAATGATATATATAAAATATTTTAGGTGAGTGTATGTGATTCACACTATCATTTCAGAAAATGTGTTATAAAAATCAAAAAAGTCGAAAATGTAGCAAAAATCGAATCGTGACCTATAAGCAAAGTATCCAACGTGAAATTCCACTCATTAAAATATGCAATAAATATAGTAAATAGTGAGAAGAGCTACAAAGTGCATATGTAATAGAAAAGGCACAATGGAAGTATATTTCTATAATGAGCAGTGCCCAGAGAATCTACAGTTAGACACACTATGCCACAATGGGCAATAACATTCGATCCTGCAATATTGGAATCTTCAAGAAGGAACCATATATTCAAAAAAGTTCTCAAATTCGGTCACCACAATAGTCAAATGTAGAGACCAATAGTCCACCGTTTTGAGGCAATGTGTCACCTGAGGTGAACAATACTATATTGGACATTGTTGTACCCAGCAGTATTGTAATTTTGATCCAGCAGTGCTGTTGTTGAGAAATAGTTCCTTCAGAGAAACAGCACTAATCAAAAAGCACTGAAAAAAAAAGAGTTAACTCATTCAGCTTTGTTAAAGCTTCAATATATTGCGGTTAATTGCTTCTAAATCGATTGCTGTATATCTTCCTTTTGGATATTTTGCAATTATGCCGTACTCCTTAAATGTAGATGCCGTTCTACGGTCTCATGATCTCAGTCAAATAGACAGGCCACTTAGTTCATCTAGAGGTTAATATATTATATCTGCTACTCACGATTAGTTGGCCCTGATTGTAGATTGTAGTATAGGCGGCTTGGTACTTCCACTCTGTAACTGCAAGCTAATATTTGTTTGTCTCTGTGTCTGCGGCGTCCCTTGTGCTCACAGAGATGGCAGTGTTTGAGTCTTTCAGAGTGTGGGATAGCTGCAAAGTCCGAAGGTGTCGGTTCGTTTCACACAGCTGTAAGTAGCAGAGAGTGATGCATCAAATGAATACTTGGAGCGCTCCAAGATCTTGGGGATCCTGTATCAATATAGCATTAGGCTGGGGGTCCTCTTTACACCAGATGTACGTTTTAGAGATCTCTGTCTCCTTCCTCAGTGGTTAGGAGTCCCCCAGATCTGGTACAACTTTTATAGTCTTGTTGAATCAGGATTTCAAGTGGGCTGTAAAACCCGTTGTGGACTAATGCTTCCACTATAGATAGCATGGCTATAGATGTAGTTCATACAGCATATTGCGGTTTTGTTGCAATTTTCCTTTATAGATAATACTGTTCAATGTTGCAATAATTAATCCTAATTGTATAGGGATACTAAAAATAGAATCATTATATCTATAAAACATATATAATATTTTTTATAAAAAGTGCACATAAAAAATATATTATATAATTTCCATAAGTTATTAACCCTTAGTATGTTGGCCAACATATATTTACAAGAGAAAATAGATTATGTATAAATATTGTATACGGTTTAAATCATTTATGGTCACTCATATTTTCAAGCGGTGGTCTTGTTTAAGCTGATCTCACTTTGTTGATATTTTGGCAGAAGCAATGGATGTGGACACTAAGTGTAGAAGGGAGATGGCAGTGCTGGTAAAACAACCCGACTGCCATTTCTCGTCAGCAAAAAGCATACCACATAAAAAATTCAATTCATAAAAATCCTAAATTTTTGAGGTCTGCATTAAGTCCATTGGGGAGGAGGGTGCCCAGTTCATAAATTATTTTAGATTCAAGTCTAGACATTCTGAAGATGTGGTTGCCTCCTCTCTAATGTATAGGGACCTTTTCAAGTGCCATAAATACTGAACCTGCAGGATTCTGGCAGGACTATGCAATTCATCTGATCACTCTTCATAACATTCTGGAGTATATGCAAATTGCTATTATAAAAACTTAAGCAGCAACTTTTCCAATTTCCAATATTTATGTAGTTCTCAAAACTTTTGGCCAAGACTGTACATTATAGGACGGGAAGATAGTGCAGATAGAGACCTGGGATGAGGTAATGTAACTGTGGGAGGAATGGAAGGAGGTACTAGAACAGTTCATAAGGAAAGGTGTAGGGTAAAAAACATACATAAACTTCTCAATTGTATGTATACTAATGCCAAAAGCCTGACTAATAAAACTGGGAAACTGGAATTAGTTATGTGTGAGGAGGACTATGACATATTCGTAATAACTGAGACATGGCTGGATGATAGCTATGACTGGGCAGTTAACATACAGAGTTACAGTCTGTTTAGAAAGAATCACAAAAAACAAAGAGGGGGAGGGGTCTGCCTTTATGTAAAGTCTTGTCTAAAGCCCACACTCAGGAAGATAAGTGAGGGTAATGAACATGTTGAGTTACTGTGGGTAGAAATACATGGAGGCAAAAACAATAATAAAAAACTAATAGGAGTTTATTATAAACCACCTAATATACCAGAGTCCACAGAAAATCTATTACTAAATGAAATAGATGAGGCAGCAAATCATAATAAGGTCGTTATTATGGGGGACTTCAACTACCCAGATATACACTGGGAAACTGAAACCTGTACATATCATAAAGGAAACAGGTTCTTGGCAATAACCCCAAAGACCTTTTCCAACTGGTTCAGGACCCGACTAGAGGGACACCCATACTGGACTTTGAACTAACCAATAGACCTGACAAATCAACAGATGTGCAGGTTGGGGGACACCTGGGTAATATGGACCATAAAATAATAACCTTCCAATTGTCACTCAAAAGAGTGTTTCTTCAGGGAGGAACAAAAATGCCAAACTTCAAAAAAGGCCATTGGCCTAGCTAACTGGGACAATGTCCTAAAAAATAAAAATACAGCCACAAAATGGTATATTTTTAAGGGCATACTAAATGCTAATTGTGAGAGGCACATACTTTATGGGAATAAAAGGGTGAGGCACAAGAAAAAACCCATGTGGATAAATAGAATTGTAAAGGAAGCATAAATGACAAAAAGAAAGCATATAAATCACTAAAACAAGAGGGTAGCGAGGAAGCACTAAAAAACTATAAGGAAAAAAATAGAATATGTAAAAGACAAAAAAAAAGCTGCCAAACTAGAGACAGAGAGATTCATTACCAAAGAGAGCAAAACTAACACTAAAATGTTCTTCAATTATATAAATGGTAAAAAGCATAAATCTGAAGGTGTCGGCTCTTTACAGAGTGATGAGGGGGGAGTTGCAGAGAGCGATGAGGAGAAAGCAAAGCTATTAAAAAAAAAAAATTCTCCACTGTATTCACTGAAGAAAATAAACTGTCAGATGAAATGCAGAATGTAAAAGTCAATTCCTCATTAAATTGGCGCATAGCAAATGCGGTGCCAATTAGTGTTGAGCATGAATATTCGAAAAGCTAATTTTTATCTCGAATATCGCCACTTCGAGACTTTTAAATATTTTGAATATAGTGCTATATATTCGTTATATCGAATATTCGTCATTTTTACCATCTGAAAACATGACTCCTCCTTGCTTGTGGGCCAATGAGTCATTGGCCCACAAGCAACTTAAGCAGGGAGGAATCATGACTTCAGATGGAAAAAAATGACGACTATTCTAAAAAAAAGAATATATATACCACTATATTCAATATAGTGCTATATATTCGTTTTTTTAGATTCAGATTGAAAAAAATTACGACTATTCTAAAATACGAATATATAGCACTATGTTGAATATATTGCTATATATTCATGGAAAGAAGAAAAATACATAGTTTGTGACGGCTCACCTAGTAGCTAACGTGGAATGGGTGCTCCAGCCAGTATAGACACACCCTGTCTATGGAGTAGATAATAGTATAAAGTAATGGATTGGTTGTGCACACCTCACATGGAATATCGCATATATATCGGATCTTGTTTGGATAAGTACTCAATATTTATTGTACATAAGTTAAAAAAGTTTATATAGATACACTTGATAGCTTAACAAAGTGTCGACAGAATATCTTTTTATTTAATTAAATATGATAACAATTTTATCCTAACGTGATGTTTAATGTGATCTGTAAAATATCTATATAAATATCAAAATGCACAAATGTTATGTAACAAGATGCACAAATGATATATATAAAATATTTTAGGTGAGTGTATGTGATTCACACTATCATTTCAGAAAATGTGTTATAAAAATCAAAAAAGTCGAAAATGTAGCAAAAATCGAATCGTGACCTATAAGCAAAGTATCCAACGTGAAATTCCACTCATTAAAATATGCAATAAATATAGTAAATAGTGAGAAGAGCTACAAAGTGCATATGTAATAGAAAAGGCACAATGGAAGTATATTTCTATAATGAGCAGTGCCCAGAGAATCTACAGTTAGACACACTATGCCACAATGGGCAATAACATTCGATCCTGCAATATTGGAATCTTCAAGAAGGAACCATATATTCAAAAAAGTTCTCAAATTCGGTCACCACAATAGTCAAATGTAGAGACCAATAGTCCACCGTTTTGAGGCAATGTGTCACCTGAGGTGAACAATACTATATTGGACATTGTTGTACCCAGCAGTATTGTAATTTTGATCCAGCAGTGCTGTTGTTGAGAAATAGTTCCTTCAGAGAAACAGCACTAATCAAAAAGCACTGAAAAAAAAAGAGTTAACTCATTCAGCTTTGTTAAAGCTTCAATATATTGCGGTTAATTGCTTCTAAATCGATTGCTGTATATCTTCCTTTTGGATATTTTGCAATTATGCCGTACTCCTTAAATGTAGATGCCGTTCTACGGTCTCATGATCTCAGTCAAATAGACAGGCCACTTAGTTCATCTAGAGGTTAATATATTATATCTGCTACTCACGATTAGTTGGCCCTGATTGTAGATTGTAGTATAGGCGGCTTGGTACTTCCACTCTGTAACTGCAAGCTAATATTTGTTTGTCTCTGTGTCTGCGGCGTCCCTTGTGCTCACAGAGATGGCAGTGTTTGAGTCTTTCAGAGTGTGGGATAGCTGCAAAGTCCGAAGGTGTCGGTTCGTTTCACACAGCTGTAAGTAGCAGAGAGTGATGCATCAAATGAATACTTGGAGCGCTCCAAGATCTTGGGGATCCTGTATCAATATAGCATTAGGCTGGGGGTCCTCTTTACACCAGATGTACGTTTTAGAGATCTCTGTCTCCTTCCTCAGTGGTTAGGAGTCCCCCAGATCTGGTACAACTTTTATAGTCTTGTTGAATCAGGATTTCAAGTGGGCTGTAAAACCCGTTGTGGACTAATGCTTCCACTATAGATAGCATGGCTATAGATGTAGTTCATACAGCATATTGCGGTTTTGTTGCAATTTTCCTTTATAGATAATACTGTTCAATGTTGCAATAATTAATCCTAATTGTATAGGGATACTAAAAATAGAATCATTATATCTATAAAACATATATAATATTTTTTATAAAAAGTGCACATAAAAAATATATTATATAATTTCCATAAGTTATTAACCCTTAGTATGTTGGCCAACATATATTTACAAGAGAAAATAGATTATGTATAAATATTGTATACGGTTTAAATCATTTATGGTCACTCATATTTTCAAGCGGTGGTCTTGTTTAAGCTGATCTCACTTTGTTGATATTTTGGCAGAAGCAATGGATGTGGACACTAAGTGTAGAAGGGAGATGGCAGTGCTGGTAAAACAACCCGACTGCCATTTCTCGTCAGCAAAAAGCATACCACATAAAAAATTCAATTCATAAAAATCCTAAATTTTTGAGGTCTGCATTAAGTCCATTGGGGAGGAGGGTGCCCAGTTCATAAATTATTTTAGATTCAAGTCTAGACATTCTGAAGATGTGGTTGCCTCCTCTCTAATGTATAGGGACCTTTTCAAGTGCCATAAATACTGAACCTGCAGGATTCTGGCAGGACTATGCAATTCATCTGATCACTCTTCATAACATTCTGGAGTATATGCAAATTGCTATTATAAAAACTTAAGCAGCAACTTTTCCAATTTCCAATATTTATGTAGTTCTCAAAACTTTTGGCCAAGACTGTACATTATAGGACGGGAAGATAGTGCAGATAGAGACCTGGGATGAGGTAATGTAACTGTGGGAGGAATGGAAGGAGGTACTAGAACAGTTCATAAGGAAAGGTGTAGGGTAAAAAACATACATAAACTTCTCAATTGTATGTATACTAATGCCAAAAGCCTGACTAATAAAACTGGGAAACTGGAATTAGTTATGTGTGAGGAGGACTATGACATATTCGTAATAACTGAGACATGGCTGGATGATAGCTATGACTGGGCAGTTAACATACAGAGTTACAGTCTGTTTAGAAAGAATCACAAAAAACAAAGAGGGGGAGGGGTCTGCCTTTATGTAAAGTCTTGTCTAAAGCCCACACTCAGGAAGATAAGTGAGGGTAATGAACATGTTGAGTTACTGTGGGTAGAAATACATGGAGGCAAAAACAATAATAAAAAACTAATAGGAGTTTATTATAAACCACCTAATATACCAGAGTCCACAGAAAATCTATTACTAAATGAAATAGATGAGGCAGCAAATCATAATAAGGTCGTTATTATGGGGGACTTCAACTACCCAGATATACACTGGGAAACTGAAACCTGTACATATCATAAAGGAAACAGGTTCTTGGCAATAACCCCAAAGACCTTTTCCAACTGGTTCAGGACCCGACTAGAGGGACACCCATACTGGACTTTGAACTAACCAATAGACCTGACAAATCAACAGATGTGCAGGTTGGGGGACACCTGGGTAATATGGACCATAAAATAATAACCTTCCAATTGTCACTCAAAAGAGTGTTTCTTCAGGGAGGAACAAAAATGCCAAACTTCAAAAAAGGCCATTGGCCTAGCTAACTGGGACAATGTCCTAAAAAATAAAAATACAGCCACAAAATGGTATATTTTTAAGGGCATACTAAATGCTAATTGTGAGAGGCACATACTTTATGGGAATAAAAGGGTGAGGCACAAGAAAAAACCCATGTGGATAAATAGAATTGTAAAGGAAGCATAAATGACAAAAAGAAAGCATATAAATCACTAAAACAAGAGGGTAGCGAGGAAGCACTAAAAAACTATAAGGAAAAAATAGAATATGTAAAAGACAAAAAAAAAGCTGCCAAACTAGAGACAGAGAGATTCATTACCAAAGAGAGCAAAACTAACACTAAAATGTTCTTCAATTATATAAATGGTAAAAAGCATAAATCTGAAGGTGTCGGCTCTTTACAGAGTGATGAGGGGGGAGTTGCAGAGAGCGATGAGGAGAAAGCAAAGCTATTAAAAAAAAAAAATTCTCCACTGTATTCACTGAAGAAAATAAACTGTCAGATGAAATGCAGAATGTAAAAGTCAATTCCTCATTAAATTGGCGCATAGCAAATGCGGTGCCAATTAGTGTTGAGCATGAATATTCGAAAAGCTAATTTTTATCTCGAATATCGCCACTTCGAGACTTTTAAATATTTTGAATATAGTGCTATATATTCGTTATATCGAATATTCGTCATTTTTACCATCTGAAAACATGACTCCTCCTTGCTTGTGGGCCAATGAGTCATTGGCCCACAAGCAACTTAAGCAGGGAGGAATCATGACTTCAGATGGAAAAAAATGACGACTATTCTAAAAAAAAGAATATATATACCACTATATTCAATATAGTGCTATATATTCGTTTTTTTAGATTCAGATTGAAAAAAATTACGACTATTCTAAATACGAATATATAGCACTATGTTGAATATATTGCTATATATTCATGGAAAGAAGAAAAATACATAGTTTGTGACGGCTCACCTAGTAGCTAACGTGGAATGGGTGCTCCAGCCAGTATAGACACACCCTGTCTATGGAGTAGATAATAGTATAAAGTAATGGATTGGTTGTGCACACCTCACATGGAATATCGCATATATATCGGATCTTGTTTGGATAAGTACTCAATATTTATTGTACATAAGTTAAAAAAGTTTATATAGATACACTTGATAGCTTAACAAAGTGTCGACAGAATATCTTTTTATTTAATTAAATATGATAACAATTTTATCCTAACGTGATGTTTAATGTGATCTGTAAAATATCTATATAAATATCAAAATGCACAAATGTTATGTAACAAGATGCACAAATGATATATATAAAATATTTTAGGTGAGTGTATGTGATTCACACTATCATTTCAGAAAATGTGTTATAAAAATCAAAAAAGTCGAAAATGTAGCAAAAATCGAATCGTGACCTATAAGCAAAGTATCCAACGTGAAATTCCACTCATTAAAATATGCAATAAATATAGTAAATAGTGAGAAGAGCTACAAAGTGCATATGTAATAGAAAAGGCACAATGGAAGTATATTTCTATAATGAGCAGTGCCCAGAGAATCTACAGTTAGACACACTATGCCACAATGGGCAATAACATTCGATCCTGCAATATTGGAATCTTCAAGAAGGAACCATATATTCAAAAAAGTTCTCAAATTCGGTCACCACAATAGTCAAATGTAGAGACCAATAGTCCACCGTTTTGAGGCAATGTGTCACCTGAGGTGAACAATACTATATTGGACATTGTTGTACCCAGCAGTATTGTAATTTTGATCCAGCAGTGCTGTTGTTGAGAAATAGTTCCTTCAGAGAAACAGCACTAATCAAAAAGCACTGAAAAAAAAAGAGTTAACTCATTCAGCTTTGTTAAAGCTTCAATATATTGCGGTTAATTGCTTCTAAATCGATTGCTGTATATCTTCCTTTTGGATATTTTGCAATTATGCCGTACTCCTTAAATGTAGATGCCGTTCTACGGTCTCATGATCTCAGTCAAATAGACAGGCCACTTAGTTCATCTAGAGGTTAATATATTATATCTGCTACTCACGATTAGTTGGCCCTGATTGTAGATTGTAGTATAGGCGGCTTGGTACTTCCACTCTGTAACTGCAAGCTAATATTTGTTTGTCTCTGTGTCTGCGGCGTCCCTTGTGCTCACAGAGATGGCAGTGTTTGAGTCTTTCAGAGTGTGGGATAGCTGCAAAGTCCGAAGGTGTCGGTTCGTTTCACACAGCTGTAAGTAGCAGAGAGTGATGCATCAAATGAATACTTGGAGCGCTCCAAGATCTTGGGGATCCTGTATCAATATAGCATTAGGCTGGGGGTCCTCTTTACACCAGATGTACGTTTTAGAGATCTCTGTCTCCTTCCTCAGTGGTTAGGAGTCCCCCAGATCTGGTACAACTTTTATAGTCTTGTTGAATCAGGATTTCAAGTGGGCTGTAAAACCCGTTGTGGACTAATGCTTCCACTATAGATAGCATGGCTATAGATGTAGTTCATACAGCATATTGCGGTTTTGTTGCAATTTTCCTTTATAGATAATACTGTTCAATGTTGCAATAATTAATCCTAATTGTATAGGGATACTAAAAATAGAATCATTATATCTATAAAACATATATAATATTTTTATAAAAAGTGCACATAAAAAATATATTATATAATTTCCATAAGTTATTAACCCTTAGTATGTTGGCCAACATATATTTACAAGAGAAAATAGATTATGTATAAATATTGTATACGGTTTAAATCATTTATGGTCACTCATATTTTCAAGCGGTGGTCTTGTTTAAGCTGATCTCACTTTGTTGATATTTTGGCAGAAGCAATGGATGTGGACACTAAGTGTAGAAGGGAGATGGCAGTGCTGGTAAAACAACCCGACTGCCATTTCTCGTCAGCAAAAAGCATACCACATAAAAAATTCAATTCATAAAATCCTAAATTTTTGAGGTCTGCATTAAGTCCATTGGGGAGGAGGGTGCCCAGTTCATAAATTATTTTAGATTCAAGTCTAGACATTCTGAAGATGTGGTTGCCTCCTCTCTAATGTATAGGGACCTTTTCAAGTGCCATAAATACTGAACCTGCAGGATTCTGGCAGGACTATGCAATTCATCTGATCACTCTTCATAACATTCTGGAGTATATGCAAATTGCTATTATAAAAACTTAAGCAGCAACTTTTCCAATTTCCAATATTTATGTAGTTCTCAAAACTTTTGGCCAAGACTGTACATTATAGGACGGGAAGATAGTGCAGATAGAGACCTGGGATGAGGTAATGTAACTGTGGGAGGAATGGAAGGAGGTACTAGAACAGTTCATAAGGAAAGGTGTAGGGTAAAAAACATACATAAACTTCTCAATTGTATGTATACTAATGCCAAAAGCCTGACTAATAAAACTGGGAAACTGGAATTAGTTATGTGTGAGGAGGACTATGACATATTCGTAATAACTGAGACATGGCTGGATGATAGCTATGACTGGGCAGTTAACATACAGAGTTACAGTCTGTTTAGAAAGAATCACAAAAAACAAAGAGGGGGAGGGGTCTGCCTTTATGTAAAGTCTTGTCTAAAGCCCACACTCAGGAAGATAAGTGAGGGTAATGAACATGTTGAGTTACTGTGGGTAGAAATACATGGAGGCAAAAACAATAATAAAAAACTAATAGGAGTTTATTATAAACCACCTAATATACCAGAGTCCACAGAAAATCTATTACTAAATGAAATAGATGAGGCAGCAAATCATAATAAGGTCGTTATTATGGGGGACTTCAACTACCCAGATATACACTGGGAAACTGAAACCTGTACATATCATAAAGGAAACAGGTTCTTGGCAATAACCCCAAAGACCTTTTCCAACTGGTTCAGGACCCGACTAGAGGGACACCCATACTGGACTTTGAACTAACCAATAGACCTGACAAATCAACAGATGTGCAGGTTGGGGGACACCTGGGTAATATGGACCATAAAATAATAACCTTCCAATTGTCACTCAAAAGAGTGTTTCTTCAGGGAGGAACAAAAATGCCAAACTTCAAAAAAGGCCATTGGCCTAGCTAACTGGGACAATGTCCTAAAAAATAAAAATACAGCCACAAAATGGTATATTTTTAAGGGCATACTAAATGCTAATTGTGAGAGGCACATACTTTATGGGAATAAAAGGGTGAGGCACAAGAAAAAACCCATGTGGATAAATAGAATTGTAAAGGAAGCATAAATGACAAAAAGAAAGCATATAAATCACTAAAACAAGAGGGTAGCGAGGAAGCACTAAAAAACTATAAGGAAAAAAATAGAATATGTAAAAGACAAAAAAAAAGCTGCCAAACTAGAGACAGAGAGATTCATTACCAAAGAGAGCAAAACTAACACTAAAATGTTCTTCAATTATATAAATGGTAAAAAGCATAAATCTGAAGGTGTCGGCTCTTTACAGAGTGATGAGGGGGGAGTTGCAGAGAGCGATGAGGAGAAAGCAAAGCTATTAAAAAAAAAAAATTCTCCACTGTATTCACTGAAGAAAATAAACTGTCAGATGAAATGCAGAATGTAAAAGTCAATTCCTCATTAAATTGGCGCATAGCAAATGCGGTGCCAATTAGTGTTGAGCATGAATATTCGAAAAGCTAATTTTTATCTCGAATATCGCCACTTCGAGACTTTTAAATATTTTGAATATAGTGCTATATATTCGTTATATCGAATATTCGTCATTTTTACCATCTGAAAACATGACTCCTCCTTGCTTGTGGGCCAATGAGTCATTGGCCCACAAGCAACTTAAGCAGGGAGGAATCATGACTTCAGATGGAAAAAAATGACGACTATTCTAAAAAAAAGAATATATATACCACTATATTCAATATAGTGCTATATATTCGTTTTTTTAGATTCAGATTGAAAAAAATTACGACTATTCTAAAATACGAATATATAGCACTATGTTGAATATATTGCTATATATTCATGGAAAGAAGAAAAATACATAGTTTGTGACGGCTCACCTAGTAGCTAACGTGGAATGGGTGCTCCAGCCAATATAGACACACCCTGTCTATGGAGTAGATAATAGTATAAAGTAATGGATTGGTTGTGCACACCTCACATGGAATATCGCATATATATCGGATCTTGTTTGGATAAGTACTCAATATTTATTGTACATAAGTTAAAAAGTTTATATAGATACACTTGATAGCTTAACAAAGTGTCGACAGAATATCTTTTTATTTAATTAAATATGATAACAATTTTATCCTAACGTGATGTTTAATGTGATCTGTAAAATATCTATATAAATATCAAAATGCACAAATGTTATGTAACAAGATGCACAAATGATATATATAAAATATTTTAGGTGAGTGTATGTGATTCACACTATCATTTCAGAAAATGTGTTATAAAAATCAAAAAGTCGAAAATGTAGCAAAAATCGAATCGTGACCTATAAGCAAAGTATCCAACGTGAAATTCCACTCATTAAAATATGCAATAAATATAGTAAATAGTGAGAAGAGCTACAAAGTGCATATGTAATAGAAAAGGCACAATGGAAGTATATTTCTATAATGAGCAGTGCCCAGAGAATCTACAGTTAGACACACTATGCCACAATGGGCAATAACATTCGATCCTGCAATATTGGAATCTTCAAGAAGGAACCATATATTCAAAAAAGTTCTCAAATTCGGTCACCACAATAGTCAAATGTAGAGACCAATAGTCCACCGTTTTGAGGCAATGTGTCACCTGAGGTGAACAATACTATATTGGACATTGTTGTACCCAGCAGTATTGTAATTTTGATCCAGCAGTGCTGTTGTTGAGAAATAGTTCCTTCAGAGAAACAGCACTAATCAAAAAGCACTGAAAAAAAAAGAGTTAACTCATTCAGCTTTGTTAAAGCTTCAATATATTGCGGTTAATTGCTTCTAAATCGATTGCTGTATATCTTCCTTTTGGATATTTTGCAATTATGCCGTACTCCTTAAATGTAGATGCCGTTCTACGGTCTCATGATCTCAGTCAAATAGACAGGCCACTTAGTTCATCTAGAGGTTAATATATTATATCTGCTACTCACGATTAGTTGGCCCTGATTGTAGATTGTAGTATAGGCGGCTTGGTACTTCCACTCTGTAACTGCAAGCTAATATTTGTTTGTCTCTGTGTCTGCGGCGTCCCTTGTGCTCACAGAGATGGCAGTGTTTGAGTCTTTCAGAGTGTGGGATAGCTGCAAAGTCCGAAGGTGTCGGTTCGTTTCACACAGCTGTAAGTAGCAGAGAGTGATGCATCAAATGAATACTTGGAGCGCTCCAAGATCTTGGGGATCCTGTATCAATATAGCATTAGGCTGGGGGTCCTCTTTACACCAGATGTACGTTTTAGAGATCTCTGTCTCCTTCCTCAGTGGTTAGGAGTCCCCCAGATCTGGTACAACTTTTATAGTCTTGTTGAATCAGGATTTCAAGTGGGCTGTAAAACCCGTTGTGGACTAATGCTTCCACTATAGATAGCATGGCTATAGATGTAGTTCATACAGCATATTGCGGTTTTGTTGCAATTTTCCTTTATAGATAATACTGTTCAATGTTGCAATAATTAATCCTAATTGTATAGGGATACTAAAAATAGAATCATTATATCTATAAAACATATATAATATTTTTTATAAAAAGTGCACATAAAAAATATATTATATAATTTCCATAAGTTATTAACCCTTAGTATGTTGGCCAACATATATTTACAAGAGAAAATAGATTATGTATAAATATTGTATACGGTTTAAATCATTTATGGTCACTCATATTTTCAAGCGGTGGTCTTGTTTAAGCTGATCTCACTTTGTTGATATTTTGGCAGAAGCAATGGATGTGGACACTAAGTGTAGAAGGGAGATGGCAGTGCTGGTAAAACAACCCGACTGCCATTTCTCGTCAGCAAAAAGCATACCACATAAAAAATTCAATTCATAAAAATCCTAAATTTTTGAGGTCTGCATTAAGTCCATTGGGGAGGAGGGTGCCCAGTTCATAAATTATTTTAGATTCAAGTCTAGACATTCTGAAGATGTGGTTGCCTCCTCTCTAATGTATAGGGACCTTTTCAAGTGCCATAAATACTGAACCTGCAGGATTCTGGTTGTGATGTGTTTTATAAGGTTTAGACAAAGAATGGGTCTCGTACCCTTTTCTTATATTGTTTATATGTTCATCAATATGTCTTTTAAGAGGTCTTTTGGTCCTCCCCACGTATTGTAATTTGCACAGACATTGGAACATATAGATTACACTACTAGTGTCACATGTCATAAAGTCCTTGCTTAATTTTTGAAAATTTGGTCAATCTACACCCTACACATCTGCCGCACTGGTGAAAGGCCGAGAGGCCCATCTAATTTGTTAAGGTGGGTGTCTTGGTAATGGTGGTATTTTTCATTTTCACTGTAGGGGCTACCAGTATATTTAGATTTGGAGCATTGGTAAATATAATATTTGGTGTAGGGGACATTAGTGGTCCTAATACTTTATCACTTTGTATAAAGTGCCAATGTTTTTGGACGATAGATCTTATTTTTTTTGTATTGGGGACTAAATGGTAATATTAGTCTAATAGTATTTTCCACACTATCTATTTGAGGTTCATTGGTTTTCACTCTTTCTTCAAAAAAAAGTTTGGCGATCCACCTGGCGAATTTTATCTATTGATTTTTCTAGTAGTGATAGTGGGTACTTTTTCTTCTGAAATTGATCCTTCATTTTCTCTGCTTCCATCTATCTCAAAGGTTTCCATGTGGGTACAGTTCCTCCTAACACGATATTAAAGGGATTAAAGACAAACACCAATCATACAATTTATCAAAAAATGAAATAACGGCCATCAAACAACTACAGCATGATAACAATATAGTCATAAGACCGGCAGACAAAGGAGGGGCGACAGTAATCCTGAAATATGAAAAATACAATAGAGAATGCCTGAGACAATTATCAGATATAAATACATACAAAAAAATAATATCTGACCCTACCCAAGAATACTATAAAAAACATATCCAACTATGCGAAAAAGGTAAACAATTAACTATTCTATCAGAACAGGAGGGTAATTACATTTAAAACACACAACAACATATTCCAGTTTTCTATTGTCTGCCTGAATTACATAAGGACATCATGAACCCGCCGGGGCGACCTATCTTCTCTGGAATAGGATCCATTACATCTAATTTGTCTGAATATATTGACAATATCCTCCAACCCACAGTGAAAAAAATTCACTCATACATCAAAGACACTACTCACGTGATTCAAATTTTAGAAAATATCAGCTATGATCCCAACTGGATCATTGGAACATTAGATGTACAATCATTATATACCAGTATAGAAAATCAATCCGGGATCCAGTCAATGGGGACACAGCTGAGAAAAGAAGGTCATACACCAAATGAACAAATAGAGTATGTAATGGAATGTGTAGCATTCATACTCAACCATAACTATTTTTATTATGAGTCAGATTTTTTTCTGCAGACTCGCGGGCCCGCCATGGGCACCAGGTTCGCCCCCAGTTATGCTAATCTTTTTATGTACTAATGGGAGGACGAAACTATTCAGCCAAGACTGGGGTCGGACTTGGTGCTCTGGCGTAGATACATCGACGATGTGATCTTTATATGGAAAAACGACAAAACCACCCTTAACACTTTTTTGAATGAACTTAATAACAATCAATATAAATTTTGGCTGATAATAATAAATTGAATTGCAAAACTTATCAGAAAGAGGTTTCTAAAAATAACTATATACGTTTTGACAGTTGCCACTTACCACAATGGCTATTAAATATCCCTCAGGGACAGTTCAGACGTATTAGGAGGAACTGTACCCACATGGAAACCTTTGAGATGGAAGCAGAGAAAATGAAGGATCAATTTCAGAAGAAAAAGTATCCACTATCACTACTAGAAAAATCAATAGATAAAATTCGCCAGGTGGATCGCCAAACTTTTTTTGAAGAAAGAGTGAAAACCAATGAACCTCAAATAGATAGTGTGGAAAATACTATTAGACTAATATTACCATTTAGTCCCCAATATAAAAAAATAAGATCTATCGTCCAAAAACATTGGCACTTTATACAAAGTGATAAAGTATTAGGACCACTAATGTCCCCTACACCAAATATTATATTTACCAAGGCTCCAAATCTAAATATACTGGTAGCCCCTACAGTGAAAATGAAAAATACCACCATTACCAAGGTACCCACCTTGACAAGTTAGATGGGCCTCTCGGCCTTTCACCGGTGCGGCAGATGTGTAGGGTGTAGATTGACCAAATTTTCAAAAGTTACTCACTCCATCACATTTTCCGCGAATAGTCACATGCATAAAATCAAGGACTTTATGACATGTGACACTAGTAGTGTAATCTATATGTTCCAATGTCCGTGCAAATTACAATACGTGAGGAGGACCAAAAGACCTCTTAAAAGACGTAAATACATCGATGATGTGATCTTTATATGGAAAAACGACAAAACCACCCTTAACACTTTTTTGAATGAACTTAATAACAATCAATATAACTTACAATTTACAGCAACTACCAGCCAAACTTCTGTAATGTTTTTAGACATAGAAATTTTGGCCGATAATAATAAATTGAATTGCAAAACTTATCAGAAAGAGGTTTCTAAAAATAACTATATACGTTTTGACAGGACCCCCAGCCTAATGCTATATTGATACAGGATCCCCAAGATCTTGGAGCGCTCCAAGTATTCATTTGATGCATCACTCTCTGCTACTTACAGCTGTGTGAAACGAACCGACACCTTCGGACTTTGCAGCTATCCCACACTCTGAAAGACTCAAACACTGCCATCTCTGTGAGCACAAGGGACGCCGCTGACACAGAGACAAACAAATATTAGCTTGCAGTTACAGAGTGGAAGTACGAAGCCGCCTATACTACAATCTACAATCAGGGCCAACTAATCGTGAGTAGCAGATATAATATATTAACCTCTAGATGAACTAAGTGGCCTGTCTATTTGACTGAGATCATGAGACCGTAGAACGGCATCTACATTTAAGGAGTACGGCATAGCGATATAATTGCAAAATATCCGAAAGGAAGATATACAGCAATCGATTTAGAAGCAATTAACCGCAATATATTGAAGCTTTAACAAAGCTGGATAAGTCGGCTGAATGAATTAACTTTTTTTTTTTTCAGTGCTTTTTGATTAGTGCTGTTTCTCTGAAGGAACTCTTTCTCAACAATAGCACTGCTGGATCAAAATTACAATACTGCTGGGTACAACAATGTCCAATATAGTATAGTTCACCTCAGGTGACACATTGCCGCAAAACGGTGGTCTCTCCATTTGACTATTGTGGTGACCGAATTTGAGAACTTTTTTGAATATATGGTTCCTTCTTGAAGATTCCAATATTGCTGGATCGAATGTTATTGCCCATTGTGGCGTAGTGTGTCTAACTGTAGATTCTCTGGGTACTGCTCATTATAGAAATATACTTCCATTGTGCCTTTTCTATTACATATGCACTTTGTAGCTCTTCTCACTATTTATTATATTTATTGCATATTTTAATGAGTGTAATTTCACGCTGGAATTTTTTTATCATATTTAATTAAATAAAAAGATATTCTGTCGACACATTGTTAAGCTATCAAGTGTATCTATATAAACTTTTTTAACTTATGTACAATAAATATTGAGTACTTATCCAAACAAGATCCGATATATATGCGATATTCCATATGAGGTGTGCACAACCAATCCATTACTTTAGTGCTATATATTAGTTTTTTACAATATTCGGCAATGAAAATTCTACAAAATATTAGCGAAATATCACAAATTTGAATATGACCACTGCCGCTCATCACTAGTGCCAATATTCAAAAAGGTCCAAAAACAGAGCCTGGAAAAAATAGTCCGGTAAGATTAACATCTGTAGTGGGTAAACTGTTTGAAGATTTTCTAAGAGATGCTAAATTGGAGTACCTCAATGAAAAGAACGCTATATCAGCATGGCTTCATGAGGGATTGGTCATGTCAAACGAATTTAATCAGTTTCTATGAGGAGGTACTAGACTTGACAGCGGTGAATCAAAGGATGTTGCATATTTGGACTTCTCCAAAGCATTTGATACTGTGCCATATAAAAAGTTAGTACAGATGGAGCAGGGTTAGCACTCCAGCTCTTAACTCAAATTTCTTAACTCATCGAGTTATCTTGAGACAAAAGCCATTGAAAAGCAATTAAAGGTGTTTGCTTAGATTAGATAACACATCTCAGAAATCTCAGAAAACAGGAGTGTTAACTGTACTCCATCCTATATAAAATGAGAAGGCTCGGACTGGGAGGGACTGTATGTGGGTAAGTAATTGGCACAGTGATAGAAAAAGAGGGTGGTTATTAATGGTACACACTCAGATTGGGTCACTGTCACTAGTGGGGTACCTCGGGGGTCAGTATTGGGCCCTATTCTCTTCAATATATTTATTAAAGATCTTGTAGAAGGCTTGCATAGTAAAATACCTTTTTTTTGCCAATGACACTAAACTGTGTACAGTAATTAACACAGAAGTGGACAATATACTGCTACAGAGGGATCTGGATAGATTGGAGGCTTGGGGAGATAAGTGGCAGATGAGGTTTAACACTGACAAATGTAAAGTTATGCACATGGGAAGGTAAAATACATTTCACAAGTACATTCTAAATGGTAAAACACTGGGTAACTCTGACATGAAATAGGATTTAGGAATTTGAGTGGACAGCAAACTAACCTGCAAAAAACAGTGTCAGGCAGCTGCTGCCAAGGCCAATAAAATAATGGGTTTTATAAAAAGGGGCATAGATGCCCGTGATGATAACATAGTCCTGCCAATTTACAAATCACTAGTCAGACCACACATGGAGCACTGTGTACAGTTCTGGGCTCCTGTGAACAATGCAGACATAGCAGAGCTGGAGAGGCTAACTAAAGTAATAACTTTAATGGGTGGACTGTAGTACAAAGAGATTGTCAAAATGAGGGTTATTCACTTTATAAAAAAGACAACTAAGGGGAGATCTAATAACTATGTAAAAATATATCAGGGGTCAGTACAGAGATCTCTCCCATCATCTGTTTATACCCAGGGCTGTAACTGTGATGTGAGGACATCCTCTGCGTCTGAAGGAAAGAAAGTTTGCACACAAACATAGAAGAGGATTCTTTACGGTAAGAGCGGTGAGACTATGGAATTCTCTGCCTGAGGAGGTTGTGATGGTGAATTCACTAAAAGAGTTCAAGAGGGGCCTGGATATATTTCTGGAGTGTAATAATATTACATCTTATAGTTATTAGAGATGGGAGAGTAATTCTGATTGCCTGATTTGAGTCGGAAAGTATTTTTATCCCCTAAAGTGAGGAAAATTGGCTTCTTCGTCACAGGGTTTTATTTTTTCTTGCCTTCCTCTGAATCAACCTGCAGGATAACAGGCTGAACTGGATGGACAGATTTTTTCAGCCTTATAAAATACAGTTATGTTACTATGTTACTATTTTACAATCATTGGAAAAAAGGACCAAGAGATAAAGGTTATGGAAAATGATCTTAAGTAAAGACAATAAATGGATTGAAAAACAAAGTAGTAGACCTGGAAAATGAGTCCAGGAGAAATAATGTCAAACTGTCCATACACATTAGTGTTTGTCGGCCAACCCAGCCAAGAAAGGCAGGTTTGTGAGACATACTACTGTGTGTGGGGGAATATTTTGGCCCCATCCTTTTGTTCTTCCAGGAGATATGCTGCCTCCAGAGGCTTTCTCTTGTTTCCCCACAGAATACACCAGGTATCAGCAACCTCCGGCAATCCAGCTGTTGTGAAACTACAACTCCCAGCATGCTCCATTCAGTTCTATGGGAGTTACAAGAACAGTCAAGCAAGTGTGCATGCAGGGAGTTGTAGTTTCACAGCAGTTAGAGGGCCAAAGGTTGCTGACCCCTGGAATACACAGATACGTTCAGCCCAGCCGAATATGTATCTGTATTGAGATGTCGGGAGGGAGTTGGGAGAGATAGCTTTCAACTGAATGACCGACCGTTCAGCCGCCAGCTATTGAATGTGTATGGGTAGCTTTATACCGTTGGGGGCCCAGAGTCCATTTAAAAAAAAGAAAGAAAAAAAAAGTTCTGACACTTACAAAAAATAAAATCCTGGCAAAGTTATTAGACTTTAAGGATAAAGTTACTTTATGACGGCTTATAGAAAGTCTCAGCCATTGTTTCTAGACAGACATAAAATCTTTATCTGTTCTGATTACTCTGTAAACACTAACATAAAAAGGAGGGTGTGGAAACTTCTGCTGCTGAAGAATTTTTGGATAAAGAGTGAGATCTGAGACTGTAATGAATGTTCCTCTGCATGGGGGAAGAAAGTAAAAAGTGGATCATTGGGTAAGGGGTTGGGGTTTTGGGGGGTGCACATAAAGATATAAGGATTGTCCCCTTTTTTTAGGGTATGCAGCAGAATAATACATTTCAGGAAAGTGAATTAAGACATAAAGCATCTGAGTAGGAAGATATAGTAGAGTCTAATAATGGATGTAGTTTTGGAGCGCAAAAAAGGAAAAGGAAGGAAGAAAAGGCCCAAGGCCTAAAGGGGTTCTGTCATGCACCGAAAAATAACTGTGATGTAAGGGATTATGTGTGGCTTTATGGAATCCTGCTCACATTTTAGCTTCTCCACTGAGCCATTGTCTCATAATTTGCAAGAAGAAATTCAGGGAATGAAAATAAATAAAAAGGAGGTTAAGCTCTAATTTTACTTTATGCAAATTATCTACTCATATTCTTGCAAAATCCAAAACATTCATTAGGTATAGTTTTAGGGATACTGGAAGACTTTGGTTTAAGTTCACGATACCAAATTACTAGGGGAGAAGGCAGATTTTTTTATTTATTTTTTTGAGATCTCAGATAATGGGTTAATGTTTGGGGAGTAAAAACTGGCTGGAAGACAGTCTGGGTATTGTTCTCACATACAAAACAGGTGGCATCATACCATTGGGAAAGCGAGCCTATTAAGAAGCTTTGGCATGGTATTATAAATTTTTTAGATATTTTGATCAAATGATAGTAACATTGGTTGAATGGCTTTATTTCACTACACAGAACAGAAGGTACCAAACATGAAAGAATCATTGATTCATACTGTTTTATTGTCAGGGATGACGAAGGAACCTGTAGGTTCTGAAACGCGTTGGTTGGAAATTTGTCCTTTGGAGGCACCCAGAGCGAAGTTGTGACGTCACACGAAGACGCTCCTGAATTCATCCCTGCAGGCTCCTCCACGTGTGCGCTAGCTACCGGCCGGGGCAGCGTGCTAGGTGAGAGTTAGAGCAAGAAGTGTCTCATCAGATCTATACAGCGCTTCCTGGAACAACGGGATCACACCACATCACGGAACGACTATTCAGATAACAGGTAGAGATCTTGTAATTAGCGTCCTGTACATATACATGTAATAATCCTCAGCCTCCCCTACCCTCTCTGTATGCCAGCGCCGGTATTATATACATATACAGTACAGACCAAAAGTTTGGACACACCTTCTCATTCAAAGAGTTTTCTTTATTCTCATGACTATGAAAATTGTAGTATCACACTGAAGGCATCAAAACTATGAATTAACACATGTGGAATTATATACATAACAAAAAAATTTGAAACAACTGAAAATATGTCATATTCTAGGTTCTTCAAAGAAGCAACCTTTTGCTTTGATTACTGCTTTGCACACTCTTGGCATTCTCTTGATGAGCTTCAAGAGGTAGTCACCTGAAATGGTCTTCCAACAGTCTTGAAGGAGTTCCCAGAGATGCTTAGCACTTGGCCCTTTTGCCTTCACTCTGCGGTTCAGCTCTACCCAAACCATCTCGATTGGGTTCAGGTCCGGTGACTGTGGAGGCCAGGTCATCTGGCGCTGCACCCCATCACTCTTCTTCATGGTCAAATAGCTCTTACACAGCCTGGAGGTGTGTTTGGGGTCATTGTCTTGTTGAAAAATAAATTATGGTCCAACTAAACGCAAACCGGATGGAATAGCATGCCACTGCAAGATGCTGTGGTAGCCATGCTGGCTCAGTATGCCTTCGATTTTGAATAAATCCCCAACAGTGTCACCAGCAAAGCACCCCCACACCATCACACCTCCTCCTCCTCCATGTTTCACGGTGGGAACCAGGCATGTAGAGTCCATCCGTTCACCTTTTCTGTGTCGCACAAAGACACGGTGGTTGGAACCAAAGATCTAAAATTTGAACTCATCAGACCAAAGCACAGATTTCCACTGGTCTAATGTCCATTCCTTGTGTTCTTTAGCCCAAACAAGTCTCTTCTGCTTGTTTCCTGTCCTTAGCAGTGGTTTCCTAGTAGATATTCTACCATGAAGGCATGATTCACACAGTCTCCTCTTAACAGTTGTTCTAGAGATGTGTCTGCTGCTAGAACTCTGTGTGGCATTGACCTGGTCTCTAATCTGAGCTGCTGTTAACCTGCGATTTCTGAGGCTGGTGACTCGGATGAACTTATCCTCCGCAGCAGAGGTGACTCTTGGTCTTCCTTTCTTGGGTCAGTCCGCATGTGAGCCAGTTTCTTTGTAGAGCTTGATGGTTTTTGTGACTGCACTTGGGGACACTTTCAAAGTTTTCCCATTTTTTTGGACTGACTGACCTTCATTTCTTAAAGTAATGATGGCCATTCGTTTTTCTTTACTTAGCTGCTTTTTTCTTGCCATAATACAAATTCTAACAGTCTATTCAGTAGGACTATCAGCTGTGTATCCACCTGACTTCTCCACAACGCAACTGATGGTCCCAACCCTATTTATAAGGCAAGAAATCCCACTTATTAAACCTGACAGGGCAAACCTGTGAAGTGAAAACCATTTCAGGTGACTACCTCTTGAAGCTCATCAAGAGAATGCTAAAGCAGTAATCAAAGCAAAAGGTGGCTACTTTGAAGAACTTAGAATATGACATATTTTCAGTTGTTTCACACTTTTTTGTTATGTATATAATTCCACATGTGTTAATTCATAGTTTTGATGCCTTCAGTGTGAATCTACAATTTTCATAGTCATGAAAATAAAGAAAACTCTTTGAATGAGAAGGTGTGTCCAAACTTTTGGTCTGTACTGTATATACAGACGTGGACAAAATTGTTGGTACCCTTTGGTCAATGAAAGAAAAAGTCACAATGGTCACAGAAATAACTTTAATCTGACAAAAGTAATAATAATTAAAATTCTATAAATGTTAACCAATGAAAGTCAGACATTGTTTTTCAACCATGCTTCAACAGAATTATGTAAAAAAATAAACTCATGAAACAGGCATGGACAAAAATGATGGTACCCCTAACTTAATATTTTGTTGCGCAACCTTTTGAGGCAATCACTGCAATCAAACGCTTCCTGTAACTGTCAATGAGACATCTGCACCTCTCAGCAGGTATTTTGGCCCACTCCTCATGAGCAAACTGCTCCAGTTGTGTCCGGTTTGAAGGGTGCCTTTTCCAGACTGCATGTTTCAGCTCCTTCCAAAGATGCTCAATAGGATTGAGGTCAGGGCTCATAGAAGGCCACTTTAGAATAGTCCAATTTTTTCCTCTTAGCCATTCTTGGGTGTTTTTAGCGGTGTGTTTTGGGTCATTGTCCTGTTGCAAGACCCATGACCTGCGACTGAGACCAAGCTTTCTGACACTGGCTAGTACATTTCTCTCTAGAATTCCTTGATAGTCTTGAGATTTCATTGTACCCTGCACAGATTCAAGACACCCTGTGCCAGACGCAGCAAAGCAGCCCCAGAACATAACAGAGCCTCCTCCATGTTTCACAGTAGGGACAGTGTTCTTTTCTTGATATGCTTCATTTTTTCGTCTGTGAACATACAGCTGATGTGCCTTGGCAAAAACTTCGATTTTTGTCTCATCTGTCCACAGGACATTCTCCCAGAAGCTTTGTGGCTTGTCAACATGTAGTTTGGCATATTCCAGTCTTGCTTTTTTATGATTCGTTTTCAACAATGGTGTCCTCCTTGGTCGTCTCCCATGTAGTCCACTTTGGCTCAAACAACGACGGATGGTGCGATCTGACACTGATGTTCCTTGAGCATGAAGTTCACCTTGAATCTCTTTAGAAGTCTTTCTAGGCTCTTTTGTTACCATTCGGATTATCCGTCTCTTAGATTTGTCATCAATTTTCCTCCTGCGGCCACGTCCAGGGAGGTTGGCTACAGTCCCATGGATCTTAAACTTATGAATAATATGTGCAACTGTACTCACAGGAACATCTAGTTGCTTGGAGATGGTCTTATAGCCTTTACCTTTAACATGCTTGTCTATAATTTTCTTTCTGATCTCTTGAGACAGCTCTTTCCTTTGCTTCCTCTGGTCCATGTCGAGTGTGGTACACACCATATCACCAAACAACACAGTGATTACCTGGAGCCATATATATAGGCCCAATGGCTGATTACAAGGTTGTAGACACCTGTGATGCTAATTAGTGGACACACCTTGAATTAACATGTCCCTTTGGTCACATTATGTTCTGTGTTTTCTAGGGGTACCATCATTTTTGTCCATGCCTGTTTCATGAGTTTATTTTTTTACATAATTCTGTTGAAGCATGGTTGAAAAACAATGTCTGACTTTCATTGGTTAACATTTATAGAATTTTAATTTATTATTACTTTTGTCAGATTAAAGTTATTTCTGTGACCATTGTGACTTTTTCTTTCATTGACCAAAGGGTACCAACAATTTTGTCCACGTCTGTATATAGCTATTAGCCACCTATTAAAGGTGAGAACAGGTTGGACACTCACCCCAATACTAGGCAGCGGCAAGCAAGGTGATAACATCAGCCTCAGAGATATATCTAACGACAGCGCAAGTGTCTCTGTTCATCATAAACTTAATTATATATTATGTACTTGTTTCAGAAAAGAGGCTCATAATCAAGTGATGGTTGAAGAGGCATTAGTTCATATTATGAGATTAGAACTGGGAGAATACACCAAAAATGTGAAGAATAAGTGTTTTTGGGAATATACCAGATTTAAAGAAAAGTTAGCCCAGTGCTCCATGCCTGCACTCCTGTTCTACATGCGGACATGGGCACAGGGCTCTCTCACTCCCTCCTGCTGCTGCGCCATGCCAACAAGCACAGGCAGCAGGTAGCTAAACTGTTGTATCTGCTCTCCGTGCTCAGGGCTGGAGTTAGGGGGGGAAAACGGAGCAATTGCCCCGGGCCCCCATCGTCTAAAGGGCCCGGGGCAAAGTGCTGCACTTTAAATTGTACATATAAGAGAAATCATTACGGTAATGCTGACAGCTCCAGACACCAGCAGCACTCTTCTACTGGAGCTGTAGGACCTGCGATGATGTCACATGCAGGAGGCGGAGCTCAGCAGAGAAGAGGGGATGAAAGACCTGTGATGACTTCACCATCATATGACCAGAACAGTAAAGTAAATGAAGTAAAGTAAAGTAATGAAGAAGAAGAGCAGTGATTCCTGGGAAGAAGTCAAGAAGGATGGATTCAATGTAAATGCCAGGGAAATGCTGGGAGTTGTAGTCCTCTCCTTTTATACCACCTGTTATGTAATAGTAGAGTACATTACAAGATGAGGTATGAGGGGAGGTCTACAATTCCCAGCATGTCCAGCTTGTTATGTAATATCAGGGTACATTACAAGAGGAGGTATAATAGGAGAGGACTACAACTCTCAGCATGTCTAGGTCATTATTTTGTAATATCAGGGTACATTACAACACCCTGTATATGTTGGGAGTTGTAGTCCTCTCCTCTTATACCTCCTCTTATAATGTGCTCTGATATTACATAACAAGCTGGACATGCTGGGAGTTGTAGACCTCTCCTCATACCCCATCCTGTAATGTACTCTGTTATTACATAACAGGAGGTATAAATAATAATGGCTTAAACATGCTGGGAGTTATAGTCCTGTTCTGTTATACCTCCTGCGGTAATGTGCTCTGAATTAGGGCCGGGACGATGGATGAGCAAGGGTAGTCATCCACCTAGGACACCACTTCGCTACCCATAAATTGGGGCGCTCTCATAGCTGGCCACTAGGCCTCAAGCCTGTGAGGCATTAGAGCAGCACAAGAAGCTGCAATGACATCACTGCAACCTCCTGCAATGGGTCTCACAAGATGACGTGGTCATGTGAGACCCAGAGCAGGAGTGGTGATGTCATTGGGACCGCATACATCAGGACGCAGCAACACAAGCCACAGATAAAACTGTGGTCTGCATCACAGACATTGGCGGGGGGAATGGGAGGGAGTCTTTTTTTAAAAATATATTAAATGTCGACACTGCTGGGGCGCCAAGGAAGGAAGGAGATCATTATATATACTTGGCACTACTGGGGAGGAATGGAGTAGCATTATATAGTGGCACTACGGGGGGCATTATATATTGGAACTAGTAAGGGGCACTACAGGGGGACATTAGAGCCACTGGGAGCATTATGCTTATATTATTACTACTAGAGTACTCTAGGGGCGTTTTTATTATTTGACGCAATATGAGGGCATTGCTACTAATGGGGGCTATCTTGGGGAGTATTATCACAATTGGGGGCACTATTACTTATAAGGGCAGTCTGCAGTCTGGGTGTATAGTATAGTGTTTGTGGACATGGGGGGAGCTAATCAGGCACAGTAATAGGGTTAGCTTCAAGAGGTTCTCTGGGTTTTTTCATATTGATGACCTATCCTCAGGATAGCAGAAAGAAAAGAGGTTACAGCAGCATCTCCGGTGTATCCTTTATTAAAGCCTTGAGTGCGTACAAAAAGCAAAAATGCTTTTTGTACGCACTCAAGGATTCAATAAAGGATACACCAGAGATGCTGCTGTAACCTGTTTTCTTTCTGCTGCTTGGTGGACATCTACGGATCTGCGGTCCTGTTGTGGCTGATGCAATGCGGTATTGGTCAGTGATGTCCTGTTGGTGCAGCTCTACATTTTTGCCTATCCTCAGGATAGGTCATCAATATCAGATCGTCGGGGGTCCGACACTTGGCATCTCTGACGATCAGCTGCATGAAGAGATGGCGCACTGTGCACATGTGCCATCTCCCTTCTCTCTTCCCGCCCTTCTGCTGTATGTCTATGGGACAGCAGCAGTGAACAGCTTGCGCTGTCTCCTCAAACAGCTGATCGGCAGGGGTGCAGGGTGTCAGACGTTGGACTGTTTTTTTAGCACATTATTACAAGATTTGGGGCCCTGCTTTTGATTTTAGCCTGTGCCACATTTTGTCTAAAACCGACTCTGTCCATGCTGGACATAGTAGAGCTGGAGAGGCTAACTAAAGTAATACTGGAATGGGTGGACTACAGTACCCAAAGAGATTATCAAAATTAGGGTTATTCACTTTATAAAAAAGACAACTAAGGGGCAATCTAATAACTATGTATAAATATATCAGGGGTCAATATGGAGATCTCTCCCATCATCTATTTATCCCCAGGACTGTGACGAGGGGACATCCTCTGCATCTGAAGAAAAGAAGGTTTGTACACAGACATAGAAGAGGATTCTTTACGGTAAGAGCAGTGAGACTATGGAACTCTCTGCCTGAGGAGGTGGTGATGGTGAATTCACTAAAAGAGTTCAAGAGGGGCCTGTATATATTTCTGGAGTGTAATAATATTACATCCTATAGTTATTAGAGATGGGTTGTTGATCCAGGGAGAGTTATTCTGATTGCCTGTTTTGAGTCGGGAAGGATTTTCTCCCCCTAAAGTGAGGAAAATTGGCTTTTTCCTCACAGTTTTATTTTTTTTGCCTTCCTCTGAATCAACCTGCAGGATAACAGGCTGAACTGGATGGACAGATATCTTTTTTCAGCCTTATAAACTACAGTTATTTTACTATGTTACTATTTTAAAATCATTGGAAAAAAGGAGCAAAAGATAGAGGTTATGGAAAAAGATCTTAACCACCTCCGGACCGCCTAACGCACATGTGCGTTCCGGAGGTGGCAGCCCTGCGCACGACGACGCATATACGCGTCATCTCGCGAGGGCCGGGATTTCCTGTGAACGCGCGCACACAGGCGCGCGCGCTCACAGGAACGGAAGGTAAGCGAGTGGATCTCCAGCCTGCCAGCGGCGATCGCTCGCTGGCAGGCTGGAGATCCGAATTTTTTAACCCCTAACAGGTATATTAGACGCTGTTTTCATAACAGCGTCTAATATACCTCCTACCTGGTCCTCTGGTGGTCCCTTTTGTTAGGATCGACCACCAGAGGACTCAGGTAGCTCAGTACAGTCGCACCAAACACCACACTACACTACACCCCCCCCCTGTCACTTATTAACCCCTTATAAACCCCTGATCACCCATGATCACCCCATATAAACTCCCTGATCACCCCCCTGTCATTGATCACCGCCCTGTCATTGATCACCCCCCTGTCAGGCTCCGTTCAGACATCCGTATGATTTTTACAGATCCACGGATACATGGATCGGATCCGCAAAAAGCATACGGACGTCTGAATGGAGCCTTACAGGGGGGTGATCAATGACAGGCGGGTGATCACCCATATACACTCCCTGATCACCCCCTGTCATTGATCACCCCCCTGTCATTGATCACCCCCCTGTAAGGCTCCATTCAGACGTCCGCATGATTTTTACGGATCCATGGATACATGGATCGGATCCGCAAAACACATGCGGACGTCTGAATGGAGCCTTACAGGGGGTGATCAATGACAGGCGGGTGATCACCCATATACACTCCCTGATCACCCCCCTGTCATTGATAACCCCCCTGTAAGGCTCCATTCAGACGTCCGCATGTGTTTTGTGGATCCGATCCATGGATCCATGGATCCGTAAAAATCATGCGGACGTCTGAATGGAGCCTTACAGGGGGGTGATCAATGACAGGCGGGTGATCACCCATATACACTCCCTGATCACCCCCCTGTCATTGATCACCCCCCTGTCATTGATCACCCCCCTGTAAGGCTCCATTCAGACGTCCGCATGATTTTTACGGATCCATGGATACATGGATCGGATCCGCAAAACACATGCGGACGTCTGAATGGAGCCTTACAGGGGGTGATCAATGACAGGCGGGTGATCACCCATATACACTCCCTGATCACCCCCCTGTCATTGATAACCCCCCTGTAAGGCTCCTTTCAGACGTCCGCATGTGTTTTGTGGATCCTATCCATGGATCCGTAAAAATCATGCGGATGTCTGAATGGAGCCTTACAGGGGGGGTGATCAGTGACAGGGGGGTGATCACCCTGATCACCCCCTGTCATTGATAACCCCCCTGTAAGGCTCCATTCAGACGTCCGCCTGTGTTTTGTGGATCCGATCCATGTATCCATGGATCCGTAAAAAATCATGCGGATGTCTGAATGGAGCCTTACAGGGGGGGTTATCAGTGACAGGGGGGTGATCACCCTGATCAACCCCTGTCATTGATAACCCCCCTGTAAGGCTCCATTCAGACGTCCGCATGTGTTTTGTGGATCCGATCCATGTATCCATGGATCCGTAAAAAATCATGCGGATGTCTGAATGGAGCCTTACAGGGGGGGTGATCATTGACAGGGGGGTGATCACCCTGATCACCCCCTGTCATTGATAACCCCCCTGAAAGGCTCCATTCAGACGTCCGCATGTGTTTTGTGGATCAGATCCATGTATCCATGGATCCGTAAAAATCATGCGGACGTCTGAATGGAGCCTTACAGGGGGGTGATCAATGACAGGCGGGTGATCACCCATATACACTCCCTGATCACCCCCCTGTCATTGATCACCCCCCTGTCATTGATCACCCCCCTGTAAGGCTCCATTCAGACGTCCGCATGATTTTTACGGATCCATGGGTACATGGATCGGATCCGCAAAACACATGCGGACGTCTGAATGGAGCCTTACAGGGGGTGATCAATGACAGGCGGGTGATCACCCATATACACTCCCTGATCACCCCCCTGTCATTGATCACCCCCCTGTAAGGCTCCATTCAGACGTCCGCATGTGTTTTGTGGATCCTATCCATGGATCCGTAAAAATCATGCGGATGTCTGAATGGAGCCTTACAGGGGGGGTGATCAGTGACAGGGGGGTGATCACCCTGATCACCCCCTGTCATTGATAACCCCCCTGTAAGGCTCCATTCAGACGTCCGCATGTGTTTTGTGGATCCGATCCATGTATCCATGGATCCGTTTAAAATCATGCGGATGTCTGAATGGAGCCTTACAGGGGGGGTTATCAGTGACAGGGGGGTGATCACCCTGATCACCCCCTGTCATTGATAACCCCCCTGTAAGGCTCCATTCAGACGTCCGCATGTGTTTTGTGGATCCGATCCATGTATCCATGGATCCGTAAAAAATCATGCGGATGTCTGAATGGAGCCTTACAGGGGGGGTGATCATTGACAGGGGGTGATCACCCTGATCACCCCCTGTCATTGATAACCCCCCTGTAAGGCTCCATTCAGACGTCCGCATGTGTTTTGTGGATCCGATCCATGTATCCATGGATCCGTAAAAAATCATGCGGATGTCTGAATGGAGCCTTACAGGGGGGGTGATCAGTGACAGGGGGGTGATCACCCTGATCACCCTGATCACCCCCTGTCATTGATAACCCCCCTGTAAGGCTCCATTCAGACGTCCGCATGTGTTTTGTGGATCCGATCCATGTATCCATGGATCCGTAAAAAATCATGCGGATGTCTGAATGGAGCCTTACAGGGGGGGTGATCAGTGACAGGGGGGTGATCACCCTGATCACCCCCTGTCATTGATAACCCCCCCTGTAAGGCTCCATTCAGACGTCCGCATGTGTTTTGTGGATCCGATCCATGTATCCATGGATCCGTAAAAAATCATGCAGATGTCTGAATGGAGCCTTACAGGGGGGGTGATCAGTGACAGGGGGGTGATCACACTGATCACCCCCTGTCATTGATAACCCCCCTGTAAGGCTCCATTCAGACGTCCACATGTGTTTTGCGGATCCGATCCATGGATCCGTAAAAATTATACGGACGTCTGAATGGAGCCTTACAGGGGGGTGATCAATGACAGGGGGGTGATCAGGGAGTCTATATGGGTGATCACCCCCCTGTCATTGATCACCCCCCTGTCATTGATCACCCCCCTGTCATTGATCACACCCCTGTCATTGATCACCCCCCCCCCTGGTAAGGCTCCATTCAGACATTTTTTTTGGCACAAGTTAGCGGAAATTTTTTGTTTGTTTTTGTTTTAGTTTTTTCTTACAAAGTCTCATATTCTACTAACTTGTGTCAAAAAATAAAATCTCACATGAACTCACCATACCCCTCACGGAATCCAAATGCGTAAACATTTTTAGACATTTATATTCCAGACTTCTTCTCACGCTTTAGGGCCCCTAAAAAGCCAGGGCAGTATAAATATCCCACATGTGACCCCATTTCGAAAAGAAGACACCCCAAGGTATTCCGTGAGGGGCATATTGAGTCCATGAAAGATTGAAATTTTTGTCCTAAGTTAGCGGAAAGTGAGACTTTGTGAGAAAAAAACAAAAAAAAAAACAATATCCGCTAACTTATGCAAAAAAAAAAAAAGTTCTAGGAACTCGCCATGCCCCTCATTGAATACCTTGGGGTGTCTTCTTTCCAAAGTGGGGTCACATGTGGGGTATTTATACTGCCCTGGCTTTTTAGGGGCCCGAAAGTGTGAGAAGAAGTCTGGGATCCAAATGTCTAAAAATGCCCTCCTAAAAGGAATTTGGGCCCCTTTGCGCATCTAGGCTGCAAAAAAGTGTCACACATGTGGTATCGCCGTACTCAGGAGAAGCTGGGGAATGTGTTTTGGGGTGTCATCTTACATATACCCATGCTGGGTGAGAGAAATATCTTGATCAAATGCCAACTTTGTATAAAAAAAAATGGGAAAAGTTGTCTTTTGCCAAGATATTTCTCTCACCCAGCATGGGTATATGTAAACTGACCCCCCAAAACACATTGCCCAACTTCTCCTGAGTAAGGCGTCTCCTGTGTGACACTTTTTTGCAGCCAAGGTGGGCAAAGGGGCACATATTCCAAAGTGCACCTTTCGGATTTCGCAGGCCATTTTTTACACATTTTGATTGCAAGGTACTTCTTACACATTTGGGCCCCTAAATTGCCAGGGCAGTATAACTACGCCACAAGTGACCCCATTTTGGAAAGAAGACACCCCAAGGTATTCCGTGAGGGGCACGGCGAGTTCCTAGAATATTTTATTTTTTGTCACAAGTTAGCGGAAAATTATGATTTTTCTTTTTTTTTCTTTTTTCCTTACAAAGTCTCATATTCCACTAACTTGCGACAAAAAATAAAAAATTCTAGGAACTCGCCATGCCCCTCACGGAATACCTTGGGGTGTCTTCTTTCCAAAATGGGGTCACTTGTGGCGTAGTTATACTGCCCTGGCAATTTAGGGGCCCAAATGTGTGAGAAGAACTTTGCAATCAAAATGTGTAAAAAATGCCCTGCAAAATCCGAAAGGTGCACTTTGGAATATGTGCCCCTTTGCCTACCTTGGCAGCAAAAAAGTGTGACACATCTGGTATCGCCGTACTCAGGAGAAGTTGGGCAATGTGTTTTAGGGGGTCATTTTACATATACCCATGCTGGGTGAGAAAAATATCTTGGTCAAATGCCAACTTTGTATAAAAAAATTGGAAAAGTTGTCTTTTGCCAAGATATTTCTCTCACCCAGCATGGGTATATGTAAAATGACACCCCAAAACACATTCCCCAACTTCTCCTGAGTACGGCGATACCAGATGTGTGACACTTTTTTGATGCCAAGGTGGGCAAAGGGGCACATATTCCAAAGTGCACCTTTCGGATTTCACCGGTCATTTTTTACACATTTTGATTGCAAAGTACTTCTCACACATATGGGCCCCTAAATTGCCAGGGCAGTAAAACTACCCCACAAGTGACCCCATTTTGGAAAGAAGACACCCCAAGGTATTCCGTGAGGGGCATGGCGAGTTCCTAGAATTTTTTATATTTTTATATCATCATTTTCCGCTAACTTGTGACAAAAAATAAAAAATTCTAGGAACTCGCCATGCCCCTCACGGAATACCTTGGGGTGTCTTCTTTCCAAAATGGGGTCACTTGTGGCGTAGTTATACTGCCCTGGCAATTTAGGGGCCCAAATGTGTGAGAAGTACCTTGCAATCAAAATGTGTAAAAAATGGCCTGCAAAATCCAAAAGGTGCACTTTGGAATATGTGCCCCTTTGCCCACCTTAGCAGCAAAAAAGTGTGACACATCTGGTATCGCCGTACTCAGGAGAAGTTGGGGAATGTGTTTTGGGGTGTCATTTTACATATACCCATGCTGGATGAGAGAAATATCTTGGCAAAAGACAACTTTTCCCATTTTTTTATACAAAGTTGGCATTTGACCAAGATATTTTTCTCACCCAGCAAGGGTATATGTAAAATGACACCCCAAAACACATTACCCAACTTCTCCTGAGTACGGCGATACCAGATGTGTCACACTTTTTTGCTGCCAAGGTGGGCAAAGGGGCACATATTCCAAAGTGCACCTTTTGGATTTCACCGGTCATTTTTTACACATTTTGATTGCAAAGTTCTTCTCACACATTTGGGCCCCTAAATTGCCAGGGCAGTATAACTACCCCACAAGTGACCCCATTTTGGAAAGAAGACACCCCAAGGTATTCTGTGAGGGGCATGGTGAGTTCCTAGAATTTTTCATTTTTTGTCGCAAGTTAGTGGAATATGAGACTTTGTAAGAAAAAATAAAAAAAATAAAATCATCATCATTTTCCGCTAACTTGTGACAAAAAATAAAAAGTTCTATGAACTCACTATGCCCATCAGCGAATACCTTAGGGTGTCTACTTTCCGAAATGGGGTCATTTGTGGGGGTTTTCTACTGTTTGGGCATTGTAGAACCTCAGGAATCATGACAGGTGCTCAGAAAGTCAGAGCTGTTTCAAAAAGCGGAAATTCACATTTTTGTACCATAGTTTGTAAATGCTATAACTTTTACCCAAACCATTTTTTTTTTTGCCCAAACATTTTTTTTTTTATCAAGGACATGTAGAACAATAAATTTGGCGAAAAATTTATATATGGATGTCGTTTTTTTTGCAAAATTTTACAGCTGAAAGTGAAAAATGTCATTTTTTTTGCAAAAAAATCGTTACATTTTGATTAATAACAAAAAAAAGTAAAAATGTCAGCAGCAATAAAATACCACCAAATGAAAGCTCTATTAGTGAGAAGAAAAGAAGGTAAAATTCATTTGGGTGGTAAGTTGCATGACCGAGCGATAAACGGTGAAAGGAGTGTAGTGCCGAAGTGTAAAAAGTGCTCTGGTCATGAAGGGGGTTTCACCTAGCGGGGCTGAAGTGGTTAAAGGGAACCTGTCACCAGTTTCTTTAATTGACCCTGTCAATCTGCCAACATCTTGTATTGAAAATCTCCAGCTCATAATGATGAGTCCTGAATATTCATGAGCTCCTGACTCTCCCCGCCTACCTGCTGCTGATTAACAGTTTTTTTCCATATGAATCAGCAGCAAGTGGGCAGGGGAGTGGCTATAGCTGTTAATTAAATAAACGCTGGACTCAATGACATCACGCTGGGCTCCAATTAACTCATTAGCATACGGCATGTGGCAAGTTTGTATATATATTATGAGGTAACCATCTGTCAAACCAGTAAGTCAATACATCTAAAGTAATTTTTTAGTTAATGATTGTATATAATTAGTTACATAATAATCAAATATCCACATGACAGGTTCCCTTTAAGTAAAGACAATAAATGGATTGAAAAACAAAGTAGTAGACCTGGAAAATGAGTCCAGGAGAAATAATGTCAAACTGTCCATACACATTAGTGTTTGTCGGCCAACCCAGCCAAGAAAGGCAGGTTTGTGAGACATACTACTGTGTGTGGGGGAATATTTTGGCCCCATCCTTTTGTTCTTCCAGGAGATATGCTGCCTCCAGAGGTGTCTGGAGGTGGCTTTCTCTTGTTTTCCCACAGAATACACCAGGTATCAGCAACCTCCGGCAATCCAGCTGTTGTGAAACTACAACTCCCAGCATGTTCCATTCAGTTCTATGGGAGTTACAAGAACAGTCAAGCAAGTGTGCACGCAGGGAGTTGTAGTTTCACAGCAGCTAGAGGGCCAAAGGTTGCTGACCCCTGGAATACACAGATACGTTCAGCCCAGCCGAATATGTATCTGTATTGAGATGTCGGGAGGGAGTTGGGAGAGATAGCTTTCAACTGAATGACCGACCGTTCAGCCGCCAGCTATTGAATGTGTATGGGCAGCTTTATACCGTTGGGGGCCCAGAGTCCATTTAAAAAAAAAAAAAAAGTTCCGAGCTCTTGGTCTCAAAGAACAAGTAAAACCGGAACTAATCCACAGGGTTGGCCAGACACTCACAGAAAACAAAACCCTGGCAAAGTTATTAGACTTTAAGGATAAAGTTACTTCATGACGGCTTATAGAAAGTCTCAGCCATTGTTTCTAGATAGACATAAAATCCTTATCTGTTCTGTTTACTCTGTAAACACTAACATAAAAAGGAGGGTGTGGATGTCTTTTTGTGCCAAGGTGTTTGAAAAAAATGGTTTATGACTTTCTGGCTACACTAAATGTGGTACACCAAAACGGAGTTAGGCTACATGCACACGACCGTGCTGTTTTTTTGCGGTCCGCAAAAAATGGAAGCCGCCCGTGTGCCTTCCGCAATTTGCGGAACAGAACGGGAGGCCATTGATATAACTGCCTATTCTTGTCCGTTTTGTCCTTTGCACAAAATAAATCAACATTATTTATCAGATAGTATATACAGTACACTGGAGATTACAAGACTAATAAAAGTGTGAATTAGATATAGTGTTTTGTACAGTATGATGTACATAAATAGATAGGTAGGTAGGTAGAAAAGAGGAGGAAGGAGTACAAAGACTGTGGCATTGAATTTCCATTAACCCAGTTGCCGTACAATGCACGCACCCATCCCCCAAATTTCCGATTAATTGTTCACCCAGGAAACTCCTGTACAAAGGGCATGCTACTACAGAGGATATTGACATCTATGGTATAGAAAACATATTTGGAGAAAAAAAGGGTTGAGAAAATCCAGCTTCAATTAAAAAGGAATAGGCGTTTATTCAGCTTGCGGTTAAAAACTCATCCGAGGATACAAAATAGCAGTCTTGTCTAAGCTTTTCGGGCTACTAGAAACAATTCCAGCCCTTCTTCATGATGTCATGAAGAAGGGCTGGAATTGTTTCTAGTAGCCCGAAAAGCTTAGACAAGACTGCTATTTTGTATCCTCGGATGAGTTTTTAACCGCAAGCTGAATAAACGCCTATTCCTTTTTAATTGAAGCTGGATTTTCTCAACCCTTTTTTTCTCCATTGCCGCCCGCACCTGACACGGGCTGTCCGTGCTCACAACTAAAGGAAGGGCAGGTGAGAGCTGCTACACTCCTCTTTTTCTAGAAAACATATTTGTACTGTATGTATTTTTTTTTATAAAAAAAATATGTTCAGTACATATAAGAATATGTTAAAATTACACAGGCAGTAATATAACCCAGCTATAGCGCTTATTAATATCATACTGGTGCAATCCATACCAAGTATGATATTATTAAGCTATCTATCTATTTATTGATCTAAAAGTAAAACTTTTTGGTGTGCAAACCTTCTGCTAGTCTTTCATCTAAGTTTATTTAACAAATAGCACTGTGAGATAATAACAGAAATATAGAAGCGAGCACTCAGGGCTATGGCACACACTCAGATTTTATTGTTTAAAATATCACTAATAAAAATGACATAAAATGGATAAGAAAATATATAAAACAATTTAAAACAATAACTATGGTCGACCATAAAATACAGCAAAGATAAGGATTTCAATAATAAATAATATAAAGTGAGATGAAGTAAATCAACTGTATGACTGGTGCTGGATAATGAGCTACGTTATAATATAATTACATTAATAAATATAGTGAAAAAATATAGATAAGGTGACTTAATGTGAACAAAGGTGATTGAAATCCAGCGCGTAATAGCGCAAGTTGCTGAAGATATTCGCTGAATAAAAAGTTCCTGTGGGGAGTTGGTAAGTCCGAATGTATGGTGTATATGCCACCGCACAGAAAGACTTGGCTATATTGAATGCAGTCCCGTAATGAACTCAGCTGTGGTCTTACCTCTGCCTGGAAGGAGCCGTCCGAGATCTGGTCTCCTATATTCAGGCGAAGTTTCTTGAGGACGCTGAGTAGACTGTTATGTCCGCCGCTCTGTCTCCACGGGTTCCACGCTGGTCTCGCTCAAGTCTCGCGACGTTTAGAGCGGGACTTTTCGTTTCGTAGCAGCGCTTACTCGGATATCCCGGACAGTGTTAGCAGCACGGAGAAGCAGTTGTTCATAGATCTTTTTCAAAGCATGGCCATGCTAAAAGTCCTTATTGCGGAGGTAGTTGCGGAGTGTCTGTTACCCAGACGCGCTTCGGGATATTCCAATCCCTTCTTCAGTGGGGATTGGAAGAAGGGATTGGAATATCTGAAGAAGGGATTGGAATATCCCGAAGCGCGTCTGGGTAACAGACACTCCGCAACTACCTCCGCAATAAGGACTTTTAGCATGGCCATGCTTTGAAAAAGATCTATGAACAACTGCTTCTCCGTGCTGCTAACACTGTCCGGGATATCCGAGTAAGCGCTGCTACGAAACGAAAAGTCCCGCTCTAAACGTCGCGAGACTTGAGCGAGACCAGCGTGGAACCCGTGGAGACAGAGCGGCGGACATAACAGTCTACTCAGCGTCCTCAAGAAACTTCGCCTGAATATAGGAGACCAGATCTCGGACGGCTCCTTCCAGGCAGAGGTAAGACCACAGCTGAGTTCATTACGGGACTGCATTCAATATAGCCAAGTCTTTCTGTGCGGTGGCATATACACCATACATTCGGACTTACCAACTCCCCACAGGAACTTTTTATTCAGCGAATATCTTCAGCAACTTGCGCTATTACGCGCTGGATTTCAATCACCTTTGTTCACATTAAGTCACCTTATCTATATTTTTTCACTATATTTATTAATGTAATTATATTATAACGTAGTTCATTATCCAGCACCAGTCATACAGTTGATTTACTTCATCTCACTTTATATTATTTATTATTGAAATCCTTATCTTTGCTGTATTTTATGGTCGACCATAGTTATTGTTTTAAATTGTTTTATATATTTTCTTATCCATTTTATGTCATTTTTATTAGTGATATTTTAAACAATAAAATCTGAGTGTGTGCCATAGCCCTGAGTGCTCGCTTCTATATTTCTGTTATTGTCCTTCTACTTGAGGTGTGGCGTCCTCAATTTTTAGTTTGAAGCACCATACCGTCCATTACCAGCAGTGAGCCACTTCATTTAACTGTTTCATTAGCACTGTGAGATAACATACTCCTAATGATTAAAAGTTAAAAATAAAAAAATAAGCATAGAAAGCTAGCCTAATCGCCTAATTAAATAAAAAAAAATACATACAGTACAAATATATATTACTGTTAATGGTGTTACTTTACACCCTAACCCCCACTCTTAGTATGGCTACAATAGGATCTAAGGCCCCTTTCACACGGGCGAGGATGGGCTGGAGGGGTTAAAATAGGCCTGGAGGGGTTAAAAATTAATAAAAAATAATTTAACTCACCTTAATCCACTTGTTCGCGCAGCCCGGCTTCTCTTCTGTCTTCTTCTTTGAGGAATAGGACCTTCGATGACGTCACTGTGCTCATCACATGGTCCATCACATGATCGGTTACCATGGTGATGGATCATGTGACAGACCATGTGATGAGCGTAGTGACGTCACCACAGGTCCTTTTCCTGTGCACAGCACAGAAGCAGACAGAAGAGAAGACGGGCTGCGCGACCAAGTGGATTAAGGTGAGGTAAATTATATATTTTTTATTTTTAACCCCTCCAGCCCTATTGTACTATGCATTCTGTATTAAGAATGCTTTTATTTTCCCTTATAACCATGTTATAAGGGAAAATAATAATGATCGGGTTTCCATCCCGATCCTCTCCTAGAAACCGTGCGTGAAAATCGCACCACATCCGCACTTGCTTGCGGCTGCTTGCAATTTTCACGCAACCCCATTCGCTTCTATGGGGCCTGCGTTGCTTGGAAAACGCACAAAGAGGAGCATGCTGCGATTTTCTCGCAACGCACAAGTTATGCGTGAAAATCACTGCTTATCTGCACAGCCCCATAGAAATGAATGGGTCCGGATTCAGTGCAGGTGCAATGCGTTCACCTGATGCATTGCAGCCGCTCGGAAATCTCGCCCCTGTGAAAGGGGTCTTTCAAGTGGAGTACGTGTTTATTAGCTAAATCAGGAAAATAGCTAAAATAATGACCAGCAATAAAAAAAATAGCAATGAATAAAAAATAGCAATAAATTTAATATAGTGATAGATCCAGGAGCATACACAAACAAATAAATTAATATCATAGTTTATGTAGCAGCACCTGAGTTAGATAGTGTTCCAATTCACAGAGGGGAATAAGACAAGTTCAGTTCACGTCCATATTCTAATATAATTGCAGCAGCATAGAACAGGAGAATAGAGAATATATATATATATATATATATATATATATGTATCGAAGTTCACAGCAATTTGGTGCAGTATAGACAAGGTGGCAGTAGTTGGTAAGTAACTATCAATGTCAGCGCTTCGATCTTTTAATGGAATTTGCCATATAACAGAGACAGCAGGCAGTTAGTAAAGGACCTATTTATGGGATATTAATTTATTTGTTTTTGTATGCTCCTGGATCTATCACTATTTTATATTTATTGCTATTTTTTGTTCATTGCTATTTTTTATTGCTGGTCATTATTTTAGCTATTGTCCTGATTTTAGTTAATAAACACGTACTCCACTTGTAAGTGTTGCCTGCTACTATTTATTTATTTAATTATTTACAACTAGATTGGGTGAGTCTTTTAGCAGTGCACCTATGGTTATTACTCCTGGTTGAGCAACCCAATATTTTTATATGTGAAAAACTTGCATCAATTTTAAAATTATTATTTTTGCATTTTTCCTATTTACATACATTTACATATATTTTATTGATTTATTTATATAAGGACCAGGCAGAAAAGAAAATAGCAGTCTATATTTTTTGGGAGGCAGAGATACTGTCCTTTTTTATTTTTATTTTTTTATTTACCCTGGATGTTCTGTCATAAGGCCCATTAACCCTTTCATCCCCATGCTTCCATCACAGTTCTACAGTACCTCGCGCTGAGCGGCAGTATAACCAGAAGCGCAGTGAAAGGCACCAACAGTGAAAGGGTCTCCAGCAGGAGATTAACCTGCACTTTCAGCCTGCAGACAATACCCCCCTTCCCCCAAACAGGGAGTTACTTTTGTCTCTGAGCTTTCAGGGAATAGGAGGGCAGGGCATCAGTGTGTAGAGAGATAGCGTGCGATCTAATTCACAGACAGCAAGATCCCTGTAGGGGGAGGGGGAATGCAACCCTATTCAGAGCCCCAGTAAAGTTCATTTGATATACATGTATGCATATATGTGTATATGTGTGTGTCTGTGTATACATGTATCTATATATATACAGTACAGACCAAAAGTTTGGACACACCTTCTCATTCAAAGAGTTTTCTTTATTTTCATGACTATGAAAATTGTAGATTCATACTAAAGGCATCAAAACTATGAATTAACACATGTGGAATTATATACTTATAAAAAAAGTATGAAACAACAGAAAATATGTCAAATTCTAGGTTCTTCAAAGTAGCCACCTTTTGCTTTGATTACTGCTTTGCACACTCTTGGCATTCTCTTGATGAGCTTCAAGAGGTAGTCACCTGAAATGGTTTTCACTTCACAGGTGTGCCCTGTCAGGTTTAATACGTGGGATTTCTTGCCTTATATATGGGGTTGGGACCATCAGTTGCGTTGTGGAGAAGTCAGGTGGATACACAGCTGATAGTCCTACTGAATAGACTGTTAGAATTTGTATTATGGCAAGAAAAAAGCAGCTAAGTAAAGAAAAACGAGTGGCCATCATTACTTTAAGAAATGAAGGTCAGTCAGTCCGAAAAATTGGGAAAACTTTGAAAGTGTCCCCAAGTGCAGTCACAAAAACCATCAAGCGCTACAAAGAAACTGGCTCACATGCGGACCGCCCCAGGAAAGGAAGACCAAGACTAAGTTCATCCGAGTCACCAGCCTCAGAAATCGCAGGTTAACAGCAGCTCAGATTAGAGACCAGGTCAATGCCACACAGAGTTCTAGCAGCAGACACATCTCTAGAACAACTGTTAAGAGGAGACTGTGTGAATCAGGCCTTCATGGTAGAATATCTGCTAGGAAACCACTGCTAAGGACAGGCAACAAACAGAAGAGACTTGTTTGGGCTAAAGAACACAAGGAATGGACATTAGACCAGTGGAAATCTGTGCTTTGGTCTGATGAGTCCAAATTTGAGATCTTTGGTTCCAACCACCGTGTCTTTGTGCGACGCAGAAAAGGTGAACGGATGGACTCTACATGCCTGGTTCCCACCGTGAAGCATGGAGGAGGAGGTGTGATGGTGTGGGGGTGCTTTGCTGGTGACACTGTTGGGGATTTATTCAAAATTGAAGGCATACTGAACCAGCATGGCTACCACAGCATCTTGCAGCGGCATGCTATTCCATCCGGTTTGCGTTTAGTTGGACCATCATTTATTTTTCAACAAGACAATGACCCCAAACACACCTCCAGGCTGTGTAAGGGCTATTTGACCATGAAGGAGAGTGATGGGGTGCTGCGCCAGATGACCTGGCCTCCACAGTCACCAGACCTGAACCCAATCGAGATGGTTTGGGGTGAGCTGGACCGCAGAGTGAAGGCAAAAGGGCCAACAAGTGCTAAGCATCTCTGGGAACTCCTTCAAGACTGTTGGAAGACCATTTCAGGTGACTACCTCTTGAAGCTCATCAAGAGAATGCCAAGAGTGTGCAAAGCAGTAATCAAAGCAAAAGGTGGCTACTTTGAAGAACCTAGAATATGACATATTTTCAGTTGTTTCATACTTTTTTGATAAGTATATAATTCTACATGTGTTAATTCATAGTTTTGATGCCTTCAGTGTGAATCTACAATTTTCATAGTCATGAAAATAAAGAAAACTCTTTGAATGAGAAGGTGTGTCCAAACTTTTGGTCTTTACTGCATATATATATATATATATATATATAAACAGCAGAAGTCCAGGGCAGCACACCTTGTAACGGGTACTGGGTGCCAGCAATGTCAACACTCTACCGCAGTGTCGAGTCAATGTAGAAGAAATAAATCCACCGCAGCACATCCAATGGTGAAAAAAATGTGGGATCCTTTATTCACCCAAGCAGCGACGTTTCGGTCCGCTTGCTGGGACCATTTTCAAGCCATATATATAGTTCAAGGAAAATGGTGGCACTGGTTCAAAATGAAAACGAAGAGGGTGCACGTCCCAGGGGGAATAGGCTTCTTACCCCAATGTATAAATCCAGAAAAACGAGCGGCACTCTGGTAGATAGCTTGAAAAAGGCTATCTACCTGGGTGAATAAAGGTTCACTTTTTATCTACCGGAGTGCCGCTCGTTTTTCTGGATTTATATATATATATATATATATATATTATATGTTTGTAATTACATGTATATATTCAGGTATCTATTGCTCTCCAAGAAAAAAAAGGGAGTAGTACATACAGTACTTTCTTTAGTAGAACAAAGGAACTGACTAACATTCGATTTGCTAATATAAGCTTAAGTCCTCAGAAGTGTTTTATGTTATATTTATATCCAGTGCAGCAGTATATTGTTTATATACATAGTTCCACTACCAATCCCAATGCATGACTTCATAGAAATGTAAAAACTGATATTATTGATAACTAGCAATGCATTTTTTGCAAATATAAAAATATATTACAAGTTATATTATAATATAAATAATAATAATAATATAATTATAATATGTGTATATATATATAGATATATTTATATACACGCACAAACATATATATACATACATGCATGTATACACAGACACACACACTTATATACACAAATATGCACACATGTATATACACATATATATATTTATATATAAATGTTACATTTTACTACTGAAAAATGCTAGTAGAAAGGGGATTAAAAGGTTAATCGGCAGGAGGCCAGTGGGGCGCTGCTCAACACCTAATGTCATTGTACTTAATTAATATTTTTAAAAAAATGGCAGCATCTCTGTATCCTAATAACAGTAATCTGCCATTTTCTTCACTGCCAGGTCTTTTTATAGCACGGTCATGGGAACCAATCACAGGCCGGTTCTCACTGAAATTAAGGTTAAATACCTTGTTAACCAATATGACAATTGTTTTGACAAGCTGTCATCACCAATTAAGCTGGATTGCCAGAGAACCGGCCTGTGATTGGTTCCCATGACCGTGGGAATTAGAATGTGATTGGCTAAATATTCTGTATTGAGCGATCCAGAGCTATAAAAAGACCTGTCAGTGAAGAAAATGGCAGATTACTGTTATTAGGATACAGAGATGCTGACATTTTTTTTTATATTAATTAAATACAATGACATTAGGTGTTGAGCAGCGCCCCACTAGCCTCCTGTCGATTAACCTTTTAATCCCCTTTCTACTAGCATTCAATTATTTGCTCAGGGGATGAAGTGGTGAGATCAGTTATTTACAGTTCTGTATGGTACTTTCTATGGTTCAGTTCAGCGCCTCTGCTTTTTTAATTATTCAAAATTAAAAATCAAATTATTCATTTTTATTAATAAAAATACCAGGATTGTGTTTACAGTGATCTACCAGCGCTGCACCGACTTTCCCCGTGTGTAGTGTGTGTCTGCCAGCCTTAGGATGTGCTGTCATTAGTCCTCCTTATGATGTGCAGTGTGTGAGGCTGGTGGTCACAGGTCATGGCTCTGCCAGCTCTCCAGGGCACAGGATTCCTGCTGGAGACCCTTTCACTGCTGGTGCCCTGGAGCGCATGGTATCAGTGTGTACAGAGACACTGTATAGCGCACGGGAACTAACTGACTGACTGTAGATCCAGGCGCCATCTGGTGTTCACAAACCAACATTGCACCCTGAATTTTCTCAATGGCTATTTACGCAATTCGGGTGCGATTCGGGTTTGCTAATTGAATTGGAAATCGCTTTGCGCTGCTGCGATTCTGAAGGGAGCGCTAGCGATGCTATATCTGTATGTCTATGGGACAGCAGCAGTGAACAGCTTGCGCCGTCTCCTCAAACAGCTGATCGGCGGGGGTGCAGGGTGTCAGACGGACTGTGTTTTTAGCACATTATTACAAGATTTGGGGCTCCGCTTTTGATTTTGGCCTTGGCCACATTTGTCTAAAACTGACCCTGTCCGTGCTGGAGCTTTCTTCCTGCTTAGAGTCCTGTACTGTTTGTCAGGGCGTATGCAGGCATGTGTCACAACCAGACAGCTGAGAAGCTCTGACAGAGGCCTTTCAGAACCTCCTCCTTGAGTTCTCTTTGTTGTGCTGTTCAGTTCCTCATCTCGTTAGCCTCTCTCAGCTGTCATGGAGTTGGACTGATTGCTTCCCTTTAAATCCCTCCCCATGGTGCATTGCTGGGCGGCTTATACTTCCTCCTGGAGTGTGTGTGCATGCTGATCTTGTTTTCCTGTCTGCTACAAAGTTAAGTGCGGAACATTTATCTGTTATTTTCTGTTTACTGGATCCCAGGTGACCCTGACTCCCTCCGTGTCTGGAGTAGGGAGCCGGTGGTCGTGTCCCCTCACTATTGTAGGGTGTTCAGGGGTTATATAGTCGAGGTACGTGGATATGCAACCTTCCACCTTTCGGATCTTTGCATAGGCTGAGCAGCCAGGGAAAGTCTCAAGTCTTGTGCAGGGGTCTCCCTTTTGGTTCCTTAGCTTTGGATCCACTCAGTCATATATGCATGTTGATTTGTCTTGTTTCCTGTACACCGTCCGTGACATTATAAGCCGCCAAAACCGTCTCAAGCATGGATCCGATTTCACTTTTGGCTGAACGCTTCCAGGGTCTTTCATTGGAGGTAGCTAATCTCCGTAAGACTTTTTCTCAGCTTCAAGTGATCGTTCAGCTTGCGTTCATGGAGTTTGTTCTGAGCCTAAGATCTCGCTCTCGGATACGTTCTCCGGGATAGTGAGAATTTTGTGCGTTTTAGAGAGGCTTGCAAACTCCATTTTCGCCTTCTTCCCCATTCCTCTGGTGATGAGGAACGGAGGGTGGGGATCATTATATCGCTGCTCAGAGGTAACGCTCAGTCCTGGGCCTTTTTGCTGCCTGGAGGGGGCACGGCCTCTCCGTTCAGTGGATGAATTCTTTTTAGCCCTGGGTCAGATATATGATGATCCGGATCGTATTGCTCTGGCTGAGTCTAGACTACGTCTATTATGCCAGGGTAAACAATCCGCAGAAATATACTGCTCAGAATTTCGGAGATGGGCACTGGTTGGAATGATGCTGCACTCCGAAGTCAATTTTGCCATGGTCTTTCAGAGGGATTGAAAGATGCATTTGCCTTTCATGAGAGGCCTATTTCTTTGGACTCTGCTATGTCTCAGGCCGTTCGTATTGACAGGCGTCTTAGAGAGAGAGGAGAGATGTCCCCTTCCTGTCATACTCAGTCCCAGGACAGTGCAGCGGTCCCATTCTGTGCGCAGGGGTCTCAGTCGCTGTCAGCCCCTTCTGAGCAGGAGCCCATGCAGCTGGGGTTGATTGCTTCTGACAATAGAAGATTCAGCTCGCATGGGAGGGTTTGTTTTTGTTGTGGAGGTATAAATCATTTGGCAAATATTTGTCCCTCTAGGAGATTCAGGCAGTTTTCTGGGAGTAATAAAGAAACAAACAGGAAAAAATCTTTTAAAAATGTTCCGTCTGTTACTACCGTTTGCTTGTAGTTCCTGTTTTGTCCTGCCGGCTAGGGTGGCGCTAGAGAGCAAGAACATTTTTTGTGAGATTTTTGTGGATAGTGGAGCAGCTGTCAATCTCATTGATAATCAATTTGCGATAACTCATGGTTTCCAGGTGCGCACTTTGGGAAAGGATATTCCTGTTTTTGCTATTGATTCCGCTCCACTTTCTCAGAAATCATTAAAGGGCATAGTTCACAATATCCGTTTAATTGTGAGTGATGCTCATGTTGAGGATGTGTCATGTTTCGTCCTTAGCGGATTACCTACTCCTCTAGTGTTGGGGCTACCCTGGCTCACTAAACATAACCCCACCATTGATTGGCAAGCGAGGCAAATAAATGGTTGGAGTGACTTTTGCAGAGAGAATTGCCTCACGACATCTGTTTCTGAGGTTGCTACTAAGACTGTACCATCTTTTCTCTCTGAATTTTCGGATGTCTTCTCTCAGAGTGGAGTTCAGGATTTGCCCCCGCACAGGGAGTACGATTGCCCTATTAATCTCATCCCAGGCGCCAAACTGCCTAAATCTCGTTTATACAATCTTTCCCAACCTGAGAGGATCGCTATGCGTGCTTATATCTCTGAGAGTCTGAGAAAAGGACACATACGACCCTCGAAGTCACCTGTTGCCGCTGGTTTTTTCTTTGTTAAGAAAAAAGATGGTTCTTTAAGACCTGGTCTGGATTTCAGGGAGCTGAACAGTATCACTATTCGTGACCCTTATCCGCTTCCTCTGATCCCGGACCTGTTTAACCAGGTTGTTGGGGCGAAAGTCTTTTCCAAATTAGATCTAAGAGGGGCATACAACCTGGTCAGGGTCAGAGAAGGAGACGAATGGAAGACGGCATTCAATACTCCTGAGGGCCATTTTGAGAATTTGGTTATGCCTTTTGGTTTGATGAATGCCCCAGCCGTTTTTCAGCATTTCGTGAACAGCATTTTTTATCATTTGATGGGAAAATTTGTATTAGTGTATTTGGATGACATTTAGATTTTTTCTCCTGATTTCAAAACTCATAAGGAACATTTACGTCAGGTCTTGCTCATCCTGCGGGAGAATAAATTATATGCGAAACTGGAAAAATGTGTGTTTGCGGTTCCAGAAATTAAATTTCTGGGGTTTCTTCTCTCCGCTTCTGGTTTTCGCATGGACCCCGAGAAGGTCCGCTCTGTGCTTGAGTGGGAGCTTCCTGAGAATCAGAAGGCGCTGATGCGTTTTTTGGGCTTTGCCAATTATTACAGGAAGTTTATTTTGAATTATTCCTCTATTGTTAAACCACTCACTGATATGACCAGAAAGGGGGTAGATTTTTCTTCCTGGTCAGTAGAGGCGCGTAAGGCTTTTTCTAATATCAAGGAGAGTTTTGCTTCTGCTCCCATCTTGGTGCAACCTGATATTTCTTTACCCTTCATAATTGAGGTTGATGCTTCTGAGGTGGGTGTGGGGGCGGTCTTGTCTCAGGGTTCCTCTCCTGCCAAATGGCGACCGTGTGCCTTTTTCTCAAAAAAACTCTCCTCCGCAGAGAGAAATTACGATGTGGGAGATAGGGAATTGTTGGCCATCAAGTTGGCTTTTGAGGAATGGCGCCATTGGCTAGAGGGAGCCAGACACCCTATTACCGTATTTACTGACCATAAAAATCTGGCCTACTTGGAGTCAGCCAAGCGTCTGAACCCGAGACAGGCCAGATGGTCTTTGTTCTTTTCTAGGTTTAATTTTGTGGTCACGTTCCGCCCTGGAGTTAAGAATGTGAAGGCAGATGCCCTGTCACGTTGTTTTCCGGGAGGCGGGAATTTTGAAGACCCGGGTCCCATTTTGGCTGAAGGTGTGGTGGTCTCTGCTCTTTTTTCTGAATTGGAGGCAGAGGTGCAGGCAGCCCAGTCAGAGGCTCCTGATCTTTGTCCTCCTGGGAGGTTGTTTGTGCCTCTCACTTTAAGACACAAGATTTTTAAGGAACACCACGATAAGGTCCTTGCTGGGCACCCGGGGGCAAGAGCCACAGTGGATCTCATCGCTCGGAGATTCTGGTGGCCTGCGCTTCGTAAGTCGGTTGAGGGTTTTGTGGCAGCCTGCGAGACTTGCGCTCGTGCTAAAGTCCCTTATTCACGGCCATCAGGTCCTCTCCTTCCCTTACCCATTCCTTCCCGTCCTTGGACACATCTGTCCATGGACTTTATCACGGACCTGCCTCGTTCCTCGGGGAAGACTGTGATTCTGGTGGTGGTGGACCGTTTTAGCAAAATGGTGCATTTCATCCCTTTTCCTGGTTTGCCCAATGCTAAGACGCTGGCGCAGGCATTTATTGATCACATTGTCAAATTGCACGGTATTCCTTCAGACATAGTCTCTGATAGGGGCACGCAGTTTGTTTCCAGATTCTGGAAGGCTTTCTGTTCTCGCTTGGGGGTTCGGTTGTCATTCTCTTCTGCTTTCCACCCGCAGTCGAATGGCCAGACAGAGCGCGTCAATCAGAATCTGGAGACATATCTGCGCTGTTTTGTGGCGGAGAATCAAGAGGATTGGTGTTCTTTTTTGTCCCTTGCTGAGTTTGCTTTAAATAACCGTCGTCAGGAGTCCTCTGATAAGTCACCATTTTTTGGTGCATATGGGTTTCATCCGCAGTTTGGGACTTTCTCGGGAGAGGGGTCTTCTGGTTTACCTGATGAGGACAGATTCTCCTCGTCTTTGTCATCTATTTGGCAAAAGATTCAGGATAATCTAAAGAGCATGAGTGAGAGATATAAGCGTGTGGCAGATAAGAGACGTGTGCTTGGTCCGGACCTGAATGTTGGTGATCTGGTGTGGTTGTCTACCAAGAATATCAAATTGAAGGTTCCCTCCTGGAAGTTGGGTCCTAGGTTTATTGGGCCTTACAAAATCCTGTCTGTCATCAATCCTGTTGCCTACCGTCTTGATCTTCCTCAGACTTGGAAGATCCATAATGTTTTTCATAAGTCCTTATTGAAACCTTATGTTCAACCCATTGTACCCTCACCTTTGCCTCCTCCTCCGATTATGGTTGATGGGAATCTTGAATTTCAGGTCTCTAGGATTGTGGATTCTCGTCTTGTTCGCGGTTCTCTTCAGTACCTTGTTCATTGGGAGGATTATGGTCCTGAGGAGAGGATGTGGGTCCCAGTGACGGACATTAAGGCCTCTCGTCTCATCAGGGCTTTCCATAGGTCCCATCCTGAGAAGGTGGGCTCTGAGTGTCCGGAGTCCACTCGTAGAGGGAGGGGTACTGTCACAACCAGACAGCTGAGAAGCTCTGACAGAGGCCTTTCAGAACCTTCTCCTTGAGTTCTCTTTGTTGTGCTGTTCAGTTCCTCATCTCGTTAGCCTCTCTCAGCTGTCATGGAGTTGGACTGATTGCTTCCCTTTAAATCCCTCCCCATGGTGCATTGCTGGGCGGCTTATACTTCCTCCTGGAGTGCGTGTGCATGCTGATCTTGTTTTCCTGTCTGCTACAAAGTTAAGTGCTGAACATTTATCTGTTATTTTCTGTTTGCTGGATCCCAGGTGACCCTGACTCCCTCCGTGTCTGGAGTAGGGAGCCGGTGGTCGTGTCCCCTCACTATTGTAGGGTGTTCAGGGGTTATATAGTCGAGGTACGTGGATATGCAAACCTCCACCTTTCGGATCTTTGCATAGGCTGAGCAGCCAGGGATAGTCTCAGGTCTTGTGCAGGGGTCTACCTTTTGGTTCCTTAGCTTTGGATCCACTCAGTCATATATGCATGTTGCTTTGTCTTGTTTCCTGTACACCGTCCGTGACAGCATGTCTCTCCTCCTTTTGTGAGGCAGCACCAGCATGCCCTCTATCTCCCCAGTCTATGGCTGGGTTGCAGGATGTATTTAAAGGCCCCTATTTGCCTCAAGAAAGCGCAGGAGCAATCTTAGTCACCAGCTAGTCTAGTTCCTTGTGTAAAGATGTTTGTAAGTTTCTGCTTGACTGTATAGTGGAGCCTGCTTCTCGATTAACCCCCTTAAGGACCCTGCCATTTTTCACCTTAACCCCTTAAGGACCGGGCTGATTTTCACCTTAAAACGCTTTTACTTATCCAGGCAATTCTGAGATAGATTTTTTTGTCACATATTGTACTTTATGACACTGGTAAAATGGAGTAAAAAAATAAATTTTTATTTTAAAAAAAATACCAAATTTACCCAAAATTTTGAAAAATTAGCAAATTTCCACGTTTCAATTTCTCTACTTCTATAATACATAGTAATACCTCCAAAAATAGTTATTAATTTACATTCCCCATATGTCTACTTCATGTTTGGATCATTTTGGGAATGCCATTTTATTTTTTAGGGCTGTTACAAGTTTTAGAACTTTAGAAGCAAATCTTGAAATTTTCCCAAAAATTTCCAAAACCCACTTTTTAAGGACCAGTTCAGGTCTAAAGTTACTTTGTGAGGCTTACGTAATAGAAACCACAAAAAATGACCCCATTTTAGAAACAACACCCCTCAAGTTATTAAAAACTGATTTTACAAACGTTGTTAATAGGGATGAGCGAACCCGAACTGTATAGTTCGGGTTCGTACCGAATTTTGGGGTGTCTGGGTTCGGTGTTCGTCGCTTTCTTGGCGCTTTTTGAAAGGCTGCAAAGCAGCTAATCAACAAGCGTCATTCTACTTGCCCCAAGAGGCCATCACAGCCATGCCTACTATTGGCATGGCTGTGATTGGCCAGTGCAGCATGTGACCCAGCCTCTATTTAAGCTGGAATCACGTAGCGCCGCACATCACTCTGCTCTGATCAGTGTAGGGAGAGGATGCAGCTGCGACTGTTAGGGCGAGATTAGGCAGTGATTAACTCAGCAAAAACACTTAATTCAGTGATCGATCTACAGCTGTGGATCATTGAACTGCTGCTATTTAATTGCTCACTGTTTTTAGGCTGCACAGAGCGTTTTTCAGTCACTTTTTTCTGGGGTGATCGGCGGCCATCTTGTGTCTTGTGGTGTGCCAGCACAAGCTGCCACCAAGTCCATTTAACCATAAATAGTGTGGTTATTGTTTTTTGCTATGTCCTACATCAGGGGCTTGGCTGTGCTTGCTATTTTATTGAGGGGTGAAATACAATTGCCAAAATAGCAGTACCCTAAATCTGGTGTTTCAGCTGTGGCCAGCCAATTGTAATACTGTCTGCTGTCTGGCAAAGGATATATTTTTGTTCTGGGTTGAAATACAATTCCCAACTTAGCAATTCCCTAAATCAGTGGTTTCTGCTGTATCAGGCCAACTTTAAATCTATCCATAAAAGGGTATATTAGATTGAAGGTGCGGATAGGGTCATCCTCAATAACTTCACACACTACCGTGCATTTCCAAGTCTAATTCTGTCCGTAAACGTATACCTGTCATCCAGCGCCTAAATAATAGGCCTAAAATTTATATTCAGTTAAATCTGTGTTTATTGCTGAGGCTGGTCAATTCATTTAGTGTCCGCCAAAGCACAGTTTTTGTTCTGGGTTGAAATACAATTCCCAACTTAGCAATTCCCTAAATCAGTGGTTTGTGCTGTATCAGGCCAACTTTAAATCTATCCATAAAAGGGTATATTAGATTGAAGGTGCGGATAGGGTCATTCTCAATAACTTCACACGCTAACGTGCATTTCCAAGTCTAATTCTGTCCGTAAACGTATACCTGTCATCCAGGGCCTAAATACTAGGCCTACAATTTATATTCAGCTAAATCTGTTGTTACTGCTGTGCCTGTATTAGTGTAATACGGTACCTAAATAGATAGCCAGATAGTGTTAGGTGTCTGTAAAAAAAGGCCTGAATTTGAATTCAATACATTGGGCCAAATAATTTTTTTCTTATTGTGGTGAACAGTAACAATGAGGAAAACATCTAGTAAGGGACGCGGATGCGGACATGTTCGTGGTGGTGTTAGTGGACCCTCTGGTGCTGGGAGAGGACGTGGCTGTTCTGCCACAGCCACACGTCCTAGTGAACTAACTACCTCAGGTCCCAGTAGCCACCAGAATTTACAGCGATATTTGGTCGGGCCCAATGCCGTTCTAAGGATGGTAAGGCCTGAGCAGGTACAGGCATTAGTCAATTGGGTGGCCGACAGTGGATCCAACACGTTCATATTATCTCCCACCCAGTCTTCTGCAGAAAGCGCACAGATGGCGCCTGAAAACCAAGCCCATCAGTCTGTCACATCACCCCCATGCCTATCAGGGAAACTGTCTGAGCCTCAAGTTATGCAGCAGTTTCTTATGCTGTTTGAAGACTCTGCTGGCAGGGTTTCGCAAGGGCATCCACCTAGCCCTTACCCAGCGGTGGAAGACATAGAATGCACTGACGCACAACCACTTATGTTTCCTGATGATGAGGACATGGGAATACCACCTCAGCACGTCTCTGATGATGACGAAACACAGGTGCCAACTGTTGCGTCTTTCTGCAGTGTGCAGACTGAACAGGAGGACAGGGAGGAAGACTGGGTGGAAGACGATGCAGGGGACGATGAGGTCCTAGACCCCACATGGAAAGAAGGTCGTGCCACTGCCTTTCACAGTTCGGAGGAAGATGCAGTGGTGAGACCGAGCCAACAGCGTAGCAAAAGAGGGAGCAGTGGGCAAAAGCAGAACACCCGCCGCCAAGAGACTCCGCCTGCTACTGGCCACCGCCATCTGGGACCGAGCACCCCAAAGGCAGCTTCAAGGAGTTCCCTGGCATGGCACTTTTTCAAACAATGTGCTGACGACAATACCCGAGTTGTTTGCACGCTGTGCCATCAGAGCCTGAAGCGAGGCATTAACGTTCTGAACCTTAGCACAACCTGCATGACCAGGCACCTGCATGCAAAGCATGAACTGCAGTGGAGTGAACACCTTAAAAACAAGGAACTCACTCAGGCTCCCCCTGCTACCTCTTCTGCTGCTGCCGCCTCGGCCTCTTCTGCTGCTGCCGCCTCGGCCTCTTCCTCCGCCTGTGGAGGAACGTTGGCACCTGCCGCCCAGCAAACAGGGGATGCACCACCAACACCACCACCTCCGTCACCAAGCATCTCAACCATGTCACACGGCAGCGTTCAGCTCTCCATCTCACAAACATTTGAGAGAAAGAGTAAATTCCCACCTAGCCACCCTCGATCCCTGGCCCTGAATGCCAGCATTTCTAAACTACTGGCCTATGAAATGCTGTCATTCAGGCTGGTGGACACAGACAGCTTCAAACAGCTCATGTCGCTTGCTGTCCCACAGTATGTTGTTCCCAGCCGCCACTACTTCTCCAAGAGAGCCGTGCCTTCCCTGCACAACCAAGTATCTGATAAAATCAAGTGTTCACTGCGCAACACCATCTGTGGCAAGGTCCACCTTACCACAGATACGTGGACCAGTAAGCACGGCCAGGGACGCTATATCTCCCTAACTGCACACTGGGTAAATGTAGTGGCGGCTGGGCCCCAGGCGGAGAGCTGTTTGGCGCACGTCCTTCCGCCGCCAAGGATCGCAGGGCAACATTCTTTGCCTCCTGTTGCCTCCTCCTCCTACTCGGCTTCCTCCTCCTCTTCTTCCACCTGCTCATCCAGTCAGCCACACACCTTCACCACCAACTTCAGCACAGCCCGGGGTAAACGTCAGCAGGCCATTCTGAAACTCATATGTTTGGGGGACAGGCCCCACACCGCACAGGAGTTGTGGCGGGGTATAGAACAACAGACCGACGAGTGGTTGCTGCCGGTGAGCCTCAAGCCCGGCCTGGTGGTGTGCGATAATGGGCGAAATCTCATTGCAGCTCTGGGAATAGCCGGTTTGACGCACATCCCTTGCCTGGCGCATGTGCTGTATTTGGTGGTGCAGAAGTTCATTCACAACTACCCCGACATGTCAGAGCTGCTGCATAAAGTGCGGGCCGTCTGTTCGCGCTTCCGGCGTTCACATCCTGCCGCTGCTCACCTGTCTGCGCTACAGCGTAACTTCGGCCTTCCCACTCACCGCCTCATATGCGACGTGCCTACCAGGTGGAACTCCACCTTGCACATGCTGGACAGACTGTGCGAGCAGCAGCAGGCCATAGTGGAGTTTCAGCTGCAGCACGCACGGGTCAGTCGCACTGCGGAACAGCACCACTTTACCACCAATGACTGGGCCTCCATGCGAGCGAGACCTGTGTGCCCTGTTGCGCTGTTTCGAGTACTCCACCAACATGGCCAGTGGCGATGACGCCGTTATAAGCGTTACAATACCACTTCTATGTCTCCTTGAAAAAACACTTAGGGCGATGATGGAAGAGGAGGTGGCCCAGGAGGAGGAGGAGGAGGAGGAAGAGGGGTCATTTTTAGCACTTTCAGGCAAGTCTCTTCGAAGTGACTCAGAGGGAGGTTTTTTGCAACAGCAGAGGCCAGGTACAAGTGTGGCCAGCCAGGGCCCACTACTGGAGGACGAGGAGGACGAGGATGAGGAGGAGATGGAGGAGGATGAGGATGAAGCATGTTCACAGCAGGGTGGCACCCAACACAGCTCGGGCCCATCACTGGTGCGTGGCTGTGTGGGAAACGCAGGACGATGACGATACGCCTCCCACAGAGGACAGCTTGTCCTTACCTCTGGGCAGCCTGGCACACATGAGCGACTACATGCTGCAGTGCCTGCGCAACGACAGCAGAGTTGCCCACATTTTAACGTGTGCGGACTACTGGGTTGCCACCCTGCTGGATCCCCGGTACAAAGACAATTTGCCCACCTTACTTCCTGCACTGGAGCGTGATAGGAAGAAGCGCGAGTACAAGCGTACATTGGTAGAAGCGCAGGAGGAGGAGCAAGAGGTCGCCAACGCAGCTGTGTCACAGCCAGCTCCTCTGAGGGCAGGGTTAGCATGGCAGAGATGTGGAAAAGTTTTGTCAACACGCCACAGCTAACTGCACTACCACCTGATACGGAACGTGTTAGCAGGAGGCAACATTTCACTAACATGGTGGAACAGTACGTGTGCACACCCCTCCACGTACTGACTGATGGTTCGGCCCCATTCAACTTCTGGGTCTCCAAATTGTCCACGTGGCCAGAGCTAGCCTTTTATGCCTTGGAGGTGCTGGCCTGCCCGGCGGCCAGCGTTTTGTCTGAACGTGTATTCAGCACGGCAGGGGGCGTCATTACAGACAAATGCAGCCGCCTGTCTACAGCCAATGTGGACAAGCTGACGTTCATAAAAATGAACCAGGCATGGATCCCACAGGACCTGTCCATCCCTTGTGCAGATTAGACATTTATAACTACCTCCCCTTAACCATATATTATTGTACTCCAGGGCACTTCCTCATTCAATCCTATTTTTATTTTCATTTTACCATTATATTGCGGGGCAACCCAAAGTTAAATGAACCTCTCCTCTGTCTGGGTGCCGGGGACTAAAAATATCTGACAGTTTCCTGTTCCAGTGTTGGATGACGTGAAGCATGATTCTCTGCTATGACATGAAGCCTGAATCTCTGCTATGGGACCTCTCTCCTCTGTCTGGGTGCCGGGGCCAAAATATCTGACAATGGACTGTTCCAGTTTTGGGTGACGTGAAGCATGGTTCTCTGCTATGACATGAAGCCTGAATCTCTGCTATGGGACCTCTCTCCTCTGTCTGGGTGACGGGGCCTAAATATCTGACAATGGATTGTTCCAGTTTTGGCTGACGTGAAGCCTGATTCTCTGCTATGACATGAAGCCTGATTCTCTGCTGACATGAAGCCTGAATCTCTGCTATGGGACCTCTCTCCTCTGTCTGGGTGCCGGGGCCTAAATATCTGACAGTGGACTGTTCCAGTTTTGTGTGATGTGAAGCCTGATTCTCTGCTATGACATGAAGACTGATTCTCTGCTGACATGAAGCCTGAATCTCTGCTATGGGACCTCTCTCCTCTGTCTGGGTGCCGGGGCCTAAATATCTGACAATGGACTGTTCCAGTTTTGTGTGACGTGAAGCCTGATTCTCTTCTATGACATGAAGACTGATTCTCTGCTGACATGAAGCCTGAATCTCTGCTATGGGACCTCTCTCCTCTGTCTGGGTGCCGGGGCCTAAATATCTGACAGTGGACTGTTCCAGTTTTGTGTGACGTGAAGCCTGATTCTCTGCTATGACATGAAGACTGATTCTCTGCTGACATGAAGCCTGAATCTCTGCTATGGGACCTCTCTCCTCTGTCTGGGTGCCGGGGCCTAAATATCTGACAATGGACTGTTCCAGTTTTGGCTGACGTGAAGCCTGATTCTCTGCTGACATGAAGCCTGAATCTCTGCTATGGGACCTCTCTCCTCTGTCTGGGTGCCGGGGCCTAAATATCTGACAGTGGACTGTTCCAGTTTTGTGTGACGTGAAGCCTGATTCTCTTCTATGACATGAAGACTGATTCTCTGCTGACATGAAGCCTGAATCTCTGCTATGGGACCTCTCTCCTCTGTCTGGGTGCCAGGGCCTAAATATCTGACAGTGGACTGTTCCAGTTTTGTGTGACGTGAAGCCTGATTCTCTTCTATGACATGAAGACTGATTCTCTGCTGACATGAAGCCTGAATCTCAGCTATGGGACCTCTCTCCTCTGTCTGGGTGCCGGGGCCTAAATATCTGACAATGGACTGTTCCAGTTTTGACTGACATGAAGCCTGATTCTCTGCTATGACATGAAGCCTGAATCTCTGCTATGGGACCTCTCTCCTCTGTCTGGGTGCCGGGGCCTAAATATCTGACAATGGACTGTTCCAGTTTTGGCTGACATGAAGCCTGATTCTCTGCTATGATATGAAGACTGATTCTCTGCTGACATGAAGCCTGAATCTCTGCTATGGGACCTCTCTCCTCTGTCTGGGTGCCGGGGCCTAAATATCTGACAATGGACTGTTCCAGTTTTGGCTGACGTGAAGCCTGATTCTCTGCTATGACATAAAGACTGATTCTCTGCTGACATGAAGCCTGAATCTCTGCTATGGGACTTCTCTCCTCTGTCTGGGTGCCGGGGCCTAAATATCTGACAATGGACTGTTCCAGTTTTGGCTGACGTGAAGCCTGATTCTCTGCTATGACATGAAGACTGATTCTCTGCTGACATGAAGCCTGAATCTCTGCTATGGGACCTCTCTCCTCTGTCTGGGTGCCGGGGCCTAAATATCTGACAATGGCCTGTTCCAGTGGTGGGTGACGTGAAGCCTGATTCTCTGCTGTGACATGAAGCCTGATTCTCTGCTATGACATGAAGCCTGATTCTATGCTTTGACATGAAGCCTGATTCTCTGCTATGGGACCTCTCTCTCCTCTGTCTGGGTGCCAGGGCCTAAATATCTGACAATGGCCTGTTCCAGTGGTGGGTGACGTGAAGCCTGATTCTCTGCTATGACATGAAGCCTGATTTTCTGCTGACATGAAGCCTGAATCTCTGCTATGGGACCTCTCTCCTCTGTCTCGGTGCCGGGCCTAAAAATATCTGACAGTGGCCTGTTCCAGTGTTGGGTGACATGAAGCATGATTCTCTGCTATGACATGAAGCCTGAATCTCTGCTATGGGACCTCTCTCCAATTGATTGGTTAATTTTTATTTATTTTTATTTTTATTAATTTCCCTATCCACATTTGTTTGCGGGGGATTTAACTACATTTTGCTGCCTTTTGCAGCCCTCTAGCCCTTTTCTGGGCTGTTTTACAGCCTTTTTAGTGCCGAAAAGTTCGGGTCCCCATTGACTTCAATGGGGTTCGGGTTCGGGACGAAGTTCGGGTCGGGATCGGATCCCGAACCCGAACATTTCCGGGAAGTTCGGCCGAATTTCTCGAACCCGAACATCCAGGTGTTCGCTCAACTCTAGTTGTTAACACTTTAGGTGTTCCACAAGAATTAATGGAAAATGGAGATGAAATTTCAGAATTTCACTTTTTTGGAAGATTTTCCATTTTAATCATTTTTTTCGCTAACAAATCAAGGATTAACAGCCAAACTGAACTCAATATTTATTGTCCTGATTCTGTAGTTTACAGTAACACCCCATATGTGGTCGTAAACTGCTGTACGGGCACACGGCAGGGCACAAAATGAAAGGAACACCATATGGTTTTTGGAGGGCAGATTTCACTGGGATAATTTTAACTTGCCATGTCACATTTGAAGACCCCCGATGCACCCCTAGAGTAGAAACTCCCAAAAAGTGACCCCATCTTGGAAACTACGGGCTAAGGTGGCAGTTTTGTTGGTAATATTTTAGGGTACAGATGATTTTTGGTTGCTCTATATGACACTTTTTGTGAGGCAAGGAAACAAAAAATAGCTGTTTTGGCACTGTTTTTATATTTTGTTATTTACAACGTTCATCTGACAGGTTAGATCATGAGTAGGGTTGAGCAAACCCAAACTGTAAAGTTTGGGTTTATACCGAACTTTAGTATTTTTGGACCCCGAACCCAAACATTTCTGTAAAAGTTTGGGTTCAGGTTCGGTGTTCGGCGATTTCTTGGCGCTTTTTGAAAGGCTGCAGAGCAGCCAATCAACAAACTTTTAACTGTGTGCCCTTAGAAACCTTCACAGCCATGCCTACTAATGGCATGGCTGTGATTGGCCAGTGCAGCATGTGACCCAGCCTCTATATAAGCTGGAGTCACGTAGTGCTGCACGTCACTCTGCTGTGCTTAGTGTAGGGATGGGATGCTGCTGCTGTGAGGGAGAGAATAGGAAATAATCTTTGATCATAACTCCAATTGAACTCAGTGATCTACATAGATTTTGTTGTGTGGGTGCAGTGCACAATCTTTTTACCCTGCCCTGAGCCCAGTGACAGAGAAAAAGAACTTTTATCCGTCTGTTAGTTAGGTGGGCGGCGGCAGACATTTTATGCAAGCTCAGTGCACCAGCACTGCATCTGTGCCTTTGTGACATTCAAATCCAAGCTTGAAATACTGCAATATAATCTGTTTTAAAAAAAAACACCCTTTTTGGGCAATATCCTACATCTAGTGCCTTTGCAGCATTAGTCAGTGTGCAATTTAAGCTAGAAATACAGCTATAATTTTCTGGGTTTTAAAAAACACAATTTTTTGGCAAAATATAAAATTTTATAGCCCTTGCTGCATATCCACGTGTGAAATTCAAGCGTTATATACTGCTGTCATATTCTGTTAGTAAAAAAACACCCTTTTTGTGCAAAATACTTAATATTGCAGCCTTTGCTACATCTGTGATTGTTAAAAACAAGCTTGAAATACTTCAATAATTTTCTGGCTTTAAAAAAAACACCAATTTTTGGCAATAACCTTCATCTTGGGCCTCATACAGTCAGTGTGCAATTTAAGCTAGAAATACAGCTATAATTTTCTGGGTTTTAAAAAACACCTTTTTGGACAAAATACACAATTTTACAGCCCTTGCTGCATCTGCACGTGTGAAATTCAAGCGTTACATACAGCTGTCATATTCTGTTAGTAAAAAAAAACACCCTTTTGGGGAAAAATACTTAATATTGCAGCCTTTGCTGCATCTGTGATTGTTAAAAACAAGCTTGAAATACTTCAATAATTTTCTGGCTTTGAAAAAACACCCATTTTTGGTAATTACCTTCATCTTGGGCCTCTGCCGCATTAGTCAGTGTGCAATTTAAGCTAGAAATGTTATGGGTTTCAAAAAAACTGCCTTTTTGGGGAAAAAAACTTTAATTGCGGCCTAGTCTACATCTCAATGTGTGAGATACACCCTTTAGATACTGTTGTTCTATTCTGCTATTAAAAAAACACCCATTTTGGGCAAAAATCTTAAATTGCGGCCTAGTTTGCATCTGTATGTGTAAGATACACCCTTTAGATACTGTGGTTCTATTCTGCTATTAAAAAGCAGCCATTTAGGGCAAAACAAATTTTTTTTCGCATTTGCTACATATGTCATTGTGAGATACACCCTTTGCATACTGTTGTTCTATTCTGCTATTAAAAAAACACCTATTTGGGGCAAAAAACTTAATTTTGCAGCCTTTGCTACATATGTCATTGTGAGATACACCCTTTAGATACTGTTGCTCTATTCTGCTATAAAAAAAATAGCCATTTAGGGCAAAATCTTAAATTGCGGCCTAGTCTGCATCTGTATGTGTGAGATACACCCTTTAGATACTGTGGTTCTATTCTGCTATTAGAAAATCACCCATTTAGGGCAAAATGTTTTTTCAGCCTTTGCTGCATGTGTCATTGTGAGATGCACCCTTTATATACTGTTGTTCTATTGTGTAATAAAAAAAACACCCATTTTGGCCAAGATCCTAAATTTGAGAAATATGAGGAGAGCATCAAATAAGGTACGTGGCCCCGGTCGTGGTGCTGCTGGTGGAGTTCCTGTTGCAGGGAGAGGATGTGGTCGATCTGTGCCAGCTACACGCACAAGTGAAACACCTTCCTCAGGTACGAGTATGCGACAGAAATTGCAGCGGTATTTGGTCGGGCCGAATGCTGCTCTACGAATGGTGAGGCCTGAACAAGTACAGGCGATAGTAGATTGGGTTTCTTACAGTGCCTCCAGTTCCTTCACATTGTCTCCCACCCAGTCTCCTGCTGAAAGATCAGAGTTGGCACTTGCAGCCGATGTCCATCAGTCTTTCACCTCACCCCTTTGCAAATCAGCCAAGCAGTCTAAGCCCCAAGTCATGCAGCAGTCTCTTCTGCTTTTTATGACTCTGTTAGCAGGGTTTCCCAGGGCCATCCACCTAGACCTGCCCCAGAAGTGGAAGAGATTGAGTGCACCGATGCCCAACCACTTATGTTTCAAGATGAGTACATGGGAGGACTATCGCAGCACGTCTCGGATGATGACAAAACACAGGTGCTAACTGCTGGGGCTTTCGAAAGTGTGCAGATCGACAAGGAGGGCAGGGGTTAAGACTGGGTGGAAGATGATGTGGAGGACGATGAGGTCCTCGACCCCACATGGAATCAAGGTCATGCGAGTGACCTGTGTAGTTCGGAGGAAGAGGCAGTGGTCGCACAGAGCCACCAGCACAGCAGAAGAGGGAGCAGGGGGCAAAAGTGGAGTGGCCATCCCCTAGACAGTACAACTGCTACTGCCCACCACAGCAAGGGACTGAGCACACCAAAGCCAGCTCCAAGGAGTTCCCTGGCATGGCAGTTCTTCAGACAATGTGCTGACGACAAGACTTGAGTGGTTGGCACGCTTTGCAATCAGAGCCTGAAGCGAGGCATAAACGTTCTTAACCTGAGCACAACCTGCATGACCAGGCATCTAAGTGCAAAGCACGAGCTGCAGTGAAGAAGACACCTCAAAAACCAAGAAAGGTCTCTAGCCTCTCCTGATTCCTCTTCTGCTGCAGTCTTGGCCTCTTCATCCACCTCTGGAGTGACATTGCGACCTGCCACCCTGCAAACAGAGGATCTGCCAGCAACACCACAATCTGGGTCACCAAGCATCTCCACAATGTCCCACGGAAGCGTTCAGCTCTCCATCTCCCAAGCACTGTAGTGGAGGAGGAAGTACCCCCCTACCCACCCGTGATCCCTGGCCCTGAATGCCAGCATTTTAAAATTACTGGCCTTTGAAATGCTGTCATTTTGTCTGGTGGAGACAAAGAGTTTTAAAAGCCTTATGGCGGTGGCTGTCCCACAGTACGTCGTGCCCAGCCACCACTACTTTTCCAGGCGTGCCATCCCTTCCCTGCACAACCAAGTGGGGGACAAAATCTACGCAACGCCATCTGTGGCAAGGTGCACCTCACTACGAATACGTGGACCAGTAAGCACGGTCTGGTACGTTATATCTCCATAACAGCACACTGGGTAAATGCAGTGGCGGCTGGGCCTGAGGCGGATAGCAGTTTGCCGCATGTCCTTCCACCACCAAGGATTGCATGGCGCATCAGTTTGCCTATTATATTGCTTCCTACTCCACTTCCTCATCCTCTACCGCCTCCTCATCTGGTCAGCGTAACACCTTCACCACCAACTTTAGCACAGCCAGGGGTAAACGACAGCAGGCAGTTTTAAAACGTATCTGTTTGGGGGATAAAACCCACACCGCGCAGGAGCTGCGGACGGGCCTTGAACAACAGACCGATGAGTGGTTGGTGGCAGTGAGCCTAAAGCCCTTCCTGGTGGTGTGCGATAATGGGCAAAATCTCGTAGCAGCTCTGGGACTAGCCGGTTTGACGCACATCCCTTGCTTGGCGCATTTGCTGAATTTGGTGGTGCAGAGATTCCTTAAAAATTACCCCGATATGTCAGAGCTGCTGCATAAAGTATGGGCCATCTGTGCGCACTCTAGGCATTCTCACCCTGCTGCTGCTGCTCGCCTATCAGGGCTGCAGCAGTAACTTCGGCCTTTCCGCTCACCGCCTCATTTGCAACAAGCCCACAAGGTGGAACTCCACCTTGCACAGGCTGGCCAGACTGTGCGAGCAGCAGCAGGTGATAGTGGAGTATCAGCTGCAGCACGCAGGGGTGAGTCGCTCTGCGGAACAGCACTACTTCACCACCAATGACTGGGCCTCCATGCAAGACCTGTGTTCCTTGTTGCGCTGTTTCGAGTACTCCACCAAAAAGGCCAGTGCCGATAACGCCGTTCTCAGCGTTACTATCCCACTCCTATGCCTCATTGAAAAAACGCTGCTGGCGATGATGGAAGAGGATGTGGCACAGGAGGAGGAGGAGGGATCATTTCATAGGGTTTTCGGCCAGTCAATCACAAGTGGCTCCGAGGGTGGGTTCCTGCACCCACAAACCCAAGGTACACAATTGTCCAGCCAGGGCACAATTCTGGAGGATGATGAGGTGGAGGATGAGGAGATGGAGGAGAAGGAACCATGTTCACAGCAGGGTGGCACCCAGACCAGCTCATGGCCATCACTGGTGCATGGCTGGGGGGATACAGAGGACACAGACGATACACCTCCCACAGAGGACAGCTTTTCTTTGCCTCTGGGGAGTCTGGCACACATAAGCGATTACATGCTGCAGTGTCTCCGCAACGGCCGCCGAGTTGCCAACATTCTAACTTGTGCTGATTACTGGGTGGCCACGCTGCTTGATCCTGGTGGCCACGCTGCTGGTGGCATTCCCACCTGATAGCGGGGGCACAGTGGAAGCACAAGGCAAAGGCAGTGTCAAGGCTGAGGATGGGGAAATCCTCAGCCGTGCGATGCCAGAAGATGTTAACCGCTGCTCAGCCAGGACAGAAAGAATTAGGGAGCAGGTCACCTCCTAATACATCCCTAATCCATCCCTAACTCCTAGCTGCATGGGCCGACCTTGAAGGTAGGAGGGCGCATGCTCAGGAACCTCGGATCCCTACTCACCCTCCGACCGGTCCCTGAACTAGGAGTAGGGTAAGACGACCTGTTCCTTCTGGAGACGGAGGAACAGGAGTCTCACTGGCCAAGCTGCAAGGAATAGGGGAACAAATACAGGCCTATGGATATGGCAGGTGCTGCACTAGTTCCAGCCACCTGCCACAGCCTTGCTGACTGGATCTATGTGCAGGCAAGCTGAAGTCCACAACAATACTAAATGAACTCAGCACAAACATATCCACACACAGGAACCCAGATCCATAGCTGCACCGAATAATAAAGGAAAACATAAACTGAACATCACACAAACTTAAACTTAACTTAAACTTATGACCACAAGGGTAGCCCCCACTGGCAGGTGAAATAACACAGGAGGCTACTCCAGCTAGTCATGGGTGAAGTACCCCCCAAGACTGGAGATAAACAATGAGGCTTTATAGGCCCAAGTAGTCACACCCACACAGACACGCCCAGTGTTCGCACACACACAGAAGGGAATTAACCCTTCCAACACCAGGAAGTGTAGTGAGACCACATAAAAGGAAATACACACAAATACTCACTGCAGCTGTTACCGATGACAACGACATGTGTGGCAAACGTGTCCTGGGAGCCGGCCAAAAGGCCGAGACACTGCCACCACATGTACCTCAAACCAAACGTTGCCACGGGCAGCTACAGTGAAGGGAAATGTCAGAGTGCACACCAAACATAAAACCAAGTGCACACCAGACATACAAAAGTGCATAACATACACACATACCAAACGCAACCGCATGCACAACATAGCAAGCTGCCACGATACAGCTCAGACTGCTATGCTGCCACATACATACTGTTGCCAGCGGCAACCACAGGTGAGGCAAATACCACAGCCCTCACCTGTTATTGACAACCAAACCAAAACCGCTGACAACCGCATGCGGTTCAGGAGTCACGACCATGACCATGGCCGTGACAGGCAGAGGAGGAGGAAGGGCTCGCCAATGCAGCTGGGATACCGCCAGCACCTCAGAAGGCAGGGTAAGCATGGCCGAAATGTGGAAAAGCTTTGTCAGCACGCCACAACAACCAGCACCACCAGCTGATATAGAACGTCTTAGCAGAAGGCAGCATTTCACCAACATGGTGGAGCAGTATGTGTGCACACGCCTACATGTACTAAATGACAGGGTCTGCCCCCTTCAACTTCTGGGTCTCCAAATTGGGCACAAGGCCTGAGCTTGCCCTTTACGCCTTGGAGGTGCTGGCCTGCCCTGCAGCCAGTGAATTATCTGAACGTGTGTTTAGAACGGCAGGGGGCATTATCACAGACAAGCGCAGCCGCCTGTCCACAGACAATGTGGACAAGCTCAGGACTGTACTACAGCGCAATTGCTCATTCTTGTATTTTGGATATTTTACACTCTTTTGGATTGTACCTTAATAAAAAAAAATTAAAAATTAAAACCAAAAACCAGTGTTGGCTACCTCGTCCTCCTCCACCGCTGCTTCTACCTACACTGCTACGTCCACCACCTCCTCAAACTCCTACTCCATATGGACCTCCACCTCATAAATCAAGTTTTTTATTTATTTATTTGTACTTATTTTATGTCATTTCACTAATTTGTCTGTTACATTTTTGGGTGAAATTCACCAATTTTTGGGTGTGATATACCACTCCTATTTCTAGTAGACAGGTAAAAAAAAAATCACCAATTTGTCTGTTACATTTTCGGGTATGATATACCACTCCTATACCTAGTAGACAGGTAAAAAAAATCACTAATTTGTCGGTTACTTTTTCGGGTGAAATTCACCCATTTTTGGGTGTGATATACCACTGCTATACCTAGTAGACAGGTAAAAAAATGGACTAATTTGTCTGTTACATTTTCTGGTGAAATTCAACAATTTTTGGCTGTGATAGACCCCTGCTCTACCTAGTAGACAGGTTTATAAATTTCACTAATTTTTCAGTTACATTCTTGGGTTGACATTTTGCAATTTTTCCCCTAAATAAACCCCTGCTCTGCATAGGTGACAGGGACCGACATTTAAAAAAATAATCTGCTCCATTTGTGGTTGACATTAACCCATTACTGGCGATGAAAAACCCCTGCTCTGCATAGATTACAGGGACTTACATTTCTAAAGGTCGTTTTTAATTGGCCCTTTCATTCGATCCTTCTACTTTAATAATTTGTCCCGCATTTCCACTTCATCCCATTGCAGCCATCCCATTGCAGCCAGGGTTCCACGCCTCTCCGGCGTGGAACCCTGATTCGCCGATAACCGTGATCAACATGGTAGGCTCAGAAAAGAACATCGAAAGTTGATAGATAAGATATCCAAATGGAAGTGCGATCAGGCAGAAGTTATTTAGAGTCAACAAAGCGGCAGCAGTGCCTCTCCTGGCTAACGTTTCCAAATCCAAAATACCCCAGTGACATTCCTTATAATTTTTTATTAATCATTCAAATAACAGGGCATCTTAAGAGTCCTGTATTGTTATTTATTGTCACTACCTCCCCGAGTCTGGAGTGGGTAATTGCTGTGCCTACACGAACTGACTGATGGTTCTGCCCCCTCCAACTTCTGGGTCTCCAAATTGGGCACATGGCCTGAGCTTGCCCTTTACGCCTTGGAGGTGCTGGCTTGCCCTGCAGCCAGTGTATTGTCTAAACGTGTGTCTAGCACGACTGGAGGGGGTTATCACAGGTTATATTTCCCAATGTTTTGGGGTGGACCCTAATTTAAAAAAATTAAATAGATTTAAAACCAAAAAGCAGTGTAGGCTACCTTCTCCTCCTCCAGCGCCGCTTCCACCTTCACAGCCACATCCACCGCCTCCTCAACCTCTTACTCCATATGGACCTTGTCCTCCTAGATCAAGATTATTATTTTTTATTTTTACGTATTTTATGGTATTTAAATAATTTCCCTATCCACATTTGTTTGCAGAGCACTTGCCTTGCTCTTAACCACATTTTTAGGCCATTTGCAGACCTCTAACCCTTTCCATTAGATTTTTACAGCCATTTTAGTGCTCAAAAGTTCGGGTCCCCATTGACTTCAATGGGGCTCGGGTTCAGGCTCGGGGTCCCGGACTCGAACTTTTTTGCGAAGTTCGGCCGAACTTGTCGAACCTGAACATCCAGGTGTCCGCTCAACTCTAATCATGAGCTATTTTTATAGAGCAGGTTGTTACGGATGCAACAATACCAAATATTTGTTTGTTTCAGTTTTATATAATAAAGCATTTTAAAAAAAAAACATTTTTTTTGTGTCTGCATATTCTGAAAGCCATAGTTTATTTTAATCTTTTGAGCGACTGTCTTATGTAGGGGCTCATTTCTTTCGGTATAAGATTACGGTTTGATTGGTACTATTTTAGGGTGCATATGACTTTTTGATCACTTGGTATTGCACTTTTTGTGATGTAAGTTGACAAAAAAATGGCTTTTTTTACACCGTTTTATTAAAAAAATGTTACGGTGTTCACCTGAGCGGTTAGTTCATGTGATATTTTTATAGAGAAGGTTTTTACGGACGCGGCGATACCTAATATGTTGACTTTTTTATTTACACTAATATCATTTTTGAAACAAAAAAATATCATGTTTTAATGTCTCAATAGTCTGAGAGCCATTGTTTTTTTTATTTTTTGGGCGATTGTCCTATGTAAGGGTTCATTTTTTGCAGGATGAGGTGACGGTTAGATTGGTACTATTTGGGGGGGCATGCGCCTTTTTGATCGCTTAGTGTTGCACTTTTAGTGATGTAAGTTGACAAAAATAGCCTTTTTTTACACTGTTTTAATTTTTTTATGGTGTCTATCGGACGGGGTGGATCATGTGATATATTTATAGAGCCGATCGTTACGGACGCGGAAATATCTAATATGTGTGTTTTTTTCTTATTTTTTCTCTTTTTTTATTATAAAATATGTTTATTATAAACTTTATTTCTGTCCCATTCTGCAATGCATTACAATAAATCTGTGTTGTAATGCATTGCCTGTTAGTGTATGACACTGAGTCATACACTAACAGGTTGCCTAGGAGACCCAGCCTGAGTCTGGATCTCCTCTGCACGGCATCGGGCTGCCTTGTCACGCATCGAGTCCCCGCCACAGCAGCGCGGGGACTCTATGCGATCCCTCAACTTCTATGTCGCGGTCAGCGCAGACTGCAGCATAACAGGGGTTAATCCACAGCGATCGCCGATACGGGGGGGTCACAGGACCCTTCTCGGCATTGTCACATGCACCCCGTGATTTCAGCAATCACCCCGTTCCGATCATCGCCCGCCGCGCGGCCGTGATCGGAAATACACTGGGCCTACTTGTACGCCCTGTGTCCTTAAGGACTCGGACATCAGGGCGTACAGGTACGCCCTGTGTCCGTAAGAGGTTAAGGACCAGGACATTTTTTGCAAATCTGACATGTGTCAATTTATGTTGTGAAAACTTTAAAACGCTTTTACTTATCCAAGCCACGACAGTGGTAAATTTGAGTCAAAATATAAAATTTTTATTTATAAAAAAATACCACATTTACCCCAAATTTAGAAAAATTAGCAGTTTTCAAAATTTCTATTTCTCTGCTTTTGTATGTGTATGTATACTTTTTTTATTTAGTTAAGTTTTACACAATAACACAATTTTTTAAACAAAAAAATCATGTTTTAGTGTCTCCATATTCTGAGAGCCATAGTTTATTTTTTATTTTTTGTGCGATAGTCCTAAGTAGGGTCTCATTTAATGCGGTATGAGATGTCGGTTTGATTGGTACAATTTTGGGATGTTTTTGATCACTTGGTATTACACTTTTTTTAAATTTTATTTTTTATGGTGTTCACCTGTGGGGTTAGTTCATGTGATATTTTGATACAGCAAGTTATTATGCATGCGGCGATTCCTAATATGTATACTTTTTTCATTTATTTAAGTTTCACACAATAACAGCATTATTTTAAACAAAAAAAATCTAATTTTAGTGTCTTCATATTTTAAGATCCATAGTTTTTTATTTTTTGGGCGATTGTCTTAGGTAGAGTATAATTTTTGCAGGATGAGATGACGGGTTGATAGGCACTATTTTGGGGTGCATATGACTTTTTGATTGCTTGCTATTACACTTTTTGTTGCACCTCTTTTATAAAAAAATTAATGGTGGGGTTAGGATATGTTTTCTTTTTTAACCACTTCATGGTTTTTAACCACTTTTTTTAACCACTTCATGACCAGAGCACTTTTTACACTTCGGCACTACACTCCTTTCACCGTTTATCGCTCGGTCATGCAACTTACCACCCAAATGAATTTTACCTCCTTTTCTTCTCACTAATAGAGCTTTCATTTGGTGGTATTTTATTGCTGCTGACATTTTTACTTTTTTTGTTATTAATCAAAATGTAACGATTTTTTTGCAAAAAAATGACATTTTTCACTTTCAGCTGTAAAATTTTGCAAAAAAAACGACATCCATATATAAATTTTTCGCCAAATTTATTGTTCCACATGTCTTTGATAAAAAAAAAATGTTTGGGCAAAAAAATAAATGGTTTGGGTAAAAGTTATAGCATTTACAAACTATGGTACAAAAATGTGAATTTCCGCTTTTTGAAACAGCTCTGACTTTCTGAGCACCTGTCATGATTCCTGAGGTTCTACAATGCCCAAACAGTAGAAAACCCCCACAAATGACCCCATTTCGGAAAGTAGACACCCTAAGGTATTCGCTGATGGGCATAGTGAGTTCATAGAACTTTTTATTTTTTGTCACAAGTTAGCGGAAAATGATGATGATTTTATTTTTTTTATTTTTTCTTACAAAGTCTCATATTCCACTAACTTGCGACAAAAAATAAAAAATTCTAGGAACTCACCATGCCCCTCACAGAATACCTTGGGGTGTCTTCTTTCCAAAATGGGGTCACTTGTGGGGTAGTTATACTGCCCTGGCAATTTAGGGGCCCAAATGTGTGAGAAGAACTTTGCAATCAAAATGTGTAAAAAATGACCGGTGAAATCCAAAAGGTTCACTTTGGAATATGTGCCCCTTTGCCCACCTTGGCAGCAAAAAAGTGTGACACATCTGGTATCGCCGTACTCAGGAGAAGTTGGGGAATGTGTTTTGGGGTGTCATTTTACATATACCCATGCTGGGTGAGAGAAATATCTTGGTCAAATGCCAACTTTGTATAAAAAAATGGGAAAAGTTGTCTTTTGCCAAGATATTTCTCTCATCCAGCATGGGTATATGTAAAATGATACCCCAAAACACATTGCCCAACTTCTCCTGAGTACGGCGATACCAGATGTGTCACACTTTTTTGCTGCCAAGGTGGGCAAAGGGGCACATATTCCAAAGTGCACCTTTCGGATTTTGCAGGGCATTTTTTACACATTTTGATTGCAAAGTTCTTCTCACACATTTGGGCCCCTAAATTGCCAGGGCAGTATAACTACGCCACAAGTGACCCCATTTTGGAAAGAAGACACCCCAAGGTATTCCGTGAGGGGCATGGTGAGTTCCTAGAATTTTTTATTTTTTGTCGCAAGTTAGTGGAATATGAGACTTTGTAAGGAAAAAAGAAAAAAAATAGAAAAATCATCATTTTCCGCTAACTTGTGACAAAAAATAAAAGATTCTAGGAACTCGCCGTGCCCCTCACGGAATACCTTGGGGTGTCTTCTTTCCAAAATGGGGTCACTTGTGGCGTAGTTATACTGCCCTGGCAATTTAGGGGCCCAAATGTGTAAGAAGTACCTTGCAATCAAAATGTGTAAAAAATGGCCTGCGAAATCCGAAAGGTGCACTTTGGAATATGTGCCCCTTTGCCCACCTTGGCTGCAAAAAAGTGTCACACATGTGGTATCGCCGTACTCAGGAGAAGTTGGGCAATGTGTTTTGGGGGGTCATTTTACATATACCCATGCTGGGTGAGAGAAATATCTTGGCAAAAGACAACTTTTCCCATTTTTTTTATACAAAGTTGGCATTTGACCAAGATATTTATCTCACCCAGCATGGGTATATGTAAAATGACACCCCAAAACACATTGCCCAACTTCTCCTGAGTACGGCGATACCACATGTGTGACACTTTTTTGCAGCCTAGATGCGCAAAGCGGCCCAAATTCCTTTTAGGAGGGCATTTTTAGACATTTGGATCCCAGACTTCTTTTCACACTTTCGGGCCCCTAAAAAGCCAGGGCAGTATAAATACCCCACATGTGACCCCACTTTGGAAAGAAGACACCCCAAGGTATTCAATGAGAGGCATGGCGAGTTCCTAGAATTTTTTATTTTTTTGCATAAGTTAGCGGATATTGATTTTTTTTTGTTTTTTTCTCACAAAGTCTCACTTTCCGCTAACTTAGGACAAAAATTTCAATCTTTCATGGACTCAATATGCCCCTCACGGAATACCTTGGGGTGTCTTCTTTCCGAAATGGGGTCACATGTGGGGTATTTATACTGCCCTGGCTTTTTAGGGGCCCTAAAGCGTGAGAAGAAGTCTGGAATATAAATGTCTAAAAATGTTTAAGCATTTGGATTCCGTGAGGGGTATGGCGAGTTCATGTGAGATTTTATTTTTTGACACAAGTTAGTAGAATATGAGACTTTGTAAGAAAAAACAAAAACAAAAACAAACAAAAAATTTCCGCTAACTTGTGCCAAAAAAAATGTCTGAATGGAGCCTTACAGGGGGGTGATCAATGACAGGGGGGTGATCAATGACAGGGGGGTGATCACCCATATAGACTCCCTGATCACCCCCCTGTCATTGATCACCCCCCTGTAAGGCTCCATTCAGACGTCCGTATAATTTTTACGGATCCATGGATCGGATCCGCAAAGCACATGCGGACGTCTGAATGGAGCCTTACAGGGGGGTTATCAATGACAGGGGGTGATCAGGGTGATCACCCCCCTGTCACTGATCACCCCCCCTGTAAGGCTCCATTCAGACGTCCGCATGATTTTTACGGATCCATGGATACATGGATCGGATCCGGAAAACACATGCGGACGTCTGAATGGAGCCTTACAGGGGGTGATCAATGACAGGCGGGTGATCACCCATATACACTCCCTGATCACCCCCCTGTCATTGATCACCCCCCTGTAAGGCTCCATTCAGACGTCCGCATGTGTTTTGTGGATCCGATCCATGGATCCATGGATCCTGTAAAAATCATTCGGACGTCTGAATGGAGCCTTACAGGGGGGTGATCAATGACAGGCGGGTGATCACCCATATACACTCCCCATGTACCCATATATAGGTTTTATGTATATGGTAATTACCTTCTTAATGTGCTCAAGGGGCTGTCCCTCCGGCTGTTTGTGCCCAGCTGCGCCCCTGCTCTCTGAGCCCAGCGCCGCCCCCGCTGTTAATTTATTCAGTCCTCTCCGGCCCTTTCTTATTTCTCAGTGCGTCGTAATCCCCCGCATGCGCCGATTGCACTCGATGAGGCTGCTGCCAGGACACCCAAGCTCTGACAATAATAGACCCCTAATAAAACAGGGCCCTTAAGGTCCTATACTGCGTACATAGAGGGTGGGCCCTCAGAATAATTTCCTCTGGTGGGCCCAAAGGACTTCAGATGACACTGCATAGCAATGAGTGAGAAGGGGCATAGGAAACAGATGCCGCAGCAATATTTTGCTAATTTTTCACATAATATTCGCAATAAATTCTCGAATTCGTGATCTCCAGTCATTATTTTTGCGATTTCGCAAATCGACACTAATGATGCGCATATTTTTTTGCGCAATACATGCAACTTCCCATTTTATCAGGTCTGAGTAGATATTATTGATTGGTGCACTATGTCTGTAGCATGTATGTATGGACAGCAGAAAAAACTTAATTCCTATCACACTACCTAACACCCTGCACTGGAACCTATCAGCTACACTATATCACTATCTAACCTACACTGACTTAACTATCTGTATTATATATATGAGCTAACTAACTATCTAATTTAATTGGATAATAGGATCTCTCTCTCTCAGAACGGCAAAAATACAGCAAAAAATGGCTGCTGGGGAGGTTCTTATATAGTAAAGGGGTAGGCAACTTTCCTATTGGTTGCTAGGGATGTTGCTAAGCTCTGACAAAGATATCTGCGCCTGAGGGAGCAGATATGTGTCTGTACACAAGACATCACTGTGCTGGTCACGGCACCCTACTGCTGTCTATTCTCTCCCTGGATTCTTCAAGAAACTTTAACCACTTCAGTAGCACCTACTTAGGGCTGGAGGCTTTCCTGGGTAGCTGCAGGCAGTGAAGAGACACAGGATCTGCCCTCCTCATCCTGCAGACACAGAGCTGACAGACTGGAGGAGCTCTGTAGAGCAATGCATAAGAACAGGTAGGGGGAAGGTCATGTGTGTATCAGCTGTGTCATTGTACAGCTGGGACTTGTAGTCCTACACATACAACATGCTGCAGAGTATCCCATCAGTCAGACATTTCACTCAGTGCAGCACTGTTATTCACTCCCTTTGCAGAGCAGGGGGAGGGCACAAATATTCATGAGGGAAAACCTCAGAGATTGTTGTTATTGCAGGTAAACAAAGTTTTTTTCAAGGTTTTTCAAAACACGGACAACCCCTTCTAGATTCTAGTTATGGCCTTTGGTATTTATTACTTACATTTTTCCATGACCTTTAGTTACTTGGATGCTAATGTTTTCTAATTTAATGTTAATTGTCATGTGTTTGACACTTTAACCTGTTGTAATAGAGGTACCCACTAGTAAGGTCATCTGTAAGATACCGTATTAAAAGAACCAAATGAGACCTACTATATCAGTGCGTAACTACCATAGCGGCAGACTATGCGACTGCTATTGGGCCCAGGGCAAGAGGGGGCCCAGTCTTAGTTGGGATCATCTCCTCTTCTTTTGGAAAACTTGGTCAGGACTCTACCCTCTAAAGCAGGGATGCTCAACCTGCGACCCTCCAGCTGTTCCAAAACTACAACTCCTAGCATGCTCAGACAGCCTACAGCTATCAGGGCATGTTGGGAGTTGTAGTTTTGCAACAGCTGGGTGGCCGCAGGTTGGGCATCCCTCCTCTAAAAGAACAACTCTAAGCAAATGAGGCAGTAAAAATTTGGCCCAAGGGTCATTGAAAAGGGTTTAGGCAAAACTGGGTTGAAGCACTATAACAGAGTAACACAATACTATTAAAGGCATGTGTACAGAAGACCTTGGAAGCTCCTTACTCTTCTCAAGGCAGGATGGCAGACCAACTCAGTAAGGGTCCATTCACATGTCCGTACTTTGGGTCCAGATCCGTTCCGCAATTATGCGGAACGGGTGCAGACCCATTCATTTTCAATGGGGATGGAAAAGATGCGGACAGCACACTGTGTGCTTTCTGCATCTCCGGTCCGTGGCCCCGAACTTCCAGTCTGTGGCTCCTCAAAAAAATAGAACATGTCCTATTCTTGTCCGCAGCTGTGGACAAGATTAGGCATTTCTATTGGGGTGCTGGCCCGGTGTTTTCCGGATCCGCAATTTGCGGATCCGCAAAACACTGCGGACGTGTGAATGGACCCTTACAGTAAATATGATGTGCAGTGATCCAGGAGGAGACAGAGTGGAGGATGGGAGTGACTCTGGTTGTTACAGTCAATCACAGTGACTTTCCTTACACAGTTGCTTCCAAGGACTGTGCAGTGAAAGGAGGGCACACCCTTTTTTCCCCAGGGTACATCCTGGTTCTGGGGCGCTTGCCTGATGGTAGGTAGGTTGCCTGTGATGTATGTAAGACACAGCACCTGGAGTGCAATGGCTAATGTATGTTGTAGGAGTCAGTAACAGACAACAGAATTAACAGAATAAACATATCTCTTTAACTGTAGTGCAAAATGGAAAAAACCACAGCCCCTACAATATACAATGCGAATCTCCCCAGATGGTTTTGAATGGAAGTGAGCAATGATAAAAATTATCATACTCATTCCTCTCTATCTTTCTCAAGTCTTTTCCTGCAGAATCTATGGCTGGCAATCGAAGTTTTGCAATTGTGCCTGTATTTCGAAACTGAGGTATACAGGCTTCAGACACACGACTAACCAAATTCTTGTCCAAGTGTGAAGGGTGTCTTGAGAGTATTCCCCTCATTGCAGTAAAGTCTAAATACCTTAGGTATCAGGATGCCTTACTGACTCCAGTGTTCAGCCATGCGGATTTCTGAACCTTCCTGTTTTTTTCTCAATTTCTTCCTTCCTGTAGATCATCTAGAGATCGGTGAGTCACTTTAGTCCAGTCTTATGAAGAATGGAGCACATGAAGTTGCTTCTCACTCTTCCTCTCTTAGCTAACCCCAGTCTAGACATAACATTACATTACAATTACTTAACAAACCATTTGCAGATACCCCTTGTTCTGCAAATGTGGGATGCCCTCTTCGACAAAACACTCAGATGGTTCAAATAAGATGGCTGCCCAATTTACTCTTATAATTAATTATAAATAATCTGCATGCCACTTTCATAATTTTGCCGCATGGACCATTACTGTTAAACAAATAGACAAATGTGAAAAACAAACTTTTATACATCCCCTGTGGAATTAAAGCAGAATTTATTATCCAGCATCCTAATTGAACTGCAGTTTTTTGTCCTAGTGGGCATCCCACATCATATGTACAGTACACACATGAGGTAGCTGTACGCTTTTTACTCCAGTCCTCCATAAACACGTGCACTTGACTCACCATTTCCAGATTCAGCTATTATCTCATGTGTATGGCCATCTTAAAGGCTATGAACACCTTTGGGAGCATTTTATATTACGGCACTTAACTCATTTTGGGCTAAAAATCATTTTTTCAATTGGTCTTCATAAAAAAATGTCTACAGGTTTTCCTGTACAGCTTTCACTTTAAGAATATTTTCAGACTTTCAGGCTTTTCCTTCACAGTGAGTCCTATAAGAGAACTGCTTTGATAGCTGGATGTGTAGCCCTTATCTTTGATCTTCTGACGGCTCATAAACACTCAAACTGATAACAATTGCGTTATAATGAGTTATTATGAGTTGTCAGAAATTCAGAGATATGAAATACACATCAAGCCTTCACAGAAGTTCTCTGACAGGATTCACTGTGAAGGGAGAGTCTGCCAGTCTGAGAAAACACAGAAACTGAAATCTGTACAGGAAAAGCTGTTGTTACGGAACAGTGAACAGTGAGTGTGAACCTACGGTGCCATCTAACCAGTTTGGCATATAGCTAATGCTAAGGGTGTTATACTCGTGCTTCTCTAGTACTCACTCTTTAACCCCTATATAGGAATCTGGACTTCACTGTGGTGTAATTAGAGATGAGCGAATTTCTCAAAAATTCAATTCAGCCATTTCCCTGAATTTTCAAAAAAGATTTGATTCAATCCAAATTTATTCGCGAATTGTGGCGAATCGTGTAAAAAAACTGCTATTTCCTGGCTGCAGTGAGCCTGTGTAGAACATTGTGCCTTGCAGTAACACGCATAGGGAGTCTGCTGTGTTAGTAAAACAATACTGTGAATCACTGTCACACACAGATGACAGTAATCGCTCTTAGAATCAATGCACACTTCACTTATTTGCGCAGTTATGGGGCCAAAACTGACCAAATAACTAAAGTGTGACCTGAGCCTTACAGGTCAATGTTAGCTTCAAGAAAAAGTGCACTCATTTTACACAATCGTCAGCTGATTCCACTTAGATGTCTACAGAACCTGTTCTATTAAACACTTACACAAGTAGAGCCCCCCGACAGAGTGGAGAGGGTGTCAGCAGTAAGTTTGTATTGACGTCACTGATTATTTTGCCCTTCCTCTTATCCGTCAGAACAATAACCCCAAAAAACAGATCCTGTCTGTTGAGCATCCACCTTCACTCGGTCAGCATTTGGTCAGTAATCCATCAGTATTTCTAATGCCCAAAAAAAACTGGAGTGGATCTAAAAAAGAGATGACACGTGAATAGAATCTTTGCATGTCTTCTGTTTTTTTTTACCCACTTCTGCTTTTGGCTACCAAATCATAAACCAATTCTGATTCAAAATAGGGACCATGTCATACAGGTCTTAAAGCTGATACATAGACAGAATCCACTGTGCGTCTCCTTTTTCCTTCCGTCTGACAGATGAGAAAAAGGGTCAAATAAATGATTATATCAACCAGGCCAAATAGGCAAAATAGTGGCACAGTAATGGAGTGGGGAGGGTGGAAACAGCATGGGAAGTCCACAGAGTGGCCCAATGACATAGTGGGGAGGTAGCAGCAGCATGAGGAGACCACAGAGTGGCCCAGTGACATAGTGTTGAGGTGGCAGCAGCATGAGGAGACCACAGAGTGGCCCATTGATTAGTGTTGAGGTAGCAGCAGCATGAGGAGACCACAGACTAGTGATGTGGCAGCAGAATGAGGAGACCACAGAGTGGTGAAGTGGCAGCAGCATGAGGAGACAACAGAGTGGCCCATTGACATAGTGTTGAAGTGGCAGCAGCATGAGGAAACCACAGATGGGTGAGGTGGCAGCAGCATAAGGAGACCACAGAGTGGCCCAGTGACATAGTGATGAGGTGGCAGCAGCATGATGAGACCACAGAGTGGCCAAGTGAGATAGTATTGAGGTAGCAGCAGAATGAGAAGGCCATAAAGTAGCCCAGTGACATAGTGTGGAGGAGGCAGCAACATGAGGAGACCACAGAGTAGTGTTATGGCAGCAGCATGAGGAGACCACAGACTGGCCCAGTGACATAGTGTTGAGGTAGCAGCAGCATGAGGAGACCACAGAGTGGCCCAGTGACCAGAGTGTGGAGGTGGGGGCAAAACCAGTAACAGCTGAAGATAATGGCTGGAAGTAGGAGCACCTGGCAGCAGATTTGACATCAGGCAGGTGGCAGCATCAGAATGGTAGCTGAAGAAGGTAGCCAGAAAAAAAACAGGTCTCTTTTGTCAAAGTGTAGGTGTGGCACCCTGGATGATCTAGTCTGATGCCTCAGGCACTGGTGTTTGAAAATCCTGGCTGATCCACGCCTAATTCATCTTCACAAAGGCCACTTTCTCCACATATTGGGTGGACAGGCGAGTTCTCTCTCCTTGGGGTAACTATGGCCCCCGCCACACTAAACACCCGCTCTGATGCCACACTGCTGGCCGGGCAAGGAAGCTCATCCAGGGCAAACTCGGCCACAAATCAAGTTTGGCCACTGAGTAGTACAGGAGGTTTTTGATGTGGGGTGGAAGAGTGCACTCCAAGTATGCAACAACCTGCTGCTTCAGGTTCTGCTCAATGTCTAGCTGCTGCTGCTGGTGAGTAGTTTCTTCAGTAGGCAGGTGAACCTATGTTGCTACTTATGGAGCTGGTACTGCTTCTGCCCCCCACAGCCATGTCAGTGGATTAAGGATGCGGAACAGTTCCTCCCCTGTGTGACTCAGTTCGCCTAGCAAACCAGGTGCAGAACAACATGACACCGCCATGCCCTGCACATGTGGTATGCTGGAGGGGCACTGTGAACTGTCCCTGCAGTGGAGGCTGAGGACAAGGTGGAGCATGAGGAGGCAGATGCGGACATTCTCACAAGACCAGCGGCATGAGAATGTGGAGGCGGAAGCAGCGTCACCTGGCCAAATTGCTGATGTGGCTGAGCAGGAATCACATTTACCCAGTGGACTGTAAAGGACATATATTGACCTTGACTGTAGTTATAGCTCCTCACGTCGGCACTGCCATGCACTTTGGCAGACACCGACAGGCTCAAGGACTGGCCGACCTTTTGTTCTACATGTGTGCAGGGCTGGTACTGCCATTTTGGCAAAGAAATGATGGCTTGGGACTCTCCACCTTGGTTCGGCACAAGCCATCAGTTCACTGAAAGGTGCAGAGTCCACCACTTGGAAAGGGAGGGACTGCAGCACCAGCAACTTGGCCAGCAGTGCGTTCAACTTCTGCGCCATTGGATGAGTGCACCCATACTGTTGTCTCTTGGCAATCCCATCAGTGATCGATTGCTGAAGGAATGATTGACGAGGAGGAGCAGGAGCATCAAAACCAGCAGATGATGGGAAGGACAGATAGCTTCCTTCGGCTGAGGTGGTGGAGCCTTGACTGCATGAAATTGGGTGCATGCTACTGGGGGATGCAGTGGTTGCTGCAGAAGGCTGGCCCACCACATTGGAGCCACTGTTCTCCCAGGCCACCCTGCACTGCTCTACTCATCACTGCTTGCCCACCTACCGGAGGAAGCGACAGATGTCTTCTCCAGATCTTGGCTGGGCAGTAGCTGCTGACTCTCCTCTAGTAGCTCGTCTTCGCTGAAAAGTAGAGCTGAGTCTGAAAATGAAGGAGGAAGGTTTAAGACAGATAGGGGCACAGAGCCTGCTCCCGGGCCATGCCAACTAAGCGTCGTGTCAGAAGAACCCACTGACTCTTGGTTGAGGGTGTCTGATGTCACTTGCAACAAAGTCGAAGACTGATTCAACCAATCAAACACCGCTGGGTTGCTGGTCAAGTCACGACTGCTTGATGACACTGGGAGCTCAGGACTCTCGCTGTAACTCCTGCTGCCACCCCCCTTCCCTTCTGCTGCCTGCGACAGAAACATTTTGGCCACTGCCAGTTCCATTTGAAGGGACAGTCACCTGTCTGTTTGACATACTGTATAATAAAAGAATTCTATTAAAATAATACCCCCCTAAAAAGGCTGAAGTACAATGTTACTTCACCGCTGAACAGCAATTAAGACATTTATTTTTTTCTGAAACATAAACCCCTCCCCAAAAAAAGATAATCACAATTCACCCCAGAACGGCAGTTAAGACGTATTCTTTTTCCTATTTCTACACCCCCTGTTGAGGAAGGGTGGCGCGTATTGTGTGTATGTGTATGTATTGGCGGTGCAGAGGACGATGTGCGCAGATGTGCCCAGCACCTGCGCCCATCCACCTCCGATATTCCCCAGGGGCTCATCCATGCCCCTGTGGGAATTCATATAGTGTGGCCCGCGAATGCATATACATATACACATGTATATATACCTATGTGACCCTTTAATATGTGATGTGCCCCTTTAATATGTGATGTGCCCCTTTAATATGTGATGTGCCCCTTTAATATGTGATGTGCCCCTTTAATATGTGATGGGCCCCTTTAAATATGGGATGGGCCCCTTTAATATGTGATGGGCCCCTTTAATATATATGTGCCCCTTTAATCTATATATATATATAGTGTGCCCCTTCAATCTATATATGTATATATATGTATGTGCCCCTTCATGCCCCCTGAAGTAATGTGCCCCCGGAACATGCCACACACAGCCCCATATAACATTAACCCCCCCTACATGACCCAGATGCATCAATGTGAATGTGGCCCAAGCATTCACATTGATCCATTCTGAGTAAAGGCGCCAGGATGACCGGATAAGGTCCGGTCATTCTGGTGACCTCAAAAGGATTCAAATTCTAATGAATTTGAATCCTTTTGTTCTAATTATCTCCAGCCCGGCTGGAGATAATTAAAGCATAATAGAGAAAGAGGAGACACCTCCGCTCCCTCTATTATGCGCATTCCGGCATCGCAATTACCATTGCGATGTCCGGAATGCCAAGAGCTGCAGACGGGAGATCAAAGGATCTCGCGCCTGTCAGCCAGTACACGCGGCCCTGCGGCGCGCGTGCAGGGATGCGCGGGCAGGCGCGGTGACGTCATCTTACCGCGCCGGCCCACGTGTCCCTCACAGTGGTGCGCGCCGCTGTGTGGGCGGCACTGAGTGCGGGCGGCTGGACATATAAGTCCGGCTGGCCCGACACTAGGCAGAAGAGAGCCGGCCGCCCACCCTACCTGGAGGATCATCCCCTGGACAGACGAGCCCCCCTGGACAACGAGCAGGACACTAAGTATCGCTATTAACCCCCCCACTATCCCACCAACGAAACCCCATTAACCCCCCACTATCCCACCAACGAACCCCCCCACTATCCCACCAACGATTATCCCCTCCACTATCCCACCAACGATAATAACCCCTTCCATACCCCCATTATAATATAATAACCCCTTCCATACCCCCATTATATTAACCCCTGCCATACCCTCATTCCCCTGGTTATATTAACCCCTGCCATACCCTCAGTCCCTTGGTTCCCCTGGTTAACCCCTGCCATACCCTCATTCCCTTGGTTCTGATTCCCCTGATTAACCCCTGCCATACCCTCAGTCCCTTGGTTCCCCTGGTTAACCCCTGCCATACCCTCATTCCCTTGGTTCTGATTCCCCTGATTAACCCCTGCCATACCCTCAGTCCCTTGGTTCCCCTGGTTAACCCCTGCCATACCCTCATTCCCTTGGTTCTGATTCCCCTGATTAACCCCTGCCATACCCCCATTCCCTTGGTTATCACCCCTGCATTGGTTTATGGTCTGCTTTACCCCAGCACGACCACCGTAGATCCTCTTCGTACACCTTAGGAATAGAATTAGTCAGGTGGGTGGGTTGTTATTGTTACTTGTATGTGTGTATTGTATAGTTAGTTTGTGGGTGGAATTTGGGAACGTGTAGTGTAGTTGAGTACTGTATATTTAGTGTTGTGTTGTCAGTATTGCGTGCGTAGTGCATTGTAATAAATACTGTGTTACTTGTACCCTTTGCGTAGTGTGTACTTGTTAGCGGTAGTAAGTAAGGCGCATGCAGCTAGTATAGTGATTAGTGTAAGGCATAGCGAAGATATTGTGTAATTGTTATATAAAGGTATAAATAGGCGGAGTCTTCACTAGACGACTCCTCCTATTTATGAATATTAATTATTGATATTTGCATAAATATTGGTAATTAATATTCCCCCTTTACACCCCCCCCCAAAAAAAATATAACAATCACAATTCACCGCAGAACAGGTGATTGGACATACGTATATTTTCTTTTTCTACACCACGTAAATGTCTGTAGTACAATGTAACTTCACCGCTGAATGCCAATTATGACATATATTTTCTCCTTCTTTATCTATTTCTACACCACAAAAAATAATAATATAACAATCACAATTCACCGCATAACGGGTGATGGGACATACAGTTATTTTCTTTTTCTACACCATGTGAATGCCTGTAGTACAATGTAACTTCACTGCTGAATGGCAATTGAGACGTATATTTTCTCCTTTTTTTTCCTATTTCTAAACCACAAAAAAATATAACAATCACAATGCAAATCAGAACGGGTTCTGGGACATACGTATATTTTCTTTTTCTACCCCACGTAAATGGCTGTAGTCATGAGCCTACATAGAAATCACTGGGCCCCATAGCAAGAATCTGAATTGGGCCCCTTAACCCTGGCCACTACCCACCCTTGGCCAATCCCACCTCCTGCCTTGGCTCCTCCCCTGCAACACCCCCATTTTCCAATAAAGAAATGTATACATACATTTGTACGTATTTGTACTGACCCAGAGAATGAAGGGCACAGGTCAGTTGTGCGGCAAATGGAATGCCGTAGGAACAAAACCCTGTGGTATCTGAATCTATGGGACTCCTGTGGATATAACATAAAAGTTTTATCTGCAGTCCTATGTAACACTACAGATAACACAGTGATAACTCTCTGAGTACAGATAATGTAGTAGATGTCACCAGTGGCGTCTCTAGCTTTCAAATTTTGGGGGGGCACACTGGGGGGCAGGACAAAAGTAGGGGGGGGGCAGCTATAACAACGATACATTTACACAAGTACGCTTAGAAATGCTGCGATACTTCACCCAATACCTAAAACCGCAACAGGGAAGAAAAGTCCAGCTGTCTGTGGATGACACTTTTATAGAGAGGGGGATCTGTGGATGACACTGCTATGGGGGGGATCTGTGGATGCTACATACCGTGTAATGTATAGCATCTTATGCTATATGTGTCATCCACAGATCCACCCCATGACAGTGTCATCCCCATTTCCCCCTCCCTATAACAGTGTCATCCACAGATGCCCCTCCCTATAACAGTGTCATCCACAGATGCCCCTCCCTATAACAGTGTCATCCACAGATCCCCCTCCCTATAACAGTGTCATCCACAGATCTCCCTCCCTGCCTCTCACAGGAGTGTACATTTGACATTTCTAAACCGTAATCCATATCCTGCAGTAACTTTAACTTTAAATCAGGATTAAGCGGCAGCTCATCTCTACTAGTACCTTAACCTTACACCACTCGGCTAGCTTCGGTAACAGGGCCAGGCTACAGCCTACAGGTCCTGCCTGTTAGTTGTTATCGAGCGAGTGCTGATTTCTGCAGGTCATAGCATACGGATTACAGTTTAGAAGAAATGTACACTCCTGTGAGCGGTCCAGTGGCGGATCAGAGCCTGGTCTCGGGAGGGGCACTTCCAGATTATTTTCTGTCCGCCGCCACAGAACAAGGGTGCTTATAGAACAGACTACACAGTGTTGAGGCATACTATATATTGTGGGGCACAGTGTAGCGGTATACTGTATATTGTGGGGCACAGTGTAGGCTATATGTGTATAACAAACATATTTCACATGAACACTTACAGTTACTTGGCTTGGCCCTTGGGGATCTCGGACGCCACTTCCACACTTTGGCCGGCGGCTCAGCGGAGCTGATGTTGTGTTTTATCCTAATGAGAAAGATTTCATAATAAGGATTTGGAGAAGAGGCAGAGGAATAGCAGAGCAGGGAGAGGCCGGTGCTGCTACTAGGGGGTCATACCATGTGGGAGTAATAAAGCCCACCATAATGCCCCCCAGTAGTAATAATTCTCCTTATAATGTGACAATGCAAAAAATACCCCCTTATGCCCCCAGTTGAGCTAATGTCCCCCATAATGTGCCAGTATAAAATACCCCTATATAGTGCCCCCAGTAAATGCCCCATAGTGCTCCTCTCCCCTTCCTCCTAGTGCCCCCATAATGTACCAGTATAAAATGCCCCAGTAGATGCCCTCAATGTCCCCCATAATTTTGCAAGTATAAATTACCCCTTCTTAGTGCCCCCGTAGATGACTCCACGTGCCAGTAATAAGCCCCCCATTACGTGCCAGTAATAAGACCCCCATTACGTGCCAGTAATAAGACCCCCATCATGTGCCAGTAATAAGCCCCCCATCATGTGCCAGTATTAGGTCCCCCCATCATGTGCCAGTATTAGGTCCCCCCATCATGTGCCAGTATTAAGGCCCCCCCCCATCATGTGCCAGTATTAAGTAAGTACCCCCCCATCATGTGCCATTATTAAGTAAGTCCCCCCCAATGTGCCATTATTAAGTAAGTCCCCCCCATCATGTGCCATTATTAAGTAAGTACCCCCCCATCATGTGCCATTATTAAGTAAGTCCCCCCCAATGTGCCATTATTAAGTAAGTCCCCCCAATGTGCCATTATTAAGTAAGTCCCCCCCAATGTGCCATTATTAAGTAAGCCCCCCCATCATGTGCCATTATTAAGTAAGCCCCCCCATCATGTGCCATTATTAAGTAAGCCCCCCATCATGTGCCATTATTAAGTAAGCCCCCCCAATGTGGCATTATTAAGTAAGCCCCCCCATCATGTGCCATTATTAAGTAAGCCCCCCCAATGTGCCATTATTAAGTAAGCCCCCCCATCATGTGCCATTATTAAGTAAGTCCCCCCCCCCCCCCCAAGTATCACTATTGTAAAAAAAAACAAAAAAAAAACACATACTTACCTCAGTGTCAGCGATGCGATGCAGGCCTCTTCTGGCCTGTGTCCCACGCTGTATGGCTCAGGCGGTGCAATGACGTCATCGCGCCGCCTGCGCCGGCCTCTGATAGGCTGCCGACCTAGTGCCTGCAGCCTATCAGAGCAAGGGGAAGGGACACGCCTCTCCCTCCCCTGCACCGCCGCTTAGTGATGGGAAGTTCGGATCTTTTAGGTGAATCGGTTCATTTGAATCAGCTCATTCAAATGAACCGATTCATGAATCGGATCTTCGGTTCACTTGGTGAGTCAGACTGCTGAGCTGACTCGCAAGTGAACCGAAGACTCTAGGTGCCGGTGCGCATGCGCAGATGCTTGATACATTCGATTCACTCACTACTTGCTGCGCTGCTGACTCTGATTACTAGTATTGAGTGAGTCAGGAAGAGTGATTTATTATAGTAAAGGGAAGCTGAGGCTGACGCCGGACAGGAGGACTCAGGAGTCAGACAGGAGTCAGAAGCTGTCACTGTGGTGTGCAATGTGAATTGTTGTCTGTTGTGCATTGTTACCCACAGTGACAACAGTCTGACACTGACAGTACAATCCATAAAGGTGATGTGAACCCACCCTTAGGCCCCTTTCACACTTGCGTTGTCCGGATCCGGCATATAGTTCCGTCGTCGGGGCTCTATGCCGGAAGAATCCTGATCAGGATTATCCCCATGCATTCTGAATGGAGAGAAATCCGTTCAGGATGCATCAGGACGTCTTCCGTTCTGGAACGGAACGTTTTTTGGCCGGAGAAAATACTGCAGCATGCTGTACTTTTTGCTCCGGCCAAAAATCCTGAACACTTGCCGCAAGGCCGGATCCGGAATTAATGCCCATTGAAAGGCATTGATCCGGATCTGGCCTTAAGCTAAACGTCGTTTCGGCGCATTGCCGGATACGACGTTTAGCTTTTTCTCAATGGTTACCATGGCTGCCGGGACGCTAAAGTCCTGGCAGCCATGGTAAAGTGTAGCGGGGAGCGGGGGAGCGGCATACTTACCGTCCGTGCGGCTCCCGGGGCGCTCCAGAGTGACGTCAGGGCGCCCCAGGCGCATGGATGACGTGATCGCATGTACACGTCATCCATGCGCCTGGGGCGCTCTGACGTCACTCTGGAGCGGCCCCGGGAGCCGCATGGACTGTAAGTATACCGCTCCTACTATGGCAACCAGGACTTTAATAGCGTCCTGGGTGCCATAGTAACACTGAAAGCATTTTGAAGACGGATCCGTCTTCAAACGCTTTCAGTACACTTGCGTTTTTCCGGATCCGGCGTGTACCTCCGGCAAGTGGAGTACACGCCGGATCCGGACAACGCAAGTGTGAAAGGGCCCTTAGTTATATACAGACGTGGACAAAATTGTTGGTACCCTTTGGTCAATGAAAGAAAAAGTCACAATGGTCACAGAAATAACTTTAATCTGACAAAAGTAATAATAAATTAAAATTCTATAAATGTTAACCAATGAAAGTCAGACATTGTTTTTCAACCATGCTTCAACAGAATTATGTAAAAAAATAAACTCATGAAACAGGCATGGACAAAAATGATGGTACCCCTAGAAAACACAGAACATAATGTGACCAAAGGGACATGTTAATTCAAGGTGTGTCCACTAATTAGCATCACAGGTGTCTACAACCTTGTAATCAGCCATTGGGCCTATATATATGGCTCCAGGTAATCACTGTGTTGTTTGGTGATATGGTGTGTACCACACTCGACATGGACCAGAGGAAGCAAAGGAAAGAGCTGTCTCAAGAGATCAGAAAGAAAATTATAGACAAGCATGTTAAAGGTAAAGGCTATAAGACCATCTCCAAGCAACTAGATGTTCCTGTGAGTACAGTTGCACATATTATTCATAAGTTTAAGATCCATGGGACTGTAGCCAACCTCCCTGGACGTGGCCGCAGGAGGAAAATTGATGACAAATCTAAGAGACGGATAATCCGAATGGTAACAAAAGAGCCTAGAAAGACTTCTAAAGAGATTCAAGGTGAACTTCATGCTCAAGGAACATCAGTGTCAGATCGCACCATCCGTCGTTGTTTGAGCCAAAGTGGACTACATGGGAGACGACCAAGGAGGACACCATTGTTGAAAACGAATCATAAAAAAGCAAGACTGGAATATGCCAAACTACATGTTGACAAGCCACAAAGCTTCTGGGAGAATGTCCTGTGGACAGATGAGACAAAAATCGAAGTTTTTGCCAAGGCACATCAGCTGTATGTTCACAGACGAAAAAATGAAGCATATCAAGAAAAGAACACTGTCCCTACTGTGAAACATGGAGGAGGCTCTGTTATGTTCTGGGGCTGCTTTGCTGCGTCTGGCACAGGGTGTCTTGAATCTGTGCAGGGTACAATGAAATCTCAAGACTATCAAGGAATTCTAGAGAGAAATGTACTAGCCAGTGTCAGAAAGCTTGGTCTCAGTCGCAGGTCATGGGTCTTGCAACAGGACAATGACCCAAAACACACCGCTAAAAACACCCAAGAATGGCTAAGAGGAAAAAATTGGACTATTCTAAAGTGGCCTTCTATGAGCCCTGACCTCAATCCTATTGAGCATCTTTGGAAGGAGCTGAAACATGCAGTCTGGAAAAGGCACCCTTCAAACCGGACACAACTGGAGCAGTTTGCTCATGAGGAGTGGGCCAAAATACCTGCTGAGAGGTGCAGATGTCTCATTGACAGTTACAGGAAGCGTTTGATTGCAGTGATTGCCTCAAAAGGTTGCGCAACAAAATATTAAGTTAGGGGTACCATCATCTTTGTCCATGCCTGTTTCATGAGTTTATTTTTTTACATAATTCTGTTGAAGCATGGTTGAAAAACAATGTCTGACTTTCATTGGTTAACATTTATAGAATTTTAATTTATTATTACTTTTGTCAGATTAAAGTTATTTCTGTGACCATTGTGACTTTTTCTTTCATTGACCAAAGGGTACCAACAATTTTGTCCACGTCTGTAGCTACTGAATGAGATGCCTTAACATATATATCTCCTGAGAAGCCAATTTGATTCTAAAGGGTTAATTTAATTAAACCTGTAATCTAAACTCTTGTGTCATCTGTCCCTTCTCCTATCTGTTGCAACAAAAGCAGCCTCAGCCTCAGTGTAACCTGCTCTACACTCTGACTCACTGCTCTTTTAACTCAATGAATCGAATGAGTCACAAACTAAGTCGGATCTTTAGATTCTTTTAACTTGTGATTCATTTGATTCCTTTCTATTCTGACTCCCTGCACTTGTGTGACTCAGACGACTCGATTCAGAGAGCTGCCAGTGTGCTTGCCCCGCCCCCTCAGCTCTGGTCGGTGATTGGTTGGTGGGTGCGGAGGGGTGGGGCTGGCAGAAGCCAGCTTCCACTCTGAGATCATATTACGCTCCTCCCCGTCCCTCCCTCAGGCTCCGGCTCCCTGAGTCCCTGCTGCCAGCAGCGTGAGGTGAGAGACTCTCTGTGACTGAGCTGAGCCGTTTCAAACGGATCGGATCAGTCAAGTGAATGCCGCTGGCACAGGCAGTAGTAAGGAGATGAGCGCAATGGAAGCGCTCATCTCCCTGTGCCTGGCGGCGGCGGCGGCTCACTTGGGGGGGGGGGGGCGCATTTTAGTTGGGGGGGCACATGGGGGGGCCCAGCATGATGTAGGGGGGGCCGTGGCCCCCTCTGGCCCCCCCCTTGGCGACGCCACTGGATGTCACCTGTAGTCCTATGTAACACCACAGATAACACAGTGATAGCTCTCTGAATACAGATAATGTAGTAGATGGTAGCTTTCAATTGTTAATAATCCCAAGGAAGGCCACGATCAGCAGCAGCAATGCCTCTAACTCTGCTTAAAGGGAGTCTGTCACCAGCATTTAACTTTTTTAACCTTTCCCACTGCTCCCTAGCATGCTTACAGTTAATTAAAACGTTACCTCTGGCATCTTTCCTGCTCTTATAAATCCATCAAAAACGATCTTTATAAGATATGCAAATGAGGGCTCGCAAGTGCCCTTCCTACCCTCCGCCCGCCCATCCTTTCCCTCTGACCGCCTTTCTCATAGCTTGTTATTCTGCCGATATCCCGCGCCTGCGCACTCATTCCTTTGACAGCGCCAATGGACCGCCTCCTTTGTTGAGTTTTTGCGTCGTTAGCAATAGTTACTGTGATGCCGTACAAGGAATGGGCATCGCAGTGCGCCGGCCGATGGACGAAATACGCATGCGCGGGATCTCGGCGGAATAACAAGCTATGAGAAAGGCGGTCAGAGGGAAAGGATGGGCGGGCGGAGGGTAGGAAGGGGCGGGGGGACGCAATCAAAAGGCTGAGCAAGCAGGGCACCTAAGAGAGTAACGCCGCCCCTGGGCACTTGCAAGACCTCATTTGCATATCTTATAAAGATCATTTTTGATGGATTTATAAGAGCAGGAAAGATGCCAGAGGTAACGTTTTGATTAACTGTAAGCATGCTAGGGAGCAGTGGGAAAGGTTAAACAAGTGAAATGCTGGTGACAGACTCGTCTATCTATACAATTCCACCTTTTGGGCCCAACAAAACTGAATTCCCCCTTACAGTAGAATGCCTCATTTAGTGGCCCCTCACACTAGTGCCAGCCCCTGAATTGTTAATAAAATAAAAAATAAAACTCGTCCTGTTCCCCTGGTGAATAGAACACACATAACAGCACCATTGCACTTAACTGTCTCTGCATCCTAAAAATGCAGAGACAGGTAAGAGCAAGACATGCCACAGCCCTCCCAGGAAGGTAGGACAGCCACCGAACTCTGAGACTGTCCTGCCAGATCTGGGTCGCTACAAGTACAGATAATGTTGTTGATATAATTTGCAGTCCTATGTAAGGCCGAATGCACACGGCCGTGTTTCACAGCCATGAGCGGTCCGTGGTAACACGGGCTGGATTCCTGCTGAGAGCAGGAGTGCACGGCGTCATTGGTTGCTATGACGCCGTGCGCTTCCTGCTGCCGCCGCAGTACAGTGATACCCTGTAGTCCTATGTAACAGCACAGATAAAACAGTGATGGCTCTCTGATTACCGAAAATGTAGTAGTGTTACCTGCAGTCCTATATAAAACCACAGATAACACTAGTGCTGATAATGTGGTAGTGTTACCTGCAGTCCTATGTAAAACCACAGATAACACACTAGTGCTGATAATGTGGTAGTGCTACCTGCAGTCCTAGGTAAAACCATAGATAACACTAGTGTAGCTCATGTTGTAGTGTTACTTACGTCCTTAGTGTGCCTCCCTGTGCCTCTCCCACGCACTCCATGCTGGTGTTGCTGCTTCCTCTTTCTTGTTCTTCTTCCCCCGCACAGAACGTCCTGATGCAGCTGCGTCAAGACATAGAAACACTGTCGAAATGGTGATGGTGACGCGCACACACAAGGACGGGGACACATACATGCATACAATAAATTTGAGGAAAAGAGAGAAAGAAAGAAAGAAGCATACATAGATATATATATAGACACATATATGCACATACATTCATACAGATACATAGACACACACGTGTGTATTGTAGGAATGCGCAAGGGTCCGTCATTAATGGAAGGTATGAGTCACCGAGATTCCTGGCCTCGGTGAGGTAAGAGCCGGTAATTTCATGTGTCAGCGGCAGCTAGTGCTGGTTGACATGGTTTCGCTATTTAGTATGGCTGTAAAGCCAATCTGGGCCAGCTCTTACTGGGAGCAGCCAAAGTGCAGGGTGGGTGGCTTCTCCCCACGTTCCAGGCCGGGTCTTGGTTTGGGCTAAGAAACACAGGCAGCACTGTCAGATGGTAGGAATTTACTCCTCTCTGACAGTGAAGCTCTGTCAGTCTATGTGTTGGGACCTTGGAGTTTGGGCCTGCGTAAAGGCCTGCTACCTTGTTGGCGTGAGAGCAGGTGATATCTGCTATGTCCAATGACTTTTGCATTGCTGCATGGTGTGAACAAACACCAGACTCAAGGTGACTGTTTTCCTTGAAACTGAACCCTGAATACCGAACTGTTTAAGTTAAAGACATTGTTGTTGCCTCTATACTGCGTCTGCAAACCTGTCTACCAGAGCAAATCCCCACATTGTAGGGGGTGAACACTTGCCAGACAGTGTACCCGGGACAGGGCATCCGTGTTTCCCTGTAAGTGGCCTGCTCTGTGTTCCACTGAGAACTTGAAGTTCTTTAAAGACAAGAACCATTTGGTGACCCGAGCATTCCTCTCTTTGGCTTGGCGCATCTACTTGAGAGGGGAGTGGTCGGTCACCAGACGGAACTTTCTCCCCAACAGATAATAGCGGAGAGACTCGAGTGCCCATTTAATGGCCAGGTACTCTCTCTCCACTATACTGTACCTGGTCTCGGCTGGGGTAAGCTTTCGGCTCAGGAAAACAACAGGATGTTCCTCCCCATTGATGTCCTGAGAGAGTACAGCTCTGAGGCCTCTTTAAGTCAGGTGTCACCAATACCGGGGACCCACACATGGCAGACTTCAAAGCGGAGAAAGCCTTTTCCACCTGTTCATGCCACTGAACCGTCACTGACTTGCGTCCCTTCAAAAGGCATGTCAATAGTGCGGCCACTGTAGCAAAATTGGGGACAAACCTCATATAGTACCCCACCATACCCAGATAGGACTTTACTTGCCGAGTAGTGACAGGACGGGGCCAATTCCTAATTGTCTAAATTTTGTTCACCTGATGTTTGATCATTCCGCGCCCAATTACATACACCAGGTACTTGGCCTCTTCTAACCCTATTACGCACTTTTTTGGGTTAGCAGTTAAGCCTGCCTTCCTAAGGGAGTCCACTACATCCTGTACTTTAGATAGGTCACTTTCCCAGTCGGTGCTACGGATAACGATATCGTCCAGGTACGCTGAAGCGTACAGACAATGTGGGCGTAGTACAACGTCCATTAGCCTTTAAACCGTGGCGGGAGCTTCATGTAGACCAAAGGGTAATACCTTGTACTGATACAGCCCCTCTGGTGTGATGAAAGCCGTTTTTTCCTTGGCAGCCTCTGTCAAGGGTACCTGCCAGTACCCTTTGGTGAGGTCCAACACAGAAAAATACCGGGCTTGGCCTAACTTCTCAATAAGCTCATCTACTTAGGGCATGGGATATGCGTCAAACTTGGACATCTCATTCAGTTTGTGGAAGTCGTTACAGAATCGCAATGTCCCATCCGGCAAGGGTATTAAGACTATCGGACTGGCCCATTCACTTTTTGACTCCTCGATGACACCTAGCTGGAGCATTAGCTGCACTTCCTCCATGATGGCTTGTCGCCAAGCCTCGGGTACCCGATATGGTTTTAACCGGACATTTGCCTGAGGCTCAGTGATAATGTAATGCCGGATTATGGACGTGCGTCCAGGGAGGTCTGAGAACACATCCGTGTTCCGACTAATGAACTCCCTGACTTCCTGAGCCTGTTTAGAGGAGAGGCTGTCAGCAATTTTCACTGTGGCAGCCTCTTCCCTTGCTACAGACAGATGGGCCGAAACCACTTCCCCTAAGAACCCTGGTCGTGGACTGTCTTCCTTAAAGGTCTCCCTATCTCTCCATGGTTTGAGCAGATTCACATGGCACACCTGCTCCGGCTTTTGCCTCCCTGGCTGCTGTACCTCGTATTCTACCTCTCCAATATTTTCAAGTACCTCGTAGGGCCCCTGCCACCTAGCTAGGAACTTACTGTCTACCATCGGTACCAGAACCAACACCCAATCACCCAGATTAAAGTTCCGGACCCGAGCCTGCCAATTATAGACCCTACTTTGGGCTCGCTGTGCTGCCTCCATATGCTCCCTAACCAGAGGTAACACTGTTTCCATCCGTCCTTGCATCTGGGTGACGTACTCAACAACACTTTTGTGCGGTGTGAGTTGTTGTTCCCACTCCTTTTTGGCGACGTCCAACAGACCACGAGGGTATCTGCCGTATAGCAGTTCGGAGGGCGAGAACCCAGTAGAGGTCTGTGGCACTTCTCGCTCTGCGAACATGAGATAGGGCAGAAGAAGGTCCCAGTCCCTCCCATCCTTAGACACAGCTCTTTTTAACATATTTTTTAATGTTTGATTAAACCTCCCTACCAGGCCATCCGTTTGCGGATGATACACGGACGTCCGTAACTGTTTTATGTGGAGCAACTTACAGAGTTCCCTCATGACCTTGGACATAAACGGGGTCCCTTGGTCAGTCAGAACCTCTTTAGTCAGACCCACTCAAGAAAACCTCTCCATTAACTCCTTAGCTATGAGTTTGGCTGATGTATGATGCAGTGGCACCGCCTCCGGGTACCGAGTGGCGTAGTGGAGGATGACCAAGATGTGTTGGTGCCCTCTAGTGGACTTCGGTACTGGTTCTATGAGATCCATAGCGTTTCGCTTGAATGGAACCTCAATAATTGGGAGAGGGACCAGAGGTCTATGGAAATGTGTCTGGGGGCTGGTTATCTGGCAGGTTGGGCAAGACTTTATATACTCTTCCACCTCTCTGAACACACTGGGCCAGTAGAACCGCTGTAGAATCCGGTCCTGCGTTTTATGCTGGCTCAGGTGTCTAACATGAGCTTGCGATACGCCTTGGGCACCACCAGCTGTTAATATGCTCACCCCATAGTTGATTTACCTAGTACAGCATCTCCTGTTGAACCACAAAATGGGGGAACATAGACTCGGCCCCCGGTTGTTGCGGCTCACCCTCAACTACTAATGTATTCTCCCAGGCTCGGGATAGAGTCGGGTCCTGGTGCTGTGCTGTACCAAAATTATCTCCGGAGACGTTGAGATCTGCCAATTCCGTACCCGGCGGCAAGTCCTTCATGTCTCCCACCATCACACTTAGCGGGGTTGTCTACCCCTCTTCCACTGAAGTGGCGGTCACCCCTACCGCTTGCCCTTTGGACTCATGTTCCCAGGGTTCTGGTCTCCCCCCTGAGCCGGGCCACTCTGTTAGGGTTACATCTGTCTCCCGGGTATCAGTAACTTTCGTATCCGGCCATAGTGCCAGTGTTTTATAAAATTTCCCTACCCTCCTCACTTCTGGCCGCACCGGACATGACGTTACCAGCTTTGGAAGGAGGTGTGCCGTGCCGCGCAGGCGAACAACGACAGGGTAGAGACATTTCATATCAGAGTTGGTGAGAAGCAATGCGCTTGCGCCGTACTTCTCTGCAGACTACCGGCCGACACTGCACATGCGCCGGGAGCCTCAGCAGTATTACAGGGTACGGAAAAACTATGGGCCAGTGTGCACGCGCGGCGGACAGGGAAATCTCTCATACGAACATCCATCCAATCATCGCCTTATGAACGAATGGATGTTCAGTATGAGGGATCTCCCTGTCCGCCGTGCGTGCGCACTGGCCCATAATTTTTCTCTATCCTGTAACGCTGCTGAGGCTCCTGATGCATGCACAGTGTCAGTCGGTGTTCTGCTGTGAAATTTCCCTACCCCGTCGTTGTGCGCCTGCGCAGCTCGGCACACCTCTGGCACACCTCCTTCCAAAGCTAGTAATGTCATGTCCGGTGCGGCCGGAAGGGACGAGGGTAGGGAAATTTCATGGGTAGGGAAATTTTATAGGACACCGGGAAACTGAGGAAGTCTCTCCCAATTATGAGTTCATAATGTAATTTTGTGGTGATGGCCACCTCATGAGTCCACCTGCCGGCCACCGTTGATAGAGAGACCAGGTAGGTGGGATAGTCCTTTAAGTCTCCATGAATACACACTATGTTGACCTTTCGGCCAGTATACTCAGCGGGCCATACCAGGGCAGCTCTTACCAGGGACACCAGGCTCCCTGAATCCAGCAGAGCCACCGCCAGAGTGTCCCCCACTTTTGTCTTTTGGCTATTGTCTATAGTCTCGGAGGTTCCTGTGGCACACAACTTCCTGGCATATAATGAGTGGTGGTAGCCATAGTTGGTGTCCATGGGTTTACCCTGATGAGGACAGTTGGCCTTTGTGTGTCCAGGCTCCTGACATCGCCAGCAGACCACCGGAGATGGGTCTAGGGGGGGTATGTCCCGGGCGGGTTTGGCTGGCACCGGCCACCTGGTCTGGGGTGTAGATTTCCAGAGTTTGACTGGCTCCCTCCCAAAAGAACCCCCTGTAAACTTTTTGTGGCCTCGTAGCGCTCCACCAGGTCGACCATCTCCAAGGCATTACCCAGAGACACCTGGCCGATCCAGTGCTGGAGGGGGTACAGTAAAGTCCTTCAGAACACATCCGCCAAGAGACGGTCCAGATTAGCAGTGGGGGTCAGTACGTCAGGCTGCAGCCATTTTTGCAAACGGTGTAACAGGTCATAATACTGCGGTCTGGCGGGTCCAGCCGGGTTAAATTCCCACTGATGCACTCGCTGGGCCCAGACCAACACATTCACCCCCAGTCTCGCCAGGATCTCACCTTTTACGGTCAGGTAGTCGGCCGCTTGATCATCGAGGAGATCGAAAAAACTTGCTGGTGTCCAGACGCCAGGAACGGAATGACGACCTCAGCTTACCGGTCTCAGGGTAACTTTTCCCTCATGGCCACCTTTTTGAACACCGCCAGATAGGTCTCGACGTCATCCGAGGGGGTCATCTTAGGGATCGCAGCACGGACAGCTTTTCAGGATTTCCAGGCATCGTGGACGTTCAGGGATGCTCCTGCCGCTTGCAATGCCATCACATGTTGCAATAGCAGCTGGTTAGTTTTCTGCATCTGCTTGTTAGCCTCCTGCTGCTGCAAATTAGCATCCACGAGGGCCTTCACGACCGCCTCCATTTTTTCAGGGGACATGGGTCGTAACCTTGCCGGCTTAATGTAGGACATGCACTTGTCCAGCAGACCTCGCGAACAACAGTTCGAAGGGTGAGAACCCCGTCGATGCCTGGGGCACTTCTTGCACCGCGAACATAAGATAGGGCAACAAAAGATCCCAATCCTTCCCATCCTTAGATACCACCCGTTTTAACATATTTTTTAGAGTCTGGTTGAACCTTTCTACAAAGTCGTCTGTCTGCGGGTGGTACACGGACGTCCGCAACAGTATTATGCGGAACAATTTATATAGCTCCCTCATGACCTTGGACATAAACGGGGTCCCCTGGTCAGTCAATACCTCTTTAGGGAGCCCCACTCGGGAGAATATCTCCATTAATTCCCGGGCTATTAACTTAGCCGACGTATAACGAAGTGGCACCGCCTAGGGGTACCGTGTGGCATAATCCATCCAAGATTACCAGGATGTGCTGGTGACCCTTAGCGGACTTCGGGATGGGGCCTACGAGGTCCATCGCGATACGCTCAAATGTTATCTCGATGATCGGGAGGGGTACCAAGGGACTACGGAAATGGGGCTGGGGGCTAGTAATCTGGCAAGTTGGGCAAGACTCACAATACTGTGCCACCTCTTTAAACACACTGGGCCAGTAAAACCGCTGTATAACTCGGTCCTGTGTTTTCTGCTGGCCCAGGTGACCCCCAAGAATATGTTGGTGGGCTAATTCTAATACGAGCTTACGGTAAGGCTTGGGCACCACCAACTGTTCAATTTGCTCCCCCCATAACAGATTTTCCTGGTATAGCAATTCTTGGTGAACGACAAACCGGGGAAGACCGGTAGATTCCACCCCCGGTTGTTGCGGCTCACCCTCTACTATCACCACATTTTCCCAGGCCCGAGTCAGGGTGGGATCCCGGTGCTGTCCAGTACCAACATTTTCACCAGAGACGTTGAGGTCTGCCAACTCCGGTCTTGGTGGCAACTCCTTTACGTCTCCCACCATCACATTTAGTGGGGTTGTCTCCTCCTCCTCAGAGGTGGATACCCCCACTGCGGGCCCTTCGGCCTCATGTTCCCAGGGCTCTGGGTTCCCCCCTGAGCAGGGACACTCTGGTGGGGGCTACCCCTGACCTGTGTGTATCATCACACTTAACCTCTGGCTACAGGGACGGGAAACCGGGGAAGTCTCTCCCTATTACTAGTTTGTGTGGGAGGGTGGTAGTTATGGCCACTTCGTGAGTCCACTTGCCGGCCACCGTGGACAAGGTCACCTGGGCGGTGGGATAATCTTTCAAGTCCCCATGAATACATACCACCCCCACCTTTCAGCCTGTGTACTCGACGGACAGCACCAGGGCAGCGCTAACCAGGGTCACCAGACTCCCTGAGTCCAGCAGCACCAAAGTATCTCTCACCTTCACTTGGCACAGGTGGCTTGTGTCTAAGGTCTCAAGGGCACCGGCTACACACAGTCTCCTGCCATACAACGACTTCCGATAGTTGGTATCTATGGGTTCGTCTTGACGGGGACAGTCAGCTCTTATGTGACCCAGTTCCTGGCACCGCCAGCAGATAATGGGAGCCGGGTCTGCGGGGGACACATCCAGAGCAGGCGGGGTGGGGCTTTCCTGGCTTTAACCGGCCCCCTCCCAAAAGAACCCCCTTGTATATTTTTAGTGGCCTCAAAATGCTCCACGAGGTCGACCATCTCTAGGGCGTTACCCGGCGATACCTGGCCTACCCAGTGTTGGAGAGTGTATGGCAAAGCCCTCCAGAAGATGTCAGCCAACAACCGGTACAGCATAGCAGTGAGGCTCAGTGTCTCTGGCTGCAGCCATTTTTGTAAACAATGCAACAAGTCATAGTACTGGGGTCTGGCAGGTTGAGCCGTGTTAAACTCCCACTGATGCACCCGCTGAGCCCGTACCAAAACGTTCACCCCCAGTCTGGCCAATATCTCACCCTTGACGACCTGGTAATCAGCCACTTGGTCCTCTGGCAGATCGAAGAAAACCTGCAGGGGTCCAGACGACAGGATTGGAGCGAGAATCTCAGCCCATTGGTCTTGGGGCAACTTCTCCCGGTTGGCAACTTTCTCAAACACCGCCAGGTAGGTCTCGACATCATCAGAGGAACCCTTCTTTGGAATGGCGGCCCAAACCGCTTTCCTGGCATCAAAAATGCTCGGGGTTGCTCCTGCTGCTTGCAACGCCATTACATGTTGTAACAGCAGCTGATTAGTTTCTTGCTGCTGTTTTTTCGCCTCCCGCTGCTGCAGGTTAGCCTCCACGAGGGCTTTCACAACAGCCTCCACCTTGTCATGACAACCACCGGTGTTTAATGCAAAACAAAACTTTCCTGGCCCCCAGGCCAGCCTCGCTGCACCTACCCGCATCCTCCACCAAATGTGGGAAATTACTCCGGTAGACAGGGGTGCGGGTGCAGTATAGAGGCAAATAGAGTCCAGGTAATGAAGCAAAAGAGCGTTTATTTCACACTTGCTCAAACGGAAAAGCAGAACAGTCACTTGGTGTTAGTTTACACACAAAATAACAGAGAGCTTCACCTGGCTCCTTTACTGGAATGAGTCCTGTCCTGGCTGATCGCACAGCCACATAAAGTTTTCTCACAGGATGCTGGGCGCTCTGTACGCCTGTGTCGGGGTCCAGGCCTCAGCTCCACACATTGAAAAAACAATCCAGACTCACAGTGATTTTCCTTCCTTCTCCCCACAGCTGAGGTTATTGCCTGGGAATTTAAATCCCAGCTCCAAAACCTGGTTCTGGAACGTAGGGAGTAGGCACCCGCCCAACTCTTTGCGACTCCCAGTAAAAACCGGCCCAGATTGGCTTTGCAGCCATACTAAGTATTAAAGGTGTCAACAGCTTCTGCTGTTAACACAAAAAATCCAGGTCTTACCTCAACGAGGCCAGGAACCTTGGTGACACGTATCTGCCATCCATTACGGTACCCTGCACCTTACCACAATATGCACACATAGAGATATATATATATAGACACATATATACTGTGGGGACTCTCTCTGGTAGGACTAGCGGACGCACTACAGAGGCAACAACAAGTTCTTTAGATCAAACAGTTCAGTGTTTTATTCACACTTTAAGCAAGTGACAAAACAAACAGTCATATTCAAACAAAAAGTCCCCTTGCGGCGTTGGTGGTAATACACCATGCAGCAATTCTGCCTCAAAGAGTCCTTGCTGATAGCAGCACCAACCTGTTTTCACGCCACACAGGTAGCAAGCCTTCATCCAGACACAAGGCTCCCAGATCCCAACATAGAGACCTGGCTTCTGAGCCCAGCTGCCTATTTAAGGACAGCCAGGTGCTGCCAAAACCCGGACCGGCATTTAAAATCCGGTCTGGTATTTTACCTCACCTGGCTGTAAATCAGCTCAGCAGCACATGCTGGGAGGAAAATACCTGTTTTCCCAGACCAAACCTCTCACTTATTTTTCTACTTGGAGGTTGCAGGAGAGGAGCAGTCAGGAGGCACGGAGGAAGAGGGGGAGCACCTCTGATAGCATGCAGAGAGGTTTTTCTTACTGACTTCTGCATGCTTCCTTCTGAGTGTGGACAGGGCAGCATCAATCAGCTGCTGATTTATAATGCTGCTGCCCTGCGGTCTTCAGCCTGCACTCCCGACAGAAGGGAAGGGGGGGGCTCATATTATAAACATAGTTTATTAACTATAAACTGTCTGTGCAGAGAAGACATTGGAGGGCGGGGCCTTCCATGCACTCCGGGCCCCCCTGTGCCGTGGGCCCCATAGCAACGGTGTAGTCTGCCTATATTGGCGATACGCCAATTGATGTAGTACAATGTTACTTCACCACTGAACGGCAATTATGACATTTATTTTCAACTTTTTTTTCCTATTTCTACATCCCAAAAAAAGAAATATAACCATCACAATTTATCGCAGAACAGGTGATGGGACATATGTATATTTCCTTTTTCTACACCACGTAAATGTCTGTAGTACAATGTAACTTCACTGCTGAATGCCAATTATGACATTTATTTTATAATTTTTTTCCTATTTCTACACGACAAAAAAAATATAACAATCACAATTCACCGCAGAACAGGTGATGGGACGTACGTATTTTTTTTTTTTTTTCTACACCATGTAAATGGCCGTAGTAAAATGTAACTTCACCGCTGAATGCCAATTATGACATTTTTTTTTCAATTTTTTTTTCTATTAATACACCCCCCCCCCCAAAAAAAGTAAAACAATGTAAAATAAACACGGGATGGCTAATAGGACGGACGTCTATCCTATTAATACGCCCCGTAAATGGCTGTAGTACAATGTAACTTCGACGCTGAACGGCAATTATGACATATATTTTTTTCATTTTTTTCCTTATAATAAACCCTCCCCAAAAAGTAAAAAAAAATGTAAAATCAACGCAGAACGACTAATAGGATGTACATATCTTTTCTATAAATACACCCCGTAAATGACTGTATTACAGAACTTACACGCCAATCACAAGCAAGGTTTGCTGGAATTAGTGATGTATCATATAGTGCAAACACACTAAAAACTATTTGGATCCCCAATTGCAGCAGGGTGTAATAGAATTGCTCCTATTGCACCCTTTTCTCCTTTTATAGAGTGGATGATGCCTCCCTATTCTTTCCCTACACCTTGACTAATCTTTCCCTGAACTTGTAAATAGTTTTTTCAACACAATAAAGTGTTTCCTAGCACTGTCCCTAGCGCCTGCTGACATCTCTCCCTACACTTAGCACACTGGAAAATGGCAGAATCCAAAATGGCTGAGAGTATTTATAGGGCTGTGACATCACAGGGGCTTACTGGCTGCTGATTGGCTGCATGCATGGCATTGTGGGTAAACACTTGTTCCCAGAGTTCTTTGCTCTATGTCCTAACACGTGCAGCAGCCATTTTAGGAAAAAATGCGATTCGTTACCACGAAGCGTGAGGAAATTCAGATTCAGTGCAAATCGAATTTTCCCTGAAATTCGGATGGAATTCTACTTCGTCAACTTCGATTCGCTCACCTCTACGTGTAATGTAAGTATAAAAAAGTATAAAAAAATAACACTAATCATGCAAAATAAACTTCCCCCCAGTTCAACTGAGACTATACTGTACATTTGACCAGAACAACAAATTAGGAAACCCATTCTAATACTTTATTTTAGTGTGAATTTAATAAAACTAAAAGATACATAGAAAGGTGTTACAGCAGCCCTATGTGGCACAAAAACTACAACATGTTTTGGTAGCCCAAGAAATAAAAAAGAATAAGGCCAGTGAACCACCACAAATGCAAAAAAAATAAAAAATCTAATTTGGAAATGACACAAACTGATCACAAATGAGGTTAAATTATAGAAAGACTTAGATCGGTGTTCATATGACATAAATATATTCTGCTCCTTTCTCCAATAGGTACAGCATTCTTGTCAAAACAGTTTCATCTCCAGTTATAAACGGTTCCATTGATTCCACTCATATAAATGGACCATCAAGGGAAGACCCCAAAACTAAAGACTTATTTTATGATTTTTATTGTACAGTTGTGCCTTGTCATCATTTTATTATTATTATATAACCATGTAAATCACTCAGCATCAAGCAATGAATTTTCATACACAAATATACGTCAAGAACCAGCTAGCCACACGAAGATCATCCTTGTTTGGACCTGGCCATTTGGTACAAAATTTCCACTTAATAAATGTCCATCATACACTAATATTTCTGGATGCTTTTACACAGCTAACAGAACCTTGTATTCTTCTGCAGATGCAATTGTTATGCATCACAGAAATATAATGTATTCCAGACAGCAGTTACCCCAGATAGCAAGGCCACCAAATCAGTACTGGATATGGTTTAACTTGGAACCTCCATCATACAGCCCAAACTTGCATTTTATGGATAATCTCATTAACCTCACAATGTCTTACAGAGCTGATTCAGATATTTTCACACCTTATGGCTGGCTAGAGCCAAATCAACGAGAAGAGAACTTCACAATTCCCCAAAAAACCAAGCTGGTAGCCTGGGCAATCAGTAAGTGGAAACCACATTCTAAAAGAGTACGCTATTATCAGAAGCTCAAGAAATTTCTTCCTGTAGACATATATGGAAGGCAGCATTTAACTCTCCCAAGAAAAGAATATGAAAAAACATTGTCCAAATACAAGTTTTATCTCGCCTTTGAAAACTCAATTCATGAAGATTATATTACAGAGAAACTCTGGAAAAATGCGTTGAAATCCGGTTGTGTGCCAGTCGTATTGGGTCCTTCTCGAGAAAACTATGAGCGTTTTATTCCGAAAGACTCTTTTCTACATGTTGATGACTTCTCCACGCCTGAAGAGCTTGCTAAATATATCTTAAAGTTGGACAATGATGAGAACGCTTACCAGCAGTATTTTACATGGAGGTCCAGACTTCATCCCTTTGCAGATACTAACTGGCAGACTCATTACTGCAGAGTATGTAAAGCAATAAAAGAAGCTCCTGCACACAAAACAATTTCAAAACTTGGAGCATGGTACAAATAATTATAGGGTGGTTTATCACAAAGTTTTTAAGAGAAATTGTACATTTGCTCAGGTGTTTTCTATATTAGCACTTTTGGGTTCTTTTTATAGGTCCATGCATATTTTCAAAATGCAGAGTGCTCTAGATGTGACTTTTTTCTGGTGTTTTTCCATTAAATACAGTCTGAAAAAAAGCACATAAAAAAGGTCTATATAAGAAAATAAATAGCAAAACTTATTGTATTAAAGTTATGAAATGTATGGGAATCTTTAAAAGCCACAAAAACAAGAAAGCACTGTAGATTTGCCAGCATTGTGAATGAGATTTTAGAAAATCCACACAAAAAAATCTGTGGCATAAGTTCACCTGCAGTGTAAATTTTAACTCATCAGCATGTACATTTATGCTGGGGATTTCATCTTTTAGAATGCATAGTGTATAATCTACAGCAAATCTGCAGCAAAAAGCTGAATAAATTGTAAGTGGAATTTACATTGAAAAGCACTGAATCGTTTAATTTCAATGGGTTTCCTTTCATGCCATGCGTAGAGGAAGATGATAAGTTATTGATTATGTTAACTATAAAGCGTAATTAAATTAAAGGGAACCTGTCATCAGGAAATTCACCGTGAAACCAGGCACAATGCCTTTTATGGCTAGCTCAGCTGATTGTAATGATACTTTTCACTCCTGGAGAAAAATTACTTTAAATTCCTATGCAAATGAGCAGTTAAGTGCACCAAGGGCAGTCCCAAGCCATTTCTCTTGCTTCTTCTGTCAGTCCCTCCCTGTCATCTTCATAGAGCCAGGTTGTTGCATAGTCATCTCACCAGGCCCTGTCAATCAAGAAGGGAAGCAGGGGCTGCCAGATAAAGCAGGAAGGAGAAGGGTGCATACAGGGACATGGACCCGCCCCCAGGGTACTCCTTTGCATATGGATTGAAAATACTCCACAATAAAGCAATTGATGGCCGAGGGAAAGGTATCATTAGATTCAGCCAAGCTAGCCCCACAAGGCATTGTGTCTGGTTTAACCGTGAATTTCCTGGTGACAGACTATCTTTAAAAGTATGCCCATAATAGGCATACAAAGCATGGGAAAAATCCACAGAAGATTTTGCTATGGATCAATGGAGAATGTTAATAGGGTTGTCTCACCTCAGCAAATGCCATTTATATTGAGGACAAAGTAAATACAAGGCACTTACTAATGTACTGTGATTGTCCATATTGCCTCTTTTGCTGGCTTGATTCATTTTTGCATTACATTATACACTGCTTGTTTCCAGGGGTTATGGCCACTGCTGCAGAGCAGATATAAGGTGGGCCTATGCACTCTCCCATGTCCAGGCCACCACAGAGGTCAGCACTTTTTCTATAGTGCATAAACATGGCCATTGCTGCTGGATTGCCGAGTGGTTGTAACCCCAGGAAAAGTAGATTTTACACTGTGCAGGTGGTATACCCAGGCCACTCTGCCTAATAGTATTCATCCCACTTGGTGGCCCAATCTCAGTGTGACAAGTTGGCAGTAAAACTGAATGAAGAGTGCAGGGAAAGGGTATCGCCGTGTGCATTATGTTCTAGGGCACCCACATTCATAGTTAATCCATTCTGTAGGTACTGTGCTGTCAGTATTAGGGTCCATTCACACGTACGCAAAATGATCTGCACCCGTTCCGCAATTTTGCATAACGGGTGCGGACCCATTCATTCTCTATGGGCCCGGACGTGAAGTGGAGAGCACATTATCTGCTCTCCGCTTCCGCATTTGCGGAGCGCGGCCCCGAACTTCCAGGTTTTCGGCCCCGAACTTCCGGTCCGCAGCTCCGCAAAAGATAGAACATGTCCTATTCTTGTCCGCAGCAGCGGACAAGAATAGGCATTTCTATAGGGGGTGCCGGCCGGGTGTGTTGCGGATCCGCAATTTGCTGGTCCGCAACACACCACGGATGTGTGAATGGACCCTTACAGGTGTAAATTATCACTGTCTACATTCCTGTGCAGTGCACCAAGATTCATAGTTATTCCCTTCTGTTAAACAAAAAGAATCATATACCACCCTTCAGTAAAGCCATAAACCCTTGCGTGCCCCTGCAGGAGCTGTGCCCAAATGACTCCTTAGTGGAACAAAATAAAGAAAAGGAGGCACCACCAATAAAGTGGCGGAGAAAAAATTATGTTCTTTTAATGCATGTGGTGGCATTTCAAACACATGCTTTTTAATCCCTTCTGTTAGCTGTAGATTTTTGGTGCATCAGCATTACAGGTCTAATTTATCGCCGTGGACTTAACTGTGCAGTGCCCCAACATTAAAGTAGTGGCCCCATGACAGAGTGGGGAGGATGGCAGCACCAGAGACAGTAGTGGTCCCATGACAGAGTGGGGAGGGGGGCAACAGCAGTGGCATACAGCACAATATGGTGGCATATCACTGTAGTAACAGAACCCAACAACAGCAGTGTGATAGCAAGGCCCAGTGGCATGGCCCAGTGGCATGCATATACAGTTGCAAGTATGTGAATAATATGGATTTCTGCACAAATTGGTCATAAAATGTGTTCTAATCTTCATCTACGTCACAAAAATAGACAATCACAGTCTGCTTAAACTAATAACACACAATGAATTAAATGTTACCATGATTTTATTGAACACACCATGCAAACATTCACAGTGCAGGTGGAAAAAGTATGCAAACCCCTAGACTAATGACATCTCCAAGAGCTAATTGGAGTGAGGTGTCAGCCAACTGGAGTCTAATCAATGAGATGAGATTGGAGGTGTTGGTTACAGCTGCCCTGCCCTATAAAAAACACACACCAGTTCTGGGTTTGCTTTTCACAAGAAGCATTGCCTGATGTGAATGATACTTCACACAAAATAGCTCTCAGAAGACCTATGATTAAGAATTGTTGACTTGCATAAAGCTGGAAAGGGTTATAAAAGTATCTCCAAAAAGCCTTGCTGTTCATCAGTCCATAGTAGGACAAATTGTCTATAAATGGAGAAAGTTCAGCACTGCTGCTACTCTTCCTAGGAGTGGCCGTCCTGTAAAGATGACTGCAAGAGCACAGCGCAGACTGCTCAATGAGATGAAGAAGAATCCTAGAGTGTCAGCTAAAGACTTACAAAAGTTTTTGGCATATGCTAAAATCCCTGTTAGTGAATCTACGATACGTAAAACACTAAACAAGAATGGATTTCATGGGAGGATACCACAGAAGAAGCCACTGCTGTCCAAAAAAAACATTGCTGTACGTTTACAGTTTGCACAAGAGCACCTGGATGTTCCACAGCAGTACTGGCAAAATATTCTGTGGACAGATGAAACCAAAGTTGAGTTGTTTGGAAGAAACACACAACACTATGTGTGGAGAAAAAGAGCCACAGCACACACACATCAAAACCTCATCCCAACTGTGAAGTATGGTGGTGGGGGCTTCATGGTTTGGGGCTGCTTTGCTGCATCAGGGCCTGGACGAATTGCTATCATGGAAGGAAAAATGAATTCCCAAGTTTATTAAGACGTTTTGCAGGAGAACTTAAGGCCATCTGTTCACCAGCTGAAGCTCAACAGAAGATGGGTGTTGCAACAGGACAACGACCCAAAGCATAGAAGTAAATCAACAACAGAATGGCTTAAACAGAAGAAAATACGCGTTTGAGTTCTAACCTCAACTCGATTGAGATGCTGTAGCATGACCTCAAGAAAGCGAATCACACCAGACATCCCAATAATATTGCTGAACTGAAACAGTTATTTAAAGAGGAATGGTCAAGAATTACTCCTGACCGTTGTGCACGTCTGATCTGCAACTACAGGAAACGTTTGGTTGAAGCTATTGCTGCCAAAGGAGGTTCAACCAGTTATTAAATCCAAGGGTTCACATACTTTTTCCACCTGCACTGTGAATATTTACATGGTGTGTTTAATAAAAACATGGCAACATTTAATTCTTTGTGTATTATTAGTTTAAGCAGACTGTGATTGTCTATTGTTGTGACTTAGATGAAGATCAGATCACATTTTATGACCAATTTGCGCAGAACTCGATATCATTCCAAAAGGTTCACATACTTTTACTTGCAACTGTACATATCAGTAGGCCAAGAAGCCCCATTGTAGGAATGGCAGTAGAGGCATCAGGTGGCTGGCAGCATCAGAATGGTGAAGTAATGGCCCATTTTGCAGAATATTACGGTGTGCCAGCACACTACAGTATGATCATTAGCGGCAGAATGGATCTATTCTGTTGCATAAGGCACCTGTGACTGGAAATCCGGGTTGATCCACACATGATTCATCTTTATGAAGGTTAGTCTCTCAACATTTTAGGAGTAAAGGCAAGTTCTCTTAGGGGTAACTATGCCTCCTGCTGCACTGAATACCTGCTCTGATGCCACACTACTGGCAGGAAAGCATGCACATGGCAAACTCAGCCAGTTGTGGCCACAATTCAAGTTTTCATGCCCAATAGTCCAGGGAATTTTGGATAATTTGTGACAGGGTGAAGTCTAAGTATGCCACTACCTGCTGGTTGAGGTTCTGCTGCATATCCTGCTTCTTCTGGGTGGTTTCTTTAGTAGGGGGCTGAAGAAAACTACTCATTAGAGACTCCACACTGAAGTTTTTGCATGTGAAGCTGGTGTGGATCCTGCTCCCCCCACTAGTCATGGCAGTGGAGCATGAGGGCCATGACTAGGGGGGAGCAGGATCCACACCAGAAAGTGACAGAAACACCACCAAAATGGATTGGGAACACGATGGGGACGATTTATCTGGATGCATCTTGGACGCCCAGGTCGCTGCTGGGAACCATGTTGTCCGAGTTGTACGCCACTTTTACAGACTGACAAAAATACGCACAAAACCCCCCAAAAAATACATTGTACAGGAAAAATTTTAGGAAACATTCTTTCCTGTATATTCAACTGTATATAAAGTGCAAGTGCTGCAAAAAATTACAAGCAAGAGGCACTCCGAAACAGCCTGTATATCACATAAAGGAGGGTCTCATGCACATTGTGGTTCAATTGTTCAGGTAGTGGGACTCCTACACTCATAAAGCCTATGCACTAAGTGAAAGGGCTGCCAAAAATTACAAGGAACCGGTACTCCAAAACACCCTTTGTTACACATAAAGGAGGGCATCATACACACCCTTGAAAATTTTTTATTGATGGCCTGCTGGTAACCCTCTAAAAACATTTGGAGTAAGGGCTGGCTGATCTGACCATCTAAAACCTTAGGGATGAGGGCCTGCTGCTGCATTGGTGACTCTAGATAACCTCTGGGCGATTGCACGTCCCCCGTGACAGCGACGATCCATTTGGATGTCTGCCCTATCAGCTTTCGATGTTCTTTTCTGCGCCTACCAAGGTGATCACGGGTAACGGGGAATCAGGGAGGTCAATGGCTGAAATCTGATTGGCTGTTGTTGCCTTGCCCCTTTTTTTCCTAATTGTGAACCACCCAGAGAGGGTGGGAGAAGTTATTAAAGCTCAAGCATTAAATGAAGGCAGCAGGCGCACGGCAATTACCCACTCCTGTCTTGGGGAGGTAGTGACGATAAATAACATTACAGGACTCTTAAGATGCCCTGTTATTGGAATGAGTAATAAAAAATTACAGGGAATGTCACTGCAGTATTTTGGATTAGGAAACATTATACAGGAGGCCATGTTGCCGCTTTGTTGACTCTAGATAACCTCTGCCTGATCGCACGTCTCCGTGACATCCACGATCCATTTGGATATCTTCCCTATCAACTTTCGATGTTCTTTCATGCGCCTAACATGGTGACCACCGGTAACGGGAAGTCATTGTTTGATTTAGGAGAGGGAGCCTGATAAACGGCTAAGGCTACTACTTCAAAGCAAGGCAGCATGAGTTGCGGGCCTGCAGGTGAGCTGACCCTGTAAAATATTTGAGTTGCGGGCCTGAACATTAGGGGCGAGGGCCTGCTGGTGAGCTGACGCTCTAAAACATTATATGTGAGGGCCTGCTGCTGAACTGACCCTCTAAAACATTAGGGATGAGAGCCTGCTGCAGAGCTAACCATCTAAAACATTAGGGGTGAGGCCCTGCTGGTGAGCTGACGCTCTAAAACATTATATGCGAGGGCCTGCTGCTGAGCTGATGCTCTAAAACATTATCTGTGAGGGCCTGCTGGTGAGCTGAGGCTCTGAAACATTATATGCGAGGGACTGCATTAGGGATGAGAGCCTGCTGCAGAGCTAACCCTCTAAAACATTAGGGGTGAGGGCCTGCTGGTGAGCTGTCGCTCTAAAACTTATGCGAGTGCCTGCTGGTGAGCTGACGCTCTAAAACATTATATGTGAGGGCCTACTGCTGAGCTGACCCTCTAAAACATTAGGGGTGAGGGCCTGCTGGTGAGCTGACCATGTAAAACATTATATGCAAGGGCCTGCTGCTAAGCGGATCCTCTAAAACAGACATCCTCAAACTGCAGCCCTCCAGATGTTGTAAAACTACAACTCCCACAATGCCCTGCTGTAGGCTGATACCTGTAGGCTGTTCGGGCATGCTGGGAGTTGTAGTTTTGCAACAGCTGGAGGGCCACAGTTTGAGGATGCCTGCTCTAAAACATTAGGGGCGAAGGACTGCTAGTGAGCAGATGCTCTAAAACATTATATGTGAGTGCATGCTGTTCAGCTGACCCTATAAAAAATTTAAATTGAGGGCCTGCAGTTGAGCTGACCCTATTAAAAAAAATAGAGTTGATGAGGAGGAGGAGAAAGCAAGATTCAACCATATACTTTTTTTTGTGGTGGAAAAGGTGCATAGGAATACACTACAGTAGATTGAGTACATTATAAATGATAGATTGAAATTGCCTTTATGTTCATCATCAGCTCAGCTCTCCTCTGGTGGAGTTGAGAAGTCATGGGCAATCCAGGCCTTGTTCATTTTTATCAACCTGTCAGCATTGCCAGTGGACAAGCGGATACGCTTAACTGTTATAATGCCACCAGCAGCACTAAATACACGCTTAGACAAAATGCTGGCAGCAGGGCAGGCTAGCACCTCCAAGGCGTATTATGCAAGTTCCTGCCACGTGTCCAGCTTGGACACTCAGTAGTTGTAAGGCACTGAGGGATCACTTAGGAGGCTGACACGGTCTGCTATGTATTCCTTCACCATCTTCCCAAATTTTTCCCTCCTTGTTCCACTAGGCCGCACTTCAGGGTGAGGTTGATGGCGGGGTGTCATGAAAGTGTCCCATGCCTTGAAGAGTGTTGCCCTGCGTTTGTTGGAACTGCTGTGTGTTCCCCTTGTCTCCCTTCCTCGGTTGCCTAAGGAAGTACGGACTTTGCCACCAGCGTTGTCAGATGGAAAATTTTGGAGCAATCTCTCAACAAGTACCTTCTGGTATGGCACCGTTTTAACAGTCCTCTCCACTACAGGAATGAGAGATGAGAAGTTATTTTTGTAGCGGGGGATCGAGAAGGGTGAACACCCAGTAATCCGTGTTATCTAAAACGTGTATAACGCGAGGGTCACTGGAAAGGCAGCCTAACATGAAGTCAGTTATGTGTGCCAGAGTAACAACAGGCAAGACTTCGATGTCGACATCAGGATGACTCTCCATCTCCTCATCCTTCTCCTCCTCTACTACCCTCTGTAGCAGAGGCAACTGTCTCCAGCTCCTCCTCTTCATGGTCTAATTCGCGCTGAGAAGGCAAACTGAGAGTGGGCTGGCTATCACCTTGTGTAATGTCCTCCTCCATTTCCTCGTCTGCCACATTCAGAGCGTCGTCCTTAATTGTGAGCAGCGATCGTTTGAGTAGACACAGCAGTGGGATGGTTACACTGATAATAGCGTTATCGCCCCTAACCATCTGTGTGGATTCATCAAAGTTTTTTAAAACCTCACAGAGGTCTGACATCAATGCCCACTCCTCGCTTGTGAATATTGGCAGTTGACTTGAAAGGTGAAGACCATGTTGCAGCTGGTATTCCACAACTGCCCTCTGCTGCTCACAAAGCCTGGCCAACATGTGGAACGTAGAGTTCCAGCACGTGCTCACGTCGCACAACAGTCGGTGAGCTGGAAGCCGCAAGTGCTGCTGCAGCGTTGACAGGCCAGCTCAAGCTGTGGACGACTTGCGGAAATGGGCACACACACGGCACGCCTTCACTAGAAGCTCTGTCTTGGGGTAGGTTTTGATAAACCGCTGAAACACTAAGTTTAAGACATGTGCTAGGCATGGGATGTGTGTCAGGTTGTCGAGCTCGAAAGCCGGCACCAAGTTACGGCCATTGTCACTGGTTGTAGGTTAAATTGCGAGAGCCACAGCTCGGTCTGGTCCCTTATACCCTGCCACAGCTCTTCGGCGGTGTGCTGTTTGTCCCCTAAACAGATCAACTTAAGCACGGCCTGTTGACGCTTACCCACAGCAGTGCTACACTGCTTCCAGCTAGCGGCTGATGGCTGACTGCTGCTGGAGGTGAAAGTGGAGGAGGAGGTGGCGGAGAAGGAGAAGTGGGGGTTGGAGACAGTAATATAGCTGCTGGCGGAGACCCTGATGGATGTAGGGCCTGCAATCCTGGGTGTGGGTTGCACCTGTGCCATCCCAGGGTACGACTCACTCCCGGCCTCCACAACATTCACCCAGTGTGTGGTCAGGGAAATGAAGCGTCCCTGGCCACCAGCTTTTGTCCGTGTGTCTTCGTGGTTAAGTGGACCTTCCCAGTAACTTGGTTGGTCAGGGCACGGGTGATGTTCTGGGACATATGCTGGTGTAAGGCGGGCATGGCACACCGTGAAATATAGTGGAGGCTGGGGACGGCGTACCGAGGGACGGCCGCCGACATTCAGTCTGCGGACGGCATCAGTGTCCACAAACCTAAATGGCAACATTTCAAGGGCAAGTAATTTCGAAAGTTGCACATTTAGTGCTATGGCCTGTGGGTGGGTGGCTGGGAATTTGCACTTGGGTTCAAATGACTGTGTTATGGACATTTGGATGCTCCGATGGGACAGGGATTGGCCAGGGGCAAGGGGCATACGGGCCTGCGCCTTCGACAGGGGATTGGCCAGCAGAGCGTAACACAAGGTAAGAGGAGGCAGTGGTGTGAACTTCAGACCCAGATTGTGGACCCAGGCGTTTGGCCCAGTTATTAGGGTTCTTGGATGCCATGTGGCGGATCATGCTGGTGGTGGTGAGTTTGCTAGAGTTCACGCCCCGGCTCATTTTGGTACAGCACAGGTTGCAAACTACCACTCTTTTTTCATCTGCACTTTCCTCGAAAAAAGTTCCATACTGCAGAACACCTACCCCTTGGCAAGGTAGATTTACGCATAGGGGTGCTTGGTGTAACGGTTGCCGGCCTGTTTGGTGTGGGCCAACTTCTCCCTTTTGCTGCCTCTTCCAGCCTGTTGCGGTGCTGCGGATCTCTCCCCCTCTGTACTGCTGTCCTCGCTCGGCTTTTCACCTTCCCATGTTGGGTCAGTGACCTCATCGTCAATCACCTCCTCTTACACTTCCTCACTCTGCTAATCCTCCTGACATGACTTAACCACAACCTCAGTGATTGGTAACTCTGTCTCATCATCATCCACCTCATGAACGAACGATTGTCGTTCAACACCGTCATCTTCTTGAGACTGTAAAGGCTCAGGAGTTTGGGAATCAGGGCACAATATCTCAGGTCCCTCTTCTAGCATGCTGGGCGCGAGGGCCAAATGTAATAGTGGCGCTGGAAAGAGCTCCTCGGAATATCCAAGTGTGGGATCACTCGTTTGGCAAGCCTCTCCATGGTGGGGGGAAGGATGATCAGAGAGAGGATTCGGTTGACCAGACTCTTGGCTACAGACACTGGACTTGGTGGAAGAGAGGATTGGAAGCATTATCTTTAGCAATCCAACCGACCAACTGTTCCCTCTGGTCCAACTTGGAGAGTGTTTTCCTGCGCCACCCAGCTAAGTTATACATGTAGCTGGGTACGGTGGGATGCTTTTTTTTTTCTGGTGCAATGGCAGCAGGCACAGTTTCATTGCGCCCAGGGCCATGGCCTCTGAGTGCAACATCAGCATCACGCCCACTTCCCTGTCCCTTAGTGCTCACCTTCTTCATATTAATGGTTTTGTCACTAGATGTGGCGCAGTTTTTTTTACAGTCCGCGAAAGACAGTTGGATGCAGGACAGTATATGTCATAGAAACACACAGAATATGGACACTATATTAGGCCTTGGTTATTGGAATTTGCCCTAAAGAAACAGTTTTTGGATGTAGGGCAGTATATGTAACAGAAACACACAGAATATGGACACTATATTAGGCCCAGATTAATGGAATTTGCCCTAAAGAAAGAGTTTTTCGGATGCAGGACAGTATATGTCACAGAAACGCACAGAATATGGACTCTATATTAGGCCCAGATTATTGGAATTTGCCCTAAAGAAACAGTTTTCGGATGGCGTACTTTATATGTCACAGAACACCGCAGAATATGGACACTATTTTGGGCCCAGATTATTGGAATCTGCTGTACAGACACTGTTTTCTGATGTAGTTTATATTTATATTTTTCACTATATCTGGGCCTGACAACCACAAGAGGTGTTGAAGCGCAGATCGCACAATTCACGGATTACACCGTTGACAGCAAAAATGTGGATAGATTTGGGGGGAAAAAAAGTGTTTTCTGTATTATAATTTTTTCCTTATATCTGGGCCTGATAACCACACAAGGTATTGAAGCGCAGATCACACAATTCACGGATTACACCATTGACAGCAAAAATGTGGATTATTGGAAAAAAAATATTGTTTTTACTAATATTCTTCCTATCTCTGCCCCTGACACACAGAAAGTATTGCTGCACAGATTTCACAAGTCACTACAGACAACTTCTATATAGCAAAAGAATCGCTATTTCGCAAAGTATAAAAAAAATATTTTAGTACAACTTTGCACAATTAAATTGCTGCCACCACACACAATAGGACTTTTTGGTCTTTGAAATGTTATTCACTGAAATATATTGCGATCTCCCTACGCTATCTGTACCTTCCTAAGCGCAGCTCTCCCTGACTAGCAATGAGCCAAACCCGCGTCATCGGGTGCTATATAGCACCCAATGACGCGTTCCAGCCAGCCAATCACTGTAACGCCAGCAGCCAACATGGCTACTAGTATTACAGTGATGGCAGTACTTACCTGCATGTTTATTGGCTGCTTAGCAGCCGCGAAACGTGCGGGGAGGAGACTCGAGCATGGCGCTCGAGCACATGTGGTACTCGGACGAGTACTGCCATTTGCCGAGAATAGGAATGCTCAAGCCAAACAGGTATTCGGCGGAGCATGCTCGCTCATCACTAGTGGCCTCCCAAAAGGGCCTGAGCAAACGGCACATGTCACGCATGAGTTGCCACTGGCTAATGTGGTAGTTACACTGGAGAGTAGGCCTGTCCATCTGCCGCATTAAGAAATTGTTGACTGCTTTCCACTGCTCGTACAGGCTGTCCAACATATGGAGCGTGGAGTTCCAGTGGGTGGAAACACGGGTGGAAACATTTCATATTTAGGGAGAGCACTGCAGCCAGACCTTTCCTCTGCCAGTCAGGGAAATGTCAGCTCCAGTAAGCATGGGACCAGGAGAGCAGGGCAGGGCAGACAGGTGCTGGTAGTGGGAGACTCAATTATTAGGGGTACAGATAGGGCGATCTGTCACAAAGACTGGGATCATCGAACCGTGTGTTGTCTTCCTGGCGCTCGAGTTCGACACATCGCGGATCGGATTGAAAGAATACTGGGAAGGGCTGGCGAAGATTCAGCAGTCATTATCCATATCGGAACCAATAACAAAAATAGAGGTAGGTGGAGCCTCCTTAAAAATGATTTTAGGGATTTAGGTCACAAGCTTAGGGCAAGGACCCCAAAGCTAGTGTTTTCCGAAATACTGCCTGCGCCACGAGCCGCACAAAAAAGGCAGCGGGAGATTAGGGAGGTTAACAAGTGGCTCAAGAACTGGTGTAGGAAGGATAAGTTTGGGTTTCTGGAGAACTGGGCCAACTTCTCTGTCATCTACAGGCTCTATTGTAGGGATGGGCTGCACCTCAATGGGGAAGGGGCAGCTGTGTTGGGGGAGAAAATGGCTAGAAGGTTGGAGGAGTGTTTAAACTAGGGACTGGAGGGGAGAGTAATTACGCTATAGGATGGTAAGATAGTATAGATAGAGACCGGGGGCAAGGTGATGGGACTGGGGGAGGAATGGAAGAAGGGACTAGAGCAGTTCAGAAGGAAAGTTGTAGGGTGAAAAATATACATAAACCTCTTAATTGTATGTATACTAATGCCAGAAGCCTGACTAATAAAACTGGGGAACTGGAATTAGTGATGTGTGAGGAGGACTATGACATAGTGGGAATAACTGAGACATGGCTGGATGATAACTATGACTGGGCAGTTAATGTACAGTGTTACAGTCTGTTTAGAAAGGATCGCCAAAACCAGAGAGTGGGAGGGGTCTGCCTTTATGTAAAGTCCTGTCTAAAGTCCACAGTCCGAGAAGATATAAGTGAGGGACATGAACATGTGGAGTCACTTAGTAGAAATATATGGAGGCAAATACAATAATAAAATACTAATAGGAGTTTATTATAAACCACTTAGCATACCAGAGTCCACAGAAAATCTGCTACTAAACGAGATAGACGAGGCGGCAGATCGTAATGAGGTGGTTATTATGGGGGACTTCAACTACCCAGATATAGACGGGAAAATGAAACCTGTATATCTTATAAAAGAAACAGGTTCTTGGCAATAACCAAAGACAATTACCTTTCCTAACTGGTTCATGACCCGACTAGAGGGACAGCCATACTGGACTTAGTTAGTATAAACTAAGAGGCCTGACAGAACAACAGATGTGCAGGTTGGTGAACACCTGTGAAATAGTGAATTAACTTCCAATTGTCATTCAAAAGACTGTTTCTTCAAGGAGGAACAAAAATACCAAACTTCAAAAAAAAAAAGCTACATTTAGCAAACTAAGAGAGCCCATAGGCCTAACTAACTGGGGAAAAGTCTTCAATAATAAAAATACAGCCACAAAATGGGATATTTTTAAGGGCATACTAAACTCTAATTGTGAGAGGCATATACCTTATGGGAATAAAATGGTGAGGCACAAGAAAATGTGGATAAATAGAATTGTAAAGAAAGCAATAAATGACAAAAAGAAAGCATTTAAATCATTAAAACAGGAGGATGGCAAGGAAGCTTTGAAAAACTATAAGGAAAAAAATTGAATATGAAAAAGACAAATAAAAGTAGCCAAACTAGAGACAGAGAGATTCATTACCAAACAGAGTAAAACTAACCCTAAAATGTTCTTCAATTATATAAATGGTAAAAAGTATAAATCTGAAGGTGTCGGCCCTCTACAGAGTAATGAGGGGAGAGTTGCAGAGAGCGATAAGGAGGAAGCAAAACTATTAAATATTTTTTTCTCCACTGTATTCGCTGAAGAAAATAAACTGTCAGATGACATGCAGAATGTAAAAGTCAATTCCCCATTAAAAGTGTCCTGTCTGACCCAGGAAGAAGTACAGCTGTGTCTTAAAAATATTAAAATAGACAAATCGCCAAGACCAGGTGGCATATACCCCTGTATCCTAAGAGAATTAAGTAATGTCATAGCCAGACCCTTATTTCTAAAATTCAAGAACTTTATACTGACAGGAAGTGTTCCACAGGATTGGAGCATAGCAAATGTGGTGCCAATATTCAAAAAGGGTCCAAAAACAGAGCCCGGAAACTATAGGCCAGTAAGTTTAACATCTGTCGTGGGTAAACTGTTTGAAGGTTTGAAGAGATGTTATCTTGGAGTACCTCAATGAAAATAAGCAAATAATGCCATATCAACATGACTTCATGAGGGATCGGTCATGTCAAACTAATTTAATCAGTTTCTATGAGGAGGTAAGTTCTAGACTTGACCGCGACAAATCAATGAATGTTGCATATCTAGACTTCTCCAAAGCATTTGACACTGTACCACACAAAAGGTTAGTATATAAAATGAGAATGCTCGGACTGGGGGAAAATGTCTGTATGTGGGTAAGTAACTGGCTCAGTGATAGAAAACAGAGGGTCTTTATTAATGGTACACACTCAGATTGGGTCACTGTCACTAGTGGGGTACCACAGGGGTCAGTATTGGGCTCTATTCTCTTCAATATATTTATTAACCCCTTAGTGACCAGCCTGTTTTGGGCCTTACTGACCAAGAGTTTTTTTCATCGTCGCGTTCCAAGAGCTATAACTTTTTAATTTTTCCATCTATATAGCTTTATGAGGACATGTTTTTTGCGGGACAAGTTGTAGTTTTTAATGGCGACATTTTGAGTTACACATAACTTTCTGATTAGCTTTTATTAACACTTTCTGGGAGGGAGATGGGAAAACAGCAATACTGCCATTGCGTTTTTACGTAATAAATTTAATGATGTTCATTTTTCAGTATAAATAACATAAAATCTTTATTCTCTGGGTCACTATGATTACAGTGATACCAAATACATATAGTTTTTGTTACGTTTTACTACCTTTTTGCAATAAAACCCCCTTTTTTTTTTTAAAGAAAAAAACTGTTTTGCATTGCCGCATCCCAAGACCCATAACTTTTTAATTTTTCTTTCTATGGAGCTGTGTGAAGGCTTGATTTTTGCGGGACGACTTGTATTTTCAATTTGTATCATTTTAGAGTAAATAGTGCTTTTTAATCACTTGTTATTACGTTTTTTCAGTGGCAATTCTTTTTTTTTTTTCATAGAAGGGAATAATTTACGTGATATTTATGTAGTCAGGGTCATTACGGACGCTGCAATACCAAACATATGGGGAAGAAAAAAAAAGAGTATTTTTTAATGGGATTTTTTTGTTGAATAAACTTTTTACTTTTTTTAACCACTTAATAGTCCCACAAGGGGAGTATTATAGACAACATTCTGATTGATTTTAAAATGCAATGCATTGTCCCTGCTGGAAATTACTAAAGGCTGGTCTGGGGCCTAAATGAGACCCAAGCTAGCCTTCACACACATCGGCACCCTGCGATCGCATTTGCGGGGTGTCGATGGGAGACAGAGGGAGTCCGCTCCCTCTGTCAGCACTTTACATGTGGCGGGCGCCATTGCCCGCGGCATGTAAAGTTTTAAACAGCCTGGATCGGCACTCCTGCTGGTCCGGGCTGTTAGAGCATGGCCGTGGCTCTCATGGAAGAGCTGGGCCCCTGCTGCCTGCTGCACGGGGGACCTGTCCAGCGCTTAGACTGGGCCGCCATAAAAAAGCAGCGAACTAGCCTAAGACTCCTTAGTGACTGCCGTAAAAGGTCATATGGGTGATCACTAAGGGCTTAATGATCTTGTAGAAGACTTGCACAGTAAAATATCAATTTTTGCAGATGACACTAAGCTGTGTAAAGTAATTAACGCGGATGGGGACAGTATATTGCTAAAGATGAATCTGGATAGATTGGACTCTTAGGCAGAGAAGTGGCAGATGAGGTTTAACACTGACAAATGTAAAGTTATGCACATGGGAAGGAATAATGCAAGTCACCAATACATACTAAATGGTAAAACACTGGGTAACACTGATATAGAAAAGGACCTAGGAATTTTAGTGAACAACAAAGTAAGCTGTAGAAACCAGTGTCAGGCAGCTGCTGACAAGGACAATAAGATAATGAGTTGCATCAAAAGGGGCATAGATGTCCATGCTAAGAACATAGTCCTTCCACTTTACAAATCACTAGTCAGACCACACATGGAGTACTGTGTACAGTTCTGGGCTCCTGTGAACAAGGCAGAGATAGCAGAGCTGGAGAGTGTTCAGAGGAGGGCAACTAAAGTAGTAACTGGAATGGGTGAACTACAGTACCCTGAAAGATTATCAAAATTAGTTCACTTTAGAAAAAAGATGACTAAGGGGAGATCTAAGCTATGTATAAATATATCAGGGGTCAGTACAGAGAACTGATGATGAGGGGACATCCTCTGTGTCTGGAGGAAAGAAGGTTTGTACACAAACATAGAAGAGGATTCTTTATGGGAAGAGCAGTGAAACTATGGAACTCTCTGTCTGAAGAGCTCGCGATGGTGAGTTCACTAAAAGATTTCAAGAGGGGCCTGGATGTATTTCTGGAGCGTAATAATATTACAGGCTGTAGCTACTAGAGAGGGGTCGTTAATACAGGGAGTTATTGTGATTGTCTAATTGGAGTCAGGAAGGAATTTTTTTCCCCTAAAGTGGGAAAAATTGGTTTCTACCTCACAGGGCTTTTTTTTGCCTTCCTCTGGATCTGGATCAACTTGCAGGATAACAGGCTGAACTAGATGTACAGATGTCTTTTTTTTCGGCCTTATAAACTATCTTACTATTAGAGATGAGCAAATTTTCTAAAATTCGATTCGGCCGCTACGCCGAATTTTCCGAAAAGTTTTGATTCGAACCTAATTAATTTCCGGGCTGCAGAGAGCCTGTATAATGGTATAGAACACTGTGCCTTGCAGCAAAACGCATAATGAGTCTGCTGTGGTAGGGACACAATACTGTGAGTCAGTATGACACGCAGATGACAGGTGTCGCTCTTAGAATCACTGCATACTTCACTTCTTTAGGCAGTTACGGGGCCAAAACTGACCAAATAACGCAAGTGTGAACTCAACCTGTAAGGTTGATGTTAGAGTCAGGTATAAAGAACCATGCAGAGGCCCAAGATCCTACTATAGCATGAAAGAGCGCATTTCTTTTACACCGTCGTCAGCTGATTCTACATAGATGTCTATAGAACCTGTTGCATTAAAGGCTTATACAAGTGGATTTCCCTGTCACAGTGGAGAGAATGTCAGCAGTTAGTTTGCGTTGACATCACTGATTATTTTGCCCTTCCTCTGATTCGTCAGAACAATAACCCCCCCAAAAATGGATCCTGCCTGTTTAGTATCCGCCTTCACTCAGTCAGCATTTGGTCATGCCCAAAAAACAGGAGTGGATCCAAAACAGAGATGACACGTGAATGGAATATTTGCATGTATTCTGTGTTTTGTACCCACTCCTGCTATTGGCATACAAATCATACGCCAAATTTGATGGGAACATACAGGCCTTACAGCTGCTACACAGACAGGAGCTGTTGTGCGTCTAATTTTTCCTTCTTTATGACAGATCAGAAGAAGGGTCAAATAAATGATGATGTCAACCAGGCCAAAAAAGGCAAATGGAGAGGGTGGGAACAGCATGAGAAGTCCACATAGTGGCCCAATGACATAGTGTGGAGATGGCAGCAGCAACATGAGGAGGCCACAGAATGGCAAGGTGACATAGTTTTGAGGTAACGGCAGCATCAGGAGACCACAGAGTGGCAAGGTGATATAGTGTCAAGGTGGCAGCAGCATCAGGAGACCACAGAGTAGCAAGGTGACATAGTGTGGATGTGGCAGCAGCAGCATGAGGAGGCCACAGAGTGGCAAGGTGACATAGTGTTGAGGTAGCAGCAGCATAAGGAGACAACAGAGTGGCAAGATGACATAGTGTTGCGGTGGCAGTAGCATCAGGAGACCACAGAGTGGTAAAATGACATAGTGTGGAGGTGGCAGCAGCATCGGGAGATCACAGAGTGGCAAGGTGACAAAGTGTGGAGGTGGCAGCAGCAGCATGAGAAGGCCACAGAGTGGCAAGGTATTGTGCTTTTTCATAGGTGTGTAACATTTATATCTAAATATCATAATTATAGTGGATTTTATATATAATAGGACATATTGTATTATATTCACCATTGTGTATATATTTTAAAGTAGGCCGAAAAAAGTTTATGGGGAGGACACAGTTCATATATTGTAATTTCTTCTCTGTAGATGTGCCAGTCTGAGAAGAGTTATTCTTGTCTCCTTATTGATTTATTACTGAGATAAACATATTTTGTAGACGCATCTGGTGCTAATTACCCCTACGGTTTAATGTCTATTGATGAAGGAGAAAATTTGTGATGTATGTATACATATAATGAACCTTAGTTTTTTTTTTGTATAACATAAATATAGAATGTGTCGTGCATCCACTACTCTCTCAGTAAAGTAATACTTCCTGATATTAATTTTAAACCTTTGCCCCTCTAAAATTTAAAACTATGTCCTCTTGTAGCAGTTTTACTTCTTTTAAATATTTTCTCCTCTTTTACCGTGTTGATTCCCTTTATAGATTTAAAAGTTTCTATCATATCCCCTCTGTCTTGTCTTTTTTTCAAGCTATACATGTTAAGGTCCTTTAACCTTTCCTGGTAAGTTTTATCCTGCAATCCATGTACTAGTTTAGTAGCTCTTCTCTGAACTCTCTCCAAAGTATCAATATTGTTAATTCCTCTCCCTATACACCCAAGCATTCTGCTAGCATTTACTATAACATAAATATAGAATGTGTCGTGCATCCACTCCTCTCTCAGTAAAGTAATACTTCCTGATATTAATTTTAAACCTTTGCCCCTCTAAATTAAAACTATGTCCTCTTGTAGCAGTTTTACTTATTTTAAATATTCTCTCCTCTTTTAACGTGTTGATTCCCTTTATAGATTTAAAAATTTCTATCATATCCCCTCTGTCTTGTCTTTTTTTCAAGCTATACATGTTAAGGTCCTTTAACCTTTCCTGGTAAGTTTTATCCTGCAATCCATGTACTAGTTTAGTAGCTCTTCTCTGAACTCTCTCCAAAGTATCAATATTGTTAATTCCTCTCCATATACACCCAAGCATTCTGCTAGCATTTCCTTCTGCTCTATGACAATGTCTGCCTACCTTTAAGTCTTCTGAAATAATGACCCCTAAATCCCTTTGCTCAGATACTGAGGTTAGGACTGTATCACTGATTTTATATTCTGCTCTTGGGTTTTTACGCCTCAGGTGCATTATCTTGCACTTATCAACATTACATTTTAGTTGCCAGATTTCTGACCATTTCTGTAGTTTTCCTAAATCCTTTTCCATTTGGTGTATCCCTCCAGGAACATCAACCCTCTTACAAATCTTTGTGTCATCAGCAAAAAGACACACCTTACCATCGAGGCCTTCTGCAATTTCGCTAATAAAGATATTAAACAATATGGGTCCCAGAACAGATCCCTAAGGTACCCCACTGGTAATAATACCTTGGTCTGAATATACTCTATTAACTACAACAACTGCCTAATCCATTCAACAATATGGGAGTCCAAGCTTAAAGACTGCAGTTTATTGATAAACCTTCTATGTGGGACAGTATCAAAAGCCTTACTAGTCTAGATAAGTTATGTCTACTGCACCTCCGCCATCTATTATTTTAGTCACCCAATCAAAAAAATCAATAAGATTAGTTTGAAATGATCTCCCTGAAGTAAAGCCATGCTGTTTTTCATCTTTCAATCAATGGGATTTTTGATGTTCCACAATCATATCCTTAAGTATGGTTTCCATTAATTTCCCCACTATTGATGTCAGGCTTACTGGCCTTCAGTTGCCCGATTCCTCCCTACTACCTTTCTTGTGAATGGGCACAACATTTGCTAATTTCCACTCTTTTGGGACGACTCCTGTTACCAGTGATTGGTTAAATAAATCTGGTAATGGTTTTGCTAGTACACAGCTAAGCTCTTTTAATAGCTTTGGGTGTATCCCATCAGGCCCCTGTGACTTATTTGTATTAATTTTAGACAGCTGACTTAGAACTTCTTCCTTTGTAAAGACACATGCATCAAAAGATTCATTAGTCTTCCTCCCTAACTGAGGTCCTTTTCCTTAATTTTCCCTTGTAAAAACTGAACAGAAGTATTCATTGAGGCAGTCAGCTAGTTCTTTATCTTCTTCCATATACCTTCTTTCTTTTGTTTTTAATTTGGTAATTCCTTGTTTCAATTTCCTTTTTTCATTTATGTATCTGAAGAATGTCTTTTCACCTTTTTTCACTGACCTGCCTTCTGGGTCTGAGTATGATTTTGCAAGTTGGAATGGTTTAGAGTCTCTAATAGCAATGGACACTCCACTTGAGGCTGACGAATGTGTGGAATGGAACCATTGAGAGTATTGTGGTGAGGGTAAGTTTGGTATATGGTTATGGCGGAAATGGGTTTCTTGCCAAAGTATTATGTCAGCTTTCTGTTTGCGTAAGAGACTAAATATTTGTCTATGTTTTTGTGGGATATTTATGGGACCAAATGTGTATGTCAGACATGATATTTCAGTGTTTTCCCTGGTAGTGTGACCATTTTGCAAGCCTCTATGAACATGAACATAGACAATAACAGATATACATAAAATTTTACATCTGCAAATACATACAGTATTAATGGTACAACCATCTCCAAGGACCACACCCAGAATCTTATTGCATGTATAATGTACCATGCGGATATCATCTGGAGTAGGGCCAGTGAGGTGGGCTGCACCTGTTAATGAGGGAGAAAAGCCATTATTGGCCAGAAAACTAGCTGCCTATTTATTGAGAGCTTATAAACTAATAAACTAGTGTATAACAGGTTACAGTTATAACTAAGATAGATTAGGATCCATTAGCTTGAGTAGATGAGATGAAGGCCCCCCAAGCTTGAGGGACCATCCTCCCACCTCTGCTCATTTAGTGCGTATGGATCTCCTATTATTTAACTTCCTCAGTAGGAATATTTATATTGGTTACACTCACTCTCTTAAGCAGAGAGAGAAGGGTTGGAGAGAGCCTGGAAACATCTCCACACCCTAAACCTGAGAACATGAGTATAATCCACAGTGAAGGTCAAAACATTTCTTTCAAACTTATAACAGCAAAATATACTGGTTCAATCTCCTTCTTAAAAAGGGAGAGAGAGTCATGTGGTGTTTCTTTCTTGAGGTATCTTCTTAGTCTTGGGGGATCTTGCTGTGCGGACCAGTTGCCATGATGGTATTTTAGGGAGATCCGGAGTTTGCTGATAGTGGTAGCCACGAAGGGATTGGGATGATCCCCAGGTTATCCCAGGCTTCCGCTAGATCTTGTGGAGACCTTATGGTGATTTTTCGGCCGTCTTTAACTGTGGCTAGGCCAAACGGGAACAGCCATCTCACTGGTAGTTTGTGCGCCTTGAGTGCGTCTGTTAACGGTTTCAAAACTCGGCACTTGGCAAGTGTACTAGGAGCTCAGTTCTGAAAAACCTGGATTGGGACTCCGTTGTATGTGAGATCTTTCTTATCTCTGGCAGCACGTAACAGCGATGCTGTGTCCAGATAATTAAGCAGGCCACAGATTATGTCTCTTGGGGGGCCTCCTGAGGGCGAACGGGGTCTTAGTGCTCTATGGGCTCTTTCCACTATAATGGATGAAGCTCTGTCTGCGCCTATTAAGGAAGCGAAAATTCCAGACATTGTTGGCATCACTGAGACATCTTCAGGAACACCTCTTGGTCGAATATGTTTTCGAGTCTCTAAACGGGCAAGTTGCAACACTGAGAGGCATTGACAATTTGCAGAAGAGTTTGCTTCTCACCAAGCAAGCACTCTTTGGGGTAGATGAGGGGGAGGGTGACAGAGAGGAGGCTGAGGAAAGTGAGGTAGCTAGCTGGGTAACAGTTAGAAAGCGGGGTAGAGGGAAGAGTGCCAGGGAGGCTAGCCCTGATCTAACACACCCCAACAAGTTTGCACGTTTGGCAGATGAGGGGGATGTCAGTCCAGGGACGGAACTGCTGCAGCCGGACACTTCCTCTTCCAGTCAGGGGAATGTCAGCTCCAGTAAGCAGGGAACCAGGAGAGCAGGGCAGGCCAGACAGGTGCTGGTAGTGGGAGACTCCATTATTAGGGGAACAGATAGGGAAATCTGTCGCAAAGACCATGATTGCCGAACAGTGTGCTGTCTTCCTGGCGCTAGAGTTCGACACATCGCGGATCGGGTTGACAGATTACTTGGAGGGGCTGGAGACGATCCAGCGGTCATGGTCCATATCGGAACCAATGACAAAGTTAGAGGTAGGTGGAGAGTCCTTAAAAATGATTTCAGGGATTTAGGTCAAAAGCTGAGGGCAAGGACCTCTAAGGTAGTTTTTCCGAAATACTGCCTGTACCACGAGCCACACAATAAAGGCAATGGGAGATTAGGGAGATTAACAAGTGGCTCAAGAACTGGTGTAGGAAGGAGGGGTTTGGGTTCCTGGAGAACTGGGATGATTTTTCTATCGGCTACAGGCTCTATCGTAGGGACGGGCTGCACCTCAATGGGGATGGGGCAGCTATACTGGGGAGAGAGATGGCTAGAAGGTTGGAGGAGTGTTTAAACTAGGGACTGGGGGGAGGGAAATTACACTATAGGAGGGGAAGATAGTGCAGATAGAGACCGGGGGCAAGGTAGTGGGACTGGGGGAGGAATGGAAGGAGGGACTAGAACAGTTCAGAAGGAAAGGTGTAGGGTAAAAAATATACATAAACCTCTCAAATGTATGTATACTAATGCCAGAAGCCTGACTAATAAAACTGGGGAGCTGGAATTGCTGATGTGTGAGGAGAACTATGACATAGTGGGAATAACTGAGACATGGCTGGATGATAGCTATGACTGGGCAGTTAATGTACAAGGTTACAGTCTGTTTAGAAAGGATCGTCAAAACCGGAGAGTGGGAGGGGTTTGCCTTTATGTAAAGTCTTGCTTAAAGCCCACACTCCGCGAAAATATAAGTGAGGGACATGAACGTGGAGTCACTGTGGGTAGAGATACATGGAGCTAAAAACAGCAATAAATTACTAATAGGAGTTTACTATAAACCACCTAATATACCACAGAAAATCTACTACTAAACGAGATAGACAAGGCGGCTAATCATAATGAGGTGGTTATTATGGGGGACTTCAACTACCCAGATATAGACTGGGAAACTGAAACTTGTATATCTCATAAGGAAAATAGCTTCTTGGCAATAACCAAAGACAATTGACTCTCCCAACTGGTTCAGGACCCGACTAGAGGGACGGCCATACTGGACTTAGTATTAACCAATAGGCCTGACAGAACAACAGACGTGCAGGTTGGGGGACACCTGGGAAATAGTGACCATAAAGTAATAACCTTCCAATTATCATTCAAAAGAGCATTTCTACAGGGAGGAACAAAAATACCAAACTTCAAAAAAGCTAAATTTAGCCAACTAAGAGAGGCCATAGGCCGAACTAACTGGGACAAAGTCCTCAAAAATAAAAATACAGCCACAAAATGGGATATCTTTAAAAACATCCTAAAATCTCATTGTGAGAGGTACATACCGTATGGGAATAAAAGGTTAAGGAACAAAAAGAAACAATGTGGATAAATAGAACTGTAAAGAAAGCAATAAATGACAAAAAGAAAGCATATAATTCACTGAAACAGGAGGGTAGCACGGAAGCACTGAAAAACTATAAGGAAAAAAATAGAACATGTAAAAACAAATAAAAGCGACCAAACTAGAGACCGAGAGATTAATTGCCAAAGAGAGTAAAACTAACCCTAAAATGTTCTTCAATTATATAAATGTTAAAAAGTATAAATCTTTAAAGAGTAATGAGGGGGAAGTCGCAAAGAGCGATGAGGAGAAAGCAAAGCTGCAAAATATTTTTTTTCTCCAATGTATTCACTGAGGAAAATAAACTGTCAGATGACATGCAGAATGTAAAAATAAATTCCCCATTAAAAGTGTCCTGTCTGTCCCAGGATGAAGTACATCAGCGACTTAAAAAGATTAAAATTGTCAAATCGCCAGGACCGGATGGCATACACCCCCGTATCCTAAAGGAATTAAGTAATGTCATAGCCAGACCCTTATTTCTGATATTTGCAGACTCTATACTGACAGGGAATGTCCCACAGGATTGGCGCATGGCAAATGTGGTGCCAATATTCAAAAAGGGTCCAAAAACAGAGCCTGGAAACTATAGGCCGGTAAGTTTAACATCTGTTGTGGGTAAACTGTTTGAAGGTTTTCTGAGAGATGCTATATTAGAGCATCTCAACGGAAATAAGCAAATAACGCCATATCAGCATGGCTTCGTGAGGGATCGGTCATGTCAAACTAATTTAATTAGTTTCTATGAGGAGGTAAGTTCTAGACTTGACAGCAGCGAATCAATGAATGTCGTATATCTGGACTTCTCCAAAGCATTTGACACTGTAGCACATAAAAGGTTAGTATATAAAATGAGAATGCTCGGACTGGGAGAAAATGTCTTTATGTGGGTAAGTAATTGGCTCAGTGATAGAAAACAGAGGGTGGTTAGCAATAGTACACACTCAGATTGGGTCACTGTCACTAGTGGGGTACCTCAGGGGTCAGCATTGGGCCCTGTTCTCTTTAATATATTTATGAATGATCTTGTAGAAGGCTTGCATAGTAAAGTATCAATTTTCGCAGATGACACTAAACTGTGTAAAGTAATTTACACTGATGAGGACAGTATACTACTACAGAGGGATCTGGATAGATTGGAGGCTTGGGCAGATATGTGGCAGATGAGGTTTAACACTGATAAATGTAAAGTTATGCACATGGGAAGGAAAAATGCAAGTCACCCGTACATACTAAATGGTAAAACACTCCGTAACACTAACATGGAAAAGGATCTAGGAATTTTAATAAACAGCAAACTAAGCTGCAAAAACCAGTGTCAGGCAGCTGCTGCCAAGGCCAATAAGATAATGGGTTTAATCAGAAGGGGCATAGATCCCCGTGATAAGAACATAGTCCTACCACTTTACAAATCACTAGTCAGACCACACATGGAGTACTGTGTACAGTTCTGGGCTCCTGTAAACAAGCCAGACATAGCAGAGCTGGAGAAGGTCCAGAGGAGTGCAACTAAAGTAATAACTGGAATGGGGCAACTACAGTACCCTGAAAGATTATTAAAATTAGGGCTATTCATTTTAGAAAAAAGACGACTGAGGGGAGATCTAATTAATATGTATAAATATATCAGGGGTCAGTACAGAGATCTATCCCATCAGCTATTTATCCCCAGGACTGTGACTGTGACTGTGACGAGGGGACATCCTCTGCGTCTGGAGGAAAGAAGGTTTGTACACAAACATAATAAAGGATTATTTACGGTAAGAGCAGTGAGACTATGGAACTCTCTGCCTGAGGAGGTGGTGATGGTGAGTGCAATAAAGGAATTCAAGAGGGGCATGGATGTATTTCTGGAGCGTAATAATATTACAGGCTATAGCTAATAGAGATGGGTCGTTGATCCAGGGAGTTATACTGATTGCCTGATTGGAGTCGGGAAGGAATTTCTTATTCCCCTAAAGTGGGGAAAATTGGCTTCTACCTCACAGTTCTTCTTTTTTGCCTTCCTCTGGATCAACTTGCAGGATAACAGGCCGAACTGGATGGACAAATGTCTTTTTTCGGCCTTATGTACTATGTTACTATGTCAATATCACGTGTTCTTAAAGCCAAATCCATCCGAGACCCTAAGCCACCCGAGGATGCATTAATCCAATTAAAACAGGCGTTTCAAGCTGTAACCGCCTTACTAGGTGCCAACGACACTAAAGGCCATAGAAGTATCCCCCCACACCTTCCCCTAGAGAGGAATGTTCGGGTGAAGTCACCTATGCCAAGTGAGTATGCCAAGAAACGTGTGGCTTGATGAGAGTTCCAGGCGACCATCATATGCGGAGGTGGTCTCTAGAAAGAAAAATGCTCAGTGTTCAGAAGGGGATCAGAGTTCCTTGAGTATCATTACATTTCTGAATGCCAGAAATCTCTGAGAGAGGTTCTCCTGAAAATGCTGATCACTTAGAACTGTACCAGTCCACCATGGATTCTTTAAAATTGTATTCTGATGCAGACAGGATCAGATTCCTACCATGGGAATTTGAGAATAAATATTTCCACTACTTTACTTCCTTCAGAGACAGGGGATCCGGGATCGGCAGGATGTTTTGCAGGAGGTGAAATTAGAATTCGGCCCTTACCGGACTACTGCTGCAAAATGCGATATTTATAAACTCACATGTAGATCCAATCAAAGTCCCAGAGAAATGCCTATGGGTTAGGGTATATGTCCCCAAATTGGGAATCTGGGGAATTCAAACAGCTGTTTTATGATGCAATGACTATGCAAATTAAATGTAACCTACCTAGAGATCTTGATCTTAAAGTTCCCTTGGACAGATTAGTGACGGCTGTCACTTCACTGCATAACATCAGTGAGTGCCATGCTACAGGTGAGAGAAGATACAAAAGGTCCCCAGAACAAAATGTAGCAGAAGCTAAAATAAACCCCAACCTGGGATTTGAAACGCAGTCACGCATGTACCCTCCGTCTACTGGACCTTTCCAATGAACCCAGCGACAACAGGTAGGACCCAAGAAAGCGAAACCTTTTAGCCCCAACAGCTCAGAGGGGGATAATAATGGTGATAAGAGGTCTAACTACAGTCGTCAATATTAATATAGAGGTCCCCAGGGATACAGACGCTGGAATGACAGGCCCAGACAACAGAAGGAAGGTAGGCCTAAACCCTCTACTTCACCTAGAAGTCGGTCACCCACCTCTAGTAAGGGTACACCACAAAACCAAACTGTGCGCAAATCAAATGATTGGTTTGATCATTTGGCAGATCAAGTGGCTAAATAAGCTAAACAGTTAATAAGATGTCCCAGGTGTCCATCGAAAAACAACCTGAGCCTTTTTTAGGGGTGGCTGCAGGTCCCAGCTCAGCCGTATAAAGCAAGCAGGGCGGGGTCAAAACCCAGGCCAACGCAAGGCTACCGAGCTGGTTGTAGAAGAATCTAATGTGGTTCCTAATCCTATATTGCCTTGCAGCGTTCTTGACCCTAAAATTGAGGTCAAACAGGTGGTGTCTAACGTGTTATCTATCTTGCAGTCTAACCATGTAGATTCATGCACTAATGTGTCTTCTCTAATGAGTGATCCCATCCTCTCAGCGTCAATCTGTGAGCTGTGATATAATCCAGTTTTCCCCAAAAGTGGGGGCTGCTGCCGCATGCAGTCAGAATGTCCGGGTTTCTCCAGAAATCGCACGGCTGCAAAAGGATCAAATCCTCAAAAAGCATCAGATGAGTGAACATCCTAATTCTTTATGTGATTTGTTTCAGGTTGAAGGCCAATATTTTGTTAATTCTTATCTCCAAGATAAACTTATTGGGCCAATTAGGGGTTTACTTAACATAAGCCACTATACTGTCATATAGTTATTTCCAACAGGTTATGGATGTGACAGCAAAGAGGCCGAAATTTTATTAGTTTGATGGCTCTTTCATAAGTGTAGGCGGAGACGCTTTGCAGGTAAGAGGTACAGCATGGTTAAAATTTAAAATAGGCAAGAAAGTAATTAGACATCCCACGCTCATTGTGGACCTTCCCTATGATCGGCTGATCATAGGAATCGATCTCCTAAAAAGATTGAGTTCCATAGTAGACTACATAAATGAAACGATCTGGACTCAGGTAAAGGCACCTAATGCCGATAAGTACTCTTGCAATGCACAACCCCAACGTAGTTGTCATGTGATTGAAGAAAGGCTTAACTCTACTGGAGTTTGTTTTAGGAACAACCGGATGCCGGATGTCATGATCCTGAAAAATGGTAAGCCTGAGTAAGATGTCAATGGTTTCGCTCATACCATAACCATCTAGAAGGACAGAATTGAAAAGGTAACCTTGGATGGGTACGTATTAACTATTTCTCTTGAAGGGGGAAATTACGAAGTTGCGGACCTGACCAAGCATACTCAATCCATGGTACGGATTGAGAAGGTTAGTGATAATTTATTGATTGCCGTACAAGTGAACAATATAGCCCGGGTGAAATATGCCAAGTTGGATCTAAAATCTGAAGCCAGTTATATAAGTCTAGGTCTCTTAAAACAGGTTTCCAGCCCTAAAGGGATTAAAGGTTCCTCTCTACAGGACCAATGGGTTCATGATCTGGATGGAGATTCTCAAAATCACAATGTGATTGCAAGATGTCTATTTCCATAGGAGATAAGGCTATGGAACATTTATTCATCATGTTGAATGAACCACGGTACCAGATGTACATCGATAAAGACCTTCTACACCTTCTACACCGATTTGCTGTGTAGATAGGTCAAGATTACCTGGAGACCCAGAGGGGTTCCAGGATGAAGAGCAATCCTTGAGATGGGGAAAACAGATGCCTATGCCATAAGTATTATGGTTGCTGATGAGGTTAAAATCCCTGAAGCGTGCAAGCCATTTCTTCTTCCCATTCAAGTAAAGAAGGGGCAAAAATTGAAGAATGCAGATGCTTTGATCTGTTTGTCTAACCAGATACAGCAACTCGGCCTGAAGGTAAAGCCCACTCCTATGATAAACATCCATCAGAATCCATTGCATATGGTAATTCATAATATGGCTCCCCATACCATATCCTTACAGAAAGGCACCATAATTAGTCTAAGTATGGGTTCGGAGTATTACACTTTTGGATTCCAGAATGATGCCATTGGACTTATTCCTGATGAATACTTGACAGAAGAATAAGTAGTGGAACAACATTTTTCCTCAACACCTGAGGGGTTATTCAATATCCACTCAGTTTATCCTTTCAGTCCTGAAGAAGGCACATGCCACATTGAAAAATTATCTTTGGTTTTCAACCATGAGATCGATGAGAAGGAGTATGAGTCATGCCAACAGGCAAAAGAGAAGGTACGCAATACTCAAAACGATTTAACTAGTGAGCTTGAAGAAGCTTATGAGTTAAGTCAACCAGAATTTCTGGAACAGGTGAAAGAGCATAATCTCTATAGCTGTTGCATGCTCTGATGAGTCGGAGCGTCAACAGCTAAAGGGGCTCTTCGCAGAATTCCAGGACATGTTTGCTAAGGACTCTTATGACTGTGGGGAAACTGACCTGCATGTTGCAAGAATCCAGACGGATCCCAATGCACCCCCTGTATATGTCAAACAGTACAGACTTCCTCTGGCCACTTACGAGTCGCTATCGGAAATTGTCAAGAACTTGGAAAGGCTGGGAATCATCCGTTTGGTGCACAGCTCATTAAACCATCCTATACTTGGGATTCTTAAACCAAATGGTCAATTTAGTCTCTGTTCGGATCTAAGGCAGTTAAATAAATGGGTATATATGTCTGGATGGCACATGCCATATATTGACCAGTGTTTGGCTCACATTTGGGAAACAGCGATATGCCTAGACCCGATTGCCTTTCGGGTATATTAATGCAGGCAATCAGTTTGCTGTGTTCGTGCATAAGGTGATGCCTGATGCCACTGAACGAGGTACCTTATCCTATATGGATGACATCCTCATCAAAAGCACAACTTTTGAGGAACACGTTGCAGAATTGAGGCATGTACTAACCCAACTTAGGAAAGCTGGTGTGAAACTTTCTTTGCAGAAGGCTCAATGGTGTCATACCAAAGTAAATTTCCTAGGTCATGAAATCACTGTTGATGGAATCAACCCGCAGATAAAGATGGTGGAAGCAGTACCAATACGAAGTCACCTACAAATCCTTCCTGGGTATGATGAACTATTCACATAAGTTCATAGACAACTAACTTGAGATTACGAAACCTCTTCTGCAGTTGCTGAAGAAAGGAGTGAAATGGAAATGGAGTGAACGCCATGAGTAAGCTGTGAATGAGCTCAAAGCCAGACTCACCCAAGCCCCATGCGTTGCTTACCCAGAAGGTGGAAAACCTCTCTTCATTGAAACAGGCTTCACCGACAAAAGCGTGAGTGCAGTCCTCTTCCAGAAACAGGGAAACCTGAATAAGATAATCACATATGCCAGCAACTCCTTATCACCGTTGAGGTAAAATTCAATGACTGTGAAAAAGCATTACTGTCAATGGTGTGGGCTTTGCAATATTTCAGGAGTTTTATCCAAAGCGAAAAGATCATTGTGGAAACTGCACACCAACCACTGCAATATTTACAAAGTGATAGAATCAAAGATGGAAATCTGTCATACAGCAGGATAACCGCCTGGACGATGTCCTTAATGGGATGGCTACTGGAAATCAGGTACAAACAAAATAAAAAGAATCCAGTTGCTCAAGGATTAGCTGAACTTCATGATTGTACCAATGCAGGACATGAAGGTGAATCAACAGGAAATGATTTCCTGAAAGAACAATCTTTATCTCCATACAAATCTTATGCAGAAGAGTATTGCAAATCCTTATATATGTGTATACAGTGCCTTGCAAAAGTATTCACCCCCTTGATTTTTTTCATATTTTGAAACATCACAGCCTTAAGTTCAATGTTTTGTTAATCAGAATTTTAGGTAATGGATCAGAACACAATAGTCTAAGTTGGTGAAGTGAAATGAGAAAAATATATACATAAAACTATTGTTTAGAAATAGAAAACAGAAAATTGGCATGTGCCTATGTATTCACCCCCTTTGTTATGAAGCCCATAAAAAGCTCTGGTGCAACCAATTACCTTCAGAACTCACAAGATTAGTGAAATGATGTCTACCTGTGTGCAATTTAAGTGTCACATTATGTCATTACATATACACAACTTTTTTGAAAGGTCCCAAAGGCTGCAGCACCTAAGCAAGAAGCATCACTAACAACACACTGCCATGAAGACCAAGGACCTCTCCAAACAAGTAAGGGGCAATGTTGTTGAGAAGTACAAGTCAGGGTTAGGTTATAAAAAAATATCTAAATCTTTGATGATCCCTAGGAACACCATCAAATCTATCATAACCAAATGGAAAGAACATGGCACAACGGCAAACCTGCCAAGAGACTGCTGCCGATCAAAACTCGGGCAAGGAGGGCATTAATCCGAGAGGCAGCACAGAGACCTAAGGTAACCCTGGAGGAGCTGTAGACTTCCAAAGCAAAGACTTCAGTATCTGTACATAGGACGACAATAAGCCGTACGCTCCATAAAGTTGGGCTTTAGGGCAGAGTGGCCAGAAGAAATCCATTACTTTCCGCTAAAAACAAATAGGCACCTTGTGAGTTTGCGAAAAGGCATGTGGGAGACTCTCAAAATGTATGGAGGAAGAGGCTCTGGTCTGATGAGACTAAAATTTAACTTTTCAGCCATAAAAAAAAAACGCTATGTCTGACACAAACCCAACACATCACATCACCCAAAGAACACCATCCCCAAAGTGAAACATGGTGGTGGCAGCATCATTCTGTGGGGATGTATTTCAGCAGCCGGGACTGGGAAAGAGTTGAGGGAAAGATGGATGGTGCTAAATACAGGGATCTTCTTGAGCAAAACCTGTACCACTGGGTGCGAGATTTGAGGCTAGGACAGAGGTTCACCTTCTGGCAGGACAATGACCCCAAACTCACTGCTAAAGCAACACTTTAGTGGTTTAAAGGGAAACATGTAAATGTGTTGGAATGGCCTAGTCAAAGCCCAGATCTCAATCCAATAGAAAATCTGTGGTCAGACTTAAAGATTGCTGTTCACAAATGCAAACCATGCAACTTGAAGGAGCTGGAGCAGTTTTGCAAGGAGGAATGGGCAAAAATCCCAGTGGTAAGGTGTGGTAAGCTCATAGAGACGTATCCAAAGCGACTTGGAGCTGTGATTGCTGCAAAAGGTGGCTCTACAAAGTATTGACTAGGGGGGTTAATAGTTATGCACATTGACTTTTTCTGTTATTTTGTCCTATTTGTTGTTTGCTTCACAATAAAATAAAATAAAAACATCTTCAAAGTTGTGGGCATGTTCTGTAAATTAAATGATGCAAATCCTCAAACAATCCATGTTAATTCCAGGTTGTGAGGCACCAAAATATGAAAAAGTCAAGGGGGGTGAATACTTTTGTAAGGCACTGTATGTAGACTGCTGTTCTTTCCATACCAATATAGGAAATGAGCGTACATTGGTTGCGGGTATCGCAGTCGCGTGGAATAATATATTCCCAGATGTTTCCGTGGGGTACAAAATTGATCCCAAAAGTAGCCAGGTCACAGAGCTTGTATATGTATAAAGCCGTACAAATGGCTATCGAATCTGGTATTAAAGAGTTTATAATAATCACAGATTCTAATTATGTTTGCAACAGTTTTGTGGAGTACTTCCCTGGATGGAAAAGGTCTAACATGGTAAGAAGCAACAACAAGCCTATCAAGCATGGTAAAATGTTTTGTAGGATTGATGAGATGTTATTGCCCACGGTATAACCATTTACTGGAAAGGCCACTCAAAATATCTAGGTGTGGATAAGGAAGGGAATGATTTGGTGGATTCCCTTGCCAAATAAGGCGCCATTAATGGAGAATTCTTGAATGTTGATGACCTTTGGTAACTGTTCAAGTGGCGGCAACGACAAGAAGACAGGCCCAAAAGGAGGCCGTAGCCAATGTGGTGCAATGGAGCCAAGATTTCCCTAGTGAGGATCTCATCGCGAGTCAAAAAAGGGATCTAGTCATTGGTATCTTTTACAAACACATTGAAGATCTACAGAATTGTCCCATAACTGTGGAAGACTGTGTAGGCAAAGAAGAGTTACTGATTTTGATTAAAGGTAAGTCTCAATTCTCGTTACAGGATGGATTGTTGGTGAGAACCTCGAAGAATGGTATCTCACAATGTGTGGTACCCACGGCATTTGAGGTTTGATGTTATTGCACCCAACAGACCCCAACAGCTGGTCATCGAGGTGAGAAGTTAACGTATAAATTATTACGGGATTATGCTTATTGGCCTCATATGTTGCAAGACGTTCGCACATATTTTTTATCTGTCTTCAATTCCAGCCACAAGCAAGCACTCATCAGGCACCGCTGATAAAAAGGGGGATGTCTAAGCCACGGTCAGACATCCAGACTGACTTTATTGGACCAGTAATAACTTAATTAAAAGGCAACAGGTATATGTTAACCGTGACTTATTGCATAGTAACATAGTATATAAGGCCGAAAAAAGACAATTGTCAATCCAGTTCATCCTTTTATCCTGCAAGTTGATCCAGAGGAAGGCAAAAAAAAATCCTGTGAGATACAAGCCAATTTTTCCCACTTAAGGGGGAAAAAATTCCTTCCCGACTCCAATCAGGCAATCAGAATAACTCCCTGGATCAGCAACCCCTCTCTAGTAGCTATAGCCTGTAATATAATATGACACTGCAGAAATACATCCAGGCCCCTCTTGAATTCCTTTATTGTACTCACCATCACCACCTCCTCAGGCAGAGAGTTCCATAGTCTCACTGCTCTTAACATAAAGAATCCTCTTCTATGTTTGTGTACAAACCTTCTTTCCTCCAGACGCAGAGGATGTCCCCTCATCACAGTCACAGTCCTGAGGATAAATAGATGATGGGAGAGATCTCTGTACTGTCCCCTGATATATTTATACATAGTAATTAGATCTCCCCTCAGTCGTCTTTTTTCTAAAGTAAATAACCCTAATGTTGATAATCTTTTAGGGTACTGTAGTTGCCCTATTTTGGTTATTACTTTAGTTGCCCTCCTCTGAACCCTCTACAGCTCTGCTATGTCTCCCTTGTTCACAGGAGCACATGTGTGGTCTGACTAGTGATTTGTAAAGTGGTAGGACTATGTTCTCATCACGGGCATCTATGCCCCTTTTGATACAACCCATTATCTTATTGGCCTTGGCAGCAGCTGCCTGACACTGGTTTTTGCAGCTTAGTTTGCTGTTTATTAAAATTCCTAGATCTTTTTCCATGTCAGTGTTACCGAGTGTTTTACCATTTAGTATGTACGGGTGACTTGCATTATTCCTTCCCATGTGCATAACTTTACATTTGTCAGTGTTAAACCTCATCTGCCACTTATCTGCCCAAGCCTCCAATCTATCCAGATCCCTCTGTAGTAGTATACTGTCCTCTTCAATGTTAATTACTTTACAGTTTAGTGTCATCTGCGAAAATTGATACTTTACTATGCAAGCCTTCTACAAGATCATTAATAAATATATTGAAGAGAACAGGGCCCAATACTGACCCCTGAGGTACCCAACTAGTGACAGTGACCCAATCTGAGTGTGTACCATTAATAACCACCCTCTGTTTTCTATCATTCAGCCAGTTACTTACCCACATACAGATGTTTTCTCCCAGTCCGAGCATTCTCATTTTATATACTAACCTTTTATGTGGTACAGTGTCAAATGCTTTGGAGAAGTCCAGATATACGACATCCATTGATTCGCCGCTGTCAGCATCTCTCAGAAAACCTTCAAACAGTTTACCCACAACAGATGTTAAACTTACCGGCCTATAGTTTCCAGGCTCTGTTTTTGGACCCTTTTTGAATATTGGCATCACATTTGCCATGCGCCAATCCTGTGGGACATTCCCTGTCAGTAAAGAATCTGCAAATATCAGAAATAAGGGTCTGGCTATGACATTACTTAATTCCTTTAGGATACGGAGGTGCATGCCATCCGGTCCTGAAGATTGGCTATTTTACTCTTTTTAAGTCGCTGATGTACTTCTTCCTGGGTCAGACAGGGCTTTATCTGCTTTATGCACCAAACAATGATTGTCTTTTAAAGTAGATTTAAAATGTATATTTCCTTTACTTTTACAGCAATAAACAACTTAATTAAAGAAGTAAAAAATGTGCAGCGGGAGCAGTGCGACCGGATGAAACATTTGAGGGCGCAGCTGCTGAAAAGGGTGAGGGATGAGCTGACCTTAGCAGAGGAGGCCAACCAAAAGGTCATGGCTGGACCGCTCCAAAAGCTCCAAGAAATAAAAAAATTGCCTTAATTTTTTTTTTTTCCATTTGTTTTTTGGGGCTTCTGTTATTTATATTCTTAATATTTTTATTTATTTAAAGATTGTTTTATAAACTTTATTGTTCTATAAAATTTGTTGTGTTTTGTTTTATTGTAACCAATGGTGTTACAGTATGGACCATTTAGTCTGGGCCAAAGTAATAATTCATTATCATTACATACAGCAGCCGCCGTTACATGGAAACAGGGTAATAGACATGGCGCCGCTTATGGTCGCACCACTTATTCACTATGATTATTTTCTTGTGCCGGTGGTCATGTGTGTGCCACAATTCAAACCGAATACTGCGGACTGTGGCGCTCTTAGCAGCACACGTGGCGGGACCAGGTCCAATCATAGACCTTGTATAACATGCATACATGAAATCCAAAACTATTAAAATACTTAGTGTAAGTATTTGTACTTAATGTGATCGTGTCATCGAAAAAATAATATATGATAATTATGGCTATAAATGGAAAAAAATTGATTTTAGGTTACCGTTATAACATTCCATTGTATTTAAATTGCATGTGTGTGGGGTATGAGCAATGGGGTATTGGCCAATGGCCATTTGAGGAGAGGTGTACCTGTGTAGTGAGGTGACGGTACGGTATGGGGTGTACAGCCTCCACATGGTGCACCCTGGGTTATGGTAAATGAACCAGCAAATACTGAAATACTGGAGGTCAATCATTACTTCTCATAAACTGTGTGTAAGTGAGGAGGTGGGGGGGGGGGCATGATCTGGGGGAGGGTTTAAGGTGGTGGAGAGTTTAAGGGGGGAGGGGAGGTTGGTGTGGGTTTTATAGCGTGGGATATACAGTGTGTAGCATGTAAATAGAGGTTCTATGTGCACATGAGAGATATTTGTCTGCTATCCATACATACATGTTACAGACATTGTAGTGTGATGTAACTACTTTAATTTGCGCCATAATCATTTACCGCTTCACACCCAATGAAGTAGCTATACTTCATCCAGCAGAATAATTAAACATAGATCAATCCATATGCGGGCGCCGTGGCCACCTGCTTTGCGTGGCTGCATAAACCCACGGCTAATGTCCGTGACCGTCAGTAATACCGATGGTGGACATTTAACCCATAAGATGTAGTGGTCACTATAACAATACAAGCAATACGAATATTTTAGCAATAGTGTTGAATTTGAAATGCAACTCATTTTTATTGCATTGCAATTCCAGCTTTGGAGATTTTGCTATAGGTGGTATTGGTAGCATTAACTAATAATACAAATATAGTACTGTATGTCAGAATAGTGCCTTATAAAAGTTGGATTCACAATGTGGTTAATAATAATAGCAAATATTATCACATTATGATTAAAAATTAGCACTGCTAGATTCAATATCAGTTAAGTTCGTTAATTCTAGATCCATTCCATTAGAGAGACCAGCAGCAGCATCAAGTTGAAATTGCAATGCGATTAATATAACTCGAAGTAATCGCTTGGCGATTTCAACTTAGTACTGCTATATTCCATATTCGTTAATTGTAGCCTAATATGGAATATAGCAGTGCTAAGTTGAAATCGCAATTCGATTAATTCAAGTTATAATAATCGAATTGCGATTTCAACTTGGACCTGGTTTACTATGGTTGGCTTGGTAGAAGATAACGAAGTATTCTCCATCTTCGTTTTAGCTACCTATTCATCAACTTCACTAATTCTAGCAATCATATAGGAAAGTTTACTATAAAGACAGCTAATTTTAATTGGCTATGCGATTATATTACTTTGCTTTTTTTTTTTGATAAATGGAATAATTATAATACCTGATTATTATAATTATTCTATTTATAATACAAAAAGCAAAGTAATATAATCGCATAGCGAATTAAACTTAGCTGTCTCTATAGTAAACTTTCCTATATAATTGCTAGAATTAGCGAAGTTGATGAATAGGTAGCTAAAACGAAGATGGAGAATACTTTGTTATCTTCGTTTTGTGGAATATGACGAATACATTCGTCATATTCGCTAATTCTACCAAGCCAACCATAGTAAACCAGGTCCAAGTTGAAATCGCAATTCGATTATTATAACTTGAATTAATCGAATTGCGATTTCAACGTAATTGTCAAATCCGACAGTACATTCTAGTATATGGAGATGTTCCCATGGTGATGGGGACGCTCCATGGGCACGGAAGTCGGCAGAAGCGGCAACGGGCACTGACTGGAGCAGCCAGGAAGCCAGGAATCCTAAGGACAGGTAAGAACTACTTTAGGGAAGTAGGAAACAAAAAAATATAACAATAAAAAAAAATAATGAATATTCGATTTCGCGAATATATAGAACTATATTCTAAATATTCGCAAAATCTCGAAGTTACGATATTTGAGAAAAAAACTTGCAATTCGAATATTCGCGCTCAACACTATTAATAACCACCTCATTATGATTTGCCGCCTTATCTATCTTGTTTAGTAGATTTTCTGTGGACTCTGGTATATTAGATGGTTTATAAAAAAACTCCTATTAGTAATTTATTATTATTTTTGCCTCCATATATTTCTACCCACAGGGAGTCCACATGTTTATGTCCCTCACTTATATCTTCTCAGACTGTGGGCTTTAGACAGGACTTTATATAATGGTAGACCCCTCCCCCTCTCCGGTTTTGATGATCCTTTCTAAACAGACTGTAACACTGTACATTAACTGCCCAGTCATAGTTATCATCCAGCCATGTCTCAGTTATTCCCACTATGTCATAGTCCTCCTCACACATCACTAATTCAAGTTCCCCAGTTTTATCAGTCAGGCTTCTGGCATTAGTATACAGACATATAAGAGGTTTATGTATATTCTTTACCCTACACCTTTCCTTCTGAACTTTTCTACCCCCTCCTTCCATTCCTCCTCCAGTCCCACTACCTTGCCCCCGGTCTCTATCTGCACTATCTTCCTATCCTATACAGTAATTACCCTCCCCCCAGTCCCTAGTTTAAACACTCCTCCAACCTTCTAGCCATCTTTCCACCCAACACATCTGCCCCTTCCCCATTGAGGTGCAGCCAGGGGCGTTGCTAGGGTCTCAAAAGATCCGGGGCACAAGCCCCAATAAATATGCCCCCCCTCCCCCGCACTATGCTGTACTTGCTATACAGCGGCACTTACCTGTCACATCCAGGGCCTCCAGGTGACGTCTCCTCTCTGTCATCGTCTTCTCGGTCTGGACAACTTCTCTCAGCCGCCTCGTCTCTGCAGAGTGTGACACACAGACATCTTAGCTTCCTCACTTTCTATCATTATCCCCCAACTGGAGTCCCCACAGTGTTATCCTGCTGCTTTCTATGCCAAAACCTCAACCCCCCCCCCCCCTCATACCCCCAAATACTATCCTAAAGAAACATTACTGCCCCCCATAGTAATAGTGCTCCTCATAGTCCCACCAATAGTAATTCCCTTCTAGAATGCCCTTATTAGTAACACTGCCCCAACCGTGATAATGCTCCTCAACAATGCCCTCCCATATTAATAATACCCTCACAGAGTCCCTAGTAGAAATAAGGCCCCCTATTGTTCCCCCAGTGGCAATAAAGCTCCCTACAGACCCCACAGTAGTAATAAGGCCCCCATAGTGCGCTTAGTAGAAATAAGGCAGATCTACAAGACCCTCCTATAGAGCCCCCAGTAGTAATAAGAACGCCTATAATGTCCCCTGGATTTGCAGTGCCCCCTGCAGTTATAATCCTCCCTCCACCATACAGTCCCATGTATATAACATCACCTCCTCCCCAGCCGCCTCCAACGCACAATCCCATGTAAACATCACCCCCTAAGGCTACTTTCACACTTGCGTTCATGTACTTGTACAGGACGGATCCGCACCGATAATACAAACGAATGCATCCGTTCAGGACCAATTTGTTTGTATTAGATTTTAATTTCTAAGTCCCAATACGGATCCGTCCTGACTTACATTGAAAGTCAATGGGGGACGGATCCGTTTACAATTGCACCATTTTGTGTCAATGCAAAGGGATCCGTCCCCATTGACTTACATTGTCAGGACGGATCCGTTTGGCTCCGCAAGGCCATGCGGACACAAAAAACGCTGCTTGCAGCATTTTGAGGTCCGCCTCCAAAATGGAACGGGGGACCGCACGGAGCCGAACGAATGCATTCTGAATGGATCCGCATCCATTCAGAATGCATTGGGGTTAAACTGATGCATTTGGGGCTGCTTGTGAGAGACCTGAAACGGATCTCACAAGCGGATCACCAAACGCAAGTGTGAACGGACCCTAAACATTAAGTCCCATGTACATAAACATCATTCCCCCCCACCATCCACTTTCAACATACAGTCCCATGTAAATAACATCCCTCCCTCCCCCAGCCACCTCAAGCACACAGTTCCATGTCAATAACATCCCTCCCTTCAGCCCTAAAATACATCCCAGTTAAATAACTACAACTCCCAGTTTTTTTCTACCTCTCCCTTCACTTACCTCGCCTGTACAGACATCACTATTAGGCTCCTTCTCCTCTTGACTCCGGTCCAATCCTGAACTGGGAAGAGGCGAAAGACCTTTGGTGACATCACAGGCCATGTGATCAGCAAAACAGGCTGTGATAGGATGACCTGGATGGTGACATCATCCAGGTCATCCTATCACAGCCTGTTTTGCTGATCACATGACCTGTGATGTCACCAAAGGTCCTTCGCCTGTTCCCAGTATAAGATTCAATTGTATTTGCCGTTCTGTGTACGGCAATACAGTTGCATCTAGCAGGCAGGCAGGCAGGACATTCGGGGCATGGGACAAAACATCCGGGGCCCAGGCCCCGAATGTTTTAACCTAGCGACGCCCCTGGGTGCAGCCCATCCCTACAATAGAGCCTGTAGTTGACAGAGAAGTTGGCCCAGTTCTCTAGAAACCCCAACCCCTCCTTCCTACACCAGTTCTTGAGCCACTTGTTAACCTCCATAATTTCCCGCTGCCTTTCTTGTGTGGCTCATGGTACAGGTAGTATTTCGGAAAACACTACCTTTGAGGTCCTTGCCCTCAGCTTTTGAGCTAAATCCCTAAAATCATTTTTAAGGACTCTCCGCCTTCCTCTAACTTTGTCATTGGTTCCGATATGGACCATGACCGCTGGATCTTCTCCAGCCCTTCCCAGTCTGTCAACCCGATCCGCGATGTGTCGAACTCTAGCACCAGGAAGACAATATACTGTTCGGCGATCACGGTCTTTGTGACAGATTGCCCTTTCTGTACCATTAATAATAGAGTCTCCCACTACCAGCACCTATCTGCCCTGCCCTGCTCTCCTGGTCCCCATGCTTACTGGAGCTGACATTCTCCTGACTGGCAGAGGAAGTGTCCGGCTGCAGAAGTGCTGTCTCTGAACCGACATCCCCCTCATCTGCCAACCGTTTGTTCACAAAATGGGTGGAATGTTAGCCTTGTAGAACATGCAGTTCAAGTGTGTGCACTTCTCTACTCATTAACCATGTATTTTCCAGGTCTTCCCCAATGCATCGAGTCTGATCGCAGAAGTTATTTCACTAGTGAGGTGATGACGAAAATGTGGGAGATACTGGGGGTAAAAGGAAAGCTACATATAGCTTATCAGCTAGCCTCTAGTGGTATAGTAGAACGCTACAACCAAAGAATTGTCAACATTCTAAAGAAATGTATCAATGAATCCGGTACAGACTGGGATGTAAGTTTGTCTTTGGTTCTCATGGCTATCAGGGCCACCCCAAGCGCAGCAACCAAACTTTCTCCCTTCAAAATAATCACAGGCAGGAAGATGGTGTTACCCCAGCATTTACTTTACCGGACAACAGACCACAATTTGATAAATGGTTCAACAGCTCATCAATATATGGAGAATCTACGAAAGCACCTTAATCAAGCTTTTGCGTTTGTCCAGAAGAATCTAGAGAAAGCAGCAGTAAGCGCTGCTTACTAAGTAAAAGTGAACCCATCTAAGAAACTACACCCCTCAAGGTATTCAAAACTGATTTTACAAACATTGATAACCCTTTAGGTGTTCCACAAGAATTAATGGAAAATAGAGATACAATTTCAAAATTTCACTTTTTTGGCAGATTCTCCATTTTAATATTTTTTTCCAGTTACAAAGCAAGGGTTAACAGCCAAACAAAACTCAATATTTATGGCCCTGATTATGGAGCTTACAGAAACACCCCATATGTGGTTGCAAACTGCTGTACGGGCAGGCAGATTTTGCTTGATTGTTTTTTTTTTGACACGGTATGATTTTTGCGGGATGAGATGACGTTTGATTGGCACTATTTTGGGGTGCATCTGACTTTTTGATCGCTTGCTATTGCACTTTTTGTGATGTAAGGTGACAAAAAATTGTTTATTTAGCACAGTTTTTATTTTTTATTTTTTACGGTGTTCATCTGAGGGGTTAGGTCATGTGATATTTTTATAGAGCCAGTCGATACAGACGCGGCGATACCTAAAGTGTATACTTTTTTTTATTTATTTAAGTTTTACATAATAACAGCTTTTTATAGAACCTGTCGATAAGGACACGACGATACCTTATATGTCTATGTCTTTTTCCTTTTTTTATATATTTTTTTAACTTTATTTTTGGAAAAGGACGCTTTTTTCTTTTTTTACTTAACACTTTTAATTTCTTTGTAAAACTTTAATTTTATAAACTTTTTTTTTTCACTTTATTATTTGTCCCACTCTGGGACTTCAACATTACAGGGTCTGATCCCTGTTTCAATGCAGGATGATACATCTGTATTGTGCTGTATTTATTGAACTGTTATTGTCTTACACTGTAAGACGCTAACAGTTGCCTAGGAGACCCAGCCTGGGGGCTGGGCCTCTTAGGGCTCCATACATGCTAGGCCCCAAGCCTTGGAAAGGCTTGGGGCTGCCATGGCAACCATCGAGTCCCTACCACAGCAGTGCGGGGACCGATGGATGAGGGGAGGGAGCGCAAACCTCCAATATCCCGCGGTCATCGCTGACCGTGGCATATGAGGGGTTAATCAACCGGCATTGGCGTTATCGCCGATGCTGGTGGATGCAGCAGGGATCCGGCTGTCAGTAACAGTCAGATATCTGCCGCTGATTGCGGCACTGCACGCGGGGGTAGGTTTGACTGCAGGACAAGAATGCTCGTCCTCTAGCGCTAAGTGCCGGCAATTTAGGACAAGCATTTTTGTCATGGGTCATTAAGGGGTTAATGCAGAACCAAAGCTGCTATGACTTGAAAGCATTACAGCATAGAACTGAAAATGAACACTTCTCCCTGTTTATTGCCACTAAAACTTACATATTGTCCTTGTCCTGTACTATCCATACTGTCTGTCCTTGTACTGTTTTGTTTGTGTCTGTCAAGCAACTGCCAAGTCAAATTCCTTGTAAGTAGTGATGAGCGGCAGGGGCTATATTCGAATTTGCGATATTTGACAAATATTTTGTAGAGTATTCGTCATATATTCACAAATATTTAAAAAAAAACTATATATAGGAATATATTGAATATATTGCTATATATTAGTTTTTAGAATATTCGTCATTTTTCATCATCCATCTGAAGTGAACAGTACACATGATTCCTCCCTGCTTACGGTGTCTGTTTCCCAAAAAAACAGTTCTTATCTGTCCGGGCTCCCTAGGATTTCAGCCCGCTCCAGTCAGTGCCCGTTGCCATGCTCATGGAGCGACCCCATCATCATGGGAACGCCTTGGGGTTAGAATATACCATCGGATCTGAGTTTTCACGATCTCACAACAGCGAAGAGTCTTGTCATAAGACTATGCCACCAATAGAGGGCGCTGTTCATAACTAATTAACAGCGCCCTCTATTGGTTGCATAGTCTTAGGACAAGACTATTTGCTGTTGTGAGATGATCTCACAACGAATAGTCTTGTCATAAGACCATGCAACCAATACAGAGCGCTGTTCATGAGTTATAAACAGCGCCCTCTATCGGTTGCATAGTCTTATGACAAATCTATTCACTGTTGTGAGATCGTGAAAACTCAGATCCGATGGCATATTCTAACCCTGAGGTGTTCCCATGGTGATGGGGACGCTCCATGAGCACTGCAACAGGCACTGACTGGAGCAGTCTGAAAACCTAGGGAGCCAAACAGATAAGAACAGTTTTTTTGGGAACCAGACACCCTAAGCAGGGAGGAATCATGTGTATATAAAATGATAATTCTGCTGTATAGGAATACCTAATACATGAGAAACTACTAGGAGGTTTTTCTGCCACAGCTTAGCATTAAGCTCTATAGCTCAGTGTAGAAGGAGATCGTTAGTGGGTGGTAGATGTGATAGTGGGGATTTTCTGAGGGGGACCTGGATTTGGATATCGCCAGCAATAAGGAGAAGCAGAGGTATCTGTGTGTGTTTGGTAAGGAAGTGTTTTATGTTGCCAAACAGGTTTGAGCAAGCAGTCAGATGAGTAGGTGGCATGGAGGGAGAGATAAATAGTTTCTTGATGGGTGAAGGAATGTGGGGGTATTTCAGGAGGATTTGGAAGCGTAGGAAAAGAAATAAGAAAAACTGAAACATTGTTTGCGTTAACTATTTCTGTAGTTACCATTGGTTCCCCTCTGGTATAATTCAATATGTGCAATTAAAGAGTCACACGTAAAAGATGTTGCATCTGAAAGACCTAGGGACTTAGATTTTTACCACTTAGGCCCCTTTCACACGGGCGAGTTTTCCGTGCGGGTGCGATCCGTGCGGCGAACGTATGGCACCCGCACTAAATCCTGACCCATTCATTTCTATGGGGCTGTGCACATGAGCGTTGTTTTTAACGCATCACTTGTGCGTTCAGTTGAAATCGCAGCATGCTCTATATTGTCCGATTTCGACGTGACGCAGGCCCCATAGAAATGAATGGGGTGTGTGAAAATCGGATGGCATCCGCAAGCAAGTACGGATGCCGTGCGATTTGCACGCACGGTTGCTAGGAGACGATCGGGATGGAGACCCGATCATTATTATTTTCCCTTATAACATGGTTATAAGGGAAAATAATAGCATTCTGAATACAGAATGCATAGCAAACCAGCGCTAGAGGGGTTAAAAATAAAAATAAAAAATTTAATTCACCTTAGTCCACTTGATCGCAAAGCTGGCATCTCCTTGTGTCTCCTCTGCGCTGAGCGGCTGAACAGGACCTGGGGTGAGCTGCTCCATTAAATATCGCTTAAGGACCTTCGATGACGTCACTCCGGTCATCACATGGTCTTTTACCATGGTGAATCATCATAGTAAAAGATCATGTGACGTACCATGTGATGACCGGAGTGACGTCATCGAAGGTCCTTAACCTGTATTTAATGGAGCAGCTCACCCCAGGTCCTGTTCAGCCGCTCAGCGCAGAGGAGACACAAGGAGATGCCAGCTTCGCGATCAAGTGGACTAAGGTGAGTTAAATTATTATTATTATTTTTTAACCCCTCTAGCGCTGGTTTGCTATGCATTCTGTATTCAGAATGCTATTATTTTCCCTTATAACCATGTTATAAGGGAAAATAATACAATCTTCAGAACATCAATCCCAAGCCCAAACTTCTATGAAGAAGTTCGGGTTTGGGTACCAAACATGCGCGATTTTTCTCACGCGAGTGCAGCGCATGACAATGTTTTGCACTCGCGCGGGAAAATCTAGCATTTTCCCGCAACGCACCCGGCTCTTATCCGGGCAAAAAAACTGACGCCCGTGTGAAAGAGGCCTAAGAGTTCATTCGGATGTGAACAAGAGGGGAGGGACTACATTTGACCTAATTAAAGGAGGACCAGATAACAAACCCAGCAGGGAAAAAGAGACATAAAAGTTCAGACATATACCAGGGGATGAGAAGAAGGAAAGAGGAGATGCGTGGACAATCAAACTTGCGGAAAGCTGGATGGAACAGTAAGGTTCAGTGCAGACATACCAGGGGATGAGAAGAAGGAAAGAGGACTGCAATTCCTGGAATGCCATCAGAAATGGAATGATCAAGGTGATCACTGTAAGGGTGCATTCACATCACCGTTTAACTTTCCATTCTTCAGATCCGTCAGAAGAAGAGAGAGGGAAAAAAAAAAACCTGATCCTGTTGCATCAGTTTGGCCTCATGCACATGACTGTTGTGTGTTTTGCGGTCCGCAAATTGCGGATTCGCAAAACACGGATGGCATCTGTGTGTATTCCGCAATTTGCGGAGTGGCACGGACAGCCACTGATATTGCGCAAAACGGACAAGAACAGGACAGGTTATATATTTTTTGAGGACCACGGAACGGAGCAACCATGCAGTGCTATCCACATCTTTTGCGGCCCCATTGAAGTGAGTGGGTCCGCATCCAAGCTGCAAAAACTGCGGCTCGAATGCGGACCAAAACAACAGTCGTGTGCATGAGGCCTTATGCATAGGATTACAACGGATCCGTTTTTTTACAGGATCCAGTAAAAAAAACTGACCCGGATGCATTAGTTGTCATCCGTTTGACCCATTTCCATCGGAAATTCGTTTTTTTTAGACGGAAACAAAACTACTGCATGCAGGACTTTTTTTCCCCATCTAAAAAAACGGATCTCAGATGGGAATGGCTCAAATGAATGAACAGAATCGTTTTTTTTTGGGGGGGGGGGCCAGTTTTTTGTTTTCTCTCTCTTCCTCTGACGCATCAGAAGAACGGAAAGCTAAACGGTGATGTGAATGCACCCTAAGATGGGTTTGGGCTAACCCTCAGGACCCATTTGTTTAGCAAAATTAAAGTACTGAGGGTCTCCAGTGTATCCCCCTGCATTTCCACTGTTCATCTTGGCTTAGTGGCGCAGCCACAAGTGCTCAGCCACAACTGTGATCAGCCACATAAGTAGGCAAAACCAGTGACTATTCCCTTACTCTTTAGGGACAATAATATGAAATCGAAATTAAATCTATTAATCTATCTCTATCAATCATTAAAAATACATCTATGTCTATATTTTATCACTGTCCTGGAGAACATTTTACCTTTTGTTTCATCCAAAACAAGTCTTATCTCTAATCTCATAAATTGGCATCTTGGACTTTCTTACCTAATCCTTTGGGTTATTTTTCCTGCCAGAAATATAATTAGTCAAGCTGCTATAGAGCTTGTTTGCTCTGTTCTGAGGAAGGGAGGTCAAGTGCAGCTGTACTGGGGGGCGACAGCCTTTAAGGGAGGCTGCCATGATAGGTTTTGGGGAGCGAGGGGACGCAGGGTAAGTAGGTGAGGGCTAGTGAGGTGAGGAAGGGGTTAAGGTGAGGGAGGTAGCGGTTAGTGGAGGGGGAGGAGCTGGAGGTTTATAAGGGTAGCGCCAAGGGCTATCGGGCGCCATCTTTAGTTTGAACAAGCTGGGGCTAAGAGCGCTCTTACCGGCAATAGAGGCGCTTTTGCAAAGGTTGCGGGTGGCGGCAGAGGAGTGGGGCCTGAAGTGGCTCGAAGCGCAGGTATCCAGCCTGCTGAGTGGGGAGGCGGCGGGCACAGCTAGCGCGACGCCAGAGGGCAGATGGCCGCGGCGAGTACGGCCGCCGGCGCCCTTAGCCCGAGCGATACCCCACGGGCTCGGCGCCAGATTGGGAGTCCCTCAAGGGACCCTCCGCACCGTGAAGGACTCAGCAGACCCCCAGCAGCATCCTCCCGGTGCGGGAGGAACCCCGCTGTACGGCAGAGCCTTGTGCAGGGCAGGGTTTCCACCATTTCATCTGATTGGGGAGGGAGCTGCCGGGGGATTTGGGGGTGTGGGCTCGGTTTTTGGAGGAATTCAACGGGAGGGCGCTGGTTTTGGGGGATGCGGTGGATAGTGTGGATTTTGACCTTTTCTTAGATGCGGCAGGTGGGGTTGGCTTTGGGGTTTATTGTAACGGGCAGTGGTGTGCTGATCGCTGGCCTATGTTATGGGTGGAGAGGGGTTGGGTTAAGAATGTTGCTTTGCTGGAGTTGTTTCCCATTGTGTTAGCGTTGGGATTGTGGGGGGACAAGTTTAGGAACAAAAAGGTGCGTTTTTATTGTGACAATTTGGGGGTAGCGCAGGCAATTAATCAGTTGTTGGCTTCTTCCCCTAAGGTTGTAAGGTTGTTACAGCATATGGTCTTGAGTTGTTTGTCGTTGAATGTTTGGGCTGTGGCGGTGCATGTATCGGGTGTTTCTAACTAGATATTGCGGATGCTCTTTCTCGTTCGCAGTGGGATCGTTTTCGGCAGGTGGCACCGGATGCGGAGGTCGACGGGATGGAGTGCCCGGGGTTGTTGTGGGAGATCTTGGAGGTACGGTGAGCAGGCTGTTCAGGGCGTCCCTGTCGGCTGGGACTCAGGCGGTGTACGAGGCCTCTTGGGTTGCTTGGGTGAGATGGTGTGGTATGTTGGGGGTGGGGGTGGATGCTGGGGAGATTCCTCTGGTGCTGTTCTTGGGGTGGAAGAAGGAGGAGGGTTGGTCGGTTGCCCGGGTTAACAGGTGCATGGCGGGTCTGGCGTTTGGTTTCCGGGTGCGGGGGTTAGAGGACTTTACCAAGTCTTTTGTGGTTCGACAGGTTTTCAAGGGTTGGCGGAGGGGTTAGCGGTCAGATGATCGGCGTCGGCCGGTGTCATTCGATTTGTTGCTGAAACTGGGGGTGCAGGTTGAGGTGGTCTGCAGCTCGGGGAGCGAGATTCGTTTGTTTAAGGCAGCGTATTCGCTGGCCTTTTTCGGGGCTTTTCGGTTGGTGGAACTGGTGAGTGGGAGTGTTCACTGTGCTGGGGGGTTGCGGGATGATGATGTGGATGTGTTTCCGGATCGGGTGATGATTCGGCTGAGGGCGTCGAAAACGGATCAAGAGGGGCGGGGCCATTGTGTTTGTTTGTTTCCGGTCCCGGGCTGTGCTATGTGCCCGGTGGTCTGCTTGCGGGAGTATTGTGCGGGCTTGTGGGAGGTGGGCGCCCCGCTGCTTCGGCACGAGGATGGATCATTTTTGTCCCGGTATCAGTTTCTGGCCGTGTTGAAGAGGTGTTTGCGGAGTCTGGGGGTGGATCCGAGGCGCTACACGGGTCACTCGTTCAGGATAGGGGCTGAGCGGAGGGGTATGAGTGATGCGGTCATTCAGAGGATTGGGCGCTGGGAGTCTCATAGGTTCCGCTTATATGTGCGTCTTGAGGGAGTTTAACGGGTTGTGGAATTGGTCTTGTTTTTCTTATGTTGTTTGTTTTCTTTTGTATTTTAGGTTGTTCGCCGGCGCTGGTGTGGATTATCGGCCATTCCTTTGTTTTCTGGGGGGCGTTGCGTGCCGACGTCAGGCCTAACGGGCTACAACTGGGTGTTAGCAGGGATGTTGCGGCCATCCGGTGGATTGGCTATTGAGGTATGTTGTGGGGAGGGGTTTTGAGGGAGGTGCATCGCTTTGTTCAGCTGGATCGCCCCCCGGATGTCCTTGTGGTTCATGCGGGTGGCAACGATTTGGGAGTGAAGCCGGTGAGGGAACTGATAAGAGACATTAAATTTGGTTTGCTGAGATTGTGGGCCTTGTTTCCGGGGCTGGTGGTGGTGTGGTCGGATATTGTCCCGAGGAGGAGTTGGCGGGAAGCGCGGTCTGTGGAGCGGATTAACGAGGCTCGTATAAAGGTGAATCGGTCGGTCAGGAAATTTGTTGCCCGTAATGGTTCGGTGGTGGTTCGGCAATTTGACTTGGAGTCTGGCGAAGGGGCTTTTTGGAGAGCGGACGGGGTTCACCTTAATGCGGTGGGCATTGATTTATGGGCCCTGGGTCTTCAGGGAGGGATCGAACGGGCGTTGGTGGTGTGAAGGGGCGCGCGAGCTTGAAGTAGTTGTTTCAAGTTGCGCGTCTGTGGCGGTAGGAGGTCCTGGAAGCTAGGCTAGGACTTGGTGTTTTGTGGATGGGAGGTACTCCCAGGTTTTGGTAATCGGTCAGTTTAAGGGGGATACAGCACTCGGGGGTCTCCGAGCTGGTGTGGTGCGGCTGGAGGCAAGTTGTATTTACCTGGGTGTTTTTGGTGCACTTGTTTTAAAGTGAAGCTAGGGCTTTCAGGACCTCCTTCGTCGGGTTCACGATGTACATGTTTTTCATGTTATGTTTATATTAATAAAAGGCTGCTGTGGCAATTTAATTCCAATATCTGCCTCAGTGTCTTTATTGGAGGGATGATGGGGTGGGGGAGGTTGGTAGTTACGGGTGAAATAGGATGGGGAGGACCCGAGGGATCTTCCCCAATAACCTTATCATGTGTTACAACCTCCTTTCACCATTTACTGATGTGAAGCAAAGACCATAAGAACTTTAGAAGCTAAGCAGATCTAGGAGATAAACAACGATACCAAGAAAAGACCAGCAGTGAAATTCACTGGCAATAAATTTTAGGGGGCTCAGAGGTAGCAGGCACAGGCCTCTTAAAAAATTTGGCACATCTTCTGGCTTTCTGTGTGCCAGAGACCAAAATCTAGGAGCGGGTGTAGATTTCAGCTACAATTTAGGCTATTTGCATACTAGCGGCAGGATGGATCCGACAGGCTATTCACCCTGTCAGATCCGTCCTGCTGCTATTTTGCCGTGTCGCCAGACTGCCGGTCCGTCCCCATTGACTATAATGGGGGCGTCTTGCCATCCTCCTCATGTTGCTAAAAATATCTGTAACATAGTAAGAAAGATCTGTAACATAGTAAGAAAGCACTTACCTGTATTGTCAACAGATGACCAATGGCGCAGTGTCTTGAAAGGTGGCATCTTGTGCTCAGCCCGTAGAGCGCCCACGCTGGGCAACAGACTCTGTCCCTCTCTCTATCCTGAGGGGGCACGAGCCTCTCCAGTGTGGTTGCGGTTTCTTGGCAGCAATAAATGTGGGAATAAAATCTGTACGTGTTGCTCTCATATGCGACCTGGCAAGGAAGTCTTTTCCTATGCCATGAATCAAAGTTTTTCCATCAAACAATACATCAACTGTAACACCACTCATGTGGTGTATAGGATTTTATGCACTCTCTGTTCCCTCCAGTACATTGGTTGCACCAATAATGGCCTTAAGGTTAGACTGTGCAGGCACATCTCTGACATTCCTCATTCACATGCCAGAAATGTGTCTGCAGTCAGCCTGCATTTTTCAGCGGTTCTGGATTTTTAAAATGGGGTCCACCGCACCAAGTGGACTTAATCGGAAACACGACTTGATGTTACATTATTGAATTTTTGATCCATGATTTGTGTGTGTTCTTTTGTTTTAATTTATCATGCCTTTTAGCATGTGTTGTCAATTTCATTTAAAGGAGGAGCTTGTAGTTAGTGTGTCCACCTGCTTCTAGCTGGAGGCGCTATATATCCAACCTCCTCCTCAGTATGTGTATGTCATGAGGAAGGATCGCTATTGTCCCTGATCCGAAACATGTAGACTGGAGTGTAACTGGCTTTCATCTGCACTGAAAAATAAAGGTAACATTTTAATCGAGCTTGACCCTTTTCTCTTTTTACTTAGTAAAGGATGGGGAGGACCCGAGCGATCTTCCCCAATAACCTTATCATGTGTTACAACCTCCTTTCACCATTTACAGATATGAAGCATAACTGGAACTAAGACCATAAGAACTTTAGAAGCTAAGCAGATCTAGGAGATAAACAACGATACCAAGAAAAGACCAGCAGTGAAATTCACTGGCAATAAATTTTAGAGGGCTCAGAGGTAGCAGGCACAGTCCAGAAATACAGCTTTGGTTACTGGGGTGAAAAAACCCTCTAATATGCTGCACATCTGGGTTTAGACAAGCATAAGTGATTGTCACATTTAAGACAGAAATACAGCTTTTTGGTTAGGGTGAAAAAAGCCTCTAATATACTGCAAATCTGGGATTAGACAAGAATAAGTGACTGTGACAATTAGGCCATAAATATGGCTTTTTGGTTACTGGGGTGAAAAAAGCCTCTAATATATTGCACATCTGGGATTACACATGCATAAGTGACTGTCACATTTAGGCCAGAAATACGGCTTTTTTGTTACTGGGGTGAAAAAAGCCTCTGATATACTGCACATCTGGGATTAGACAAACATAGTTGACTGTCACATTTAGGCAAGAAATACAGCTTTTTGGTTACTGGGGTGAAAAAACCCTCTGATATAATGCACATCTGGGATTAGATGTGCATAAGCGAGTGTCACAAGTGAGGCCACAAATACAGCTGTCATATAGAGTAAAAAAATAATAATATAGTGCAATACCCTACATCAGGGTTTATATATAACATACTTAACCACTTTAACTACTTTGCTTTGTGAACGCTAACTATGAGGCAAACATCTAATAAGAAACGCGGTCATGGTCGTGGTGGTGTTGGTGGAGCCTCTGGTGCAGGGAGAGGACGTGGCCGTTCTGCCACAGCTGTACGTCCTACTGAACCTACTACCTCAGGTGCCAGTAGCCGCCCGAATCTACAGCGATATTTGGTCGGGCCTAATGCCGTTCTAAGGATGGTAAGGCCTGAGCAAGTACAGGCGCTAGTCAATTGGGTAGCCGACAGTGGATCCAGCATGTTATCTCCCACCCAGTCTTCTGCAGAAAGTGCACAGGTGGTGCCTGAAACCCATTCCCATCAGTCTGTCACATCCCCCCTATGCATATCGGGGAACCTGTCTGAGCCTCAAGTCATGCAGCAGTCTCTTATGCTGTTTAAAGACTCTGCTGGCAGGGTTTCCCAAGGGCATCCACCTAGCCCTTCCCCAGGGGTGGAAGACATAGAATGCACTGATGCACAACCACTTATGTTTCCTGATGAGGACATGGGAATACCACCTCAGCACGTCTCTGATGATGACGAAACACAGGTGCCAACTGCTGCGTCTTTCTGCAGTGTGCAGACCAAAAAGGACGTCAGGGAGGAAGACAGGGTGGAAGACGATGCAGGGGACGATGAGGTCCTAGACCCCACATGGAATGAAGGTTGTGCCACTGACTTTCAGAGTTCGGAGGAAGAGGCAGTGGTGAGACCGAGCAAAAGCAGAGCAGCCATCACCAAAACAGTTTGCCTGCTACTGGCCACCATCAACAAGGACCGAGCACACCAAAGGCAGCTTCAAGGAGTTCCCTGGCATGGCACTTCTTCACACAATGTGTTGACAACAAGACCCAAGTGGTTTGCATGCTGTGCCATCAGAGCCTGAAGCGAGGCATTAACGTTCTGAACCTTAGCACAACCTGCATGACCAGGCATCTACATGCGAGACACGGGCTGCAGTGGAGTAAGCACCTTCAAAACCAAGAAATGGCTCAGGCCCCTCCTGCTCCCTCTTCTGCTGCTGCCTCGGCCTCTTCCTCCGCCTCTGGAGGAACGTTGGCACCTGCCGCCCAGCAAACAGAGGATGTGCCACCAACAACAGCACCTCCGTCACCAAGCATCTCCACCATGTCACACGCAAGCGTTCAGCTCTCCATCTCAAAAACCTTTGAGAGAAAGCGTAAATTCCCACCTAGCCACCCTCGATCCCTGGCCCTGAATGCCAGCATTTCTAAACTGCTGGCCTTTGAAATACTGTCATTCAGGCTGGTGAAGATGGACAACTTCAAACAGCTCATGTCGCTTGCTGTCCCACAGTACGTTGTTCCCAGCCGCCACTACTTCTCCAGGAGAGCCGTGCCCTCCCTGCACAACCAAGTATTGGATAAAATCAAGTGTGCACTGCGCAACGCCATCTGTGTCAAGGTCCACCTAACCACAGATACGTGGACCAGTAAGCACGGCCAGGGACGCTATATCTCCCTAACTGCACACTGGGTAAATGTAGTGGCGGCTGGGCCCCAGGCAGAGAGCTGTTTGGCGCACGTCCTTTCGGTGCCAAGGATCGCAGGGCATCATTCTTTGCCTCCTGTTGCCTCCTCTTTCTACTAGGCTTCCTCCTCCTCTTCTACCACCTCCTCATCCGGTCAGCGATAGACCTTTACCACCAACTTCAGCACAGCCAGGGGTAAACGTCAGCAGGCCATTCTGATGTGTTTAGGGGACAAGTCCCACACCACTCAAGAGTTATGGGGGGGGTATAGAACAACAGACCGACGAGTGGTTGCTGCCAGTGGGCCCTGCCTGGTGGTGCGCGATAATGGGCGAAATCTCGTTGCAGCTCTGGAACTAGCCGGTTTGACGCACATCCCTTGCCTGGCGCATGTGCTGAATTTGGTGGTGCAGAAATTCATTCACAACTACCCCGACATGTCAGAGCTGCTGCATAAAGTGCGGGCCGTCTGTGCGCGCTTCCGGTGTTCTCATCCTGCCTCCGCTCGGCTGTCTGCTCTACAGCGTAACTTCGGCCTTACTGCTCACCGCCTCATATGCGACGTGCCTAACAGGTGGAACTCCACTTTGCACATGCTGGAGAGACTGTGCGAGCAGCAGCAGGCCATAGTGGAGTTTCAGCTGCAGCACGCACGGATGAGTCGCACTGCGGAACAGCACCACTTTACCACCAATGACTGGGCCTCCATGCGAGACCTGTGTGCCCTGTTGCGCTGTTTCGAGTAGTCCACTAACATGGCCAGTGGCGATGATGCCGTTATCAGCATTACAATACCACTTCTATGTCTCCTTGAGAAAACACTTAGGGCGATGATGGAAGAGGATGTGGCCCAGGACGAGGAGGAGGAAGAGGGGTCATCTCTAACACTTTCAGGTCAGTCTTTTAGAAGTGGCTCAGAAAGAGGATTTTTGCAACAGCAGAGGCCAGGTACAAATTTGGCCAGCCAGGGCCCACTACTGGAGGATGAGGAGGAGGATGGAGATGAAGCATGTTCTCAGCGGGCTGGTATTGTCACGGCCATGGCCATGGTCGCGACTCCTGAACCGCTTGCTGTTGCCTGCGGTTTGGTTGCTTGTTCAATCACAGGTGAGGGCCGCTAGTTTGTTGCCTCACTAGTGGTTGCCGCTGGCAACATTAGGTATGTGACAGTAGAGCAGCTGGAGCTGGTTGCTAGGCTGCTCGCTGTCATAGCAGGCGGTTGTCCCTGGCAACTTGTGTGATAGGTGTGCACTTTCCATATCTGGTGTGCACGGGGTTTGTGTCTGTGTATTCCCCTTTAAGTTGCTGATTTCCCTTCCCTGGTGTTGGAAGGGTTAACTTCCTTCCTAGTGTGTGTGCACTGGGTGTGTCTGTGTGTGGGTGTGGCTACATGGGCTATAAAGCCTCAGTTAAGATCAGTAGTCTGAAGGGTACTCCAGCCTTGTTTGTAAGCTGGAGGCACCCTTCTGGTCCCTTATACCATCTTCCAGTGAGGGCCACCCTTGTGGTCATAGATGTTTATATGTTCAGTTGATGTATTCCTTTTGTTATTTAATGCAGCTATGGATATGGGTTCCTGTGTATGTGTGTTGGCTGTGTCCATTTAAGTATGGTGTGGACATCAGCGTGTCAGCACAGGGATCTAGTCAGCAAGGCTGTGGCAGGTAGGTGGAACTAGTGCAGTTCACCTGCCATATTCATAGGTCTGTTTTTGTACCCTTTTTCATTGCAGCTTGGCCAGTGAGACTCCTGTTCCTCCGTGCCTAGGAGGAACAGGTCGTCTTACCCTGCTCCTAGTTCAGGGCCACCCTGAGGGCTAGCAGGGACTATTAGATTCTGGTGTATGAGCACTCCCACCATCAGGGTTGGCTAATATGGTTAGGAGTCAGGGTCAGGTTAGGGACGCGATAGGAGATGACCTACTTCCTAATTCTGTCGTCCTGGCCGAGCAGCCAATAACTTCTTCTGGCATTGCACGGCTGAGGGTTTTCCCCATCCTCAGCTGTGACAGGTATCCAAAGCAGCTCGGGCCCATCACTGGTGCGTGGTTGGGGGGATACGAAGGGCGCAGACGATACGCCTCCCACAGAGGACAGCTTGTCCTTGGGCAGCCTGGCACACATGAGCGACTACATGCTGCACTGCCTGCGCAACGACTGCAGAGTTGCCCACATTTTAACGTGTGCTGACTACTGGGTGGCCACCCTGCTGGATCCCTGTTACAAAGACAATGTGCTGTCCTTAATTCCCTCACTGGAGCGTGATCGGAAGATGCGCGACTACAGGCGCACGCTGGTAGACGCGCTCCTGAGAGCATTCCCGACTGATGCCGGGGGACAAGTGGAAGCACAAGGCGAAGGCAGGGGAGGAGGAAGAGGTCGCCAACGCAGCTGTGTCAGCGCCAGCACCTCAGAAGGCAGGAAACACAAAAGGGGGGGAGTGGTCAGCACATCCCAATGCGCAGGTGCACGTTGCTGATGGGGCTGCAATTATACATCTGACAAACACATAGAGATGATCATCTCTAAGTTATTAGCATACCTTTTGCAATTTAATATACTTTTGTACTCTACTTTTGGTCTGTAGTGTGCTGTTGCACTATGTGTTTGTCAGATGTATATTTTCAGCCACATCAGCAATGTGCACCTGCGCATTGGGATGTGCTGACCCCTCCCCCCTTTTGTGTTTCTAGTATTATATATAGGAGTTGTGGCTGACTCCTATGGTCGTGCACTCCCTTAGCCCCTCTTCTGCCTCACAGGCTGATTTTTAATTAGCATGAGTATATAGTCTGCTCAGCATGCATGCTGGTATTTGTAGCCCCTGGATTCAATGAAGGCCATTTTGGCTCCACACAGACATAAATCAAAAGGGGCCCAGCATGCATGTGGGACCTGCAGTTCCTCGATTTCATGGTCGCTGTTATGGCACCCAACAGGTAAGCTTTAGTGTTAGGACCCGTCTTATAGAGATCGCCTTGGCGTGCGGCAGACGTGATCAAATGATTTTGTACAAAATGTATTTGCTAAACATTTCTAAGTTATTAGCATAGCATTTGCAATGTAATATACTTTTGTACTCTAATTTTGGTTTGTAGAGTGCTGTTGCACTATGTGTACCTCAGAAGGCAGGGTTAGCATGGCCGACATGTGGAAAAGCTTTGTCACCTCGCCGCAACAACCGGCCCCAACTGCTGATATGGAGCGTGTTAGCAGAAGGCAGCATTTGAACAACATAGTGGAACAGTACCTGTGCACACGACTACACGTACTGACTGATGGTTCTGCCCCATTCAACTTCTGGGTCTCCAAATGGTCCACATGGCCAGAGCTTGCCCTGTATGCCTTGGAGGTGCTGGCCTGCCCTGCAGCCAGTGTACTCTCTGAACGTGTATTTAGCACGGCAGGAGGCGTCAATACAGACAGACGCAGCCGTCTGTCCACAGTCAACGTGGACAAGATCACGTTCATTAAAATGAACCAGGCTTGGATCCCACAAGACTTGTCTGTACCTTGTGCAGAATAGACATTCATACCACCATCAAACATACATTCTTGTACTCAAGTCAAGTGCAATGATTCTTTGTTTTATTTATTTTTTATTTGTCCCAATATTTTGGGGGCTACCTACCCCAATAAAAAATAAAAAAAGACATTGTTGGCTACCTCCTTCTCCATTGCTGCCTCCACCTACAACACCACATTCACCGCCTCCTCAACCTTCCGACTCCATATCCACCTCCTTCTCTGAGTTGCAGGTTTAATAATTTGCAATTTTTAGTTATTTTATTTAATTTTAAGTTATTTTCCTATCCACATTTGTTTGCAGAGCAGTTGCCATGCTCTTAAGCACATTTTACGGACTTTTACATCCCTTTTACATCCCTCTAGCCTTTTCAAAGCCTATTTAGTGCCCAAAATTGAAAAAATTCTTATTTTAAATTGTCGGTGACATTTTACCATTTTTGGCGTATACAAACCCCTGTTGTGCCTGGGTGACAGAGGCCTAAATCTCTTAAAATCCTCTGTTGTATTGGTGGGTTACAAGAACCCCCTTTTGCCGTGAATGAACCCCCGCTGTGCCTGGTTGACAGGGGCCTAAATCTCTCAAAATCCTCTGTTCTATTGCTGGGTGACATGAACCCCCTTTTGCTGTGAATGAACCCCTGCTATGCCTGGGTGACAGGGGCCTAAATCTCTCAAAATCCTCTGTTCTATTGCTGGGTGACATGAACCCCCTTTTGCCGTGAATGAACCCCTGCTCTGCATTGCTGACAGGGAACTAAATTTAGTGAAAACATCTGTTACTGATCGGAAGATGCACGACTATAAGCGCACGCTGCTGATGATAGCATTCCCACCTGACAGCGCAGGCACAGTGGAAGCACAAGGCGAAGGCAGAGGAGGAGGAAGAGGTCGCCAACACAGCTGGGGCACCACCAGCACCTGAGAAGGCAGGGTTAGCATGGCCAAAATGTGGAAAAGCTTTGTCAGCCTTGGAGGTGCTGACCTGCCCTGCAGCCAGTGTATAGTGTGAACGTGTGTTTAGCACGGCAGAGAGCATTATCACAGGCCGCAGCCAATGTGGACAAGCTTATGTTTATTAAAATGAACCAGACATGGATCCCACAGGACTTTTCCGTACCTTGTGCAGAATAGACATTTATACCAGCCTCAACCATCCATTCTTGTACTCGAGTGCACTTATTCTTTGTTTTATTTTGTTATATGTCCCAATATTTTGGGGGATACCCCCAATTTAAAAATAAAAAATAACACAAATCAGTGTTGGCTACCTATTCCTCCTTCACCGCTGCTTCCACCTACACCGCCATATCCACCCATCCACCGCCTCCTCAACCTCCTACTCCTAGATCCAGATTGTTATTTTAAAATTTTCTGTATTTTATGTTATATTAAGTCATTTCCCTATCCACATTTGTTTGCAGAACAGTTGCCATGCTCTTGAGCACATTTTGATGCCTTTTGCAGCCCTCTAGCCCTTTCCAGGACTATTTTAGAGCCATTTTAGTGCCCAAAAGTTCGGGTCCCCATTGACTTAAATGGGGTTCGGGGTCAAGTTCGGGTCCCGAACCCGAACTTTTTTTTCAAGTTCGGCCGAACCTGCCGAACCCGAACATCCAGGTGTCCGCTCAACTCTAACCATAATCTGCAACTTTTTTTACACCACTTTTGTGGTGTAAATCATTGATAAATCTCTCCCACTGTATTCACTTATATAGCCTGTAATAGTGTTACCACTATATGGTCACTGTATGGGGGTAATATTGGTTTTTGGCCCTGATACTTTGACTGTACATTTGATTAATTTATTTCAGTTTGTATAAATATAGAGTACTGCACACTTTTGCCTTTAATACAACATCTATAGTGACAGAAATTATGACAAAATGGACCATCATCCGGGGTACATCTGATAGCTCAACCCTTCCCTCAGCTATACTCTTGATGGAGGAATGGTAAGAGATATCTGTCAGTTAAACGAGCAGTCATCGTATAGCCATCTTATGTGTATTGTTGATTTAAGGGGTTTTCTGAGATTTTGTTATTGATGACCTATCCTCAAGATAGGTCATCAGTATCAGATTGCCTGGGGTCTGACACCTGGGATCCCCGCTGATTAGCTGTTTGAGGAGGCTACGACACTCCCATGGGCACCATGGCTTCATTGTAGCTTACCAAGCACATCACTGTCCACTGGATAGTGGCTGCACTTGATCATGCAGCTAAGCCCCATTACTTTGAATGGGACTGAGATGAATCTAGGCCACGTGATCAATGAATGTGACGTCACTGGACTAAGACGAGGTCTACTGTGCTCAACGGAGTGCTGCAGCCTCCTCAAACAGTTGATTAGTGTCAGCAGATAAGAACCATCTGCCCAATATACTGAATACTATGAATAGCCCTTGGCCCTATCTTATATGAAGGATGGCCTTATGCCTATCCCATGCATGCTTAAACTCCTTCACTGTATTTGCAGCTACCACTTCTGCAGGAAGGCTATTCCATGCATCCACTACTCTCTCAGTAAAGTAATACTTCCTGATATTGCTTTTAAACATTTGCCCCTCTAATTTAAAACTATGTCCTCTTGTAGCAGTTTTTCTTCTTTTAAATATTCTCTCCTCTTTTACCTTGTTAATTCCCTTTATGTATGTAGAAGTTTCTATCATTTTCCCTCTGTCTCGTCTTTCTTCCAAGCTATACATGTTAAGGTCCTTTAATCTTTCCTGGTAAGTTTTATCCTGCAATCCATGTACTAGTTTAGTAGCTCTTCTCTGAACTCTCTCCAAAAGTATCAATACCCTTCTGAAGATATGGTCTACAGTACTGTGCACAATACTCCAAATGAGGTCTCACTAGTGCTCTGTAGAGCGGCATTATCACCTCCCTCTTTCTACTGGTAATGCCTCTCCCTATACACCAAAGCATTCTGCTAGCATTTCCTGCTGCTCTATGACATTGTCTGCCTATGCCTACCTTTAAGTCTTCTGAAATAATGATCCCTAAATCCCTTTCCTCAGATACTGAGGTTAGGACTGTATCATTGATTTTATATTCTGCTCTTGGGTTTTTACGCCCCAGGTGCATTATCTTGTACTTATCAACATTAAATTTTAGTTGTCAGATTTCTGACCATTCCTCTAGTTTTCCTAAATCCTTTTCCATTTGGTGTATCCTTCCAGGAACATCAACCCTGTTACAAATCTTTGTTTCATCAGCAAAAAGACACACCTTACCATTGAGGCCTTCTGCAATTTCGCAGATAAAGATATTAAACAATATGGGTCCCAGAACAGATCCCTGAGGTACCCCACTGGTAACAAGACCATGGTCTGAATATACTCCATTGATTACAACCCTCTGTTGTCTGTCCCTCAGCCACTGCCTAATCCATTCAACAATATGGGAGTCCAAGTCCAAAGACTCTAATTTATTGATAAGCCTTCTGTGTGGGACAGTATCAAAAGCCTTACTAAAGTCTAGATAAGCGATGTCTACTGCACCTCCGCCATCTAATATTTTAGTCACCCAATCAAAAAAATCTATAAGATTAGTTTGACATGATCGCCCTGAAGTAAAGCCATGCTGTTTTTCATCTTTCAATCCATGGGATTTTAGATGTTCCACAATCCTCTCCTTAAGTATGGTTTCCATTAATTTCCCCACTATTGATGTCAGGCTTACTGGCCTATAGTTGCCCAATTCTTCCCTACTACCTTTCTTGTAAATGGGCACAGCATTTGCTAATTTCCAATCTTCTGGGACAACTCCTGTTACCAGTGATTGGTTAAATAAATCTGTTAATGGTTTTTCTAGTTCACCGCTAAGCTCTTTTAATAGCTTTGGGTGTATCCTATCAGGCCCTGTGACTTATTTGTATTAATTTTAGACAGCTGACTTAGAACCTCTTCCTCTGAAAAGACATATGCATCAAAAGATTAATTAGTCTTCCTTCCTAACTGAGGTCCCTTTCCTTCATTTTCCTTTGTAAAAACTGAACAGAAGTATTCATTGAGGCAGTCAGCTATTTCTTTATCTTCTTCCATATACATTCCTTCTTTTGTTTTTAATTTATTTACTTGTTTTAGTTTCCTTTTTTCATTTATGTATCTGAAGAATGTCTTATCGCCTTTTTTCACTGACTGGGTTAATTTCTCTTCTGCCTGTGCTTTAGAAGCTCTAATAACTTGTTTGGCCTCTCTCTGCCTAATCTTATAAATTTGCCTGTCATCCTCTTTTTTTGTTGTTGTTTTTTTTATAATTACTAAATGCTATCTTTTTGTTTTTAATGATTTGGGCCACTTCTGCTGAGTACCACAGTGGTCTCTTCCTTTTTTAGCTTTTACTGACAAGCCTAATGCAATTATCCATTTCTCCTGGACTCCATTGAAACTGTTCCAATCTGATAGGGACTCGTATACCACTAATCTAATTTTAGAAAAGTCAGTTTTTCTAAAATCTAAAACTCTTGTTTTTGTGTGGTGTGACTCAGTCACTGTACTTATAGTAAACCACACTGGCTGGTGATCACTAAATCCCAAGCTTTCACCTACAGTAATATCAGATACCAAATTACCATTTGTGAATACTAAATCTAAAATGGCCTCCTTCTGGGTTGGCTCCTCAACTATTTGCTGTAGAGATAATCCCAGTAGGGAATTTAGAATATCTATACTCCTGGCAGAACTAGCTATTTTGATTTTCCAGTTTACATCAGGAAGATTTAAGTCTCCCATAATGATAACTTCCCCTTTCAATGTCATTTTAGCTATTTCCTCAACTAGTAGATCAACTAATTATTTGACTTGGCTAGGTGGTCTATATATCACACCTACACTAGTTACCTTATGATTATCAAGCTGCAAGGTAACCCAAACTGACTCTAAATTGGTCTCGCTAACTTGTATTAAATTACATTTTATTCTATTTTTCACATATAGGGCCACCCCTCCCCCTTTCTTGCCTTCTCTGTCTTTCCTATATAGAGAGAACCCTGGTATTGTTATACCCCCGTCATTACTTCCATTGAACCATGTCTCAGTAACAGCCCCTAAATTTATATTCTTAGATGCCATTATAGACTCAAGTTCATTGATCTTATTCCCTAAACTGTGAGCATTTGTAGACAAGACTCTGAGCTTGTCATTTCCTAACCTCTGTGCTACTGACATCTTCTGGCATTGTTCCAGGGGGCAGTCGGACTGTTGGATTATCACCCTTTTGCCCCCCTTTCCTAGTTTAAATGCTCCTTAGCAAATACTTTGAACTGTTCACTGAGGACATTCATTCCCTTGAGAGAAAGATGCAAACCATCTTTCTTGTACAGTTCTTTTCCATTCCAACGAGAGCTAACATGAGACACACATACATATATATTTATATATAATTAAATATATATACTCTTGTGCCAATGTAATTTGAATCATTGGTGATATAGTGTTTAAAAATATATTATTAGCATTAGTTTTTTTTTCCTGAAATATAGTTTATTATTTCCCCCCTTGATCATTCATTGGTGGTATATGTGGGAATAAAGCGCTGGGCAACAAGGAATATACTTACCACATAGAAGGATCCAGCAACGTCACTCGAATCTCCTCCTTCTTCTCTGCGATGCAGGTTGTCTTCTCTTCCGGGAGCACTGTGACGTAATCGGCGCAGGCGTAGTGAGGAAGCCAGCAGCCGCCGAGTATCCTTCCCTCACTGCACCTGCGACGAATACTGAACAGGATGGCACAGGCGCAGAATTTTCGCAGTAGACACGGCCAGCGGAAGGAGAGCAGCGCTGCCCTGGCCCTGTCAATCAAGAGAATTAGGGCGTTCAAATAGGTGGCCAAATGGAGCCTCCAGGAGCAGGTGCAACACCCCCCCCCCTGCTCCTAGAGGCTAATTAGCATATTATAAAAGTTTGTTTTTCTCAGTAATGGCTACAGGCAGCGAGATGTCACTAATATAGTTATGTTCAGCTGACATTAGCACATCGCTAATGTCATCCAGCTTAATACCCATTTTTCAGGTGACAGAAACCCTTTAAGCAAAATATACATTTTCAAGTCTTTCCTAGCACTGTCCCTAGCACCTGCTAACATCTCTCCCTGCACTAAGTACACTTGAAAATGGCTGAATCCAAGATGTCTGGGGCTATTTATAGGGCTGTTACATCACAGGGCTGGCTGGCTGCTGATTGGCTGCATACATGGCATTGTGGGTGATCTTTCATTCCCAGAGTTCCTTGCTCCATGTGCAGCAGCCATTTTAGGAAAAAATGTGATTTGTTCTCAAGGATCTGGTTCGAATAATTCCTGAAATTCAGATCGAATTCCACTTCATCAGCTTTGATTCGCTCATCTCTAGTTACTATGTTACCACTATGTTGACTCCCCATACGTTTGCCACCATCACCCGTCTTTGACTGGGCCACTGTGTTGACTTCTCATGTGTTTTTCACCCTCACCACTGTGACTGACCATTATGTTAACTTCTCATGTGGTTGCCACCCTCAGAACTCTGTAACTTGTGTTGATTACAAAATTAATGGGTACAAAACACAGAACACATGCAAACTTTACAATCACATGTCATCTCTGTTTAGGATCCACTCCTGTTTTTTTGGGGGGGTCTTAGCAATACTGATGGATTACTGACCAAATGCTGACCATGTGAAGGCGGATGCTGAAAAGACAAGATCTGTTTTTTTGGGGTTGTTCTTATGACGAATCAGAAGAAGGGCAAAATAAACAGCGACTTACTGCTGACACCCAGTCTACTTGGTCATGGGGGCTCTACTTGTTTCAGTGTGTAACAGAACAAGTTCTCTAAAAATCTATGTGGAATCAGCTGAAGACTGTAAAAGGAGTGCGCCTCTTCACGCCTTAGTAGAATCTTGGGACTTCACCTGTAAGGCTGAGTTCAGACTTGAGTTATTTGGTCAGTTTTGTCCCCGTAACTAAATAAGTGAAGTATGAAGTGATTCTAAGAATGACGCCTGTCAACTGCTGGTCATACAGACACATAGTAACTACCATACTTTTTGCCCCATAAGACACACTGTCTCCCCCCCCCCCCCCCCCCAAAATGGGAGGAAAACTTTAGTGCGTGTTATGTGGTGAATACAGGAAAAAAAATGTCCGGCACTTTGCTTGTGGCCACCGGACATCTTGTGTTAGCTGGTTGCCGCTTTGAGCGTTGGGAGGAAGCAGCCGACCATGCTGCAGATGCTGGGGAAAAGGGACCTGCCACCACTGCAACTGGTGGAGGAGACAGGGACCGGCCACCGCTGCAGATGGTGGGAGGCAGGGGCTGGTGCTGCAGATGGTGGGAGGCAGGGGCTGGTCACCTCTTAGGGTGCTCTGTGGTAGGGATTGGCCGTGGCAAGTGCTGGGTGATAGAGACTGGCCGGCTGGAAGATGCGCTGTGAGCAGGAGGAAAGTTGATGGCAGCGTGGGAACAGGCAGACGAGGGGCGGAGCGGGCTTCCCTGTTACACATGCCTGCTCTGCCTCTCAGTCTTCACATGTGCCTGCTCCTGTGTACTTGCCCTGAGAGCTGTGCCGTACCGGGAAAAAGTCATCCATAAGGTACCCCTAATAAAGTGACCCCCCCCCTAATAAAGTAACCCTAGATCCCCCCATAACATTGCGTCAGCAGCAGATTACCCCCATAAACTTGAGTCAGCAGGAGATCCGCCCCATAAGTGTGTCAGCTGCAGATCCTCCAATCTGGATTCAACAGACTGGAATATATTCAAAGAATCCACCAGTGACCTTAATGAATACACTGACGCTGTGACATCATATATTACCTTTTGCAAATATTCCTGTATCCCCATCAAAGAGTACATCAGGTACAACAATGATAAACCCTGGTTTACATCGCATCTTAGGAAGCTGCGCCTCGATAAAGACAAGGCGTATCGTACAGGTGAAAAAGTCCTCTACAAAACTGCCAGATACAAACTGCAGACAGGCCATCACTGTCGCAAAAAACGATTATTCAAAAAGACTTGAAGAATAATGTTCCACAATGGAGTCTTACACAATATAGAAGTCTCTACATCAAATTATCAACTACAGAAGGAAAGCACCACAATCATTAGATAACCTGCAGCTTGCAAATGAGCTGAACACGTTCTGTTGTAGGCTTGACACAAACAACAATAGCCATCCACTCCTAGTCAATTCGCATAATTTGCATCTCAGTTCCAACAGGCCAAACCGAGCACTCCAGCCAGTCAACGTCTCCACCCCCGCGGTGCCTCAGCATCTACACAACACAGAATGTCAGCCACAATCTGCTGATCCGTCCCCAAAATGGCATCCTCTATCAATAAGCCAATTAGATGTACACAATCTAATAAAAGCAGCCGGCCCAGACTCTGTGTCTGTGAAATTCTGTTCTGATCAGTTAGCTTTTGCTTTCACAGACATATTTAAATTATCTCTGGAACTCTCAATGGTCCCTGCCTGTTTTAAACGCTCAACCATTGTCCCAGTTCCTAAAAAATCTAAACCTACATGTCTAGATCATTATACGCCTGTTGCCCTTACACCATTGGTCATGAAAGCATTTGAAAAACTGATAATGGCTTATCTGAAATCCATCACAGATCCCCTGATGGACTCTCTGCAATTTGCCTACAGGTCTAATAGATCTGCAGATGATGCTGTAAACATGTGTATACATTATGTACTAGAACATCTAGACTCCCCGGGAACCTATACCAGAATTTTATTTGTGGATTTCAGCTCTGCATTTAACACCATAATATCATCGCTGCTACACAGCAAGCTCTCCCACCTATGTATACCTGAATACATCAGCAAATGGATAACCAATTTCTTAACCGACAGTAGAGAGCAGGTTAGACTTGGTAAACACACCTCAAGCTCTTTGAATGTCAGTACTAGAGCTCCCCAGGGCTGTGTGCTTTCCCCACTGCTCTATTCACTGTACACCAATGACTGCCTCTCCACCGATCCATCTGTTAAGGTTCTAAAGTTTGCAGATGACCCAACAGTAGTTGGTCTCATACAAAATGCGGATGAGTCTACATATAGGCATGAAGTGGGACAGCTTTCCTCCTGGTGCAGCAACAACGATTTGAAACTTAATGCTCTTACGACCATGAAGATGATAATAGACTTTAGGAGATCTCCTCCGCCAGCACCTCCCCCTAATCATAAATGGATCTACAGCAACCCGAATAGAGTCATTCAAGTTTCTTAGGACCACAATTTCAAATAACCTAAAATGGAACAACAATACTGTCAATATAATCAAGAAAGCGCAACAGAGGATGTACCACCTACGGCGGCTGAAAAAGTTTGGCCTACCACAAAAATTCATAGTGCAGTTCTACACCGCGATCATTAAATCCATCATGACATCATCTTTGACTGTGTGGTTTGGCTCCTGCTCAGTATTAGAAAAGGTGAGACTGCAGCGCATCATCCAAACAGCAGAAAGTATAATTGGCTGTAGCTTACCTTCCCTGCAGGAAATTCACGCTAGCAGGTGTAGAAAGAGAGCGTATAAGATTGCCTCAGACCCCTCTCACCCTGCTCACTCCATCTTCCAGCCTATGCCTTCAGGAGTAAGATACCATTCAGTGGCTACTAAAACTTCCAGGCACAGTTGCCTTGCTTAATGCAGAACCAAAGCTGCTATGACTTGAAAGCATTACAGCATAGAACTGAAAATGAACACTTTTCCCTGTTTATTGCTACTAAAACTTACATACTGTCCTTGTCCTGTACTATCCATACTGTCTGTCCTTGTACTGTTTTGTTTGTGTCTGTCAAGCAACTGCCAAGTCAAATTCCTTGTAAGTAGTGATAAACGGCAGGGGCTATATTCGAATTTGCGATTTTTGACGAATATTTTGTAGAATATTCGTCATATATTCACGAATATTCGAAAAAAAATAATATAGTAGTATATTGAATATATTGGTTTTTAGAATATTCATAATTTTTCATTATCCTTGATGATGATCCTGAAGTGGACAGTACACATGATTCCTCCCTGCTTAGGGTGTCTGGTTCCCAAAAAAACTGTTCTTTTCTGTCCGGTCTCCTAGAACGTCCCCATCCCCATGGGAACGCCTAAGAGTTAGAATATACCATCGGATCTGAATTTTCACGATCTCACAACAGCGAAGAGTCTTGTAATAAGAATATGTCACCAATAGAGGGCACTGTTCATAACTCATTGGTTGTGAGATCGTGAAAACTCAGATCCGATGGTATATTCTAACCCTGAGGTGTTCCTATGGTGATGGGGACACTCTATGAGCACTGCAACGGGCACTGACTGAAGTGGTCTGAAATCCTAGGGAGCCCGGACAGATAAGAACAGTTTTTTTGGGAACCAGACACCCTAAGCAGGGAGGAATCATGTGTACTGTTCACTTCAGATGGATGATGAAAAATTACGAATATTCTAAAAAACAAATATATAGCCCTATATTCGATATAGTGCTATATATTTGTTTTTTAGAATATTCGTCATTTTTTTCCATCTGATGCCATGATTTCTCCCTGCTTAAAGAGGACTTTTCAGCTGGCAAAAATTGTGAACTAAGTATCTTGATATGTACAGCGGCGCCCAGGGATCTCACTGCACTTACTATTATCCCTGGGCGCCGCTCCGTTCTCCTGCTATGCCCTCTGGTATGTTTGGTCACTTCGTTATAGTAGGAGGAGACTGCCCTTGTTCTCCTGGGCGTCTCCTTCTCCTAGGCTGTAGCGCTGGCCAATCGCAGCGCAGAGCTCACAGCCTGGGAGAAAAAAAAACTCCTCCTACTATATACTATAACCAAGTCCCCTAAGTCTCCGCCTACTATAACCAAGTGATCGAACATACCGGAGGGCATAGCAGGAGAATAGGCCCACAAGCAAGAAGCAGGGAGGAATCATGTGTTCAAATTGAAAAAATGACGAATATTTGATATAACGAATATATAGCACTATATTCGAAATATTAGCGAATTCTCAAAGTGCCGATACTCACGATTAAAATTCGTAATTCTAATATTCGCACTCAACACTACTTGTAAGTGAAAACTTATTTGGCCAAATAAATTCATTTTGATTCTGAACATTGTGTCAGCAGCAGATTACCCCCATAAACTTGTGTCAGTGGCAGATCCCCCTCATAAGTGTGTCTACAGCAGATCTCCCCCATAACATTGCGTCAGCAGCAGATTACTCCCATAAATTTGTGACAGCAGCAGATCCCCCATAACATTTTTTCAGCCGCAGATTACCCCCATAAACTCGTGTCAGCAGCAGATCCCCCCATAAGTGTGTCTACAGCAGAATCCCCCCATAACATTGTGTCAGCAGCAGATTGCCCCCATAAACTTGTGTCAGCGGCAGATCTCCCATAACATTGTGTTAGCGGCAAATCCCCCAATAACATTGTCATCCACTGATGTTCTTAGCTACAGTACCCCCATAATTGTAGTGCTAACAGTTCTTCTATTACTGTATTCTGTTGCAGAAAATTGCCGTAGTTTCCTGATGCATTTGAAAGCCTTTTCTGCTTTGGCATCATTCAGAAATGTAATTATGTTTGCTTCATGGATAAGCACCTGTGATTCTAAAGGTTCTAGTCTAAATTTTCTTGCAATATATTGAGGGTAGCAACACATTTAGACTGAACACGCCCATCTACCTGGGACTTCTGAGCAGAGTACGTTTGTAGCTGGTTCCTACACTGCTCTGAATATTGTAGGCTTAAGTAAGTCCAAAGTGAGGCAGTATATTTAGTGATAGGGACCCATCTAAGGAAGTCACCTTGACGCCTGGTAGATAGGCCCGACACGTATGTGCGCTAAGAGCTTCTATTATTTGCTTATAGTAGGTATTGTACCACTTTTATCTAGAATGACCCCCATTTCTTAGCTCTAATGTTTGTATATATATAACGGTGTGCAGCCATTTATTTTTTTGTAATTAGGGTATGATTAAGGGGGGCAGGAGACTGGCTATGGGTGACACTGGGTATGATTAAGGCCCTTAATCATACCCAGTGTCACCCATAGCCAGTCTCCTGCCCCCCTTAATCATACCCTGTCACCTTTGCCCAGTCCCCTGCCCCCCTTAATCATACCCATTGTCACCTAGAGACAGTCCCCTGCCCAGGGGAGGGCTGGCAGCCTTAGTCCTGGGGGGCAAATCCAGTCAAGTGGCCCATTTTAGCCCCGCCCATTATTAAAGCCCCTCCTACATATAATAGGCCACTCCCAACAAACACTGTACCGCTGACATTCTATAGTTGCGGCCTGTCTCTACACATCATACAGAGAGGGGGGGGCCTGTCCTGGCTGCACTGCCTGCTTCACATTATACAATAAACAGCAGGCTACAGCCAGGAAGCTCTTCCCTCCCCAGACCCTGCTCAAGGCCTGTGGTTCCCCCCCACCATCTGCCACCCACCCATGACCTGCTGCCCCCTTTCACCATCCTCACCCAGCTCTGAATCCTCCTTCTGCAAATGGCAGGGGAAGGAGCCGGAGCATCTCCTCTCCTACATAGCGCCACGTACCTCTTACATCCAGTGATGTCACCTTTGTTGTAGACGTTCTCTTTCTTTATCTTCTCCATTCAGACCAGACCGCCATGATGATTTTTATGCCATCTCCCGTCTCTGCAGAGATTGAGAAACAGACATTAGTTTCCCACATTTCCATCATCTTCACATCTTCTGAACACCCTTTTCTGCCACCCCCAATACTGTGCCCGCTGTGCCCCCAATACTACACTGCAGAAACAGTCCCCCTGGAAATACTACTACCACACAGATAGTGCCCCCAATACTATACTGCAGAAACAGTACCCCTGGGAATACTACTACCACACAGATAGTGCCCCTTTAAACAATTATTGGCACACAGTGCTCTAAAAAATTACTGCGCCCAGAAACTAATAGTATAAAGATAATGCCCCCCAAAAATAATTGTGCTAAGCTGATACTATGCCATGGTGCCCCCCAAAGTAACAGTCCTCCCCAAAATACCACCAATTGAAATAATCCTTTGCCAAAGCACACTTAGTAGTAATAATGCCCCTATAGTGCCCATGCTAGTAAATAATGTTCCTCATAGCCCCCCAGTAGTAGTAAAGCTCCCCATAATACCCCCTAGTAGTACTAATTCTTTCTATAATATGACAGTACATGAAATACCCCCGCTTAGTGCCCGCAGTTGAGCTAATGTCTCCATAATGTATGCCAGTATAAAATACCCCTATATAGTGCCCCAGTAAATGCCCTCATAGTGCTCCTCTCCCCCTTCCCTATAGTGTCCCCCATAATATGCAGTAAAAAAATGCCCCTTCTTAGTGCCCCAGCAGATGCCCCTATAGTGCTCCTCTCCCCACAATGTGCCAGTAAAAAAATGCCCCTTCTTAGTGCCACCATATGCCCCAATAGTGCTCCACTCCCCCATAGTGCCCCAAAATAATGCCCCATAGTGCCGCTCTCCCCTATAGTGCCTCCCATAATGTGCCAGTACAAAATGCCCCCTTAGTGCCACCAAATGCCATAGTGCCCCCCATAATGTTCCAATACAAAAGGCAGAAAGGTATAGAAAAAAGAAAGGAGGTTAGGAAGACCTTAAAACAAAGAAAAATCCCACTCGCAAGGCGCCAACGGTGATGGGACTAGGAGATATTGAAATATGGAGGAGAAAGGGGAAAAAAAAAAAAAAATTATGGGTTGGAGTGATAAGGACAACAGTGATAGGGGAGGCTGCACACAAGGAAAATGATTAGTGTTAACACCAGGTTAAACACTTAAATAGCAAGAAGATGAATTTATGTGTAAAATTTGGTCTATAATGTTGGTGACCTTCAGAACTTTTAAATACACATAGATGGCGCCTAATCCCCACAAACATAAAACTATGTAAAAAGCGCAATGGGATATAGCAATACCCCTAAAAGTCGAGTGCTCAGCGATATCCGTAAATAATATTAGATGATAACTTTCTTTGGTGGGGGGCTGTCAACCGGTATAAAGGCACCTGTGACAGTGGCCCCCCCAAGTAGGAGAAACACAAATATATAACAGTGTTTGATGTTTTCAAGTGAACTAAGGTACTCACTTCACTGGGGGGGGCTGTCACACAGGTCAGGTGTCACAACTACCTAGGACAGTGAACCCCCCTAGCCTGGGTCGCTGTAATTCACTTGGGAAAGCAGGTAGATAAAAAAGGGCAGTTTTTACTCACTTCACTGGGGGGCTGCCAAACAGGTGTAATGCAAGTTACCTGAGACAGTACCCCCCCGGCCGAGTCAGCTTCTCACGATCCTCAATTGGAAAATTAGTGTCCTCACTCTTAAAATTGGTATCTTCAAGTACTTTAATAAGGCTCAACGCGTTTCGGGGTTATGCAAGACCCCTTCCTCAGGAGCAAGGTATTGAGTAATACATAAAATCAAATCAACTTATATATTAAATAAATTCCTCTCACCAGTGCATCAAATTCCCGCGCTCAGGGGACGAAAAAGAGCGGGAAATCGCGTTCAAGCACCGCCTCCGGTCGGTGGAACGCATCCAGAATCCGGAAGTCGCGTATCTGCCGCGACTTCCGGTTTCGTGGAACGCAAGCCGACTGCGTGTGGAACGCACGCCGGCTCAGGGAAACGTCACTTCCCATCGCCGTGCACTCCAACTAATGGAACGCATCGGCATGGGGAGAGAAGACAGAGGGAGGGACGCCTTGTAATGTCGGCATCTCACTCTCTCTGCCAGTCGCCTGCTAATGGGATCTGGGGGGAGAAAGAGGAAAATATATATATATATCTCTACCTCCTACCAGATTAATTAGAAATTTATATAGGGACCCCTAATAAAAGTTATTTCAAAGTTTGGGGTTTTATACTGTATAAATAAAATTGTAATATAGTGTAATAAAGGAAGATATACTATATAAAAGGTTTTAACAAAAATACATATAAATATGGCAAGGGTAATGGATAAATTATATAATGGATATATATGTATATGTAAGGCCCCCTGATAGGGGTAATTTCGTAATTTGGGAAGTTATATAGTATAGAAGATTTCATAAATCTATAAAAATAAATCCATAAAATCTATAAAAATAATAAAGGAAGATATAATAATTAGATAATAATAAATTCATGAATTTAACACAAATATAGATATGAGGGCGATGGATGTATGGATAAAAACATGAAATTATATAAATAACTGTGAAACCTAAAAAAACTTCAAAAAATCTATAATATAAAAAAAAAAAAAAAACACGGGTGATTGATGCACTGGCGTAGAGGAACACAAGAGGGAGGAAATTATATACCTATCACGGGTAAAAAATATATATATATATATATAAACAATTCATAAAAAATCGTAAATAAAATTATATGTATAAATAATCAATAACATTAAACATAGTCTTTTCCAAAATATATAAAATGTAAAATATAAAGACAAATACTTATAAATAGTCGATCGTACATATAATTATTTCCAAAATGTTATGGAATATAAAATATCAAGTAAAAATATCAAGTAAATGTCAAGTAAAAATATCAAGTCAAAATTATATATCATTTATATCTTCAGAACAAATGTATGAAGTGATATATAGACAACTCGTACAGAATATTCTCAGGTAGATATTAACCTTCTCGGTCTTGAAGCTAGTAATTAGCATATTCTAAGGCCTCATTTAGACCAAATGGTGAAAGTGTGTTCAATTTATATATCCAAAACATCTCCTTTCTTGATAGTGTCTGATAAGATTGTGGAACCCATTCTAGCGGAGTCACTTTTAGGCCCTTGGAGTCACCCTCATGGTACAGTGAAAAATGTTTAGATACACTATGTGTGATCACCTTCCGTTTTATGTTCGAGCGATGTTCATTCATACGCTCCCTTAAAGCCTGTATAGTACGACCCACGTATAAAAGCTTGCAGGGACACTCTAGTAAATAAATAACATAGGAAGTATTACAATTCATTACTTGTTTTAAGGGAATCGGTTCTCTTGGTGGCGAGAGGATCAGTGTTTTTCCACAATATATCATTGGACAACACTTACACTTTCTTGAACCACATTTAGATGATCCTACATCGCTCATCGGACCTTTATAGTCTGTTTGTTTGATTTTCTGAGGTAATTTGGGACATGAGGGTGCTAATATATTTTTTAGGGTTTTTGCTCTGCGAAACGTTAAAATAGGAGCTGATGGGATTGTTTTTTCCATAATTGGATCTTTCAATAAGATTTTCCAGTGCTTGTTGATTATCTTCCTGATATCTGCGTGGCGATTGTTGAAATTAGTAGTTAGGCTTACATTCGTATATTTTTGTTGGATTTCTGTTTTTGTAGTTTTTGTAAGACTCTCTTTTTGACTTTCTTTCAATATTCTAGCTTCAGATTCCGATATTAGTTTGTTAGGATAGCCTTTCTCTCTAAATCTTTCTTTCAGAATGTCTAACTGTTCCTTCATAGTAACATCATCACTGCAATTTCTACGGATCCTTTTCATTTGGCCGTAGGGAATATTAGTTTTCCATCTCTGATGGTGACAGCTTTTGAAGTTAAGATAACTGTTCGTGTCGACTTTTTTAAAATGAGTTTTTGTGGTTATGGTTTTGTTGATGATCTCTATGTGTAGATCTAAAAATATGGCCTCCATATTATGGTGGTCTACAGTAAATTTAAGGTTCCATTCATTGGTATTTATTTTATCTACATAAGAAATCAATTCCTTTTCTCCCCCATCCCAAATTAAAATAATGTCGTCGATAAAACGCTTATAAAACCGAATGTTTGGATGTGTCAAAAGTCCAAACTCTCTCTTAAATCCCCCCATAAATAAATTTGCGTAAGCTGGCGCGAATTTAGTCCCCATTGCTGTACCTTTTTTCTGTTGGTATATTGTGTTCTGGAAAGAAAAATAATTGTGTTTAAGGATAAAGTCTATGGATTTTAGTATGAATGATTTTTGTGTAATTGGCATCAGGGGATCTAAGTTAAGAATTTTTTCTATTTCTCTAACCCCTAAAGTATGTGGAATGTTGCTGTATAGTGAGCATACATCTAGTGTGGCCCACAAAAAATGATTTTCCCATTTTAGGGTTTCCAAAAATGCCAGAAGGTGTGAAGTGTCTCGTAGATACGACGGTAGATTTAGAACATATTTTTGCAGGATTCCATCTACATATTCTGAAAGATTGGTGGTTAATGATCCTATGCCCGAGATGATGGGCCTCCACAAAAAAAAACCATAACCACAAAAACTCATTTTAAAAAAGTCGACACGAACAGTTATCTTAACTTCAAAAGCTGTCACCATCAGAGATGGAAAACTAATATTCCCTACGGCTAAATGAAAAGGATCCGTAGAAATTGCAGTGATGATGTTACTATGAAGGAACAGTTAGACATTCTGAAAGAAAGATTTAGAGAGAAAGGCTATCCTAACAAACTAATATCGGAATCTGAAGCTAGAATATTGAAAGAAAGTCAAAAAGAGAGTCTTACGAAAACTACAAAAACAGAAATCCAACAAAAATATACGAATGTAAGCCTAACTACTAATTTCAACAATCGCCACGCAGATATCAGGAAGATAATCAACAAGCACTGGAAAATCTTATTGAAAGATCCAATTATGGAAAAAACAATCCCATCAGCTCCTATTTTAACGTTTCGCAGAGCAAAAACCCTAAAAAATATATTAGCACCCTCATGTCCCAAATTACCTCAGAAAATCAAACAAACAGACTATAAAGGTCCGATGAGCGATGTAGGATCATCTAAATGTGGTTCAAGAAAGTGTAAGTGTTGTCCAATGATATATTGTGGAAAAACACTGATCCTCTCGCCACCAAGAGAACCGATTCCCTTAAAACAAGTAATGAATTGTAATACTTCCTATGTTATTTATTTACTAGAGTGTCCCTGCAAGCTTTTATACGTGGGTCGTACTATACAGGCTTTAAGGGAGCGTATGAATGAACATCGCTCGAACATAAAACGGAAGGTGATCACACATAGTGTATCTAAACATTTTTCACTGTACCATGAGGGTGACTCCAAGGGCCTAAAAGTGACTCCGCTAGAATGGGTTCCACAATCTTATCAGACACTATCAAGAAAGGAGATGTTTTGGATATATAAATTGAACACACTTTCACCATTTGGTCTAAATGAGGCCTTAGAATATGCTAATTACTAGCTTCAAGACCGAGAAGGTTAATATCTACCTGAGAATATTCTGTACGAGTTGTCTATATATCACTTCATACATTTGTTCTGAAGATATAAATGATATATAATTTTGACTTGATATTTTTACTTGACATTTACTTGATATTTTTACTTGATATTTTATATTCCGTAACATTTTGGAAATAATTATATGTACGATCGACTATTTATAAGTATTTGTCTTTATATTTTACATTTTATATATTTTGGAAAAGACTATGTTTAATGTTATTGATTATTTATACATATAATTTTATTTACGATTTTTTATGAATTGTTTATATATATATATATATTTTTTACCCGTGATAGGTATATAATTTCCTCCCTCTTGTGTTCCTCTACGCCAGTGCATCAATCACCCGTGTTTTTTTTTTTTTTTTTTTTATATTATAGATTTTTTGAAGTTTTTTTAGGTTTCACAGTTATTTATATAATTTCATGTTTTTATCCATACATCCATCGCCCTCATATCTATATTTGTGTTAAATTCATGAATTTATTATTATTATCTAATTATTATATCTTCCTTTATTATTTTTATAGATTTTATGGATTTATTTTTATAGATTTATGAAATCTTCTATACTATATAACTTCCCAAATTACGAAATTACCCCTATCAAGGGGCCTTACATATACATATATATCCATTATATAATTTATCCATTACCCTTGCCATATTTATATGTATTTTTGTTAAAACCTTTTATATAGTATATCTTCCTTTATTACACTATATTACAATTTTATTTATACAGTATAAAACCCCAAACTTTGAAATAACTTTTATTAGGGGTCCCTATATAAATTTCTAATTAATCTGGTAGGAGGTAGAGATATATATATATATTTTCCTCTTTCTCCCCCCAGATCCCATTAGCAGGCGACTGGCAGAGAGAGTGAGATGCCGACATTACAAGGCGTCCCTCCCTCTGTCTTCTCTCCCCATGCCTATGCGTTCCATTAGTTGGAGCGCACGGCGATGGGAAGTGACGTTTCCCTGAGCCGGCGTGCGTTCCACACGCAGCCGGCTTGCGTTCCACGAAACCGGAAGTCGCGGCAGATACGCGACTTCCGGATTCTGGATGCGTTCCACCGACCGGAGGCGGTGCTTGAACGCGATTTCCCGCTCTTTTTCGTCCCCTGAGCGCGGGAATTTGATGCACTGGTGAGAGGAATTTATTTAATATATAAGTTGATTTGATTTTATGTATTACTCAATACCTTGCTCCTGAGGAAGGGGTCTTGCATAACCCCGAAACGCGTTGAGCCTTATTAAAGTACTTGAAGATACCAATTTTAAGAGTGAGGACACTAATTTTCCAATTGAGGATCGTGAGAAGCTGACTCGGCCGGGGGGGTACTGTCTCAGGTAACTTGCATTACACCTGTTTGGCAGCCCCCCAGTGAAGTGAGTAAAAACTGCCCTTTTTTATCTACCTGCTTTCCCAAGTGAATTACAGCGACCCAGGCTAGGGGGGTTCACTGTCCTAGGTAGTTGTGACACCTGACCTGTGTGACAGCCCCCCCCAGTGAAGTGAGTACCTTAGTTCACTTGAAAACATCAAACACTGTTATATATTTGTGTTTCTCCTACTTGGGGGGGCCACTGTCACAGGTGCCTTTATACCGGTTGACAGCCCCCCACCAAAGAAAGTTATCATCTAATATTATTTACGGATATCGCTGAGCACTCGACTTTTAGGGGTATTGCTATATCCCATTGCGCTTTTTACATAGTTTTATGTTTGTGGGGATTAGGCGCCATCTATGTGTATTTAAAAGTTCTGAAGGTCACCAACATTATAGACCAAATTTTACACATAAATTCATCTTCTTCCAATACAAAAGGCCCCTTTAGAGCCCCCACTTCCCCATAGTGCCCCTAAATAATGCCCCTATAGTAACACCAGATGCCCCATAGTGCTGCTCTCCCCTATAGTGCCCCCCAGAATGTGCCAATAATTTAAAAAATGCCACTTTAGAGCCCCAAAAAATCCACTTTAGTGCTCCTCTCCCCCATGGTGCCTCCCCATAATGTGCCAGTAAGAAATGCCCCCATAGTGCCAGCTCCCCTCATAGTGTAAGGCCCCCCATAGTGCCATGCTCCAGCTCCCCCCCATAGTGCCAGCTCCCCCCCCCCCATAGTGCCGGCTCCCCCCCCCATAGTGCCGGCTCCCCCCTCATAGTGCCACATCCCCCCCCAATAGTGCCACATCCCCCCCAATAGTGCCACATCCCCCCCAATAGTGCCACATCCCCCCATAGTGCTAGCCCCCCTATAGTGCCAGCCCCCCCTATAGTGCCAGCCCCCCCTATAGTGCCAGATCCCCCCAATAGTGCCAGATTCCCCCCAATAATGCTAGATTCCCCCAATAGTGCCAGATTCCCCCCAATAGTGCCAGATCCCCCCACATAGTTCCAGATCCCCCCCACATAGTGCCAGATCCCCCCCACATAGTGCCAGATCCCCCCGCAAAGAGAAAAAAACGAACAAAAAAAAAAACACTAATACTTAACTTCATCAGCAGCGATGCAGGCCTCTTCTGGCCTGTGTCCCTGCTGTGTGCCGCCCGACTTAGGCGGCGCGATGATAATGACGTCATCGCGCTGCCTGAGCCGGCCTCTGATAGGCTGCAGGCATTAGTGCCTGCGGCCTATCAGAAGAACAGGGGAGGGACATGCCTCTCCCTGAGTCCCTCCCCTGCCCCACAGCACACAGCCCGCCGCAATTATATCAAGGGCCGCGCCGCCTGTGGTGATCGGCGGTGCGGCCCTGAAGAATAAAAAATAGAAATCATTTTTGTTAAAGATAGGCAGCCCAGCGGCCGTTTTTTTAGGGCGGCCTGGAGGGCAATTGCCTGCCTGCCCCCCGGCCCAGCCCGCTCCTGCCCCTGCCCCCCTTAATCATACCCTGTCACCTTTACCCAGTCCCCTGCCCTTCTTAATCATACCCAGTGTCATGCTTACCCAGTCCCCTGCCCCCTCAATTAGACCCTGCTCCCTTAATCATACCCAGTGTCACCCATAGCCAGTCCCCTGCCCCCTTAATCATACCCTGTCACTTTTACCCAGTCCCCTGCCCTTCTTAATCATACCCAGTGTCATCCCTTACCCTGTCCCCTGCCCCCTGAATTAGACCCTGCCCCCCTTAATCATACCCAGTATCACCCATAGCCAGTCCCCTGCCCCCCCTTAATCATACCCTGTCACCTTTACCCAGTCCCCTGCCCCCCTTAATCATACCCAGTGTCAACCAAAGCCAGTCCCCTGTCCCTTAATCATACCCATTGTCACCCTTATCCAGTCCCCTGCCCCCTTAATCATACCCAGTGTCTGTCACCCTTAATTTAAGGGGGGCAGGGTCTCATTGAGTGGGCAGGGGACTGGGTAAGGGTGACACTGGGTATGATTAAGAAGGGCAGGGGACTGGGTAAAGGTGACAGGGTATGATTAAGGGGGGCAGGGGACTGGCTCTGAGTGACACTGGATATGATTAAGGGGGGCAGGGGACTGGGCAAAGGTGAAAGGGTATATTTAAGGGGGAAGGAGACTGGCTATGGGTGACACTGGGTATGATTGTACTTGTTTGCACTTGCACTTAAATTATCTGTAATCAAAAAAGAAATGTTTGTTACAAAGAATGTTTTCCTTTTTGAGTATGTTTAGGTGAACCGGAAGTGGGGGGGGGGGCACGCCACAAGATTAGCTCGCACAGGGCGCCTGAACACCTAAGGCCAGTCCTGCCTGTACCACCTGATGGATGTGTCATGGGTCAAAGTCCTTCACAATGTTAAAGAATATGGCGGGCGCGAATATCTCCATATGATCGCATCTTCGGCGAATCTCAAAAACTCAAAGTTTGCCGTGAAACAACCGCCGGGCGAACCGCAAGGCCATCTCTAGTAACAGACACATTTTTTATTCCCTGTCACCTATGCAGAGGTGCCCCCGTGACATCCATCATCCATTTGGATATCTTCTCTATCAACTTTCGATGTTCTTTTCTGCGCCTACCATGTTGATCACGCTTATCGGCGAATCAGGGTTCCACGCCGGAGAGTGAGCGTGAGAAAGGGAGACCACATCGAAGGGAGGTTAATTGTTTCAAATTAAATATGATCGAGCGGAAAAGTGGGACAAATTATTGAAGCGCAAATGTGGGACAAATTATTAAAGTTTAAGCATTGAATGAAAGGAGGTGGCGGCATCAAAGAAGAATTTTTGAAATTAAATTCCCTGTCACCTATGCAGAGCAGGGGTTTGTATATGTCAAAATTGGTAACATGTCACCTGGCAATGTAACAGACAATTTTTTGAAATTTATGTCCCTATCACATATTCAGAGCAGGGGTTTAATCATGGCAAAAATGGTCAAATGCCACCCAAGAATGTAACAGACAAATTAGTAAAATGTTTTTACCTGTCTACTAGGTATAGCAGTGGTATATCACACCCAAAAATTGGTGAATTTCCCCCGAAAATGTAACAGACAAATTAGTGAAATGTTTTTACCTATTTACTAGGTACAGCAAAGGTATATCACACCCAAAAAATGGTGAATTTCACCTAAATATGTAACAGACAAATTTGTGAAATGTTACCTGTCTACTAGGTAGAGCAGGGGTATATTACAACCAAAATTTGGTGAATTTCACCCGAAAATGTAACAGACAAATTAGTGAAATGACAAAATAAAATAAAATATGTACAAAAAAAAAACCAAAAACGTGATTTATAAGGTGGAGGTCCAAATGGAGTAGAAGTTTGAGGAGGCGGTGGACATAGCGGTGTAGGTGGATGCGGCGGTGGAGGAGGACGAGGTAGCCAACACAGTTTTTTTTTTAAATTAGGATACACTCCAAAAGAGTGTGAAATATCCAAAATACAACAATGAGCAATTGCGCTGTAGTATAACAATGGCTGGTTAAGGCCGGTATACATGTCCATTCTGCACAAGGTACGGACAAGTCCTGTGGGATCCATGCCTGGTTAATTTTAATGAACGTGAGCTTGCCCACATTAGCTGTGGACAGGCGGATGTGCTTGCCTGTGATGACGCCCCCTGCCGTGCTAAACACACGTTCAGACAATACACTGGCTGCAGGGCAGTCCAGCACCTCCGAGGCGTAAAGGGCAAGCTCAGGCCATGTGCCCAATTTGGAGCCCCAGAAGTTGAAGGGGGCAGACACGTAATTCAGTACGTGTAGCCGTGTGCACGCATACTGCTCCACCATGTTGCTGAAATGCTGCCTCATGCTAAGATGTTCCATATCAGCTAGTGGTTTTGGTTGTTGTGGCGTGCTGACAAAGATTTTCCACATTTCGGCCATGCTAATCCTACCTTCTGAGGTGCTAGCGGTGCCCCATCTGCGTTGGCAACCTCTTCCTCCTCCTCTGCCTTCACCTTGTACTTCCACTGTGCCCCTGTTGTCAGGTGGGAATGCCACCAGCAGAGCGTCTACCAGCGTGTGCTTGTACTTGCACATCTTATGATCATGCTCCAGTGACGGAATTAAGGATGGTACGTTGTCCTTGTAACGGAGATACAGCAGCGTGGCCAACCAGTAATCAGCACAAGTTAGAATGTAGGCAACTCGGCGGTCATTGCGGAGACACTGTAGCATGTAATCGCTCATGTGTGCCAGGCTGCCCAGAGGCAACGAAAAGCTGTCCTCTGTGGGAGGTGTATCGTCTGTGTCCTCTGTATCGCCCCAGCCATGCACCAGTGATGGCCATGAGCTAGTTTGGGTGCCACCCTGCTGTGAACATGGTTCTTCTTCCTCCATCTCATCCTCCACCTTGTCATCCTCCCGAACTGTGCCCTGGCTGGACAATTGTGTACCTGGCATTTGTGGGTGCAGTAACCCACCCTCAGAGCGTCTTGTGAATGACTGGCCGGAAACCCTATGAAATTATCCCTCTTCCTCCTCCTCCTCCTGTGCCACATCCTCTTCCATCATCGTCAGCAGCGTTTTTTCAAGGAGGTATAAAAATGGGATAGTAACGCTGAGAATGGGGTCATCAGCACTGCCCATGTTGGTGGAGTACTCGAAACAGCGCAACAAGGAACAAAGATGTCGCATGGAGGCCCAGTCATTGGTGGTGAAGTGGTGCTGTTCCTCAGAGCGACTCACCCGTGCGTGCTGCAGCTGAAACTCCAGTATCGCCTGCTGCTACTTGCACAGTCTGGCCAGTATGTGCAAGGTGGAGTTGCAAAATAAAGGCACCGAAGTGCTAGTGGCTCACCAGTCTTCCTAATAGATAGGTGCACACCCCTCAGTCCCCCCGTGCTGGAGTAGGACTAAATATGAATGAATAAACTGGATGGGGGGCACTCTATATTTGGTGACACCTTGAATTATTCATTCAAGTTGGAGTTCCACCCTGTGGGCACGTCGCATGTGAGGCATGTGAGGCGGTGAGCGGGAAGGCCGAAGTTACGCTGCAGCACTGACAGGCGAGCAGCAGCAAGGTGAGAATTCCGAAAGCGCGCACAGACAGCCCGCACTTTATGCAGCGGCACCACCAAATTCAGCTCATGCGCCAGGCAAGGGATGTGCGTCATACCGGCTAGTCCCAGAGCTGCTACAAGATTTTGCCTATTATCACACACCACCAGGCCGGGCTTGAGGCTCACTGGCACCAACCACTCATCGGTCTGTTGTTCAAGGCCCATCCACAGCTCCTGCGCGGTGTGGGATTTGTCCCCCAAACAGATACGTTTTAAAACTGCCTGCTATCGTTTACCCCTGGCTGTGCTAAAGTTGGTGGTGAAGGTGTTACGCTGACCGAATGAAGAGCCGGTAGTAGGGATGAGCGAACTCGAACTGTATAGTTCGGGTTCGTACCGAATTTTGGGGTGTCCGTGACACGGACCCGAACCCGGACATTTTCGTAAAAGTCCGGGTTCGGGTTCGGTGTTCGTCGCTTTCTTCGCGCTTTTGTGACGCTTTCTTGGCGCTTTTTGAAAGGCTGCAAAGCAGCCAATCAACAAGCGTCATACTACTTGCCCCAAGAGGCCATCACAGCCATGCCTACTATTGGCATGGCTGTGATTGGCCAGAGCACCATGTGACCCAGCCTCTATTTAAGCTGGAGTCACATAGCGCCGCCCGTCACTCTGCTCTGATTAGCGTAGGGAGAGGTTGCGGCTGCGACAGTAGGGCGAGATTAGGCAGATTAACTCCTCCAAAGGACTTGATTAACTGATCGATCTGCAGCTGTGGATCATTGAGCTGCTGATCCTCAATTGCTCACTGTTTTTAGGCTGCACAGACCGTTTGTCAGTCACATTTTTCTGGGGTGATCGGCGGCCATTTTGTGTCTTGTGGTGCGCCAGCACAAGCTGCGACCAAGTGCATTTAACCCTCAATGGTGTGGTTGTTTTTTGGCTAAAGCCTACATCAGGGTGAAGCTGTCACACCAAGTGCATTTAACCAGCAATAGTCTGTTCATTTTTTGGCCATATACAAAATCAGGGGCAAGCTGCGCCTGTCACCAAGTGCATTTAACCCTCAATGGTGTGGTTGTTTTTTGGCTAAAGCCTACATCAGGGTGAAGCTGTCACACCAAGTGCATTTAACCAGCAATAGTCTGTTCATTTTTTGGCCATATACTAAATCAGGGGCAAGCTGCGCCTGTCACCAAGTGCATTTAACCCTCAATGGTGTGGTTGTTTTTTGGCTAAAGCCTACATCAGGGTGAAGCTGTCACACCAAGTGCATTTAACCAGCAATAGTCTGTTTATTTTTTGGCCATATCCCAGTCTAATTCTGTCACTAAATCCATACCGGTCACCCAGCGCCTAAATACTAGGCCTCAAATTTATATCCAGCTAAATCTGTCCCTAGTGCTGTAGCTGGGCGAGTTATTTAGTGTCCGTTCAAGCACATTTCTTGTTCTGGGTTGAAATACAATTCCCAATTTAGCAATTTCATAATTTAGTGGTTTCTGCTATATCAGAGCTATTTGAAATCTATCCCTAAAAGGGTATATAATATTCAAGGTGCACATTGGGTCATTCAGAATAACTTCACACACACCCGCTACTGTGTATTTCCAAGTCTAATTCTGTCACTAAACCCATACCTGTCACGCAGCGCCTAAATACTAGGCCTCAAATTTATATCCAGCTAAATCTGTCCCTAGTGCTGTAGCTGGGCGAGTTATTTAGTGTCCGTTCAAGCACATTTCTTGTTCTGGGTTGAAATACAATTCCCAATTTAGCAATTTCATAATTTAGTGGTTTCTGCTATATCAGAGCTATTTGAAATCTATCCCTAAAAGGGTATATAATATTCAAGGTGCACATTGGGTCATTCAGAATAACTTCACACACACCCGCTACTGTGTATTTCCAAGTCTAATTCTGGCACTAAACCCATACCTGTCACCCAGCGCCTAAATACTAGGCCTCAAATTTATATCCCGCTAAATCTGTCCTTAGTGCTGTAGCTGGGCGAGTTATTTAGTGTCCGTTCAAGCACATTTCTTGTTCTGGGTTGAAATACAATTCCCAATTTAGCAATTTCATAATTTAGTGGTTTCTGCTATATCAGAGCTATTTGAAATCTATCCCTAAAAGGGTATATAATATTCAAGGTGCACATTGGGTCATTCAGAATAACTTCACACACACTCGCTACTGTGTATTTCCAAGTCTAATTCTGGCACTAAACCCATACCTGTCACCCAGCGCCTAAATACTAGGCCTCAAATTTATATCCCGCTAAATCTGTCCTTAGTGCTGTAGCTGGGCGAGTTATTTAGTGTCCGTTCAAGCACATTTCTTGTTCTGGGTTGAAATACAATTCCCAATTTAGCAATTTCATAATTTAGTGGTTTCTGCTATATCAGAGCTATTTGAAATCTATCCCTAAAAGGGTATATAATATTCAAGGTGCACATTGGGTCATTCAGAATAACTTCACACACACCCGCTACTGTGTATTTCCAAGTCTAATTCTGGCACTAAACCCATACCTGTCACCCAGCGCCTAAATACTAGGCCTCAAATTTATATCCCGCTAAATCTGTCCTTAGTGCTGTAGCTGGGCGAGTTATTTAGTGTCCGTTCAAGCACATTTCTTGTTCTGGGTTGAAATACAATTCCCAATTTAGCAATTTCATAATTTAGTGGTTTCTGCTATATCAGAGCTATTTGAAATCTATCCCTAAAAGGGTATATAATATTCAAGGTGCACATTGGGTCATTCAGAATAACTTCACACACACCCGCTACTGTGTATTTCCAAGTCTAATTCTGGCACTAAACCCATACCTGTCACCCAGCGCCTAAATACTAGGCCTCAAATTTATATCCCGCTAAATCTGTCCTTAGTGCTGTAGCTGGGCGAGTTATTTAGTGTCCGTTCAAGCACATTTCTTGTTCTGGGTTGAAATACAATTCCCAATTTAGCAATTTCATAATTTAGTGGTTTCTGCTATATCAGAGCTATTTGAAATCTATCCCTAAAAGGGTATATAATATTCAAGGTGCACATTGGGTCATTCAGAATAACTTCACACACACCCGCTACTGTGTATTTCCAAGTCTAATTCTGGCACTAAACCCATACCTGTCACCCAGCGCCTAAATACTAGGCCTCAAATTTATATCCCGCTAAATCTGTCCTTAGTGCTGTAGCTGGGCGAGTTATTTAGTGTCCGTTCAAGCACATTTCTTGTTCTGGGTTGAAATACAATTCCCAATTTAGCAATTTCATAATTTAGTGGTTTCTGCTATATCAGAGCTATTTGAAATCTATCCCTAAAAGGGTATATAATATTCAAGGTGCACATAGGGTCATTCAGAATAACTTCACACACACGCTTCTGTGCATTTCCAAGTCTAATTCTGTCACTAAATCCATACCGGTCACCCAGCGCCTAAATACTAGGCCTCAAATTTATATCCAGCTAAATCTGTCCCTAGTGCTGTAGCTGGGCGAGTTATTTAGTGTCCGTTCAAGCACATTTCTTGTTCTGGGTTGAAATACAATTCCCAATTTAGCAATTTCATAATTTAGTGGTTTCTGCTATATCAGAGCTATTTGAAATCTATCCCTAAAAGGGTATATAATATTCAAGGTGCACATAGGGTCATTCAGAATAACTTCACACACCCGCTACTGTGCATTTCCAAATCTAATTCTGTCACTAAACCCATACCTGTCACCCAGCGCCTAAATACTAGGCCTCAAATTTATATCCCGCTAAATCTGTCCTTAGTGCTGTAGCTGGGCGAGTTATTTAGTGTCCGTTCAAGCACATTTCTTGTTCTGGGTTGAAATACAATTCCCAATTTAGCAATTTCCTAATTTAGTGGTTTCTGCTATATCAGAGCTATTTGAAATCTATCCCTAAAAGGGTATATAATATTCAAGGTGCACATTGGGTCATTCAGAATAACTTCACACACACCCGCTACTGTGTATTTCCAAGTCTAATTCTGGCACTAAACCCATACCTGTCACCCAGCGCCTAAATACTAGGCCTCAAATTTATATCCCGCTAAATCTGTCCTTAGTGCTGTAGCTGGGCGAGTTATTTAGTGTCCGTTCAAGCACATTTCTTGTTCTGGGTTGAAATACAATTCCCAATTTAGCAATTTCATAATTTAGTGGTTTCTGCTATATCAGAGCTATTTGAAATCTATCCCTAAAAGGGTATATAATATTCAAGGTGCACATTGGGTCATTCAGAATAACTTCACACACACCCGCTACTGTGTATTTCCAAGTCTAATTCTGGCACTAAACCCATACCTGTCACCCAGCGCCTAAATACTAGGCCTCAAATTTATATCCCGCTAAATCTGTCCTTAGTGCTGTAGCTGGGCGAGTTATTTAGTGTCCGTTCAAGCACATTTCTTGTTCTGGGTTGAAATACAATTCCCAATTTAGCAATTTCATAATTTAGTGGTTTCTGCTATATCAGAGCTATTTGAAATCTATCCCTAAAAGGGTATATAATATTCAAGGTGCACATAGGGTCATTCAGAATAACTTCACACACACGCTTCTGTGCATTTCCAAGTCTAATTCTGTCACTAAATCCATACCGGTCACCCAGCGCCTAAATACTAGGCCTCAAATTTATATCCAGCTAAATCTGTCCCTAGTGCTGTAGCTGGGCGAGTTATTTAGTGTCCGTTCAAGCACATTTCTTGTTCTGGGTTGAAATACAATTCCCAATTTAGCAATTTCATAATTTAGTGGTTTCTGCTATATCAGAGCTATTTGAAATCTATCCCTAAAAGGGTATATAATATTCAAGGTGCACATAGGGTCATTCAGAATAACTTCACACACCCGCTACTGTGCATTTCCAAATCTAATTCTGTCACTAAACCCATACCTGTCACCCAGCGCCTAAATACTAGGCCTCAAATTTATATCCCGCTAAATCTCTCGTTACCGCTGTCCTGTTGTGGCTGGGAAAGTTATTTAGTGTCCGTCAAAGCACATTTTTTGTTCTGGGTTGAAATACAATTCCCAATTTAGCAATTTCATAATTTAGTCGTTTCTGCTATATCAGAGCTATTTGAAATCTATCCCTAAAAGGGTAGATCATATTGAAGGTGCACATAGGGTCATTCAGAATAACTTCACACACACGCTTCTGTGCATTTCCAAGTCTAATTCTGTCACTAAATCCATACCGGTCACCCAGCGCCTAAATACTAGGCCTCAAATTTATATCCCGCTGAATTTGAATACAATACATTGGGCCAAATAATATATTTGTTGTTGTGGTGAACCATAACAATGAGAAAAACATCTAGTAAGGGACGCGGACGTGGACATGGTCGTGGTGGTGTTAGTGGACCCTCTGGTGCTGGGAGAGGACGTGGCCGTTCTGCCACATCCACACGTCCTAGTGTACCAACTACCTCAGGTCCCAGTAGCCGCCAGAATTTACAGCGATATATGGTGGGGCCCAATGCCGTTCTAAGGATGGTAAGGCCTGAGCAGGTACAGGCATTAGTCAATTGGGTGGCCGACAGTGGATCCAGCACGTTCACATTATCTCCCACCCAGTCTTCTGCAGAAAGCGCACAGATGGCGCCTGAAAACCAACCCCATCAGTCTGTCACATCACCCCCATGCATACCAGGGAAACTGTCTCAGCCTCAAGTTATGCAGCAGTCTCTTATGCTGTTTGAAGACTCCGCTGGCAGGGTTTCCCAAGGGCATCCACCTAGCCCTTCCCCAGCGGTGAAAGACATAGAATGCACTGACGCACAACCACTTATGTTTCCTGATGATGAGGACATGGGAATACCACCTCAGCATGTCTCTGATGATGACGAAACACAGGTGCCAACTGCTGCGTCTTTCTGCAGTGTGCAGACTGAACAGGAGGTCAGGGATCAAGACTGGGTGGAAGACGATGCAGGGGACGATGAGGTCCTAGACCCCACATGGAATGAAGGTCGTGCCACTGACTTTCACAGTTCGGAGGAAGAGGCAGTGGTGAGACCGAGCCAACAGCGTAGCAAAAGAGGGAGCAGTGGGCAAAAGCAGAACACCCGCCGCCAAGAGACTCCGCCTGCTACTGACCGCCGCCATCTGGGACCGAGCACCCCAAAGGCAGCTTCAAGGAGTTCCCTGGCATGGCACTTCTTCAAACAATGTGCTGACGACAAGACCCGAGTGGTTTGCACGCTGTGCCATCAGAGCCTGAAGCGAGGCATTAACGTTCTGAACCTGAGCACAACCTGCATGACCAGGCACCTGCATGCAAAGCATGAACTGCAGTGGAGTAAACACCTTAAAACCAAGGAAGTCACTCAGGCTCCCCCTGCTACCTCTTCTGCTGCTGCCGCCTCGGCCTATTCTGCTGCTGCCGCCTCGGCCTCTTCCTCCGCCTCTGGAGGAACGTTGGCACCTGCCGCCCAGCAAACAGGGGATGTACCACCAACACCACCACCACCACCTCCGTCACCAAGCGTCTCAACCATGTCACACGCCAGCGTTCAGCTCTCCATCTCACAAACATTTGATAGAAAGCGTAAATTCCCACCTAGCCACCCTCGATCCCTGGCCCTGAATGCCAGCATTTCTAAACTACTGGCCTATGAAATGCTGTCATTTAGGCTGGTGGACACAGACAGCTTCAAACAGCTCATGTCGCTTGCTGTCCCACATTATGTTGTTCCCAGCCACCACTACTTCTCCAAGAGAGCCGTGCCTTCCCTGCACAACCAAGTATCCGATAAAATCAAGTGTGCACTGCGCAACGCCATCTGTAGCAAGGTCCACCTAACCACAGATACGTGGACCAGTAAGCACGGCCAGGGACGCTATATCTCCCTAACTGCACACTGGGTAAATGTAGTGGCAGCTGGGCCCCAGGCGGAGAGCTGTTTGGCGCACGTCCTTCCGCCGCCAAGGATCGCAGGGCAACATTCTTTGCCTCCTGTTGCCACCTCCTCCTTCTCGGCTTCCTCCTCCTCTTCTTCCACCTGCTCATCCAGTCAGCCACACACCTTCACCACCAACTTCAGCACAGCCCGGGGTAAACGTCAGCAGGCCATTCTGAAACTCATATGTTTGGGGGACAGGCCCCACACCGCACAGGAGTTGTGGCGGGGTATAGAACAACAGACCGACGAGTGGTTGCTGCCGGTGAGCCTCAAGCCCGGCCTGGTGGTGTGTGATAATGGGCGAAATCTCGTTGCAGCTCTGGGACTAGCCAATTTGACGCACATCCCTTGCTTGGTGCATGTGCTGAATTTGGTGGTGCAGAAGTTCATTCACAACTACCCCGACATGTCAGAGCTGCTGCATAAAGTGCGGGCCGTCTGTTCGCGCTTCCGGCGTTCACATCCTGCTGCTGCTCGCCTGTCTGCGCTACAGCGTAACTTCGGCCTTCCCGCTCACCGCCTCATATGCGACGTGCCCACCAGGTGGAACTCCACCTTGCACATGCTGGACAGACTGTGCGAGCAGCAGCAGGCCATAGTGGAGTTTCAGCTGCAGCACGCACGGGTCAGTCGCACTACAGAACAGCACCACTTCACCACCAATGACTGGGCCTCCATGCGAGACCTGTGTGCCCTGTTGCGCTGTTTCGAGTACTCCACCAACATGGCCAGTGGCGATGACACCGTTATCAGCGTTACAATACCACTTCTATGTCTCCTTGAGAAAACACTTAGGGCGATGATGGAAGAGGAGGTGGCCCAGGAGGAGGAGGAGGAGGAGGAGGAAGAGGGGTCATTTTTAGCACTTTCAGGCCAGTCTCTTCGAAGTGACTCAGAGGGAGGTTTTTGGCAACAGCAGAGGCCAGGTACAAATGTGGCCAGCCAGGGCCCACTACTGGAGGACGAGGAGGACGAGGATGAGGAGGAGGTGGAGGAGGATGAGGATGAAGCATGGTCACAGCGGGGTGGCACCCAACGCAGCTCGGGTCCATCACTGGTGCGTGGCTGGGGGGAAAGGCAGGACGATGACGATACGCCTCCCACAGAGGACAGCTTGTCCTTATCCCTGGGCAGCCTGGCACACATGAGCGACTACATGCTGCAGTGCCTGCGCAACGACAGCAGAGTTGCCCACATTTTAACCTGTGCGGACTACTGGGTTGCCACCCTGCTGGATCCACGCTACAAAGACAATGTGCCCACCTTACTTCCTGCACTGGAGCGTGATAGGAAGATGCGCGAGTACAAGCGCACGTTGGTAGACGCGCTACTGAGAGCATTCCCAAATGTCACAGGGGAACAAGTGGAAGCCCAAGGCCAAGGCAGAGGAGGAGCAAGAGGTCGCCAAGGCAGCTGTGTCACGGCCAGCTCCTCTGAGGGCAGGGTTAGCATGGCAGAGATGTGGAAAAGTTTTGTCAACACGCCACAGCTAACTGCACCACCACCTGATACGCAACGTGTTAGCAGGAGGCAACATTTCACTAACATGGTGGAACAGTACGTGTGCACACCCCTCCACGTACTGACTGATGGTTCGGCCCCATTCAACTTCTGGGTCTCTAAATTGTCCACGTGGCCAGAGCTAGCCTTTTATGCCTTGGAGGTGCTGGCCTGCCCGGCAGCCAGCGTTTTGTCTGAACGTGTATTCAGCACGGCAGGGGGCGTCATTACAGACAAACGCAGCCGCCTGTCTACAGCCAATGTGGACAAGCTGACGTTCATAAAAATGAACCAGGCATGGATCCCACAGGACCTGTCCGTCCCTTGTCCAGATTAGACATTAACTACCTCCCCATAACCATATATTATTGGACTCCAGGGCACTTCCTCATTCAATCCTATTTTTATTTTCATTTTACCATTATATTGCGATGCTACCCAAAGTTGAATGAACCTCTCCTCTGCCTGTGTGCTAGGCCTAAATATATGCCAATGGACTGTTGCAGTGGTGGCTGACATGAAGCCTGATTCTCTGCTATGACATGCAGACTAATTCTCTGCTGACATGAAGCCAGATTGTCTGTTACGGGACCTCTCTCCTCTGCCTGGGTGCTGGGCCTAAATTTATGACAATGGACTGTTGCAGTGGTGGCTGACGTGAAGCCTCATTCTCTGCTATGACATGCAGACTGATTCTCTGCTGACATGAAGCCAGATCCTCTTTTACGGGACCTCTCTCCTCTGCCTGGGTGCTGGGCCTAAATTTATGACAATGGACTGTTGCAGTGGTGGCTGACGTGAAGCCTCATTCTCTGCTATGACATGCAGACTGATTCTCTGCTGACATGAAGCCAGATCCTCTGTTACGGGACCTCTCTCCTCTGCCTGGGTGCTGGGCCTAAATTTATGACAATGGACTGTTGCAGTGGTGGCTGACGTGAAGCCTGATTCTCTGCTATGACATGCAGACTGATTCTCTGCTGTCATGAAGCCAGATTGTCTGTTACGGGACCTCTCTGCTCTGCCTGTGTGCTAGGCCTAAATATATGCCAATGGACTGTTGCAGTGGTGGGTGATGTGAAGCCTGATTCTCTGCTATGATATGAAGACTGATTCTCTGCTGACATGAAGCCAGATTGTCTGTTACGGGACCTTTCTCCTCTGCCTGGGTTCTGGGCCTAAATTTATGAAAATTGACTCTTACAGTGGTGGGTGACGTGAAGCCTGATTCTCTGCTATGATATGAAGACTGATTCTCTGCTGACATGAAGCCAGATTCTCTGTTACGGGACCTCTCTCCTCTGCCTGGGTGCTGGGCCTAAATTTATGACAATGGACTGTTGCAGTGGTGGCTGACGTGAAGCCTGATTCTCTGCTATGACATGCAGACTGATTCTCTGCTGACATGAAGCCAGATTCTCTGTTACGGGACCTCTCTCCTCTGCCTGTGTGTGTGCTGGGCCTAAATATATGCCAATGGACTGTTGCAGTGGTGGCTGACGTGAAGCCTCATTCTCTGCTATGACATGCAGACTAATTCTCTGCTGACATGAAGACAGATTCTCTGTTACGGGACCTCCCTCCTCTGCCTGGGTGCTGGGCCTAAATATATGCCAATGGACTGTTGCAGTGGTGGGTGACGTGAAGCCTCATTCTCTGCTATGACATGCAGACTAATTCTCTGCTGACATGAAGCCAGATTGTCTGTTACGGGACCTCTCTCCTCTGCCTGTGTGTGTGCTGGGCCTAAATATATGCCAATGGACTGTTGCAGTGGTGGCTGACGTGAAGCCTCATTCTCTGCTATGACATGCAGACTAATTCTCTGCTGACATGAAGACAGATTCTCTGTTACGGTACCTCCCTCCTCTGCCTGGGTGCTGGGCCTAAATATATGCCAATGGACTGTTGCAGTGGTGGGTGACGTGAAGCCTGATTCTCTGCTATGACATGCAGACTAATTCTCTGCTGACATGAAGACAGATTCTCTGTTACGGGACCTCTCTCCTCTGCCTGTGTGTGTGCTGGGCCTAAATATATGCCAATGGACTGTTGCAGTGGTGGCTGACGTGAAGCCTCATTCTCTGCTATGACATGCAGACTAATTCTCTGCTGACATGAAGCCAGATTGTCTGTTACGGGACCTCTCTCCTCTGCCTGTGTGTGTGCTGGGCCTAAATATATGCCAATGGACTGTTGCAGTGGTGGCTGACGTGAAGCCTCATTCTCTGCTATGACATGCAGACTAATTCTCTGCTGACATGAAGACAGATTCTCTGTTACGGGACCTCCCTCCTCTGCCTGGGTGCTGGGCCTAAATATATGCCAATGGACTGTTGCAGTGGTGGCTGACGTGAAGCCTCATTCTCTGCTATGACATGCAGACTGATTCTCTGCTGACATGAAGCCAGATCGTCTGTTACGGGACCTCTCTGCTCTGCCTGTGTGCTAGGCCTAAATATATGCCAATGGACTGTTGCAGTGGTGGGTGACGTGAAGCCTCATTCTCTGCTATGACATGCAGACTGATTCTCTGCTGTCATGAAGCCAGATTGTCTGTTACGGGACCTCTCTGCTCTGCCTGTGTGCTAGGCCTAAATATATGCCAATGGACTGTTGCAGTGGTGGGTGACGTGAAGCCTCATTCTCTGCTATGACATGCAGACTGATTCTCTGCTGACATGAAGCCAGATTGTCTGTTACGGGACCTCTCTCCTCTGCCTGTGTGCTAGGCCTAAATATATGCCAATGGACTGTTGCAGTGGTGGCTGACGTGAAGCCTCATTCTCTGCTATGACATGCAGACTAATTCTCTGCTGACATGAAGCCAGATTGTCTGTTACGGGACCTCTCTCCTCTGCCTGGGTGCTGGGCCTAAATTTATGACAATGGACTGTTGCAGTGGTGGCTGACGTGAAGCCTGATTCTCTGCTATGACATGCAGACTGATTCTCTGCTGACATGAAGCCAGATCCTCTGTTACGGGACCTCTCTCCTCTGCCTGTGTGTGTGCTGGGCCTAAATATATGCCAATGGACTGTTGCAGTGGTGGCTGACGTGAAGCCTCATTCTCTGCTATGACATGCAGACTGATTCTCTGCTGACATGAAGCCAGATTCTCTGTTACGGGACCTCTCTCCTCTGCCTGTGTGTGTGCTGGGCCTAAATATATGCCAATGGACTGTTGCAGTGGTGGCTGACGTGAAGCCTCATTCTCTGCTATGACATGCAGACTAATTCTCTGCTGACATGAAGACAGATTCTCTGTTACGGGACCTCCCTCCTCTGCCTGGGTGCTGGGCCTAAATATATGCCAATGGACTGTTGCAGTGGTGGCTGACGTGAAGCCTCATTCTCTGCTATGACATGCAGACTAATTCTCTGCTGACATGAAGACAGATTCTCTGTTACGGGACCTCTCTCCTCTGCCTGGGTGCCGGGGCCTAAATATCTGAGAATGGACTGTTCCAGTGGTGGGTGACGGGAAGCCAGATTCTCTGCTATGGAACCTCTCTCCAATTGATTTTGGTTAATTTTTATTTATTTAATTTTTATTTTAATTCATTTCCCTATCCACATTTGTTTGCAGGGGATTTACCTACATGTTGCTGCCTTTTGCAGCCCTCTAGCTCTTTCCTGGGCTGTTTTACAGCCTTTTTAGTGCCGAAAAGTTCGGGTCCCCATTGACTTCAATGGGGTTCGGGTTCGGGACGAAGTTCGGATCGGGTTCGGATCCCGAACCCGAACATTTCCGGGATGTTCGGCCGAACTTCTCGAACCCGAACATCCAGGTGTTCGCTCAACTCTAGCCGGTAGAGGATCAGGAAGCTGAGTAGGAGGAAGAAGTAAAATGAGGCAAAGAGAAGCGCCCTGCAATCCTCGGTGGTGGAAGGACATGCGCCAAACTACTATCCGCCTCAGGCCCAGCCGCCACTGCTTTTACCCAGTGTGCTGTTATAGAGATATAACGTCCCTGACCGTGCTTACTGGTCCACGTATCCGTAGTTAGGTGGACCTTGCCACAGATGGCGTTGCACAGTGCACACCTGATTTTGTCCCACACTTGGTTGTGCAGGGAAGGGATGGCACGCCTGGAAAAGTAGTACTGTGAGACAGCCACTGCCATAAGGCTTTTAAATCTCTCTGTCTCCACCAGACGGAATGATAGCATTTTAAAGGCCAGTAATTTAGAAATGCAGGCATTCAGGGCTAGGGATCGCGGATGGGTAGTTGGTACTTCCTCTTCCACTCCGGTGTTTGGGAGATGGAGAGCTGAACGCTTCTGTAAGACATTGTGGAGATGCTTGGTGACCCAGGAGTTGGTGTTGCTGGCAGATCCTCTGTTTGCGGGGTGGCAGGTGCCACTGTCACTCCAGAGGTGGATGAAGAGGCCGAGACTGCAGCAGAAGAAGAAGCAGGAGGAGGTGTCTACTCCACTGCACTTCGTGCTTTGCACTTAGATGCCTGTTCATGCAGGTTGTGCGCAGGTTGAGAACATTTATGCCTCGCTTCAGGCTCTGATTACACAGCGTGCAAACCACTCGTGTCTTGTCGTCAGCATATTGTCTGAAGAACTGCCATGCCAGGAAACTCCTTGGAGCTGGATTTGGTGTGCTCGATCCCTTGCTGCGGTGGGCAGTAGCAGGCGTACTGTCTAGGGGATGGCAGCTCCGCTTTTGCACTCTGCTCTCTCTTCTGCTGTGCTGGTGGCTCTGTGCGACCACCGCCTCTTCCTCCGAACTACACAGGTCACTCGCATGACCTTGATTCCATGTGGGGTCGAGGACCTCATCATCCTCCACATCATCTTCCACCCAGTCTGCATCGGTGCACTCAATCTCTTCCACTTCTGGTGTAGGGATAGGTGGATGGCCCTGGGAAACCCTGCTAGCAGAGTCATCAAAAAGCAGAAGAGACTGCTGCATAAGTTGAGGCTCAGACTGCTTGGCTGATTTGCAAGGGGGTGAGGTGAAAGACTGATGGACATCAGCTGCAGGTGCCAACTCTGCTCTTTTAGCAGGAGACTGGGTTGGAGACAATGTAAAGGAACTGGAGGCACTGTCAGCAAACCAATCTACTATCGCCTGTACTTGTTCTGGCCTCACCATTCGGAGAGCCGCATTATGCCCGTCCAAATACCGCTGAAGGTTCTGTCTCCTACTCGCACCTGAGGAAGGTGTTTCACTTGTGCGTGTAACTGGCACAGATCGACCATGTCCTCTCCCTGCAACAGGAGCTCCACCAGCAGCACCATGACCGGGGCCACTTCCGTTATTTGATGCTCTCCTCATATTTCTCAAATTTAGGATCATACCCAAAAAGGGTGTTTTTTAATAACAGAATAGTAATAACAGAATAGCACATCGGTATCTAAAGCGCGTATCACACACTAACAGATGCAGACAATGTCGCAAATTATTTTTTTTGCCCAAAAAGGGTGTTTTTTTAATAACAGAATAGCACAGCGGTATCTAAAGCGTGTACCGCACACTAACAGATGCAGACAAGGCTGCAAATTAAGTACTTTGCCCAAAAAGGGTGTTTTTTTTAATAACAGAATAGCACAGCGGTATCTAAAGCGTGTATCTCACACTAACAGATGCAGACAAGGCTGCAAATTAATTATTTTGCCCAAAAAGGGTGTTTTTTTAATAACAGAATAGCACAGCAGTATCTAAAGTGTGTATCTCACACTAACAGATGCAGACAAGGCCGCAAATTAAGTACTTTGCCCAAAAAGTTATATTTTTTTTATAACAGAATAACACAGCGGTATCTAAAGCGTGTATCTCACACTAACAGATGCAGACAAGGCTGCAAATAAAGTACTTTGCCCAAAAAGGGTGTTTTTTTTTATAACAGAATAGCACAGCGGTATCTAAAGCGTGTACTGCACACTAACAGATGCAGACAAGGCTGCAAATTAAGTACTTTGCCCAAAAAGGGTGTTTTTTTAATAACAGAATAGCACAGCGGTATCTAAAGCGTGTATCTCACACTAACAGATGCAGACAAGGCTGCAAATTAATTATTTCGCCCAAAAAGGGTGTTTTTTTAATAACAGAATAGCATAGCGGTATCTAAAGCGTGTACCGCACACTAACAGATGCAGACAAGGCCGCAAATTAAGTACTTTGCCCAAAACGGGTGTTTTTTTAATAACAGAATAGCACAGCGGTATCTAAAGCGCGTATCGCACACTAACAGATGCAGACAAGGCCGCAAATTTAGTACTTTGCCCAAAAAGGGTATTTCTTTAATAACAGAATAGCACAGCGGTATCTAAAGTGTGTATCTCACACTAACAGATGCAGACAAGGCCGCAAATTAAGTATTTTGCTCAAAAAGAGTGTTTTTTTATAACAGATTAGCACTGCAGTATCGAAAGCATGTATATCACACTAACAGATGCAGAAAAGACTGCAAATTAAGTTTTTTGCCAAAAAAGGGTGTTTTTTTTATAACAGAATAGCACAGCGGTATCTAAAGCATGTATCTCACAATAACAGATGCAGACAAGGCCGCAAATTAAGTACTTTGCCCAAAAGGGGTATTTTTTAAAATAACAGAATAGCACAGCGGTATCTGAAGCGTGTTCACACACTAAGAGATGCAGACAAGGCCGCAAATTATGTTTTTAGCCCAAAAAGGGTGTTTTTTTAATAACAGAATAGCACAGCGGTATCTAAAGCATGTATCTCACACTAACAGAAGCAGACAAGGCCAAAAATTAAGTATTTTGCCCAAAAAGGGTGTTTTTTTAATAACAGTATATCACAGTGGTATCGAAAGCGTGTATCTCACACTAACAGATGAAGCAAGGGCTGTAAAATTTAGTATTTTGCCCAAAATGGGTGTTTTTTAAAACCCAGAAAATTAGAGCTGTATTTCTAGCTTAAATTGCACACTGACTAATGCGGCAGAGGCCCCAGATAGAGGGTATTGCCAAAAATGGGTGTTTTTTAAAAGCCAGAAAATTATTGAAGTATTACAAGCTTGTTTTTAACAATCACAGATGCAGCAAAGGCCGCAATATTAAGTACTTTGCCCAAAAAGGGTGTTTTTTTAATAACAGAATATGACAACGACATTTAAAGGGTGTATCTCCCACTAACAGATGCAGACAAGGCCGCAAATAAAGTAATTTGCCCAAAAAGGGTGTATTTTTTAATACCAGAATATGACAGGGGTATCTAAAGCGTGTATCTCACACTGACAGATGCAGCAAGGGCTGTAAAATTGAGTATTTTGCACAAAAAGGGTGTTTTTTTAAAACCCAGAAAATTAGAGCTGTATTTCTAGCTTAAATTGCACACTAACTAATGCGGCAGAGGCCCCAGATGAAGGGTATTGCCAAAAATAGGTGTTTTTTAAAAGCCAGAAAATTATTGACATATTTCAAGCTTGTTTTTAACAATCACGGATGCAGCAAAGGCTGCAATATTAAGTACTTTGCCCAAAAAGGGTGTTTTTTATTAATAACAGAATATGACAGCGGTATCTAAAGCGTGTATATCTGTCACGGACGGTGTACAGGAAACAAGGCAAAGCAATATGTATAAACGACTCGCTGGATCCAAAAACTAAGGAACCAAGGGAGACCCCTGCAGAAGACCTGGCACTTTCCCTGGCTGCTCAGCCTATGCAAAGATCCGAATGGTGGAGGTTTGCATATCCACGAACCTTGACTATAAAGCCCTGAGCACCCTACAATAGTGAGGGGACACGACCACCGGCTCCCTACACAAGATACGGAGGGAGTCAGGGTCACCTGGGATCCAGCAAACAGAAAATAACAGATAAAGGTACAACACTTAGCTTTGAAGCAAACAGGAGGACAGAGTCAGCGTGCACACACACTCCAGGAAGTAGTATAAGCCTCCCAGAAAAGCCTTCTGGGGAAGAATTTAAAGGGAAGCAATTAGTCCAACACATGACAGCCGAGAGAGGCTAACGAGAGGAGGAGCTGAATACCACAACACAGAAACTCAAAGAGGAGGTTCTGAAAGGCCTCTGTCAGAGCTTCTCAGCTGTCTGGTTGTGACAATATCACACTGACAGATGCAGCAAGGGCTGTAAATTTGAGTGTTTTGCCCAAAAATTTAGTTTTTTAAAACCCAGAAAATTATAGCTGTATTTCTATCTTAAATTGCACACTGACTAATGCAGCAAAGGCCACAGATGTAGGGTCTTGATTTTTTTTAAACCCTGAATATAATTGCAGTAGTTCAAACTTCTGTTTGACTGTCACAAATGCACATATGCTGTGCTGTTGCACAGAACTTGCATAAAACAGCAGCGACTGCCACCCACCTAACTAATACAGGGATAAAAGTTATTTTTCTGTGTCACTGGGCTCAGGGCAAGGTAAAAAATTGTGCACTGCACCACCAAAACTAAATCTATGTAGATCGCTGAGTTAACTAGCACTTCTGATTTAAGATTCTTTCCTATTCTCTACCTCACAGCAGAAGTATCCTCTCCCTACACTAGTAACAGCAGAGTGACGTGCAGCGATATGTGACTCAAGCTTATATAGCCAATCACAGCCATGCCATTAGTAGGCATGGCTGTGATGGCTTCTTTTAAGGCTCTGCAGCCTTTCAAAAAGCGTCATTAACTCGCCGAACACCGAACCCGAAACTGAACTTTTACTGAAATGTTCGGGTTCGGGGTCCAAAAATCCTAAAGTTCAGTACGAACCCGAACTTTACAGCTCAACCCTACCGTTGATGTGAGAGGCGCAAAAACCATAATAGTGAAAACCCCAGGACATAAGAAAGCCCATTACACAGTTTTTTTTGTCCTGCTGCGCAGATGGCATAAAGCTGCCACCATGCCGATCTTCATAAGGAAGAACATGCCAAAAGAGGTGATCCCATGAAGAGTGATTGTCCATGTTCACGACAAAGGGTGGATGGATGAAAATGGCATGAAAATATGGATCGAAAAGGTGTCACCCAAACACCCTGGAAGACTTCTGAAGAAACCAGCCTCACTAGTGCTTGACCAGTTTAGGGCACATATCAGTGAAACCACAAAAACGAGATTTAAGGAAGTGAACACTCATCTACCCTTAATTCCTGGGGGGCTTACCAGCCAGTTACAACCTCTGAATGTTTCCATTAATAAGCCATTTAAAGTGTTCATAAGGGAGGATTGGAACAAGAGGATGGCAGCTGGAAACCATGACCTGACTCCCACTGGATGGATGAAGAGGCCCACTATCACTCTTATGTGAGTGGGTGAAAACATCATGGCAGGCAGTCAACGATTAAAGGGGTTGTCCGGGTTCAGAGCTTAACCCGGACATACCATTATTTTCACCCAGGCAGCCCCCTGAGGCTATCATCGGATCATATCATGCTCCGATGCGCTCCCTTTCCCTCCGCTAAATCATGCATGGCAAGGGCTCTTTTGTTTATCATAACCGCCCGGCAGTGTGTTCGGTAACTTCACCATCTCTGATGGGTGGGCTTTAGCACTGCCCTAGCCGTTTTTCTGGCTAGGGCAGCGCTAAATCCCGCCCATTAGTGCCGGTGACGTCACCGGGCTTCCTGGCAGCCTCATGGAGAGCCCCGGTACTTCATCAGATCTCCAAAAAATGCCTTTGCCCTGCGCAATTTTGCGCAGGGCAAAGGAGAGCATCGGAGCATGAACTGCTCTGATGCTCAAGTCAGGGGGGCTGCTGGGGTAAAATATGGAGGTATGTCTGGGTTCAGCTCTGAACCCGGACAACCCCTTTAAATCGTTGTCAGATCCTTCAAAAAGTGTGCCATCAGTAATGCCTTGGGTGGCACTGAAGACAATATGCTGTACAACAAATCTGAAGACAGTGATACCAGTTATACTGTTACACAGAGCATGATTAACTTGGACAGTAGTGATGAGTAATGTTGGGCGCGAATATTCGAATAGCGAATATTAAATCACGAATATCGGCACTTCAAGAATTTGTGAATATTTTGAATATAGTAATATATATTCGTAATTTTGAATATTCCATTTTTTTTTACAGTACACATGATCCCTCCCTGCCTCTAGCTTGAGGGCCAATGAGAAGGCTGCAATATCTCTGTCTGAGCTTAGCAACATCCCTAGCATCCAATAGGAAAGCTGCCTACCCCTTACTATATAAGAACCTCCCCAGCAGCTATTTTCTAAAGTCTATTGCAGTTATGAAAGAGAAAGAAGTGTCATCGCTGTGCTCTGTGCTTTGTTGTATTACATTACAGTTAACTTATATATATATATATATATATATATATATAATTCAGATAGTTAGGGGGAGATAGTCAGTGTAGGTTAGATTGATCTATAGTGCAACTTCCAGTGCAGGGTGTTAGGTAGTGTGATAGGTTCCGCTGTCCATACATACATGCTACAGACATAGTACTGTGATGTCACAAGTTGCACGTAATGCGAAAAAATATGCGCATCATTAATTGCCGAAAATTTGCAAGCACGAATATATTGGAGCACTCTATCTGCATGTAAAGCTATTCTAATGTTCTGCCGTACCAACCATTTTCTCCAGTGTCAGGAAACTTATACCAGCTTCAAAAATGTAGCATAAGTGACCCATGCCTGTATTTCACGCGCATTACGCAAATATTACATTGCCGATTTTTGCAATCAAGAATATAATCTCGAATTTGCGAATATATGACGAATATTCTAAAAAATATTCGCGAAATATCGCAAATTCGAATATTGCCCCTGCCGCTCATCACTAGTTATGAGGAGTTTTGGGGGTTCCCTGATGAATAGAGGACTACTGTACCTGGACATTTAAGTCAGTAATGATGGTTGTTAATGCTGCTGGTTACTACTGTTAATGTTTACAGTGTTAAAATATTGTTATGTTATTTTAATAAAAATTTTAACACACCTTTTGTTCAAAATATTTTTTTTCCTATTTTCACTCTCTAAAACCTAGGTGCGTCTTATAGGCAGGTGCATCTTATAGGGCGAAAAATGCGGTATTTCACTACCACAGCAGCCTACCTATGCACCTACACAAATATACAGGCTTGAATCTAATCTTTTTGGAAAATTCAGAGAACCACCCAAATCGAAGTTTTTGCTCAGCTCTAGCACATGACTGACACCCCAGAGTGTACAGAGATAGGGCAAATCAATACTTACATCCTACATAGGATGAAGTTCCTGGTGGAATCCCTATTCAATTGTTAGTGCAGACCACAGTTATTCTCATGTGTGCAGCACGCATGTCCCTGAGATCACTCATGTATTTTTATAAGTACAGTGGGGGGAAATTTTATTACAAAGAGTATTAAACGTAATATATAAGAGTACAGAATTAAAGGGGAGAAAATGAATCAGTACATACAAAAATACCCTTACAATATAGATATCAACCTCTGGTTATAGAAGAACATATACATAAAGCTATGAGGATTCCAAGGAGCAGCCTCTTGGAGTACAGACAAAAGGAGGACACAAACAGGGTGCCTTTATTGGTCATGCAGCCAAATGAATATTCTAAAAACAATTGCAGCGGACCTCCAACTCATATTCAATAAAGACTAAAATAAATATTTACGGAGTTACCTCTTCTGGCATGCAAGCAACCATCAAACTTGATGAATCTCCTTTTCAGGAGTGCCCTCTCATCACCATCACAGACGGGCACTTTTCCATGCAACCACAAAAAAATGCAACCCTGCACACGTCTGCACAAATACAGTGCATATATCCAACACCCAACAGACCTATAAAACGGACACCTTCTCATGTGAATCCTCCAATGTGGTGTACATAATACTCTGTGCAAGGTGTCCTAATGGAGGAATTTATATCAGGGAAACTGCGATGCAGAATGAACTTGCACATATTCACGATAAACCATTCTGCTGATACCCCCAATACTGTGCCCGTTGTGCTCCCCAATACTGTACTGCAGAAATAACAGTGACACACAAATATTGTCCCATAATAATATTGCTCCCAGACTGCCCTAAGTAATAAACTACAGTGTGGGCCATTTATATGGATACACCTTAATAAAATGGGAATGGTTGGTGATATTAACTTCCTGTTTGTGGCACATTAGTATATGTGAGGGGGGATACTTTTCAAGATGGGTGGTGACCATGGTGGCCATGGAAAGAAAAAGGACCTCTCTGCTGTTGAAAAGCATCAAATTGTGTAATGGCATCGATAAGGTATGAAAATATAAAAATATTTCACGAAAACGTAAGCATGATCATCATACTGTGAAGATATTTCTGGCTGATTCAGGGAACAGATGTGTTCGTGCAGATAAAGGCAAAACAAGGAAGATTTCTGCTAAACAAATTTAGCAGATTAAGAGAGCAGCTGCTAAAATGCCATTACAAAGCAGCAAACAGGTATGTGAACCTACTGGTGCTTCTGGAGTCCAGCGAACCTAAAGGTGTGGGATCCTCCAGAGGCTTGCAGTTGTGCATAATCTTACTAATCTGCCACCATTAACAAGTGCTCACAAGCAGAAATGGTTGCAGTGGGCCCAGACATACAGTACATGAAGACTAATTTTCGAACAGTCTTGTTTACTGATGAATGCCGTGCAACTCTGAATGGTCCAGATGGATGGAGTAGTGGATGGTTGGTGGATGGCCACAATATCTCAACAAGGCTACGATGCCAGCAAGGAAGTGGAGTCATGCTATAGGGTAGAAACATGGGGAGAGAGCTGGTAGGCCCCTTTACAGTCCTTGAAGGTATGAAAATGACCTGTTTCTGACTGACCACTTTCATCCATTGTACAAAAAGAAGAACTGTGCCTTCTGTACCAAATCCATCTTCATGCATGACAATGCACCATCTCGAGCTGCAAAGAATACCTCTGAGTCATTGGCTGCTATGGGCATAAAGGAGAGAAGCTCATGGTGTGGCCACCATCCTCCCCTGACCTCAAACCTATTGAGAACCTTTGGAGTACCCTCAAGCAAAAGATCTATGAGGGTAGGAGGCAGTTCACATCAAAACAGAAGCTCTGAGAGGCTATTCTGTCATCCTGCAAAGAAATTCAATCAGAAACTTCTAAAAACTCACAAGTTCAATGGATGCAAGCATTGTGAAGGTAAGATATTTTTGATTGATATAGCATTTGATTTCTGTAAATGTGACCTCTTAGCACTGCAAATTCAACAAATGACCTTTTTTAGTTCTTTACAACCCATAAAAGAGCATTTTAGAGCTTTTTGTGAAAAAAATACCATTATCATTGGGAGGTTTGTTCAATAAAATTTGATTTATACCACAACAGTTGATGACTTGAAAATTATACTGACTGTTATTTGCATTTAGGAAAATCAGAGAAAAATATAATTTGCTTAATAATTTGAAATGTAGTGTATAATGGCCCCCTTGTGTAGTATATACTGTATAATGACCTTCCTCTGTGGTATATTTAATGGCCTCCCTCTGTGGAATATATAATGGACCCCCTTGGTGCAATATATAATGACCCCCTCTGTGGCATATATAATGACCCCCTCTGTATTATATATAATGTCCTCCCTATGCGGTATATATAATGCCTCCCTCTGTGGTATACAGGGAGTGCAGAATTATTAGGCAAGTTGTATTTTTGAGGATTAATTTTATTATTGAACAACAACCATGTTCTCAATGAACCCAAAAAACTCATTAATCTCAAAGCTGAATATTTTTGGAAGTAGTTTTTAGTTTGTTTTTAGTTTTAGCTATTTTAGGGGGATATCTGTGTGTGCAGGTGACTATTACTGTGCATAATTATTAGGCAACTTAACAAAAAACAAATATATACCCATTTCAATTATTTATTTTTACCAGTGAAACCAATATAACATCTCAACATTCACAAATATACATTTCTGACATTCAAAAACAAAACAAAAACAAATCAGTGACCAATATAGCCACCTTTCTTTGCAAGGACACTCAAAAGCCTGCCATCCATGGATTCTGTCAGTGTTTTGATCTGTTCACCATCAACATTGCGTGCAGCAGCAACCACAGCCTCCCAGACACTGTTCAGAGAGGTGTACTGTTTTCCCTCCTTGTAAATCTCACATTTGATGATGGACCACAGGTTCTCAATGGGGTTCAGATCAGGTGAACAAGGAGGCCATGTCATTAGATTTTCTTCTTTTATACCCTTTCTTGCCAGCCACGCTGTGGAGTACTTGGACGCGTGTGATGGAGCATTGTCCTGCATGAAAATCATGTTTTTCTTAAAGGATGCAGACTTCTTCCTGTACCACTGCTTGAAGAAGGTGTCTTCCAGAAACTGGCAGTAGGACTGGGAGTTGAGCTTGACTCCATCCTCAACCCGAAAAGGCCCCACAAGCTCATCTTTGATGATACCAGCCCAAACCAGTACTCCACCTCCACCTTGCTGGCGTCTGAGTCGGACTGGAGCTCTCTGCCCTTTACCAATTCAGCCACGGGCCCATCCATCTGGCCCATCAAGACTCACTCTCATTTCATCAGTCCATAAAACCTTAGAAAAATCAGTCTTGAGATATTTCTTGGCCCAGTCTTGACGTTTCAGCTTGTGTGTCTTGTTCAGTGGTAGTCGTCTTTCAGCCTTTCTTACCTTGGCCATGTCTCTGAGTATTGCACACCTTGTGCTTTTGGGCACTCCAGTGATGTTGCAGCTCTGAAATATGGCCAAACTGGTGGCAAGTGGCATCTTGGCAGCTGCACGCTTGACTTTTCTCAGTTCATGGGCAGTTATTTTGCGCCTTGGTTTTTCCACACGCTTCTTGCAACCCTGTTGACTATTTTGAATGAAACGCTTGATTATTCGATGATCACGCTTCAGAAGCTTTGCAATTTTAAGAGTGCTGCATCCCTCTGCAAGATATCTCACCATTTTTGACTTTTCTGAGCCTGTCAAGTCCTTCTTTTGATCCATTTTGACCCATTTTGCTGTGGAGTACTTGGACGCGTGTGATGGAGCATTGTCCTGCATGAAAATCATGTTTTTCTTAAAGGATGCAGACTTCTTCCTGTACCACTGCTTGAAGAAGGTGTCTTCCAGAAACTGGCAGTAGGACTGGGAGTTGAGCTTGACTCCATCCTCAACCCGAAAAGGCCCCACAAGCTCATCTTTGATGATACCAGCCCAAACCAGTACTCCACCTCCACCTTGCTGGCGTCTGAGTCGGACTGGAGCTCTCTGCCCTTTACCAATCCAGCCACGGGCCCATCCATCTGGCCCATCAAGACTCACTCTCATTTCATCAGTCCATAAAACCTTCGAAAAATCAGTCTTGAGATATTTCTCGGCCCAGTCTTGACGTTTCAGCTTGTGTGTCTTGTTCAGTGGTAGTCGTCTTTCAGCCTTTCTTACCTTGGCCATGTCTCTGAGTATTGCACACCTTGTGCTTTTGGGCACTCCAGTGATGTTGCAGCTCTGAAATATGGCCAAACTGGTCGCAGGTGGCATCTTGGCAGCTGCACGCTTGACTTTTCTCAGTTCATGGGCAGTTATTTTGCGCCTTGGTTTTTCCACACGCTTCTTGCAACCCTGTTGACTATTTTGAATGAAACGCTTGATTGTTCGATGATCACGCTTCAGAAGCTTTGCAATTTTAAGAGTGCTGCATCCCTCTGCAAGATATCTCACAATTTTTGACTTTTCTGAGCCTGTCAAGTCCTTCTTTTGACCCATTTTGCCAAAGGAAAGGAAGTTGCCTAATAATTATGCACACCTGATATAGGGTGTTGATGTCATTAGACCACACCCCTTCTCATTACAGAGATGCACATCACCTAATATGCTTAATTGGTAGTAGGCTTTCGAGCCTATACAGCTTGGAGTAAGACAACATGCATAAACATAGAAACATAGAAACATAGAATGTGTCGGCAGATAAGAACCATTTGGCCCATCTAGTCTGCCCAATATATCTGAATCCTATGAATAGCCCCGGCCCTATCTTATATGAAGGATGGTCTTATGCCTATCCCATGCATGCTTAAACTCCTTCACTGTATTTGCAGCTACCACTTCTGCAGGAAGGCTATTCCATGCATCCACTACCCTCTCAGTAAAGTAATACTTCCTTATATTACTTTTAAACCTTTGCCCCTCTAATTTAAAACTGTGTCCTCTTGTGGTAGTTTTTCTTCTTTTAAATATGCTCTCCTCCTTTACCGAGTTGATTCCCTTTATGTATTTAAAAGTTTCTATCATATCCCCTCGGTCTCTTCTTTCTTCCAAGCTATACATATTAAGGTCTTTTAACCTTTCCTGGTAAGTTTTATCCTGCAATCCATGTACTAGTTTAGTAGCTCTTCTCTGAACTCTCTCTAGAGTATCTATATCCTTCTGGAGATATGGCCTCCAGTACTGCGCACAATACTCCAAGTGAGGTCTCACTAGTGATCTGTACAGCGGCATAAGCACTTCACTCTTTCTACTGCTTATACCTCTCCCTATACATCCAAGCATTCTGCTTGCATTTCGTGCTGCTTTATTACATTGTCTTCCCACCTTTAAGTCTTCTGAAATAATTACTCCTAAATCCCTTTCCTCAGATACTGAGGTCAGGACTGTGTCGAATATTCTATATTCTGCCCTTGGGTTTTTACGCCCCAGGTGCATTATCTTGCACTTATCCACATTAAATTTCAGTTGCCAGAGTTCTGACCATTCTTCTAGTTTTCCTAAGTCCTTTTCCATTTGGCGTTTCCCTCCAGGAACATCAACCCTGTTACATGTCTTTGTGTCATCAGCAAAAAGACAAACCTTACCATCGAGGCCTGATGATGTAAAGAGGATGATGTGGTCAAAATACTCATTTGCCTAATAATTCTGCACTCCCTGTATATAATAGCCCCTCTGTGAGATATATAATGGCCCTCCTTTGGCATATATAATGCTCTGATGGCAGAAAGTCTAGCACTTCAGTGGCCTGAGGCCTATAAGACTGGGGACAGGAGCCATAGCTTCCTATGCCCCGCATAAAACTGCCACCCCGCTCATATGGGCAGCGGCACTGTGATCAAGTGGAGCAGCTGAGCAGGAGGCCCCAAGCTACCATCAGATAGAAACCCTAACCTCCGGAGGAAAGGGTGCGCCCCCTTTTACTTCAATGGCCCTAAGGAGCAATGGGAGCGATAGTGTGAGGAAAGCCACTGTGATAGACGTTCAGCTGCCAGTGCCACTACCACTTCCATCCTCAGCTTCGACATTCCAGGGGCTTGGTGCACTGGCAGCATCCAGGGTACACTTTTCCAGAATTCGCAGGTCCCTTCATGTATTCAGTAGTTGGTAGACTGAGATTCCTTGTTTACTTTTAGCTTTGTTAAAAAATATAATATCATTTTGAATATAATTTTGAAGGGGAGCCACTCTTTTAGCACCAGAAGTTGCCTTACTCATAGTGCAGAAAGGGTTAAATGGTTAGGGTACCATATTTCTTTAATCGCAGCAATTTGTGAATTTGTGTAATGGGGGTGGTCAGGAGAAATTTGAGGGAGGGGGCCCAAGTTGGGTAAACAGCCTGGGCCTATGATGCACTTAATCTATCCCTGAATCAGGCGATTATGAGAAGTGAATGATTCATAACCGATAGTTGTCTGAAATATTTATCAAAGGACCTTTCTTCACATAGCTATAATTCAGTTGCATATTAGCATCCCTAAGTTACCCGAGATAAGCAAGTTAAAGGGTAACTAAACCTTTGTAAAAACACAAAAGAGCAGGAATGCTGCTCAGAGTTCTCTGCCCTTCGGCAGCTCTGCTCTGCTTTCTGAGCATGTGAAGTACAGATCCCATATATTTCTATTGAATCCTATTCCACACTCTCAAAAAGCCAAGCAGAGTTGATACCAAAAGAGCAGAGTGCTCTAAGCAGCATTATTATTATTTTTTTACAAAGGTTTAGATACCTTTTACGTTCACATAAAGGGGTTGCCCCCTCAGAGACATCCACTTTCAGAATGCAGATCATGCAAGGTCCCACTTCTGGCACCTCCAGGAAACAACTGATCTTGCGGGGGGTGGGGGAGATGCGAGTGGCATTATGTGGACATCCAAGCAACTCCTCTACAATAGAATGGCACAATATAGAATTCCATGTTGGCCATTCAGAGTCCGCTGAAGCAGAGGATGTGTCTAGAGATGCTAGTCTCTGTTCTTGCTCATTAAAGGGGATCCTGAAAGGGGACCCCACCTCTATGAAGTCTATATGTTCTAATAGGCAATATCAACATTGGTTGTTTTCATGAAACAACTCCTTTGAAATGGATTGAGCCCAGGGCCTACTGTCATATTATGCACACCAAAATACAGATTACATTATTGTCATCTGAATGAAGTCTAAGCGTCAAAAGCAGTTACTGAAGAAGATCATGATCTGCTACAGTGACTGCTGTAGGCCTCAGAGGTGTAGAGTAAAATGGAGGCTTGTGGGGTACCCTGGTCATCACATAAGCACTCAACTTTTTAGTCTTCCCTACATACATTAACTATTGGGCCTGCAAATTAAATGCATCGTGTTACCAATCTATCCATCTCTAATAAATGCAGGAATACCAAAAGACTTTTATATGTTTGGAACTTTGATAAATATTCAGTAGTAAAAATAAGTTTTTCCCACAGAAAAAAATAAAATAAAATATATATATAAAATAATGAGCAAGATTTATCAGAGCCCGGTGGCATATATCGGGCTTACGATAACCAGGTGTGCTGTCAGATGCTGCACCTCAGGGGCTGGCATAGATTTCTGTATTCTTGTACACAGGACAACTAGTGTAGAAGATGATAAATATGACTGGGCCAATGGCCCCGCCTCTCACCACTCCCCCTTTCCGGTAAAGTGGCGAGGTCGGGGGAGTACAGCACTTGCCCAAAAGTTGGAACACACAGTGTGCGACTTTTTTACGCAACAAATGTGGTATAACCTAATGATAAATCTGGCCCACTGTGTATATCCCCACAGTCACCAGAAAAAAGTAGAATTTCTTCAAATAAATGTTTCTGTAGGATTTCATCATTTACACAATTATCGCATAGACCTGAAACCGGTTAAGTGAGTCCCTCTTTCATATTTCCATGAATAAACATTCTTTTTTTCTACACAGGTGCCATAATAGAACCTAGCCTACACCTGTATGAGCCCATTTCCCTCTGACTACGCATGAAAGACACCTTACATTTTGACATCTGCAGACAAGTCGAGGTGAACGTCTTGGTGGTGAGTAGTGTTCATGTTCTTCCTATAGAGAGGGTTTTTATAGGGTTTTAAGGTTAACAAACAGCAAACCGGACATAACAAAGATTGTAGATTGTAGATTGTAAGCCCTCACGGGCAGGGGCCTCTCTCCTTCTGTACCAGTTTGTAAGTCGTCTTGTTTATGATTAGTACAATTGTCTGTATTATGTATGTATACCTCTTCTCATATGTACAGCGCTATGGAATGAATGGCGCTTTAATAATAAATAATAATAATAAATGGTGGCAAATAACAAAAACTCCTTATATTTAGTCATTTACTTATGAAAATCATAAGGTCTTTATAGTATGTTTATAACATAAAGTATAATTGGTATAATGTGTTTTGTTTTAAACTTTAAGAGCAACCATTCTTCTTTTAGTACACAAAACAATGTGAAATAGATGCGCAGTTCTCGCCCTTCATATTAATATTATAATTCTTACATGATGTTTGTTATTTTTAGATGTGGTTGCTTTTGATCTCTACTACATTACAGCATAGTAATAATTGTTGACTGTGAATTAGCTGAATTGTCTGAGTCTGGGGACAGCTTTCTTCCTCAGAAGCTTAAGATGCTCCTCTGTCACCAGACTATACCGTCCATGGTCAATTTACTTGTTCAGCTTGTCTTCTCTACTGTGTACAAACACAAGCTCTGTATATGGAGAGATGATTTCCATTACAGCAAAAACCAAAGGCTCATCAACCCAAAGTATTGTAGGCAGGCGCGGACTGGCCCACAGGGGTACAGGTGAATCCTCTGGTGGGCCCCTTATCAAGGTGGGCCCCTAGTCTCCCACCCTCTGCACAAGTGGCACATAACACAGTAGACTTACTGCACTACATACATATATTCAATGTACCGCACCTTAACCAGCCTATGTTCATATAAAAAACTTGATGGATTATTAAATAAACTTCCAGTATATTATTATAAACACGATCAGAGCTGAGATGACTTCTAGGTATAGAGGAAAGCTAGCCAGTATCCTCTTCTGCCCAGGACCTACCTTCTCAAAGTTGCTGCAGGGACCCCCATATTCAATCATCTGGTAGCATCTTGCTGCTGTGTGAGCAGGTAATATTTGAATATATCCGTATGGTGGTCTACCAAAATAAATTTTACTGGTGGGCCCTAAGCACCCCATCCGACATTGATAGGGCTGTAGGGCTTTATTAGACAAGTAGATTTCATAACAATGGCGATTGACGGCGATTGATCGAATAGTTAGCGACTTGTTACTGTTTGAAAGTGCTTACATTACACAGAGCAACTGTTCACTGTAGTAATTAGTAATTCAATCATTATAAACTCGTCAGTAGTGATGGACGAACATTGGCTGGGACAGTTCGCGAACGCGATCGCACGAATGTGATCAAATGTTCGCGAACCGCAATTTTGCGGCGGGCCCCATTTACTTTAATGCCAGGTGAACCTGAAAAACCTTCAGCTCATATTTGCAGCCACCAAATACTTAGTAGAAGTGCACATATAGTCCCACAACATGGACAGTGACATACTAGAGGGGGATCAATAATAAAAATTCCAACAAAAATATGCATCTTAATCAGGGGACATTTTTATGCGTCTTAACCTCCTCACATCCGCCCATAGGATATAAACGTCTGGGAGGTGGATCTCTATTTCTGAAAGGACGTTTCTGAACGTCCGTTCAGAAACTGCAGCTGCACGCTAATCGTGCAGCTGCTGATCGGGTTGCCCGCTGTCAGTGACAGCAGGGCAACCCTTAGAGAAGGCAGGGACAGTGCCCAGGTGTCCCTGCCTTCTAGATCGCTGCATACACAGCGCTCACCGAGCGCTGTGTATGCAGAGCAGGAAGCACTATGCGCTTCCTGTTCCGGCCCGGCGGTCATGTGACCGCCGGGACCGGAGAGTGCAGGAGCTGTGTGAGGTCTCTCACAGACCTCGATCAGCCCTGCTCTGAGGCTGTACAGTGCTGTATTGCGCTGTACAGCCTCTCAGGGGGGTGCATTTCTTCTGTAACTGGAGCTACTAAGTCAGCCCCAGTTACAGGAGAAATCAACAGTGAAAAAAAATAGAAAAAGTGAAGTAAATGTCCTCCAGAGGTCTTGTATGACCTTATGAGGGACGAAAGGTGTAAAATAAAAAGTGTTGAAAAAATAAAATAAAAAAAAGGTTTCACATGTAAAAAAGAAATTCCCCAAGTAAGGAAAAAAAAAATGTTAAAAATAGAAAAAATAAAATAGACATATTTGGTATTGCCACGTCCGTAAAAACCAGCTCTATAAAAATATCACATGACCTAACCCCTCGGGTGAACACCGTAAAAAATAAATAAAAAAACTGTCAAAACAAGCAATTTTTGTCACTTTACATCACAAAAAGTGCAACACCAAGTGATCAAAAATGTGTATGTCTCACTAAATGGTACCAATAAAACCGTCACCTCATCCTCCCGCAAAAAATGAGCCCCTACATAAGAAAATCTCTCAACAAAAAAAAAAATATATAGCTCTCGGAACATGGACACATTAAAACATAATTTTTTTGTTTCAAAAATGCTATTATTGTGTAAAACTTTAATAAATAAGAAAAAGTATACATATTAGGTATCGCCACGTCCGTAACAATCTGCTCTATAAAAATGTCACTTGACTAAACCCCTCAGGTGAACGCTGTAAAAATAAATAAATAGAAACTGTGCTAAAACAACCCATTTTTTGGTCACCTTGCCCCATAAAGTGTTATAATGAATGATCAAAAAATCATATGTACCCAAAAAAAGTAGCAATTAAACTGGCACCTTATCCCCTAGTTTCCAAAATGGGATCACTTCTTGGGAGTTTCTACTGTAAGGGTGCATCAGGGGGCTTCAAATGGGACATGGCATCTAAAAACCATGTGGAGTTCCTTTTCTTCTGCGCCCTGCCGTGTGCCCATACAGCAGTTTATGACCACATGTGGGGTGTTTCTGTAAACCGCAGGATCTGGGTAATAAATATTGAGTTTTGTTTGGCTGTTAACCATCGATGTGTTAAAGAAAAAATTGGATTAAAATGGAAAATCTGCCCAAAAAGTGAAATAAAAAAATTTGATCTCCATTTTCCTTTAATTCTTATGGAACGCCTAAAGGGTTAACAAAGTTTGTAAAATCGGTTTTAAGTAACATGAGGGGTGTAGTTTCTACAATGGGGTCATTTATGGGGGTAACTACTATGTAAGCCCCACAAAGTGACTTCAGACCTTAAAAAGTGGGTTTTGGCAATTTTCTTAAAAATTTTAAGAATTGCTTCTAAACTTCTAAGGATTCTAACGTCCTAAAAAAATTAAATGACATTTCCAAAATGATGCCAACATAAAGTAGACATATGGGGTATGTTAAGTAATAAATATTTTATGAGGTATCACTTTCTGTTTTAAAAGCAGAGAAATAGAAATTTAGAAAATTGCGAATTTTTCAAAATTTTGGGTAAATTTTGGATTTTTTCATAAATAAAGGTGAAATATATTGACTCAAATTTATGACTATCATGAAGTACAATGTGTCACGAGAAAACAATCTCTAAATGACTTGGATAAGTAAAGGCGTTCCAAAGTTATTACCACATAAAGTGAGATATGTCAGTTTTGCAAAATTAGGCCTGGTCAGGAAGGGGGCAAATGGTCCAGATGGCAAGTGGTTAACATAGTAACATAGTATAAAAGGCCGAAAAAAGGCATTTGTCCATCCAGTTCGGCCTGTTATCCTGCAAGTTGATCCAGAGGAAGGCAAAAAAACCTTTGTTAGGTACAAGCCAATTTTCCACACTTAAGATGGAAAATATTTCTTCCCGACTCCAATCAGGCAATCAGAATAACTCCCTGGAACAACGACCCCTCTCTAGTAGCTATAGCCTGTAATATTACTACACTCCAGAAATTCATCCAAGCCCCTCTTGAATTATTTTATTGTACTCACCATCACCACCTCCTCAGGCAGATAGTTCCATAGTCTCACTGCTCTTACCGTAAAGAATCCTTTTCTTTGTGTACAAACCTTCTTTCCTCCAGACACAGAGGGTGTCCCCTCGTCACAGTCACAGTCCTGGCAATAAATAGATGATGGGAGAGATCTCTGTACTATCCCCTGATATATTTATACATAGATCTTAAAGGGAAATTCTCTGAAAAGTGCCCTGTTGAAGCCTAGAAATGTTTTATTAATTAAAAATTAGGCATTCACCTGACATAAAAGAAATTCTGATTATGTAGCTTGAGGTACTGTCACAGCGGGGAGTGGGAGAAACCCCCCACCATGCGGTGTCAAAGGGTAAAGGGGAATCAGCCTGGCCAAAAGGAGTAATAAGGGAGCAGGTCACCTCCTACAGCGTCCCTAATCCTCTCCCTGACTCCTCACCGTATGAGTGGACCCCGATGGTAGGGCAACTCATACTCAGGATTCCTAGAGACCCTAAGTTGCCCTGGTAATCCCTCACCAAGGAGCAGGGAAGAGACGAGCGGTTCATCCCAGTAATGGAGGAACAGGAGTCTCTATCTGAGGCCAGGCTTGCAAGGAGAGGGGAACACATACAGCATAAGGAGATGGCAGGTAAGCGAAACCAATAACACACTTACCTGCCACAGACACACTGACTGGAACCCGTGCACTAGTGCTGCTGTCCACACCAACATTGAAGGACACAGCACACACCACAAACCACACAGGAACCCAGGACACCCAAAGCTGCAATAAACATGAGACAGGGGAATGTCTAGTAAACATGCTGAACACCAAATACCACCAGACATGTAACACCAAACTAGACATACAAACACCCTATACATAACCCACTCCATACAAATAGGGACAGGAAGGGAAGGAGACACCGGGATAACATTGATGACCACAAGGGTGGCCCTCACTGGACAGATGGAACACCCTGGACTGCAGCAGAGCTCCAGCACCAACAACAGCTGAAGTACAACTGACTCCAGCCAGGAAACCACAGAATATATAAGCCAAATGACCACACCCAGTCAGGGAGTTAACCCTTACAGCACCAGAAGAGGGAGGCTACAGCTTAAAGAGGAAGTGCACACACAAGCATACCAAACACGTAACCACCGGCAACAGCATGCGTGGCAACCATGGCACGGCAATCACCCAGAAGGCTGAGACACTGCCACCGCATGCTCTCACAGCAACACGCTGCCACGGGCAACCGCAAGTGTGGCAATGGTGTCACAGCGTACACCATAGGCCGTGACATTATGTGGTGAATGGATACAAATTTTACTGTAGGCCACTGGACTACAGGCCTCAAACATTAGGCATTCACCGGACAGAAAAGATCAAGTGATTATGTGGCCGGAGGTGTATTACACAGTCAATGGATATCAATTTTACTGTAGGCCAGTACAAATACAGGTCAAATACATATGTTTAAAAGAACTAAAAATATAAAATTGGATTAAAAACATGGCTAACGAAATCCCCCTCTTGAAAAAAACCCTAATGATAATAGTTGAAATTCGATAACACATAGTCGTCACCGGTATTGAATTCCTCCGAGGCCGCAACAATTATTCATTCAGCATACTGTACATAAAAGAACAAGTATGTGGCTAGGAGGTAGATTACACGGTCATTGGATATCAATTTTACAGCAGGCCAGTGTACTATAGGCCCCAAAAATTATGCATTCAGCATACATAAAAGAACAAGTAAGTGGCTAAAGGTAGATTACACGTCATTGGATATCAATTTTACAGCAGGCCAGTGTACTACAGGCCCCCAAAATTATGCATTCAGCGTACATAAAAGAACAAGTAAATATGTGGCTGGAGGTCTATTAGACGGCCAATAGATATCAATTTTACTGATGGCCAGTACAAATATAGGTCAAATACATACGTTTAAAAGAACTAAAAATATTAAATTGGATTAAAAACATGGCTAACGAAATCCCCCCGCTTGAAAAAAAATAATAATGATAATAGTTGAAACATGTAGTCATCACAGGTATTGAATTCTTCCGAGGCCCAAAACATTAGGCATTCAACGGACAGAAAATGCCTTTTATGCCGTGTATTTACCTAAGGCAGGGACCAATATTTGTTCTGGGTGGTGGCGGATATTTGTGGACTGGTGTGAGGAAATTCAATTAAACATGGTCGTCACAGGTGTTGAATTCCTCCGAGATCCATGCCTCATTCATTTTTAGAAATGTGAGGTTGTCCACACTGACGTGAGCTAGGCGAGTGCGCTTATCGGTCACGATCCCCCCTGCTGCGCTGAACGTCCTTTCGGACAGGACACTAGACGATGGGGCAAGCCAACAGTTCCATGGCAAATTGTGCCAGCTCTAGCCACAGGTCAAGCCTGCACACCCAGGTACAGTGGTTCCTCGCTTCTCAGAGCTTCCACATCGGCCGTTAACCCGATGTAGTCGGACACCTGTCAGTCTAGGCATTCCGTGAGGCTGGATCTCGAGGGCCGCTGTTGATGGGTTGGCTGCAAGAATGATCTCATATCTGAAGGTGACCAACACATCTTCAAACTGCCCTCTTCTTGCATGCATTGTAAGATTGGTATTTAGAAACTGTTTCTCTGTGAGTGGAAATTCCTCTGCCAGTGCCCGCAAAAGCTAAATGAAGCATTTCTCGAAGCATGGCCTGGAAGTGCTTCATTCTGACAGCCCTCTGTGATGCTGGTAACATGTCCGCCATTTTGTGTTTGTATCAGAGGTCCAAGTACGTTGCCACCCAGTACTGGTCCGTGCCCTTTATGCTTTTTATACGGGAGTCCCTCTTCAAACACTGGAGCATGAAGCCCCCCATTTGCACTAAACTGGAAGCGGTGGAGTGGCCTGGCTCTTGCTCATCGTCTAGGATAATATCGTCCTCGTTCTCCTCCCCCCAGCCATAGACAACACCAGGGATGCCAGAAACGTTTAAAGCATGTTCTTCTTGCTCCTCCTCCACCCCGAACACCATCCTCCTCTGACTCCTCTTCAGACTCCTGTTGACTTGTCTCAGATGGAATAGCCCCCCCTGGGAATTCATCCAGCATTGCAACTTCCACGTCTTCCAGCTCCTGCTCCTCGACAGCTTGATCAATGGTGTGACGCAATTCACAATCCAGAAAGAAGGCGTAAGGTACGATGTCACTGATGGCACCCTGGCTGCGACTGACCAGTTTGGTGATCTCATCAAATGGCCGCAGAAGTCTGTATGCGTCTCGCATGAGCATCTCATGCTGCAGAGTTTGTACAGGTAGTTGTTAACTGCATGTTTCTGCTCTAGCAGCCTATCAAGCATATACAAGGTGGAGTTCCATCGCGTCGGGCAGTCACAAATCAAACGTGTGACGGGCAGGTGGTGTCGCCGCTAAACATCAGCAAGGCAAGCCATAGCCGTGTAAAATCTTCTAAAATGGCCAGAGATTTTCCTGGCCTGCCGTAAGACGTCCTGGACCCCAGGGTATTTGGCAACGAATCGCTGCACAACTAAGTTGAGGACATGTGCCTTGCATGGCACGTGTGTCATTTCACCCTGTTTCAGCGCGCTCAGCAGATTGGCACCATTGTCACACACCACTTTACCAACGATCAAATTGAGCAGGGTTAGCCACTGATCGGTCTGTGACCGCAAAGCTGGAAGAAGTGCAGGACCGGTGTGGCTCTTGGCTTCCAAGCACAACAGCCGCAGCACAGCATGGCAACGTCTTCCTGGCACGTTGAATAGGTTCTGGGGAGCTTGGGGGGTGCAGCGGAAGAGGCGGTAGCAGTGGAAAAGGAGGAGTCAGCCGAGGAGGAGACGGAGGATGGAGTAGGAGGAGGAGAAGAAGAGGCAGGCCTGCATGCAATCCGTGGTGGTAACACCAAATCCACACGGGTGCCACGGGTTACATGCTTGACAGCCGTCAGAAGGTTCACCCAGTGGGCAGTAAAAGTTATGTACCTTCCCTGCCCGTGTTTGCTAGACCATGTGTCTGTGGTCAGATGTATCTTGGCACTGACACTGTGTGCCAGAGATACATTCACTTGCAGCTGAACATGGCCATATAGCTCCGGGATGCCCCTCTGGGAGAAATATTTCCCTCCGGGTACCTTCCATTGGCCTCCAAGTCCACCAGTTTATATGGCAGTAGTTGGCGGGCTAGTAGTTCCGACAAGCCAGCAGTCAGCCGTTGGGCAAGAGGTTTATCCGGCGTCATAATCTTTTTACGCTCGAACATTTCGGCCACGGAAGCCTCCCTTTTGCCAGATGAACGGGATGACGGCACGGTGGAATGTAGAGTGGAGGACAAATGGGAGAAGAAAGGAGAAGGGGAAGGAGAAGGGGCAGGTCGTGGAGCACCAGGAGTGTGTCTTTGTGGATTCTGACGGTGTTTTTCCCACTGGGCTCGGTGATGGGAGGCCAGGTGCCTTCTTAAGGCGGTCGTCCCTAGGTGAGTGTTGGGCTTACCGCGACTTATGCGTTGACAGCACAGGCTGCAGATGGTAACACTATTGTCAGCAGCGGACACGTTAAAAAAAGCCCACACTGCGGAGCCATGTGCCAGCGTCCTGGGAGCTCTAGATGTGACCATGCATGGTGGATGGCTTGCTCCAGATACATTAGCAGTCTGCTTTTTGCCTCCTGTGCACTGTAAGTTCTGCCTGCTTCTCCTCTTTCTCCTCCCTATCTGCCGCTCCATCTCTCCCTATAAACTCCCCTCCTCTTCCTCTCTTGTGGGCACCCACATGATGTCCATAGACACGTCGTCATCGTCCCCTTCACCACCACTGACATTAGAGATCTCGGAGTAGGCAGCAACAGCAGGGACCACCCTCCTTGGGCTGATCTGGGTACTGTCGTCAGACTGCTGGGTGGCGACCATTGATACCTCCTCTTCCTGATCCGATGCCAAGAATGGCTGCGCATCGGTAAGGTCTTGTAATGGATGGGAAAATAATTCCTCTGACTTGAGCGGATGGGATATGGTGGTGGTGGTGTCTTTGGGGGTGCACACAGCAGAGAGTGCGCTGTGGCCTGGTGCACCTGCCCAACCCCTACTACCCCTGCGGAATGGCCTGCCTCTTCCTCTGACTGTCATTTTCAAAATGACCCTATGACAAAAGTCCCTATAGAAGAGCAGTATTTGTGGAAGAAGGTATATTACACCCCTGCTTCAATCAGTTTTTTGGGGGGGGGCAACTGTTATATGACACCAGTAGAAATAATTTGTTCCAATGTTGTTTGTCACTATCTGTAGCTGAGTTAACGCAGCAAAACCGCAAACAAATGCTGTACTACCGAAATGCACTATATAGAAAGTATATAATTGGTATATAACACCCCTGCTTCAATCAGTTTTTTGGGGGCGCAACTGGTATATCACACCAGTAGAATTATTTGTTCCAATGGCGTTTGTCACTATCTGTAGCTTAAGTAACGCATCTAAACCGCAAACAAATGCTGCACTACCCAAATGCACTATATAGAAAGTATATCATTGGTATATAACACCCCTGCTTTAATCAGTTTTTTGGGGGGGCAACTGGTTTATCACACCAGTAGAAATTATTTGTTCCAATGGCATTTGTCACTATCTGTAGCTAAGGTAACGCAGCAAAACCGCAAACAAATGCTGCACTACCCGAATGCACTATATAGAAAGTATATCATTGGTATATAACACCCCTGCTTCAATCATTTTTTTTCGGGGGGCAACTGTCATATCACACCAGTAGAAATTATTTGTTCCAATGGCGTTTGTCACTATCTGTAGCTGAGGTAATGCAGCAAAACCGCAAACAAAAGCTGCACTACCCAAATGCACTATATAGAAAGTATATCATTGGTATATAACACCCCTGCTTCAATCAGTTTTGTTCGGGGGCAACTGGTATATCACACTAGTAGAAACTATTTGTTCCAATGGCGTTTGTCACTATCTATAGCTGAGGTAACACAGCAAAACCGCAAACAAAAGCTGCACTACCCAAATGCACTATATAGAAAGTATATCATTGGTATATAACACCCCTGCTTCAATCATTTTTTTTCGGGGGGCAACTGGTATATCACACCAGTAGAAATTATTTGTTCCAATGGCGTTTGTCACTATCTGTAGCTTAAGTAACGCATCTAAACCGCAAACAAATGCTGCACTAACCAAATGCACTATATAGAAAGTTTATTATTGCTATATCACACCCCTGCTTCAATCAGTTTTTTTTTTTTTTTATTATATAAACTTTTATTTTTTTAAATTCTCATACAAAAAAATACATAACAATATACCATTTACAATGCTATAAGATCCAAAAGTCCGTCAGTTCTAGTCCTTAAAGCATAATTAAATATGATTTCATGCAAATACCCATAATTATATAGATATTAACTAAAATCAACTAAAGGTCTCACTGCCTGGGGGAAAAGCAGGACCAGCCCGGCATCAAAGGGTTTAGCATTACAGATAAAAAACGAGATCTTATTTAATGTTATTATCTCCATACTGAGAGGGAGCATAGGCCCGAGACCCGGGCGGCCCACCGAGCAGCGAACACGCACCCCCCACGGCCTCCCTCAGACGCAAGTAAGCACCACTGACAGGACCAACACCCGTGGGGCGAATCTCTGGTGCTCACCTATCCCGTGTGGGGCAAGCTCACAGCGATCTTTGATCGCACCCTTCCGTAAAACCGAAGAGAAGGGGAGGGGGGTCCAGCAGTCTTCTATCCCAGTGGTATAAAACCCACTCCCAGGATTTCCTGCCTCATCCCCATATAGTTGGATTAAATGTTAATGGCTTGTTTAAGCATAACTCGCATGGGTTCTCCACGGTGTCTCATGGAGAGGGGACACAAATCAAAGTGTCACTCAACAATCCCCAGCACTTGGGGAGAGAAAAGAAAAATAGCCAGCCAGCACTGTCTCATTAGGAGGGCAGAGCCCGGCATCAACTCCAGTTCATTAAGAAGGAACAAATGAGGGACCCAAACCACACCCGTGTCAAATCGCTGCCCGTAGTAAAAACTCACGTCCAAGAGAAAAAGCCGCATCCCGGGTCGCACCCGATGCCCGGACCCCCCAAGATCCCGAGCCCCGAACCCTCACCAGAATGTTAGTCAATATTTTAAATTGATCAAGAGTTAACCAATATCTAATACCGGTGAGTCCTGCCAGCCCCCGGCATTTCCAAAGATGCTCCAATGCTCTATTATGGCTTCACATTCTGCATTAATACATTGCATACACAAAGAAGCCGGACAATAAAAAAAAAAAAAAAAGTTAAATTAGTTGGTCGTATCCCAGTCTTTCCACAATTTATCCCACTTTAAGTATGCTCCTCGTTGTTTATACAAGATCTTCTCGTAGCTTTTCACCTTCTCAACCAAGCCCAGCCAATTATTACACTCTGGAGCGGAGGAGCAAAACCATACTCTAGAAATGAGAAGCCTAGCCAGAAACATCACCTTAATCAACAATCGACCATTTGTAGGTTGGTGATTAACCTCCGATAGATCTCCCAGGACCCATATCCTGGGAGTGAAGGGAACAACAATGTTGAGTTTACGAGCCAGATTGGTTTGAACCGATCTCCAGTACCTGCTCACCATTGGACAGTCCCAGAACAGATGTAAATGATCTGCCTCGGATTTACCACAGCGTGGGCAGTTAGAGGAGGTTCTAAGTCCTCTCCTATATAACCATGTAGGTGTCACATATATTTTGTGCAAAATATTAAATTGTACCACAATGTGATTAAAATTATGCGAAACCAATTTTAAACTTTCCCCTATATTCTCCCAGTTTGGGGAGCCCGTCGCTAAAAGCGAAGATGACCAGGCTCTCTGTCCTGGTGAGAGAACGTCAGAAAAAAACTTTTTCATTAAGTGTCTATAACAGTGAGATACTTTAATTCTCGTGACAATTTTCTTAGAAATTAAATCATGTAAAAATTCAGGAGTTTCTATAATAAGAAGATAGCGATTCGCAGTGCTAGAAAGTGCTGACCTTAATTGAAAATATGCATACCAAGCCACCTCACCTAGATTTGCCCCTTGCTTTAAATCCGCAAGGGGCAAAATGTGTCCACCACTGACCACTTGATGCAGGTACTGAATGTTCTTGGTCCTCCAATACTGGCTGCAACTCAAGTCATTTAAATTCAAGAGCTTTGGGTTGTGCCACAGTGGAGTACAAATAAGTGATGCCCCAGCTCCACACCAGTTCCTTATATTTCGCCAAGACTTTATGGCCATTCTGCAGAAGAGTGTATACCCATTTAATGCATTTAATAAATAGTCAGACTCAAGTACTGTAAAAAAATCTGCAAAGCCTGAATCTTTCACCACCCTGCTGCAGAACTGGCTATTTTCCCATTCATTAAACAGGCAGAGTTGAGAGGCCACAAAGTACCCCCTAAAGTAGGGGAGGTTAAGGCCTCCCCGACTATAGGGCATAGAGAAATAGAGTACCTTCAGTCTCACGCGCTTCCTCCCCCATATTAAGTCATTGAGCATCCGCTCTATCAATCTAAAGTACTTATCTACAATCCATACAGGCGAGTTGCGCAAGATATATAGAACCTGGGGCAGCACCACCATTTTTATTAATGAAATTCTGTCGGCTCTTGCCGACAGGATTTTTTGCCATATCTTTATTTTAACCCTCAGCTTTATCAACAGAGGGAGCAGATTAAGTTGTAGATATTCCTGTGGTTTGGCAGAAACTGTTATCCCCAGGTACTTTATTGAATCTGAGATCGTTAGCTGGTTATACCGTTCGCCCCGCAGTTCATCTATAGGGAGGAGAACGGTCTTCTCCCAGTTGATCTCGAGACCGGAAGGACCGGAAAAGAGACCAACCAGGTCCATTATGCGAGGAAGAGTAGTGTCTGTCTGATGTATGAAAATCAAGATATCGTCTGCATAAAGTGATACTCGATCGTGATTCCCCATTGTGCCAAAGCCAGCCACCCTCGGATCCTGCCTAATACTAGCCGCTAAGGGTTCAATGTAAATATTAAATAACAGGGGGGAGAGAGGGCAGCCCTGACGGGTACCTCTTCCTAATATAAAACTCTCTGTTATCATGTCGTTGATCCTTATCCTAGCAACTGGAGAGTTATATAGGAGCTGTACCATCGCCAAGAATCTTGGGCCAAAGCCCATTTTTTTCATCACCTCCCAGAGAAAGGTCCACTCCACCCTGTCGAAGGCTTTAGTAGCATCCAACGACAGGATGGAGCGGGCGCCGCTCCCCGGGGACTGGATATTCATAAATAGCCTATGCAAGTTATGATGGGTGCCCCTTCTTGGCATAAAACCATTTTGATCTGGATGGATAATAGTGGATATAACCCGCGAGAGCCTCCTAGCCAAAATTTTTGATAGTAGCTTAACATCGGTATTTAATAAGGAAATTGGTCTATAGGAGCTCAATTCTGCCGGGTCTTTATCCTTTTTCGGAATTAGAACAATAAGAGCCTCCATCATGGAGCATGGTAAGCCCCCTCCCTGGATCGCCTGGGAAAACACCTCAAGTAACTGGGGGAGGAGCGTCTCACCATGCCTACGGTAAACTTCATATGGGAGGCCATCCAATCCTGGCGATGAGCTCCCCGAGATAGACCCCAGAGCCTCCTTTAACTCAGAAAGGGACAGCTCCTCCTCCAAAAATTCCACCTGAGCTTCATTCAAGGTAGAAAGTGGAATCCTCTCCAAGAATCGCATCGCCAGTTCGGGTGTCGTAACAGGAGGGGGTCTATATATCTGAGCAAAATAATGTAAGAAGGTATCCCTAATCCCCTCTAAATTTGTTATGGTTTCCCCCTCTAAATTACGAATTAAAGTGATGGATTGATTTTTCCTATCTTGTTGAGTAATTATTCTTGCCAGGAGCTTACCAGGACGTCCAGACTCCGAGAAATATTTAAGCCCCTTAAAGAATACTCTATGATTTGCTTTCTCTAATAAATACCTTTCCAAGCAACAGCTAGCCTTCTGCATCTCTTCCCTGTTATATTCCGTGGGTTGACTGGTAAAACACTCATTGGTAGAGGCAGCGATCTTAACCAGTTCCTCCTCTTTACACCTAAATATTCTCCTTGCTGCAGCGATCTCACTGATAAAGACCCCTCTTAGATACGCTTTCAAGGCATCCCAAACTACATTGATATTAGCAGAGGGAAAGTTTACCTCCCAAAAGGAGGATATCAATAATGTAATAGACTGAGGATTCTCCATAACGGCAAGCCAATATGGGTTCAACTTGAATCCTAGCCCCCTTATGGCCTTATTCTCCCCAGTGCAAACCTCAATTAGTACGGGTGAGTGGTCCGAAACGGTTCGTACTCCATATCGAATCTTGCTGATATTACTCAAATTGCTCTCATTAGTGAGTGCTAGATCAATCCGAGACATTGCTCTCCCCCCCCTGCTAACGCAGGAGAATACTCTCTTTCCTCCGCCAAGATGTTCCCATATATCTACCACTCCTACCTCTAAACAGAACTGGGGCAACAAGGAGTTACAGGGGTTCCTCCCCCGATCTGCATCTAAAGTAAATCTATCCTTGTTGGGGTCCATAACCGCATTGAAGTCTCCCATCAGGATTAACCGGCATTCTGGTCTATTTTCAGCAAAAAGCAATAGCTGAGTCAGGGGGTACATTGAGAATGGAGGGGGTATATAAAAGAAAGCCAGAATGTAACTGTGGCCATACAGCTTGCCGTGTAGGAAAATGAATCTACCCTGATCATCTATGTAGGATTTTATAAGGATGAAGTCTACAGAATTATGAATCAGGACTGAAACGCCCCTAGAGGATCCACTAAATGTGGAGTGGTAAGACTGGGAGTGCCATCCCGTTGTCAGACGGCGCAGGGTTTCTTTAGTAAGGTGAGTTTCTACTATACATATAATTGCTGGAAGATATCTTTTTACTGCATCCATAATAGCTTGCCTTTTAACCCTTTCCCCAAGCCCTCTAACATTCCAAGATACAATTCTAATAGACATCAATCAAAAAAAAGAAGAGAAAAGAAAAAAAAAAAAAAAAAAAAAAAAAAAAAAACCCGCCTGCAAGGTGTGTTCCCAGCCCCCCCCCACCCTCCCAACCCCCTCTCCATTGATCCGCCCGAACTGCTCAGCGAACCTCTAACCCCCGGCCACTCTCCCTCAGCCAAGCCCCACCCCCCAGCATCCCCTCAAACATAATATTACGCGATTTCAAATGCCTATTTGATCGATCCAGTCTGACGCTTGTTGTGGTGTTTCAAAAAACAAGGAAGTCCCATTGTAGATCACTCTTAATTTCGCTGGGTACTGTAAAGAATATTTAATATCCTTTAGCGCCAGGCGCTTCTTTATCTCTATAAAATTGCGTCTCTTTTCCTGAGTCTGACGAGCAAAGTCAGGAAAAAAGAGCAACCTAGAGCCCTGATATTCAATGGGAGTACATTCTCTAGCTCTTCTTAATATCATATCCCTATCAACGGACAATAAAAGTTTCATTAAAATTGTGCGCGGCGGCCTCCCTGGAATAGGTTTTCCTCCTGGTATTCGATGAGCTCTTTCTATTTGAAACATAGAAGAAAAATTCTCGCTGCCTAGATTGTGAGTGACGACATCTTTGAGTTGCTCCTCTAACTGCCGGCCCTCAGCCCCTTCCGGGAAACCAACTACACGAACATTGTTCCGCCTTGACTTATTCTCAAGGTCCTCCAGCCTGTGTTGTAGCACTTGGTTTTCTGAGGCGAGAAGCAAAGTTTGAGATTTTAATGTGGCTATATCGGTTTGCAGTAAAACAACAGTTTTTTCCACATTGAGAACTCGGTCACGGATCTTTGCTAAATCTTCCCTGATTAGGGTGATATCGCTCTGCACTGAGCCCAATTGGGTGGACATCCCCTGCACCAGGGAGCCGTTGTTTTCCACGGCAGAGAGGATCTTATCTAATACCAATGGATCATATTCTGTTCGCGTTTGTATAGGGCAACCCTCCTCTACAGTCTCCTGATCTGCCTCCATTGATCCGTCCTCAGAGGGTTCCTCAAACTGGGGCGTTTTAGCATTTTTCTTCACATTAGCAGAGGGTTTAATTTTAGATGGATTTTTTTCAATAGGGAAGGGTGATTTCAAAAACTTATCGATCTTGTTTTCTGGTGTTTTAGACCCCAATTTAGTAGCCGAGGAGTCCACTGATCGTCGCTTTGGGGCCATTCTCTTCCCTTTTTTTTTTTCCGGCTGGTTCTCTCCCTTTTTTATTAAATTTCCAGTTTCTTTATATCCCCCCCTTTTTTTTTCTTTTTTTTTTTCTCTCTTTTTTCTTCCTTCCTTTTGTCCCTGTTAATTTCACACCTCACTGCTTCTTTCTTTTTCCTCCTTATAGCTTCTCTCTCGCCTTATTCTCCCCCTTTTAACCGCTTCCTCCCCCCCCCACCTGGCACCGCAAAGGGAAAGCGGAAAGAGGCAAGGCACAGAATATACGTCCTCCCAGCAACTCGGCAACACAAAAACCAGCACTATACGAAAACAAGGTCAACCAAGGCTGTGTTCTCACGTGTCCAGAAATGGCCAGCAGTCCAGGTTGCAGGGAGACAGGAGAGGAGAAGCCGCAGGCAGAACAGCGTGGTCACCGGATCCAAAGCAGGGAGAAGACAAGAGACAAGGGCCAGCCAACGAGGAAAGGAGAAAGGAGGTCCCCGGAGCAGCGAAGCAGCTGAAGTCAAGCACAAGCAGGAGGGAGAGCCGACAGCACAAGAAGAACAGCGGAGGGTCCCGTACAGCGCGTCCAGCACCCAAGCACCGATGAGCAGCAAGTAAGGTAATCCAGGATCCAGGAGCCGCATCCAGCACAGAGACGCCGCTCAGCGCATCAGTGCTTCAGCGTCAGCTGTGCAGCATCGGCTAATCAGCTGATGGGTAAGCCGGGAGCCTGAGGGGAAGAGGCCGGCGTGGGAGAGCGAGACGTGCTGTGTTCACGTCATCCCGCCGTCCTGGTAGCCTGCTTCAATCAGTTTTTTGGGGGCCACTGGTATATCACACTAGTAGAAATTATTTGTTCCAATAGTGTTTGGTACTATGTGTAGCTGCAGTAACCACACACAACTGCTGCACAATACAAATGCACTATAATATACTTTCTATGTTAGAAAGTATATTATAAGTATATTACACCCCTCAGTAAGTCACACCTATTTATAGCACACCTATACCAGTCCTTTAAAGGACTTTTGTGGTTCTATTTGTGGCAGGCGCAGCACTATGAAGTGCCATTTGCACTGTGGCATTAGAAGAGTTTTGATATCTCTGACTTTTAGTCTAACCAGACTGTCTATTACTATGTAATTCCTCTAGGGCCGTTCTATGGAAACAGTAGGTTTAAAGAGCACACCAAATGCTTCAAATAACTTCTTTATTAACTTCAACTTTTCTTCATATATAACACTGCCGCCTCCGCAGCAGATAGTCCAAGTACAAAACACGTGTTGAAAAGATATCACAAAATGGCGGTATGCATAAGATGGTGGTTCAACTGTTCAATCTTGTCATTCAACATAAAATGGTGGATATATTTCTCTCTTCAGTATCTGTACTCTCACTTTAAGTTATTTAAGCACTTTATGATCTCTCTGAGAGGTATATCTGAGGTCTAACTAATAGTTTATTTGCAGTATGCAGTTAGCAGTGACTATTTGCAGATTAGTTGAGTGTGATCTGGTATGGTTGTATGCAATTTGGATTGCAATATGGAATCTCAATGCTTGAAATGTGTAGCTTGGTTTAGTATACAGTTCTAATCACTATACTAACAGTAGGAACATTATATACCGTATTTTTCGCCGTATAAGACGCACTTTTTCTTCCCCCAAAATGGGGGAGAAATGCCCCTGCGTCTTATACGGCGAATGCAGTCAGTTTTACATCGCTGGCAGCGATGTAAAGAGAGCGAGGACTCGGGGAGGGACTGGGAGGAGGAGCTGGGGCCGGCAATAGCGGCGGGGCGGTGCAGTCACTGTACTAAAGGCCCGCCCCGCCGCTCCGGTGTACTAATAAAATATGTCATATTCAATGAATGGTTATTAAATATGCCCCTTTATGCCTAATAGTACCTTAAATCCTTAGCGCTTCAGTAGTATGCAGGCTGGGCGGGCGGCAGCGTAACTCCCTGATGTCACGTGCCTGCGCCGCCTACTTTATGAATGAAGCAGGCGGCGCAGGCAAGTGACGTCAGTGAGTGACGCGCCGCGCCGCGCCGCGCCGGCTGCCCGGCCTGCCGACATTGTACTGAAGCGCTTCGGATTTAAGGTACTTTTAGGAATAAAGAGGCATATCTTATAACTATTAATTGAATAAGACATATTATATTAGTATACAGGAGCGGCGGGGGATCTGTGGATGGCACAGTTATGGGCTGGGAGGGTCTGTGGATGACACATGTATAACAGTGCCATCCACAGATCCCCCCTGTAACAGTGCCAGCCACAGATCCCCCTGTAACAGTGAAAGCCACAGATCCCCCCCATAACAGTGTCTGTCATCCACAGTTCCCCCCTAACAGTGTCCGTCATCCACAGTTCCCCCCATAACAGTGTCCGTCATCCACAGATCCCCCCATAAGTGTCCGTCATCCACAGATCCCCCCATAACAGTGTCAGTCATCCACAGATCCCCCCATAACAGTGTCAGTCATCCACAGATCCCCAGTAATAGTGCCATCCACAGACCACCTAGTTCCAAACCCACAGCACACCTTTTGGTTAAAAATATTTTTTTTCTTATTTTCCTCCCCAAAAACCTAGGTGCGTCTTATACGCCGGTGCGTCTTATACGGCGAAAAATACGGTACCTGTTTTAAATACCTATTTTGGCCTCACTGCTTCCATAGAAACACAGCTCTCAGTGGAGTGAATATCTTTTCAGCTCCTATCTCTGGTGAATAATGATTCTAGTGGCTTCTGATAGGGGAATTCCCAGACAGGCTGTGTGTGAGGCTGGCAGGGATTTGTGAAAGCTCTTTCTGTGTGAGAGGCTGGCTGTGATTGGTCTAGACTTCTGCCCAGCAACAACAGATTAACACAATACTTTCTGTTGTTTCTGCTGTGTCACTGAGCTTACCTTACAAAATTAATCTTAAAGGCATATTATCTTTTTTTGCTTCTGTGAACACAAAATATAACAGTTATATGACATCCAAAACATGATGTCACAGTAAATAACTTTGCTTTTGTCTTTAACACATAAACATAGCAACTGTACTAATGTTATTGGCAGTTCCAGCTGCATAAACATACAAGCTATATTAGCAAACTAGGACACGTCTTAGCTGGCCAGCTACACTATTAGCTAGCGTTTAGTGTCCCTAACAGTCTGTCCCTGCTCAACACAGCAACCTCTCCCTACACTGGCAAAAGACTGAATGTAAAATGGCTGCCAGATCAGGTTTATTTATAAGTTAGGGGGTATGTTCATGTGCTGAAACGTCTCAATTGGCTGTCCTGTACCACCTGATGGATGTGTCATGGGTCAAAGTTCTTCACAATGTAAAAGAATATGGCGCCGGCGGATATCGCCATATGTTCGAACCGCGAACGAGCAAAGTTCAAAATGACCGCCGGGCGAACCGCAAGGCCATCTCTACTCATCACTGCATAAATATACGCTTTTTTTTTACCAGACTCTGTAAGATGGAAAAGTGTGGTGTGCTTTTGTATGCTTCCCCCCCCAATGTATACGTTAAACTAATGACAAAAATGTAATCTGAACCCACCCTTATACACGAAGGGGGACATTTATGATTTGCTTTTGTTTTGTGTCAGTTATAAGCCTGTCTTTGCTTTGTGTGCCTCCCCCAAATTTATGAACTGGTGCACCTTAATAATATATTTGGTGTAATTGCAATGTGGTTTGCACCTATATGTGGAAAAGTACACCAGAAGTCACACATAGTAAATGTGCCATAATCTAGGTCTAATCTCACTTTTACCCTTTTAAACATAGAACACTGTGAAAAATGTCAAGAAGCGCCAAATGTCACCAAATGTTGCAGAAAACTGTACATTTGCCATGACTTGCAACTTTTTTAAGCCACAAAACTGACATATCTGATTTGATAAATGTCTTCCAAAGATTATAGCTCTTGGACTACACCACACCTTCTAATTTTCTAACGAGCGGGTGACAATTTATTACACACTCAGATATGTGCCCAATGAACAAGAAGTTTTAAGCATACTGAAAGATCACAATCAGCGAAAATCAAACAATTTTGCTGTGGTTAGAAACTACCACACAGTGCGAAGATCGCTTTTTTGAGAATGGCATTCCGATTTTTGTTCGCAATATCTCATATGGGCTTAACCCACCAGTGAGCTAACGATAAAAGGTTGTGTCATTATGGCAACACTGTTTCCCTACCATAGGTGTGCGCACAGGGTGTGCCGGGTGTGCCTGCACACACCCTAATCAAGCCTACTGGCCGGCGAATACTAATGAAGCGCTTCCATTTTGGAAGCGCTCATTAGTACTGGAGGACCAAGAAGCAGTGAACGCTATGTACTTATTGCTTCCTGGTCCTTGGCTGTCGGCTGTGCTGGGCTGCGCCCAGCGTGAGGCGCTTTGTGACGTCACGCTGTATGCGCCAGTTCAGAGCACAGCAGACAGCAGGAGGAAGAGGATCACGGGCAGCGAGGAGCAGCGGTGCCCAGGAGCAGAGAGGTAAGTGTTTTTTTTATTTTATAAAAAAATGAGGCTGCTGGGGGCATAATGGAAGCTAATGAGAGGCATAAGGGGGGCTAATGAGGCATATGGGTTCTAATGAGGCATATGGGGGCTAATGAGAGGCATAATGGGGGCTAATGAGAGGCATAATGGGGGCTAATGAGAGGCAAAATGTGGGCTAATGAGGCATAACGGGGGCTAATGAGGCATAACGGGGGCTAATGACAGGCATAATGGGGGCTAATGAGAGGCATAATGGGGACTAATGAGGCATAATGGCTGATAATGGGGGCTAATGAGGCGTAAGGGCTGATGATAGGGGCTAATGAGGCATAAGGACTGATGATGGGGGCTAATGAGGCATAATGAGGCTAATGAGGCATAATGGGGTCTAATGAGAAGCATAATGGGGGCTAACGGGGCATAATGCGGGCTAATGAGAGGCATAATGGGGCTAATGAGCCATAAGGGCTGATAATGGGGGCTAATGGCATAAAGGCTATACAGGTGAAACTAAAAAAATATCATGCAAAAGTCCATTTATTTCAGTAATGCAAATTAAAAGGAAATGCATCAATGCAGCTTAAAATTTGAATTTTGTGAAAAGGTTCAATAATCTATGCTCAAAGTGTCACACTCTAGTCAGCTAATTAGTCCGTACCCCCTGAGCAAAGGGGACCTCAAAATTGAGACTTTAATGTTTCATAAGCTGTAAGCCATAATCATCCAAATTATAAGAAATAAAGGCTTGAAATATCTCGCTTTGCATTTAATGAGTCTATCTCATATATTAGTTTTTTTTTATTTCACCTGTATATATATATATAGTATAAAAATCTACCGGCAGCACCACCTGTAAAACAAAAAGCGGGTGCAAAGTCCAAGTACGGCAACTGGAGCTTACCCACTAGTAGACAATGGAAAAAATCGGACAGCACTCCAGACGGTTTCTTCGGTAAAGCAAGTAAAGTTTAATCACCCATGTGGTGGCAGCAAAAAAGCAACGTTTCGGCTCTACATGAGCCTTTCTCGAAAAAGGCTCATGTAGAGCCGAAACGTTGCTTTTTTGCTGCCACCACATGGGTGATTAAACTTTACTTGCTTTACCAAAGAAACCGTCTGGAGTGCTGTCCGATTTTTTCCATTACATATATATATATATATATACACATACATACACACATGCGCAGTGTGTGTGTGTTTGTGCTTTAGGGTGCACACTTTAATGCAATAGTGTAGTGTCCCACTAGGTAGGGGTGGGCACTACACAAGGGTCAATTGGTGTGCGCGTTACTCCTACTCACAAGTAACAGAAATGTCATATTTAATTGTATTGTATGTATGTTTTAATGTGTTATTATATGCAATGTACCCCTGTATGATGCAGTAGCAGGCCTAGTTGGGTGTAGTTAGACATCCCCGACACTAGAGGGAGATAGGGAGCCCCTAGTATAAATGTCCAGGCCCAGACAGGGAGAGTTAGTGCAGTGCAGTGTGTGTGCAGAGTCAGGAGTCTGAGAAGACAGAGGCTAGAAAGCCTGCTCCTGACATGCAGCTTGATAGCCTTGGCTGCTAGTGATGTCCAGGAGGCTAGTGAGAAGCTCCAGCCTGCCTGAAACCAAGAGAGCCTTAGTTAGCTCTGAAGACACCCCAGTTGCAGGACTCAACCTCCTGGGAGAAACCCACAGTCATCCACTTTACAAGAGAGGGCGATCCAGGGTAAGCTAAGTAACCCTGATGGGCAGATGCAAATAGAAAGGAAAGCAAGAATCTAATACCTGAGGAAGAAAGTAACCAAGGATTTAAGCCACCCTTTAGGCATCCGGGCCTTGGGAGATAAAGCCAGAGCAGGAGTTCTAGCAAGGACAGTGTACATTGATTCTGAGGAAAGGTACAACCTGCTGCTGAGTGCTTGTGAATTTACCCTCTGCGTATCTTGCATAAATATTACCTGCCATTGTGTGAAAAAGCCTACTTGTGGAACTGTGATCGAAAGACTGTACTACTACCTGCTGTACAAAGTTGGATTGTTCAGTAAAATTACGTTTGGTTCACTATTCTACTTGTGTACCTCCATCATTCCAACTACCAACCGGCGTGCCACCGTCCAAAGGCACTGGTGTCACGAATACAACAGGGACCTTGCCCCAGGCACTCCAAATACCCGTAACATCCAGGGCACCTCATCCACCATCAGGCCTGGTCCCTATATACAGAGTGTGCCCCAGAGGAACCGTGTCTACCTCTTCTTCACTGCCACGCGCCTGCCCAGGGTTCTCCAATACAGTGAGTAACCCTCGATTGCCTATAACCGTGACCTCACTTCGTCATACCCTGCAGGTCTGGCGTGTTGCAATAGGCTGCGCACACCTATGAGCCCTACAAATAGCTGCTCCCAAAGATGGCCAGCCTGATATGCAACATAGTATTGCATGCAAGATGCTCAGATGAATGTCCATCTGGACCAGGTCAGCCAGAGAGAAAACCACAGACACATAGTGGCTCTCCTCTCTAGAGAAGAAGGGGAGCCACGTACAGGTGGGATCTAGGAGGGGCCATATATTGTGTGAAATAAAGTGGTTGATAAGAAGCCTCCAGGCTGCCATCAGTTTCTACATGTGATCCTTTCCAGGGGGGTTAAAAGTCTTAGGTGTCTTGAGGTTATCCTGTTGACTACCCCCCTGTTAAGTGAGTGTACACTGGTTTCTTTTATCCCAGTAGACTTTCATCCCATTCTACACAGATGCCTACTGAACATCTGTCCACTTACGGCATATACTATTCAATATAGTCTCTCTAATCTATATCCACTAGGGAGTGACGCCTTATTGGGTGTTTTCTATTTTTGGACTTCCTCTGGTGGGTTTGTGTATTATATCCCACCTGTACCTGTCTCCCCTTCTTATCTATTTTCACTATGGGTGGACCCGGGTCCCACAAAACACCTGTGCTGCCTTCCCAATTGAATACCCTTGATTAGTACCTTGCACCATAACCCTCTATTTAGTTATTTCTTTCTCGTCTCCTCTCTAGAGTCATAGAGACATTAATTTGCCCTTTTAGGATGCAGTTTATGTATGGTTAAGCAGTGGAGATCAAGTGAAACCTATAATGCAGGTCCAGAGAAGTTTATAACATGTTGTATACATTATATAGATGTGCCAACCTTTTGAGATTTGGTTCGTTTCAAGTTTGCCAAATTTTTCAAAACTTCGGTAAGACAGGAATCATTTCTACCTTAACCAAAGTTGCTCCAATTGCCCTAGTCTGTTTGGATGTTTTAGGAAAAGTAATGTTATCCTTTTTTTGTACATTTTTTATGAGTTTTTTGCACTCATAGAGGTAGAATGCCTACCATATGACAAGCACAAGTGCTAATTGTTAGAAAAAAAAGAGTCTCTCTTCTTGAGAGCAGCAGGAGTACAGTGTGCAGCAGTAGCAACATAGGATGGAACATTCAGTACAAGGCAGTAGATCAGCTGTTTATGGGTAGTAGTAGTGACGGATGTGTAGCGTTAATAGTGGTGGCTATAAGGGATTAGATGCAAGAACTGCAGCGGTGGCAGCAGCCATATGGCAGTGGCAGTGGGGTGGGTGACTCTGCGGGGGTGGAGGTGGGGTCGGGGGCTCCCTTTCAGACACACTGGCAGCAGATGTCTGGTCACCAAAAGCTATAGCAAGCTGGGTACACCGTGTTTTCTGGTTATAACATAATTTGTCCTCCCATTCAGATGGTGGAAAACATTTCCCCATTTTGCTTTGATAGTGAGGGTCTAAAAGCATGGCTATCCAGTAATCATCAGACTGCTTGATCTCAATTATACCCCTGTCACTGCGTAAGCAAGTGAGCATACAGAATACCATTCTGGCCAGCGTGCCCAAGAAGCCATTTTTTTCTGGCTCCACCCCCCACAGATATTATTGGTTGTTGTGGCTGGTCCCATCATCATCCTGCTCCTCCAACTCTGACTCCTTCTTCTCCAGTGGCAGCTCCTCATCCTTCAATGGAGTTTCTCCTTGTGGGTCCCCAACAGCTAGAGGGCGGACAACAAGATGTGCAGTGTCCTGAAAAACACTGCTTAATACTGTGATTGTGTTTCATGAAAATGTGCTTGTGCCTGAGTTTCCATAAAGTTGCACAGGGAGGGGAAGGTTCTAACAAACCTCCTAGGGCTGACTCCGCCCTTCTCTCTGGAGAGAAGAAGGAGGTGTGTGTGATGTCTGAGGAAAAAGCTGCACCTCAGCCACCATTTTGCAGAGTTATCAAAACTCCAGAGTTAGTTCCATGTGCCAGCCCATAGAAGGAAAAGAATATAGAAGATCCAGGCAACCCAGCGAGGGAGTGACAATATTGGCAAAGAAAGGTAATTGTCATTTAGCAGGCTCTAGTCTCCTTTGCATTAGGTAGAGAGATTATAAGCTACCAGCTGCCCACCATAACCAAAGACAGAAAGGCCACCTGTCAGGAGATAGTATTCCTAGAGAGGATACAGAAGTATATCACTATAGAGTACAGCAGAGATAGTACAGCCCTCCAGCCTGCATAAACAAGGGATTGCTTGTTATAGAGTAAAACTACCCAAACTTTTGGTAACTAACCTGAGCTATTGTAGAAGCTGCCTTACTGTAAACTACTTTTGCGCATATTGATGACCTTTGGATCAGCTTCAGTAAAGTACTGGGAATTTGTTAAGAGAACTGGTCTCCTTATTGTGTGAACTTATCACCTATTTGTAACTTAAGTTGCTGGCGTCACAAACACCAGGTGCCCTGCCTCCAAAGCACCTAAAAACCCATTTTACCAAGGGCACCTCAACCACCATCTGGCAGGAATCTATGGACAACAACGTGTGCCCCGAAGGAACTGGTGCTGTCCTTCCCTTCACTGCACGCCAGGCCAGGGAGCTCTGCTAACCGTGAGTAGAAATATTACTACCCCCATTGGCCCACCGTAACTCACGTGTTGCCCCTGCGGACCCAGTCACTACAGATGTGTTAGCTGTTCTTCTTTCTCCATCATCCCATGTTGCATTAGCGTCAGTGTCTGTTCTAAGATATACAGTGCCTAGCAAAAGTACTCACCCCCCTTAATTTATTTCGTGTTTTGTTACATTACAGCCTTAAATTCAATGTTTTGTTAATATTAATTGTATGTGATGGATCAGAGCACAATAGTCTAAGTTGGTGAAGTGAAATGAGAAAAATATATAAATAAAACTATTGTTTAGAAATAGAAAACAGAAAATTGGCATGTGCGTATGTATTTACCCCCTTTGTTAGGAAGCCCATTTAAAGCTCTTGTGCAACCATTTACCTTCAGAAGTCACATAATTAGTGAAATGATGTCCACCTGTGTGCAATCTAAGTGTCACATGATCTGTCATTACATATACACACTTTTTTTGAAAGGCCCCAGAGGCTGAAACACCTAAGCAAAAGGCATCACTAACCAAACACTGCCATGAAGACCAAGGAACTCTCCAAACAAGTAAAGGATAATGTTGTTGAGAAGTACAAGTCAGGGTTAGGTTATAAAAAAATATCCAAATCTTTGATGATCCCCAGGAGCACCATCAAATCTATCATAACCAAATGGAAAGAACATGGCACAACAGCAAAAATGCCAAGAGACGGCCGCCCACCAAAACTCACGGACTGGGCAAGGAGGGCATTATTAAGGGAGGCAGCACAGAGATCTAAGGTAACCCGGGAGGAGCTACAGAGTTCCACAGCAGAGACTTGAGTGTCTGTACATAGGACGACAATAAGCCGTACGTGCCATAGAGTTGGGCTTTATTGCAGAGTGGCCAGAAGAAAGCTATTACTTTCAGCTAAAAACAAAAAGGCACGTTGTGAGTTTGCAAAAAGGCATGTGGGAGACTCCTAAAATGTATGGATCAAGGTGCTCTGGTCTGATGAGACTAAAATTGAACTTTTCGGACATCAAAGAAAACGCTATGTTTGGCGCAAACCCAACACATCACATCACCCAAAAAATACCATCCCCACAGTGAGACATGGTGGTGGCAGCATCATGCTGTGGGGATGGGACTGGAAAACTGGTCAGAGTTGAGGCAAAGATGGTGCTAAATACAGGGATATTCTTGAGCAAAACCTGTACCAAACTGTGTGTGATTTGAGGCTAGGATGGAGGTTCATCTTCCAGCAGGACAATGAGAAACATGTAGATGTGTTGGAATGGCCTAGTCAAAGCCCAGATGTCAATCCAATTGAAAATGTGCGGTCAGACTTAAAGATTGCTGTTCACAAGCGCAAACCATCCAACTTGAAGGAGCTGGAAAAGTTTTGCAAGGACGAATGGGCAAAAATCCCAGTGGTAAGATGTGGCAAGCTCATAGAGACTTATCCAAAGCGACTTGGAGCTGTGATTGCCGCAAAAGGTGGCTGTACAAAGTATTGACTTTAGGGGGGTGAATAGTTATGCACATTGAGTTTTTCTGTTATTTTGTTCCTATTAGTTTATTGCTTCACAATAAAATAAAATAAATCTTCAAACTTGTGGGCATTTTCTGTAAATTAAATGATGCAAATCATCAAACAATCCATGTTAATTCCAGGTTGTGAGGCACCAAAATATGAAAAAAAGTCAAGGGGGGTGAATACTTTTGCAATGCATTGTATAAGAGGGGGAAGAGATTGTTTATGGTACAGTTGTCCCCACTGACCTCTTTGAAGGGCTTCAGCACCCTGACAGGCATCTCAGAGGGAGGAAAACATCCCTCCGTTTTGCTTTGATAGCGAGGGTCTAAAAGCATGGCTATTCAGTAATCTTAAGAATTGAATAGGAATATGAATGATACGCCTGTCAGTATGTAAGCTAGCAAGAGTACAGCTGGGCATTCTGAACAGCATGCCAATGGAGGCAGTTCTTTTTGGTTCAGCGCCCCACTGAGACAATTGGGTGTCATGGCCAGTGTCATCATCATCATCATCTTCCTCTAGCTCCTCCTCCAGTGGCAGCTCCTCATCCTCCTACTCCATTGGTCCCCAACAGCTATAGGGTCGACACTACACCAAGATGCATTAGCTGTTCTTCTTCCACTGTCATCCCCTGCTGCATGAGCGACAGCATCTGTTCTAATATAAATATGAGGGGAATGACATTGTTGATGCCACAGTTGTCCCTTTTGACAAATTTTGTGGCTCTTCAAAGGGTTTCAGCATGGGACAGGCATCTCTGATGAACTGCCAGTGCCTCACCTTGAAACAACACATGCTCCCTGTTGAGGTGTTCTGATGCATGACAAAATCAGTCTTGGTTTTATGCTGCTCGTACAGATGGTCTAGCATATGCAAAGTGGAATTATGTTGCTCTGCCCTGCTGCTGTTTGGTATGGGAGGATGTCCATAGAGTAGAAGGAGGAGGTACAATTACCTTTCTTTGCCTGGTGTGGGAGCCAGAGCAACACAAACATGAATGTACCAAAAGGACTTGGCCTTGTTCCTGGGGTGCAGCCTCACCACTTCTGCAAAAATTATTGACCCAGTGGGCTGTGATGTACTATCCCTGCCCGTAACAGCTGCTCCAGGTGTCCACCGTGGCATGCACCTTGCTGCATGACAATTGCAAGGAGCAGCCCATGTTCTCCACCACATGACAGTACAAGGCGAGGTTGGCTTTTTGGGAGAAACAATGCTGGCTAGGTATCTCCCAGTAAGGAGGAGCACACACCATCAGCTCCCTAAAGGCAGTAGACTCTACTAAATGGCATGGCAGGGACTGCACTGCCAGAAACTTGGCCATGTAGGAATTAAGCTTTCATAACATTTGTTTCCTGGCCTTGTACTCTGTTATTGATGGCTGATGATGAAGCAGCGTAGGAGGCTGTCTGAGTGGGAGAAGCAGCTGATGATGATGATGACAAGGACACCATCTGCATTTGGATGTCGCCTGGCTGCTGCAAAGGAGACCAGGAGAAGGAGGAAACTCTTGTTGCGCTAGCTGGCAGACACCTCTGTTTTCCCATTAGATCAGATGATGCTACTTCATGTGGTTCAGTAGAGCTGTGGTGAATATACTTGTGTTTGACTACCCACGGCTTATTTTACTCTTGCAGATCTTGCACAGGGCAATGCTGTTGTCTTCTAGCAGCATGGATAAAAACTTACAGATGGGAGATACTCGCACAGACTTATCATCAGCCAAGCTTGACTTAGTTCTGACACGTTTTGGGCCTAATGCACCCACACAGAATCAGCGGCATCACCAGTTCCCAAAGTATATCTGGCCCTGGCAGTTCTTTGAGAGGTTCTGGACATACATTGCCTCTACTCTTTATTGCTGCCACCACCCTCCTCATCAGATGTTACCTCCTCAGCAGCCCAAACTGACTCCCAGGTGCTGTCCAACATACATAGTAACATAGTTTATAAGGCCGAAAAAAGACGTTTGTCCATCTAGTTTGGCCTGTTATCCTGCAAGTTGATCCAGAGGAAGGCAAAAAAAAAACTGCGAGGTAGAAGCCAATTTTCACTTAAGGAGGAAAGAAATCCTGCGCGACTCCAATCAGGCATAGAATAACTCCCTGGATCAACGACCCCTCTCTAGTAGCTATAGCCTGTAATATTATTGCACTCCAGAAATACATCCAGGCCCCTATTGAACTCTTTTAGTGAACTCACCATCACCACCTCCTTAGACAGAGAGTTCCATAGTCTCACTGCTCTTACCGTAAAGAATCCTCTTCTATTTTTGTGTAGAAACCTTCTTTCCTCCAGAGGCAAAGGGTGTCCCCTTGTCACAGTCACAGTCCTGGGAATAAATAGATGATGGGAGAGATCTCTGTACTGAACCCTGATATACTTATACATAGTTATTAGATCTCCCCTCAGTCATCTTTTTTCTAAAGTGAATAACCCTAATTTTGATAATCTATCAGAGTATTGTAGTCCACTCATTCCAGTTATTACTTTAGCTGCCCTCCTCTGAACCCTCTCCAGCTCTGCTATGTCTGCCTTGTTCACAGGAGCCCAGAACTGTACACAGTGCTCCATGTGTGGTCTGACTAGTGATTTTTAAAGTGTCAGGACTATGTTCTCATCACGGGCAGCTATGCCCCTTTTGATGCAACCCATTATCTTATTGGCCTTGGCAGCAGCTGCCTGACACTAGTTTCTACAGCTTAGTTTGCTGTTCACTCAAATTCCTAGATCCTTTTCCATGTCAGTGTTACCCAGTGTTTTACCATTTAGTATGTATTGGTGACTTGCATTATTTCTTCCCATGTGCATAACCTTACATTTGTCAGTGTTAAACCTCATTTGCCACCTCTTTGCCCAAGCTTCCAATCTATCCAGATCCCTCTGTAGCAGCGTACTGTACTCTTCCGTGTCAATTACTTTACACAGTTTAGTGTCATCTGCAAAAATTGATATTTTACTGTGCAAGCCTTCTACAAGATAATTAATAAATACAGTTGCAAGAAAAGGTATGTAAACCCTTTGGAATGATATGGATTTCTGCACAAATTGGTCATAAAATGTGATCTGATCTTCATCTAAGTCACAACAATAGACAATCACAGTCTGCTTAAACTAATAACACACAAATAATTAAATGTTACCATGTTTTTATTGAACACACCATGTAAACATTTACAGTGCAGGTGGAAAAAGTATGTGAACCCCTAGACTAATGACATCTCCAAGAGCTAATTGGAGTGAGGTGTCTGCCTACTGGAGTCCAATCAATGAGATGAGATTGGAAGTGTTTGTTACAGCTGCCCTATTGAATGAAAAGGGCCTGCCAGCCTACCCCCTTCCCCACCCATGCCACGTCCACTTTTTTAGACCTGACACGAGCAGGAAAGAAGTTACAGATTCTGCTGCACCATGATGTGGAGTATATCTGGTCATAAATGTCCACCATTGTTTCTCTACCCTGACTTGTGTGGACAGCCTGGTTGTTTATCAATATCTTCTGTCCTTGTGTGTCTGTGAATGCCATGCTCCCGGTTCTGCATGGGTTCCATGTATGCTTGTGTGATTCTGTTATGTACTTGTTTGTCTGTAGTCACCATGCTTCCTCTTCAACCTGGGTTTCTAGTATGTTTTTATCGTGCATTTATGTCCTGATTTGTCTGTGAACACAATGTTTCTGGTTCCACTTGGGTTCTAGGTATGTTTGTACGTCTGTCTGAGAATGCCATGCTCCCTTTTCCACATTGGTTCAAGGCATGTTTGCATATCTTTATCTAAATGACATTCTCCCCGTACCCTAATCCACATGGGTTCCAGGCTATGTAACAATGTTTCTATTTTGCAATATGTTCATGTCCTGTGAACGCCATGCTTCCGGTTATGCATGGGTTCCAGGTATGTTTGTCTGTCTGTCTGAGAACACCATGTTCCTTGTTCCAGGCATGCTTGCATTTCTCTAATTATGTTCTGATATGTCTATGGTTCATCATGCTCCATGTATCCTGATTTGCATGGGTTCCTGGCTATATTGCTCTGTCTGTAATCCTGTATCCTGGTCTTGTGTCTGAACAGTGTTCTATATTGTATTGTATAGTAGCGATGTCGAGCTCTCAGGTGGAAAGTTCATCTGACCTGCTCAGCACGGATCTGAGTTGTGTTCACACCCTTCGTACATGCAACAAGACCAAAGTAGATCCAGTGAGTAAAATCAAGAAAGTCTTTATTTCTTCTGATTAAAATGTAGAAAACAATATCCCTCCTGTCTTAATCATAGATTGAGATAGTATAATGAAGCAAAAGATAATCAATATTTAAATGACTGAAAAGGGGAAGGGGCTATATTGCTAGTGATCTCAGCTGTAGAATAGCCGCTGCCACCTCACCACTCTGTGGTCTCCACATGCTGCTGCCATTTCACCACAATGTCACTGGGCTACTCTGTGGTCTTCTTATGCTGCTGCCACCTCAACATTATGTCACTGGGCCACTCTGTGGTCTCCTCATGCTGCTGCCACCTCACCACTCTGTCACTGGGCCACATTTTGGACTTTTCATGCTGTTCCAACCCTTTCCACTCCCTGACTGGGCCACTATTTTGCCTTTTTGGCCTGGTTGACATTATCATTTATTTAACCCTTCTTCTGATCTGTCAGAAGGAAGGAAATTGAGATGCACAACGTATCCTGTCTATGTAGCAGCTGTAAGGCCTAGATGACATAGTCCCTATTTTGCATCAGAATTGGCTTATGATTTGGTAGCCAAAAGCAGGAGTGGGTACATAACACAGAAAGTGTGCATACATTCCATTCACGTGTCATCTCTGTTTTGAATCCACTCCTTTTTTTGGGCTTTAGCAATACTGATGGATTACTGACCAAATGCTGATCGAGTGAAGGCAGATGCTCAACAGACAGGATCAGTTTTTGGGGGATTATTGTTCTGACGTATCAGAGGAAGGATAAAATAATCAGTGACGTCAACACAAACTTACTGCTGACATCCTCTCCACTTTGTATGGTGAGCTGTACTTGTGTAAGCGTTTACTAGAATAGGTACTGCAGACATCTATGTGGAATCAGCTTACGACGGTGTAAAGGGAGTGCGCTCTTTTACGCTATAGTAGGATCTTGGATCTGGCGCTAAAATTGACCTGTAAGGCTGAGTTCACACTTGAGTTATTTGAGTTTTGGCCCCATATTTGACCAAATGAGTGAAGTGTGAAGTCATTCTAAGAGCGACGTCTGTCATCTGCGTGTCTTACTGACAGTATTGTTTCACTGCCTATGTGTGTTACTGCAAGACACAATGTTCTACACCACTTTACAGGCTCTCTAGGGCTAGGAAATAGCAGGTTTTTAACGCGATTCGCCACAAATAAATTCTGATCGAATCAAATCTTTTCGGAAAATTCGGCAAACCGACCAAATCGAATTTTTGAGAAATTCGCTCATCTCTACTCCCTATATATGCCAAATTACTGGTTGCATACAGTACAGACCAAAAGTTTGGACACACCTTCTCATTCAAAGAGTTTTCTTTATTTTCATGACTATGAAAATTGTAGATTCACACTAAAGGCATCAAAACTATGAATTAACACATGTGGAATTATATACATAACAAAAAAGTGTGAAACAACTGAATATATGTCATATTCTAGGTTCTTCAAAGTAGCCACCTTTTGCTTTGATTACTGCTTTGCACACTCTTGGCATTCTCTTGATAAGCTTCAAGAGGTAGTCACCTGAAATGGTTTTCACTTCACAGGTGTGCCCTGTCAGGTTTAATAAGTGGGATTTTTTGCCTTATAAATGGGGTTGGGACCATCAGTTGCGTTGAGGGGAAGTCAGGTGGATACACAGCTGATAGTCCTACTGAATAGACTGTTAGAATTTGTATTATGGCAAGAAAAAAGCAACTAAGTAAAGAAAAACGAGTGGCCATCATTACTTTAAGAAATGAAGGTCGGTCAGTCTGAAAAATTGGGGAAAACTTTGAAAGTGTCCCCAAGTGCAGTCACAAAAACCATCAAGCGCTACAAAGAAACTGGCTCACATGCAGACCGCCCCAGAAAAGGAAGACCAAGAGTCTCCTCTGCTGCGGAGGATAAGTTCATCCGAGTCACCAGCCTCAGAAATCGCAGGTTAACAGCAGCTCAGATTAGAGACCAGGTCAATGCCACACAGAGTTCTAGCAGCAGACACATCTCTAGAACAACTGTTAAGAGGAGACTGTGTAAATCAGGCCTTCATGGTAGAATATCTTCTAGGAAACCACTGCTAAGGACAGGCAACAAGCAGAAGAGACTTGTTTGGGCTAAAGAACACAAGGAATGGACATTAGACCAGTGGAAATCTGTGCTTTGGTCTGATGAGTCCAAATTTGAGATCTTTGGTTCCAACCACTGTGTCTTTGTGCGACGCAGAAAAGGTGAACGGATGGACTCTACATGCCTGGTTCCCACCGTGAAGCATGGAGGAGGAGGTGTGATGGTGTGGGGGTGCTTTGCTGGTGACACTGTTGGGGATTTATTCAAAATTGAAGGCATACTGAACCAGCATGGCTACCACAGCATCTTGCAGCGGCATGCTTTTCCATCCGGTTTGCGTTTAGTTGGACCATCATTTATTTTTCAACAGGACAATAACCCTAAACACACCTCCAGGCTGTGTAAGGGCTATTTGACCATGAAGGAGAGTGATGGGGTGCTGCGCCAGATGACCTGGCCTCCACAGTCACCGGACCTGAACCCAATCGAGATGGTTTGGGGTGAGCTGGACCGCAGAGTAAAGGCAAAAGGGCCAACAAGTGCTAAGCATCTGTAGGAACTCCTTCAAGACTGTTGGAAGACCATTTCAGGTGACTACCTCTTGAAGCTCATCAAGAGAATGCCAAGAGTGTGCAAAGCAGTAATCAAAGCAAAAGGTGGATACTTTGAAGAACCTAGAATATGACATATTTTCAGTTGTTCCACACTTTTTTGTTTTGTATATGATTCCACATGTGTTAATTCATAGTTTTGATGCCTTCAGTGTGAATCTACAATTTTCATAGTCATGAAAATAAAGAAAACTCTTTGAATGAGAAGGTGTGTCCAAACTTTTGGTCTGTACTGTATATAATCATATAAATGACTTCTTTGGAACTGCAATTGATATAATCCTTTATTTTGTATGTAGTACTGCTATCTGAATACATAAATTTGTTTGCAGATTGAATGTAGGTGCATGTTTTACAAGGATGGCTGCCGCAGGAATAGAAACCTGTGTTATGTAGCCAAATGGTGTTTTTATTTTGGTTCTTAATTTTACTCAATGCGATTCTTTGACCTATTATAGGGGCACTTTTATATACCACTCTGCACCCTTGTGTTAATATATGATACAATTTATCATCTTAATAAAGAATTGGCAAATACTTATAAAAAAGAGAATGTATTTAAGAAAAAAGGTTATTATATTGTAAGGTTAATGTAGGTATAGATACATCACTATCTGTTTCTCGTTTTTTGAAAAGTAATGTTGTTGTGTTGTTTTACTTGTGTACATAACTGCTCGATTAACCATTCATTTTTAGGATAACCTTTTATTAATAACCTATTTTGTATAGTGTTAACCTCTCGTTGATAAGACGACTAAGTGCTACAATTGCATCTTTCCCTAGTTAGTTCTCCTATGGGTATTGTTTTTAATGTGTGTTTCAGATGATATGTTTTCACATGCAATATCATATTACCTGAAATAGGCTTTCTAAATGTAGTTGTAATAATATCATGATTTATTACTCACTGTAACTAAGATTCAACATGTTTTTTTTATTTTTTTATTGTATGCATACATTTGAGATTATACTCATTGTTATTCAAATAGGCCACAAAGGATGGCATAGTAGCTATATCTACCTGCCAAATAAATAGCAGATCATCAATGTATCTACCGTACCATCTAAAGCTCTCCAGAAAAGGGTTATTTTCATTATAAATGAAAATAGATTCCCAATATGTCATTGCCAGATTTGCTAGAGAATGAGCATTTGGCTCCCATTGGTACAACAGTTTTTTTTGTAAATAATGCACTTTATCAAAAAGAAAAAAATATTCTTAATCAAAAAATTTGTTACCTCCAACATATATTGAATAAGGTTAACAGTATATACACTGTGAAGTCTCAGATCGTATTGTAACATAAAATCATGTGGTAATAAAGGGTACAAAGCTGTTATATCACAACTCAACCACTAATCATTGGCTGTCCAAACTTTCTAGTATGAATTATACAGGACTTCTTTTGAATCTTTTAAATATCCAGGTACTCTGCACACCAGAGGCTGCAGCAAATTATGTAGCCATGACCCCAAATTTTCACTAAGGGATCCCACTCTCGAGACAATAAATCTCAAAGGAGGGGGTGAGTCGATAAACAATGGGTGTCAGCGGTTCTTTTACTGTCATAAAGTCACATTGTTTTTGATCAATAACAACCCAGAGAAACTCCTTCAGACAAAAAGCATATTATCTGTTTCAATATTTTTTTCATGGGATTATCTGGCAAAATATCACACATCTCAGAATGATTTAACACGTTACTTTCGTTGTTTATATTCTGACGTGTCCATCACAACACGTTCTATATTGTATACCTGGATTACTGCCTTGCACCAATGTCTCTGTTTCCAGGCAGGTCAGCTGCCAAGTGTACCGGGACCATCCCAGGAGGTAGCAATCCAGTCGTCCCCCTGTGGAGAAGACCAGATCCCTGTATAGAGGTTAAGGGTCCATTCACACATCCGTGAGTTTTCTGCGGATCTGCAATTTGCAACACGGACACTGGCAATGTGTATTCCGCAATTTGCGGACCGCACATCGCCAGGCACTATAATAGAAAATGCCTAATCTTGTCAGCAATTGCGGACAAGAATAGGACATGTTCTATTTTTTGCGGAAACGGAAGCACGGATGCGGAAGTGCGGATCCGCAAATGCGGATGCGGAGAGCACATTCCGGCCCCATTGAAAATGAATGAGTCTGCATCCATTCCGCAAAATTGCGGAATGGATGCGGACCCATTTTGCGGACGTGTGAATGGACCCTGAAGGGTGAAAACCAGGGGAGCACTGGAAAACGCCCTTAGGGTTTGGCCCAAAGTCAAACCGGTCACTTGGCACAGTGGTTACACTTCTGCCATTGAGCCGCCTGATCCGTACAGCTTGCTTAGCTTTGAAACTCACTGTCCATCTTAGGCTACTTTCACACTTGCGTTCGTCGGTCCGCTCGTGAGCTCCGTTTGAAGGAGCTCACGAGCGGACCCGAACACCTCCGTCCAGCCCTGATGCAGTCTGAATGGAGCGGATCCACTCGGACTGCATCAGTCTGGCGGCGTTCAGCCTCCGCTCCGCTCGCCTCCGCACGGCCAGGCGGACAACTGAACGCTGCTTGCAGCGTTCAGCTGTCCGCCTGGCCGTGCGGAGGCGAACGGATCCGTTCAGACTTACAATGTAAGTCAATGGGAACGGATCCGCTTGAAGATGACACCATATGGCTCAATCTTCAAGCGGATCCGTCCCCCATTGACTTTACATTGAAAGTCTGAACGGATCCGCTCAGGCTACTTTCAGACTTATTCAAGTTATTAATGCAGACGGATCCGTACTGAACGGAGCCTCCGTCTGCATTAATATGATCGGATCCGTTCAGAACGGATCCGATCAAGCGCAAGTGTGAAAGTAGCCTTAGTTGCAGGTCCTCCCTGGGCTGGTTTATTCTGATTGTTTGTGCCTGGTTCTTCTGTTTAATAAAACATTCATTTTGGCTTTCTCTGGATCTTGTTGTTTGTTTTGCAAACACTTCTGATGTGTTTAGGGGTTCTCTTATATTTTTTTTCAACATAGTCTTTTTTAAAATATCATTATCAGATAGATAAGACAATCCAAAAGATTCTCATGTACATTCATAGTAGGGATAAAGCATATCAAATCATATAGAAGATAAAATCTACAACATGGCAATCGTCAGACTATACCTCACAACTATACAGCTATTGTGATATTTTCTAGGATGTGTTGTGTAAATGTCATAATGTGACCAAGGACAACCATAAAGTGAAATCAGAAAGGCTTGTAGAAAATAGATGAGTTCCACAAATCTCTTCTGGCGCAATGTTTGCTAGAATAACCAAAGGCGAGGCAGACATCACTTCATGTCAGCATTGCTCATTTACGGAATGTAGAATGTTTGAGATATGTAAGGGTACTTCCATTTTCCAATTGGCTGCAATCTTTTGCCTCATTGCTATGCACACATAAGAAATAATAGTATCGTGTAAAAAGGAAAACCCCTCAATGCCGAGGGAGAGAACAGCTAAGGCTGGATCTGGGGTGATGTGAAATTGACAGACCTTAGACAATATTGAAAAGACATTGAGCCAAACCTTCTTTATTATTCTGCAGTCCCACAACATATTTAGGTAGGAACCTTCTGCACTGTCACATCTCCAGCATATATTTGAAGTGCCAGGAGATATGCGTGACAGGTCTCATGGAGTGAGATACCATCTATAAAATACCTTACGGTGCGTTTCGAGGTGGGTTATACATTTGGAAAACGTATAAGTGGAAGAGAGAAGATAGACACTGGTCATCAGGGAAGATCTGATTTGGGTCCTAATGCCATTGTCTTTTAAATATCATTAACTTATCTCCTTCTTCTATCATTAAATTCTTGTAGCAGAGAGATACTGTGGGAATCTGAACTTGTGTTTGATATCCATAACTATAGAAGGGAAGGATGGGAGTTCGGAAAAGGGGTGACTAACCGTGAGTTGAGTATATGTCTGAGTTCCAAGTGTGGAAAATAATCTGAGGCCGAAACATTGCATTTGTCTTCTAGAAGTGGGAATTGAAGTAATATAGGATCTCCCAAGTCTCTCAGAAAAAAGAGGCATTATTGGTCCATCTGATCCATATAAGAAGGGGATCCAAGATTTGGCAGATCAGAACATACAGTTCATGTCTAAGATTTCTTAATTGAGAGGCGTACATTTCTTTGGGAGAGTTTTTATTGTAACTTTCTACCTGTTTAATCTGTCTAATGAGATGCTCAATCCTTTGATTTCTTTTTTAGGGAGGAATATTGTAGAAAAAGGCCTCTCATAACCACTTTATCTTGGATCGGCGCTGCTGTGAAAACGGAGGTAAGTTTTGTGGGAGGACAGGGGGTTTACTTTGTCCATGTCATCTCCTGCACCCTTCTGGAGGTGTGTGGAGTGTGGGGAGTTGGGTTTGGCAGGGTTTTTGTGCCTCAGGGCTTCTTTATGTAGCGCTGTTAGGCCTCATGCACACGACCGTTGTGTGCATCCGTGGCCATTGTGCCGTTTTACTTTCAATGGGTCCGTGGAAAAATCGGAAAATGCACCGTTTTGCAGCCGC